>NC_135374.1:119499640-120114640 GCF_049243985.1 Paroedura picta | reverse complement strand
TAGGCTAGATATCAGGAAAAAAAATTCACAGTCAGAGTAGTTCAGCAGTGGAATAGGCTGCCTAAGGAGGTGGTGAACTAGATGGCCTGTATGGCCCCTTCCAACTCTATGATTCTATGATTCTAAACGGTAATGACTGGGGAAGGCACTGGCAAACCACCCCATATTGAGTCTGCCATGAAAACGCTAGAGGGCGTCACCCCAAGGGTCAGACATGACCCGGTGCTTGCACAGGGGATACATTTACTTTTAGTTAATAAAGCAAACGTAGACATCCTTCTGATATTCCCGTGATTTTTTCCAAATCCAGAGCAGGTTTGCGATGTGATCACAAGTTCCGCGCTTCCATTGAAAGCCAGCTTGAATATCTGGTAGTTCTCTTTCAATGGCTGTTGTTATGCGTCATTGTATGATTTTGAGCAGGATCTTACTAGCATGAGAAATGAGGGCTATTGTTAAGGTAACTGAAACAGTTTTTTGAGTCACCCTGTTTGTGGTTGAACACAGATTGTCTCCAAGCCACTGGCCAGTTATTAGTTTTCCAGATTTTCTGGCACAAAGCTGTAATAGTTTTTATTGGTACACATCTCAGCAATTCTACAGGTATGATGTCTTGTTGGCAGACACTCAAGGCCCATTCAACTTCCTCCTCAAGAATAGCCAGTTCAAGTTCTATTTTGTTTTTGTTTTTCATTTTGAAGAGATGTACTGCATACCAACAATTCTTCTGTGTATTCCCACAGCCTGTTTTTAATGCTCTCTTGGTCTGTCAGTTCCTTCCCTTGTTTATCTTTTATCCAGAGTTGTTGGAGTGGTCTCCTTGGAAACAAGCTGTTGAGGCTTTGAGCCAGCTTGTTGCTACTGAATGGACCTGAGAATGGATGCCTGAGTAGGTACTTTAACCAGAGTACTGCCAAAGTGGTGCACTACACATGTAGTAACTTGGACTGTTAATTGCATAGAGGAAGTTATGCTGCACTTCTGCCTGATTTTTGTCCTAGGGCTAATTTGTTCGTTCGTTCGTTCGTTCGTTCGTTCGTGCGTGCGTGCGTGCGTGTGTGCTTGCATTCATTCATTCATTCATTCATTCATTCATTCATTCATTCACTCATTCATTCATTCATTCATTCATTCATTCATTCATTCATACATTCATTTGGATTTTTATACTACCCTTCCCTACAGCTCTGGGTAGTTTACATGGAACATTGCACAAATTTACATAGAACTTTACGACAATCTATAACATTGCACATATTTCAAAGAACATCTCAACAATATATCAATTTCAACAATTTCAAAGAACATCTTAACAATATATCAGGTAACAATCACAACACACCATAAATAACAACACTGATATACCCCCAGGGAGATCAAATTGTTAAGTACTGGAAGGGGCATCTGGAGATGGGGACCAGCAGATGTTCTGAGTCGGTCGGCCTCAAGTGAATGCCTGGTGGAAGAGCTCCTTTTTGCAGGCCCTGTGAAATTGTGGAAGTTTGGACAGATCTCTGATCTCCTCATGGAGCTTGTTCCACCAGGTGGGAGCCACGACCAAGAAGGCTCTGGCCCTTGTTGAGGTCCAATGTGTTTCTCTGGGACAGGAAACCGCAGCCAGTTGGAGGTGGCGGAGCATGAGGCTTTTTTGGGTGTATAGGCATGGAGACAGTCTCTTAAATACACTGGGCCCAAAGCCAGTATGACCTTAAAGGTAATTACCAAAACCTTAAGCTTAATCTGGAATTCAATGGAGCCAGCCAAGTTGTTGGAGTACCGGCCGGATGTGGGATCTTCATGATGTGTTAGTGAGAATCCTGGCTGCCGCATTAGTTTCCAGATCAAGTATAAGGGTAGGCCTGCATAGAGCGAGTTGCAGAAGTCCAGTCTAGAGGTAACCATCACATGGATCACTGTGGCTAGGTGCTCTGGGTCCAGGTAGGGCGCTAGTAGCTTGGCTTGGTGGAGGTGGTAAAATGACAGCTGCACTACCTTTGTGACCTTGGCTCTGTCAGGATTGTAGAATCTCTGTCATAAATTAGCCTGAGTTCCTCCATGTCAGTTATATTGCTTGGCGCCTGGTTGCCCCAGGTCCTGTATTCTTGCTAACCATAAAAGTGAATAATTTGTTTTTGTAACCTTATCACATGTTGTGGCCTCTCGGCTGAGCCTGGGTTTGTTATCACCTAGTCAAGGCTATGAGAATGTATTTCTTTCTTTTTTTTTTTTTTTCCTCTGGTGCAAAGGTTTATTTATAAAGTTTTTATTTTTATTTTCCAAAATTAAAGACAGTGAGATATATGCAATCTATATTGTCAATACAGAAAAAAGAGGACTATGCTCTTCATTTAATACATTTGGTTCCCTGTTTCAATCCCCTTTGTGTTATTTTTTTAGATAGTTCAGGTAAGGGCCCCATTGTTCTTGAAAGGCCTCTTCTGTTTTTCCATTAATTATCAGTGTCAGTTTAGCCATCTTGGCAAAGTCAGCTAGTTTATTCAGCCAGTCTTCTGTCGAGGGTAGTTCTTGCGTTTTCCATTTCTTGGCCAATTCTAGTCTTACTGCCGTCGTCGCGTAGAAGAAGAAGCTCTGTGTGTGGGTTGGGAGGCACTGAGGAGGAACACTTAATAACATAGCTTCAGCTTTCATAGGGAATCTGAGACCCCACATTTTCTGCATAATAGTATGTATTTTTGCCCAAAACTTATAAACTTTTTCACATCTCCACCACATATGAAAAAAAGAACCTACTTTATCATCACATTTCCAACATTTGTTGTTACAATTTTTGGCAATTTTAGCGATCACTTTTGGAGTTACATACCACCTATAAAACATTTTGTACCAATTTTCTTTAAGTATTTGACTGTTGGTATACTTTGGTATTCTAGACCATACTAACTCCCATTGTTCCATTGTCACATTAGTCTCAATATTTTGCATCCATTTGATCATACATGGCTTTACCCGTTCCATTTCTGTCTCGTACCTTAGTAACAGTTTATATATTTGGCCCTGTAAATGTGGTTTATCTTGGATTACTAAGTTTTCAAACTCTGGTATTGGAGCCTCTAGATTTAACGGTTGCTGGAACTCTGCTTTAAATCTGGATACTAGTTGGTTGTACTCTAACCATTGAATTTCTACTCCTTCATCCTTTATTGTTTGTATATCCTTAAACTTACCAGTCTTTGATATTAAGTCTTTGTACTGAATACAGGTCAACCTTTTTTTGTTGAGCTTTACCAAAATGTGCCTCAATTGGCGATTTCAATATTGATGGTGTGGGGGAAAGTCTCTTATTATATCTTGACCATACATTCATAAGCCCACTAGTCCAGGTATTTACTACTACTTTTTGTTTTTGTTTTCCTGCTGGCCATAGTCTTTCATGAAAACTGTTACCCATGATTTTTCTTGAGGCTATGAGAATGTATTTCTGTTTTAATTACACATGTGTCTTTTCTCTTGCTCCCCTCCCTTGGGAACTATCAAGTTTTGAGCGGGAGAATTGTATTGATAAGCAGAAGCAAATCTGTACTCTAGTCAGATTTGACTTCTCAGTCCTAGAGCGTGTAGTACTTTTCAATAAAGCTTTCTTTAATTAAGAAGCCTGTTGTGAGTTCTCTTCACGTTTGACAGGCTCCCATTGTAAGGGAAGCATCCAGGATCATGCCCAGCTTCCTGGTGGAGTGTGTCACTGAGAGCTGCATATACCGTCCAGGGTGGGAAGACACGCTTCCTCCCATGGTCACTTCATACCCAGACACAGAACCTCTGTTTTTGCAGGGTTGAGCTTCAAAGGACTCTGCTTGATCCATTTCATCACTGCTTCCAGACATCTGGCTAAGGATTCTGGTCAGGGTGGTCATCCATCAGAAGGAAGAGCTGGGTGTCATCTGCATATTGGTGGCAACCCAGCCCAAACCTCTGCACCAGCTGAGCCAGAGAGCACATAAAGATGTTAAATAAGATAGGAGAGAGGACTGCTCCTTGTGGGTCTCCACATGTGAGCTGGTGACTGTTAGATACTCTCTCTGCTATCACTACCCTCTGTCCACAACCCCGGAGGAAGGATATCAGCCATTTAAGGACTGTTCCCTGTATCCCAGCGTTAGCTAGGCGGTGAGCTAGGAGCTCATGATCGACTATGTCAATCACTACTGACAGGTCTAATAGTATGAGCAGCGCTGACCCACCTCAGTCTAGCTTGTGTCAGAGGTCATTCATCAGGGCAACTAAAACTGTCTCTACCCCATGCCCAGGCCGGAAGCCCGACTGAAATGGGCCAGGGGCTGAAGTTTCCTCCAGAAATGCTGATATTTGGTTCACAGCAGCCCTTTCAACCAACTTCCCCAGAAACACCAGGTGCGAGACGGGGCGGTAGTTGTCAGACTCCTGCAGAGGCAGAGATGGTTATTTGAGCAATGGGCGTACCACTGCCCATTAAACCCTCCAGGAATTCTCCTGTTGAGAAGGAAAGGTTGATTATATCCTGGAAGGGAGCTCCTATTCTTATGTCTGTTGTTTTTAGGAGCCATGATGGAAATGGGTTTAGCGGGCAAGTGGTTGGACTTGTTACTACTAACATCCTGTCATTTGACGTGACTCATTGTTCTTGCCAAAGATGGCCAAGGAGCCTCTAGTTCAGTTTCTGTGTCCAAAGTTGGAAGAAGGTCATGGCAAAGCATCAAGATTTTGTCTGAGAAGTGACTTGCAAATGCCTCACAGCTGATGTCCAGTTGGCTATTGTTTTGGTACCCTTCATTGAGGGTGGTGAGGAATTGGACTATCCTGAATAATTGTGCTGGCCGCGAGTGCACAGTATGCTAGTCGAGTAAAAGTTCTATTTTACTGACTTCACTGCCATCTCATAGGCTCTTAACTGCATTCTATAAGTTCTTGGTTCTTCGTTGTGAGTCTTCCTCCAAACTCTCTCTAGTTGTCTTAGTTCCCATTTCTTCCTATGAAGCTCCTCGGTATACCAGGGGGCCAGCTTGAGACGGGGTGAAGAACACATTTGTGAGCTCATCAATGGTGGCCAGCATGCTGTCATGCCAGTCGCTGACCAGTCCATCTAGAGAAGTGCCAGGAAGCACTGGGTCCCACAGAGCATTCCGGAATCCAGTTGGATCCATAAGCCTCTGTGGGTAAGCTGAAATGTGCTCAGTGCCCAGTAGAGGGGGAGATGGCAACTCTTCAGGGCACAGTTGTCCGACCATGGCACGGCAGTAGTCATGACCGAATCCATGCTCAATCCTGCACCGAAAAATCAGGTTCTGGGTGTGACCTGCTTGATGGGTAGGGCCAACAACAAATTGTGAGAACCATAGCATTGCCATGGCTGACACCAGGTCCAGCCCATTGCCAGAGGATGTAGTCTAGAGAACTATAATGTCCAGGTGGCCACTGCCTCTAGCGGGGCAGCCAGGGCATCTGGAGGTGCATTGGGCACGCAATACACCAGCCAGATGGCCATGCTCTCAATTGCACCCCACCCGAGGCGAACACACTCAATTTCTGGGATTGTTGGTGCAGGGAGAGCACTGAAGCAGATGTTATTACAGATCAGGATTGCCACTCCTCTTCCATGGTCCACAACAGATGGAGGACAGAGAACCCGGCAGGGGCCAGTTCTTTCAGTGTGACTGTTTCACCGTCCCCGGGCCAGGTTTGCATCATGCACACCAGGTCTACCTCCTGCTCTTTAAAGTAAGCTTGCAGAGTGGAGGCATTGTTGTTAATCAGTTGCCCTGATTATTCCACTACTATATGGGAAGCCCCTGCCCTGCTATCCCCCCTGTTTATTCCCAGAAGTTGGATACACAAGGGAGAGCTGAGGGATAGGAAGTCAAAACTCATTGCTAAAAAAAACATCCCTGGACCTGTTAGAGCCCAGCCTTAGAGGTTCTGGGGAAAATGATTGAAAGGTTTCCTGGAAGAAACTTCAGTCCTATACCCATCCCAGTCAGGTTTCTGGCCTGGCCATGGGGTGGAAACAGTGCTAGTCGCCCTGATGGATAACCTCCATCACCAGCTGGACTTAGGTGGGTCTGCACTGTTTGTGCTGCATTTAAGTTTGATACCACCTCACCGGCTGATTGCCTCACCAGCATTGGGATATGGGGGAGAGTCCTCAAATGGCTGATCTCCTTTCTCCAGGGTAACAGACAGAGGGTAGCAACAGGAAAGAGATTATCAAGCTGCCACCAGCTCACATGTGGAGTCCCACAGGGAACGGTCCTCTCTCTCTAATCTTATTTAACGTCTTCATGCACCCTCTTGCTCAACTGGTATGGAAGTTTGGGCTGGGATGTCATCAATTCACAGATGACACCAGATCTTCCTCCTGATCGATGGCTATCCTGATTCTCCCCCAGAAGCATTAGCAAGCTGCCTGGAAGCTGGGATGAGGTGGTTCAAGCAGAGACATTTGAAGCTCAGCCCTTCAAAGATAGAGGTCCTATGGCTGGGCAGAAAAAGTCCAAGTGAGGAAATGTATTTGCCTAACCTGGATGGTTGCAGCTATCAGTGGATTGCTCCACCAGGAACCTGTATAATAACAGAAAAAGGAACCTATCCTAGGCTATAATAAACAATTTCACAATGAATGTAACTAAACATGTCTAATCTCTTCTTTTAATCAAACAACCAAAACGGCCTCCAGATTAAAACCGTTTTCAAGTGAGTTTTCATCAGTGGCTGTTTTTCAACGTAATGTTTGCTAATGAAGTCCTTCAATAGGATCAATTCTTCTTGGCAGGATTTAAATAATATATACGTGGCCTTTGGCTCACAGGTCTAGTCAAAACTATACCGGGGGGGGGGGGGCAAACTGTGACTCTGCAGATGTCCATGAACTACGATTCCCTAGCTGGGAATGTTACACTAGAAAAGTCGTTTTGTAGGAATTTATTGAACTAATGGGGAATCCTCTATCGACATATCTGGCCACTGTTATGCTACAAACACACTCTGAGGGACTCAGCATATTATCATCTGCAAGACAGGGGAAAGGGACAGTGGATAGAGAAATGTGCGCTTTAAATTGCAAAAAAAACACCTTACTGAGTTTAAGTGTAAGAGAAGCATACAAATATCACTGATGTTTAATGGCTATGTCAAAAATACTGAAAGGTCAGAAGCATCCCAAACAACACTAGACATTTCTACAGCTCCTTGATTACAATGAGTTGTGGCACTTCTTAGAATTGCACTGGGTTTGGGTTTTCTCTGGGTTTGTGTTTGGGCATTTTGCTGAAATTTGATGGGTTAAGAAGCCAAAGGGATCCTTTGGTATTCATAGGCAGTGCACATACATTAAAAATAATGAAATTGCTCTGCATATAGTCGCTTGCTGAGCAGATTGTCACAGCGTGCATTCTCATTAGGGTGCCTGCTTGAAGCTCAGAAGCTCAGAGTCAGGCAATGCAGGAATTTCCAGGTGTGAAAAACTCGATGCAGGTATTTATCTTCATTTCTAAACTGCTGTTCAGAGCCTTGTGACATCCACAGAATTTTGCAATCAACAAACATTGGAGGCTTGGGTGTCTGCACACTGCCAATTTCCTTCGTATCTACATCTTCCAGAAAGGAACAATTTATGTTTCCCTGGCTGTTCTTTCTTCTGGCTTCCTAGGTAGTCATGAGTATTATATTACTTGTATCACGCATGGCCTTTTCTTTGGAGTACCAGATGCTGGGAATAAATGTGCCTTTAAACCAAAGCCACCTGATCACCTGCTGTAGAAAACTGAATTGTAGCCTAGATGGGCTCAGGATCTATCTGTTGGCCAGCCTCCTGCCATAGTTAGTGGGTATAGTTTTTTGCCAGGTATCAATGATGTATCAATAGTCACCTGTCAGGGCCAGCTGTCACTTGAAAATGGGTGTGTGTGTGAGGGGTAAGCCTGCTAACTGACAAATGGCAAGTGGGCCTGGAAAAGTCTAATTGTTTGTAGCTACCTTCGTTGCTTTGCCTCTGCTGCCTATCTCTTGTTCTTTCTGTAGTCCAATTGCTAATTTTTACTTTGGAAGAGGGAACAGTAAGAGAGGGGAGCTTGGATGTTATCTCTGAGATTGGCCTTGGATCAGCCAGATATGAATGATGCAATGTGCACTGGGGTGTTTTTGTATATGTTTCAGGGGCAGGACCTTTGGGGTTATATTGATCTGTGCAATGCCTAACAATTTAGTTTCAACATGAATCATCATGAGCTTTGTAGCACTAGCTCAGTAAACTGCTTTTGCTGCTAATGACAAGGATGTTTCATTGAGAAAACTGATGGGTGTCCTCCGAGAATAAAGGCTGTCATCCCTTTCCCCTATGGTAGGTGGTCTCTCCCTGACATCCTGCCCCTGGGGTGAAAAAAAGACAAACAGTGAAATTGTCAATATTGCAACAACTTCTAGGGAAAACCTGGATGTGACACAGAGTAGATTTAGGAATCATCAGAAAGTCCAACAATTCCTAGATCTACCCTACCTCACTTCTGCATTCCCCTGTTTTCTTACTCCAATCCCCCCCAGTGGTCAGCCTAATTTCAGGATCAGCCCCTTGCTCTCGGTGTGGTTGGTTCAGGTTGACACGAGCGACTCCATCTTTGTATGTGTATGTACCCTTCCTGCTTTTATGACTCTGTAACAACTCTTTGAGCCTCTACTCCCCTTTGATGACCCTGAGCTTTTTCACACCGCATTCTCCCCTGCTGTGACACTTTGTTGCAAATGTCCATGTAAGCTACGTTATCTACAAAGAGAGGCGCCAATTCTACCAAGGCCACTGGAGCCAGGGATGGTCTGGCAGGAAGCCCGGGATGGCACCTGGTGGGGGGGAATAAAATGAAGATGACCTGCTGTGAGAAAGCCCCGCCAGCAGGTCCCGGGCAGGAGCACGCGTTCGGTGAGTGCCCCCCCTAATCTTCCTTGCCAGTGACATTGACTGTGCCCAAGACAAGGAAGAAAGTGGGGGTGCGAAGTATATTAGACTCGGGTTGTACAAAAACTTTGATCAACCCTCCCCTAGCCAAAACTTTGGGGGTGGGAGAAGATCCGTTGTCAAAACCGCTCCAGTTTACCCAAATGGATGGGAAATGTGCCCCTGGAGGGGAAGTGGTAATTCGCACTCTCCCACTAGACTTAGACATGGCCGACCATTGGGAAAAGATCCAGCTGGTGGTGCCACCCAGCTCGGCTTTCCCATGTGTACTGGGACTAGACTGGCTGCGCAAGCATGATCCCAGAGTCCAGTGGCGGACGGGGAAGGTGGGGTTCTTAGACTCAGGCTGCCAGGACCACCGCCACCCAAAACCGGAGAGTCCCTCCATGGAAGTGTGGGGTGAAATTGCTGCCCTGTTGGGGGTTGGTCCAGAGGGGCTGCCTCGGGAGTATTGGGACTTGCAGGAAGTGTTTGCAGAGAAGGAGTGCGATCAGCTCCCCCCTCACCGCAAAACTGACTGTGCAATTGAGCTCAAACCTGGGGAGCCTCTCCTTGACAAAAACTTGGCCAGAGGTTTTATCCGCCCCGCCACCTCCCCCCTAGCGACGCCGGTACTGTTCGTCAAAAAAAAAAGGACGGCACCCTTAGGTTGTTACCGGGGTTTAAATGCCATTTCCACATCAAATGCCTACTCCTTGCCTCTAATTAAAGACTTGCTTAGTCATTTGGGGAAGGCACGGATTTTTAACAAACTGGTCTTGAGGGAGGTGTACTACCGAGTGTGAATCAAGGAAGGGCACAAGTACAGCTTTCAACACTCCCTACGGGCAATTTGAGTATACTGTTATGCCGTTCGGGTTAGCCGGCGCTCTGGGTATGTTATATGAACATGATTAATGAAGTGATGGATGATTTATTGTACAAAGGACCCCGGTTTAGTTGGATGATATTCTTCTGTACTGAGAGGAACCGTCTGAACATGTGCAGTTGGTACAGGAGGTGTTGCGCAGGTTGCGGGCGAACTAGCAAAGGACTGTCTAGACTTCCTAGAGTACTGAGTGTCCCGTGAGGGCATTGAGATGGACCCAGGGAAGGTCCAGGACTTACTCATTTGGGAGCCACCCCGCACGCGCAAACAATTGCAAAGCTTCCTAGGGTTCGCCAATTTTTACCGGTCATTCATCCCCAACTTTGCCAAGGTGGCGTTGCCCCTAACTGACTTGTTGAAAACAAAAGGGGGGGGGAACAGGCAAGTGCCCCATTGGCCTGGTTAGAGCGCTACCAAATGGTGTTTGAGTGCTTATAGGCGATGTTCACCACCGAACCGGTGTTGGCCCATGCAGATCCCAATAAAATGTTCACGGTGCAGGTAGATTCTTCGGATGTGGCAATGGGGGCCATGATCCTCCAGGAAGGGGAGGATGGCAAGCTGCACCCACTCCAAAATGTTTTCGGGCCCCAAAAAGAACTGGGCAATATAGAATCATGGAATCATAGAATCATAGAGTTGGAAGGGGCCATACAGGCCATCTAGTCCAACCCCTGCTCAACGCAGAATCAGCCCTAAGCATCCTAAAGCATCCAAGAAAAGTGTGTATCCAACTTTGCTTGAACACTGCCAGTGAGGGGGAGCTCACCACTTCCTTAGGCAGCCTATTCCACTGCTGAACTACTCTGACTGTGAAAAATGTTTTCCTGATATCTAGCCTATATCGTTGTACTTGAAGTTTAAACACATTACTGTGTGTCCTCTCCTCTGCAGCCAACAGAAACAGCATCCTGCCCTCCTCCAAGTGACAACCTTTCAAATACTTAAAGAGGGCTATCATGTCCCCTCTCAACCTCCTTTTCTCCAGGCTGAACACTCCCAAGTCCCTCAACCTATCTTCATAGGGCTTGGTCCCTATGGGAAAAGGAGGCAGCTGCCGTAAAACTCACTTTAGCCACCTGGCAGCATTGGCTGGAGGTATCTGCCCATCTCTTTATTGTTTGGACCAATCACAAAAACTTGCAAGCCCTGAAGCAGGCCCGTTCGCTGTCAGTGAAACAAATGCGGTGGGCAGAGTTCTTTTCGCACTTCAACTTCAACCTAAAGCATCTGCCGGGCAAAATGATTTTTTTTGGCCGATGCGCTCTCATGCCTCCCCCAATATGACTATAAATGCTACCAATTGGTGGACACAGTGTTCACCCTCTCCCAGCTGGGGTTGGCTGTAGTGACGCACAGCCAAGCTGCGGGAGGGCGGTCAGTCCCTGGGGGCTGAGCCCAAAGGGACGTTTCGAAAGATCCTGAATTTGCCTGCCTCCGGCCAGACCTCCTGAAAAAGGAGGGGCTGTTTTTCAAGGGGGACAGGTTGTTCATGCCCATGGAGGCACAAAAAGACGTTTTAAAACTGTGCCACAACTCCAAAGTGGCAGGGCACTTTGGCTTTGTAAAAACTCTACACCTAGTTTGGCGGCACTATTGGTGGCCTACTTTGCGCAAAGATGTGGAGCTGTACGTGCAGGGATGCCCCGTGTGCCTTACTTGTAAAGGGGGGGGAACGCAAGGGGCTGCTGCAACCACTGCCCACGCCCTCTGCCCCTTGGAAAGAGATCACAATGGAATTTATTACGGATCTCCTACCCAGCCATGGGAAGACTGTAATATGGGTGGTGGTAGACGCGTTCTCAAAGCAAGCCTACTTCATCCCTTGTGCAGGGGTGCCCTCCACCCCAAAGCTGGTGTCCCTGTTTGTGGAACAAGTGTACAAACTGCATGGGATCCCAGGTAGGGTCCTGACGGTTAGGGGCCCACAGTTTGTTGCCAAGTTCTGGCAGGAGCTCCTGAAAATGCTGGGGGTGGAACAGGCTCTTACTTCTGGCTATCTACCAGAGACCAATGGACAGACTGAACATGTGAATCAGATCCTCGAACAGTATCTGAGGTGTTTTATCAATCACCAGCAGTCAGATTGGGTTGCTCTGTTGCCCTTAGCAGAGTTCGCTTACAACAACGGAGTACACACATCTACTGGGGTGTCTCCGTTTAAGTTGACATCAGTGTCCACTTGGGAGCTCACCTCATCGGGCTCCTCAGACATATGAAAGTGGGCAAGTGGGATCTCTGCTGCTTGGCCACATATTGTGAAGTGCCTGGAGGAGGCCAAGCAAGTGCACAAAGCACAGACTGACAAGAAGCGGGCAGTGGCTCCTGCTTGAGCAGTGGGGGACCTGGCCTATTTGTCTATGAAGAACCTACGCAGCAACCCTTCTGCAAGCTGGGTCCTAAGTTCGTGGGTCCTTTTCCTGTGAAAAGACTAATTAATTCTGTGACTGTGGAGTTGACTCTCCCTAAGACTTATAGACATGTTCATCCCGTTTTTCATTCTAGCTTGCTGAAGAAAGCCCCACCTCTGGATGACTGGCATCCTGCTCCTGCTGCCCCCATCCCTGTTTTTGTAGACACGGACATGCACTACGAAGTGAACAAGATTCTGGACTCTCGTTGGCATAAGGGGAAATTGCAGTATCTGGTGGATTGGAAGGAATTCCCCATGGGTGATAGGGAATGGGTGGAGGCAGGGCACATATGGGCACCCAAGCTGCTTAAAGAATTCCACCGTGAGTTCCCTGGCCAATCGATGGGGGATAGCGGGTGGGGGAGGGGCCCTTGGAAGGGCGGAATGTCAGGATCAGCCCCTTCTTTCTACCATGGTTGGTTCAGGGTAACACGAGAGACTCCATCTTTGTGTGTGTGTACCCTTCCTGCTTTTATGACTCTGTCATAAAACAACTCTTTGAGCCTCTACTCCCCTTTGATGACCCTAAGCTTTTTCGCACCGCATTCTCCCTGCTGTGACACTTTGTTGCAAATGTCCCTGTGAGCTATATTATCTACAAAGAGAGGCACCAATTTTACCAAGGCAGGAAGCCCGGGATGGCACCTGGTGGGGGGAATATTCCTCCCTGGGAACTGGGGATATTTTGGGTGGGAGAAATGTATCGATAACTGCTTGCTTTTCCTAGATCAGTCTTGACTTCAGATGTTAGAGTGATCAGAACTACTTCCAATTAAAGCTATCTATTAAACCTTGTTGTGAGTCTGTCTGCCTTTGACACCTAAGAACTCTCTCTCTCTCACACACACACACACACACACACACACACACACAATACCTTTATTTGCATAAAGCAGGTTAGTAACAAGATGAGCAGAGATAGTCAAAATACATCAGTCAGTTTGAATTTAATGACTGAAGACAGAACTTCAGCCACAATAAAAGTGACATCAACATCCTTATCACTCAATAAAAATTGGCAGATCAAGTCTTTTGAATGATTTGGGAATTGTCCATTTGGGAATAAGAGGTATAACATGCCTTCACTGGACAATAAACAAACAAAATAAACAGTCCAGTAAAATATGATGGATAGTATCAGGAGTAATTGAACCGCATAGTCTATTTTTGAAAGAAATCTTGGCAAATCTCCCTTTTAATACTTTGGATGGAAAAGTGTTGAGCCGGGCAAGCAAAAATGCTCTGCGATAAAGGGGATTTGCCAAATTATAGAAATAAGCCATCATTATCCCATGCTTCACTTAGAGACCAAGAACACGGGGAGAACAAGTTGCTGGACCAGTTGGATGGAATTTTTGAAATTCTTGATCAAGAAGTCTTTGCTTAATTTGGCACATAAAAGAAGACTCATTCAGAGATAAGATATAATCATAGTCAATGTCAATTTGTTTGAGTGTAGTCAGGATTTAAAAGAATCTCTCAGTAAACAGGCCAATAGACTATCTAATCATACCCTAAAATGCAGTTTTAGCCAATATTTGAAGGTGGAAATCCAGGCCTTGGTTTCAAGAAGACTGTAGCTGATTTCAAGACATAAAGAGGAATAAGGAATGTAGTTTGGAGTTCCCCAAATCTGCTGGGAAAAGGCAGACTGTAACCTTTCCAGGTTTGGGTTAAAAGCTGAGATCCACAGAGGGATACCATATAAAATTTGGGGAAGAATTTTTGAATCAAAAACACGACAGGCAGCTGGGACAATCCGATTGCCTTTAAGAAAGAAAACTGTTTTAGATGGGTAATGGAACAGTTAGCCTGCGAAATAATCCTATATTTGGTCCAGTGCAGATTATGTTGGAAGGTACTTCCTAAATATTTGAGCCATTTGACCTGCCCGAGTTAATGACCACCAGTACGCCAATTAGAGGGAGACCATTTCTGTGCAAAGACCATCACTTTGTTTTTTTCAAAATTAATTGATAGATCATTGAGTTGGCAATCTTCATGAAAAGCATTCAGTTATCTATTCAGGCCAATTCTGGAATAGGAAAGCAAAACGGTGTCATCAGCATATAGAAGAAGTGGGATTGGCAGTTTATCTAGTTTGGGGGGGATCACCATTTATAAGTCTTAGGGTTTTTGGAAGGTCATGTAAAAAAAGGTTAAATAGATGAGGAAGCAAGGACACAGCCTTGTTTAACTCTCAGTAAACAGGCCAATAGACTTTCTGATCATACCCTAAAATGCAGTTTTAGCCAATAATTGAAGGTAGATTTGATTAGTTAATTAACCCTTTGCAGTAAATTTGACCCGACAGGTATTGTTGGAATGGAGGTTCATTAGAAGTAGTAGTGGGCGTGAATCAATTTTAAGGTCTTGCAATTTTCTCCATAGTAACCACCTGGAGATAGAGTTGAATGCGCCCTTGAGGTTAACAAAAGCTGCATAGAGTTTCCTCCTGCCTGTATGAAGGTATTGGTCTGCAAGAAAGTAAAGAGTTAAACAGTGATCTAAAGTAGAACAATTTTTAGTAAAGCCGATTTTTTCGGGACCTAATAGGTTGTTCAAAGTCACCCAATCTAATAGCTTATGTTCTAGATGTTTGGCTAATATATTGTTGCTGTTATGTGCGAAGTCGTGTCCGACCCATCGCGACCCCATGGACAATGATCCTCCAGGCCCTCCTGTCCTCTACCATTCCCCGGAGTCCATTTAAGTTTGCACCTACTGGCTAATATATAGAAGGCTAATAGGATGGTTTGATTATCTTGTGGCCTCTTGTGGCGCAGAGTGGTAAGGCAGCCACCTGAAAGCTTTGCCCATGAGGCTGGGAGTTCAATCCCAGCAGCCGGCTCAAGGTTGACTCAGCCTTCCATCCTTCCGAGGTCGGTAAAATGAGTACCCAGTAAACGGTAATGACTGGGGAAGGCACTGGCAAACCACCCCGTATTGAGTCTGCCATGAAAACGCTAGAGGGCGTCACCCCAAGGGTCAGACATGACTTGGTGCTTGCATAGGGGATACCTTTACCTTTACCTTTAATAGGATGGTAATTTTCTGGGGAGCTGGAATCACATTTTTTATAAATAGGCACAATGACTGAGTTAATCCAGGATTCATGGAATATTCCCGATTGGTCAATAGCTGTAAAAAGGACAGCCAGGATTTGTTTCCACCAGTTAGAGTTTAGTTTAAATAGCTCAGCTGGAAATCTGTCGGGGCTTGGAGATTTACCTAGTTTTAGTTCTTGGCTAAGGTTTTCAATTTCATCCAGGCTAACAGGCAGCCAGCTAGTAAGGGAGTCAAGAGAGGGTAGGCTGAGGTGATTATTTTGGATTGGGGAGGCAGCAAAGAGTGTAGAAAAATAATTGCACCATTCACCTAAGTGGTTTGCAATCGTTTTCCAAAAATAGCAGCTGTTATTCGATTTAAATGACATTAAAAGATGGTCCCATTTTGCCTGATAATAAGAGCGCTTCTTCGTGTTTGTTAAAGATTCATAGTGTCTTTTTTGGAGTGTGTAGTTTTCTAACAAAGTGAGGTTTTTGGACAGACGAGCTTCATGAAATGACTTCCTCAGAGCAATCTTTTCTTTGAGGCAATCGTTATCAAACCAGGAAGTAGGTCAAGTTGGAGTAGATCTTAGGGGTAGAGCCTTAGATCTTCAGGCCAAAGCAATTTGGTCAAATATACTTAGAATTTGGACCAGTTATCAATCAATTCACTCTCCGTTGTAACTGGGGGTACATATGTATTGATCAGGAAGACATGATAGTCTGCAGAGAGCGATAGCAGAATGGCTATGGCAATCAGGGGACAAGATCCTAAAAACAAACTATTAAGTCCTGAATTGGCTTTAACAAGACATGCCATCCCAGCTCTACAATAACCTTTGCGATGAATTCTGGTTGCAAGAGAATAATAATAATGAAATCTTTGAAGTTGGGAGCATCAGCCAACCAGGTCTATTGAAGCAGAATGCAGTGGAAATTAGAAAGATAATTAATGAAGTCTACATCGCTACATTTGTTAGTCCAACCTGAAACATTCCACTAAATTATACTGAAAGTACTAGATGCTGGAATCTGGGATAGTCAGTTCTGATTAGAGATTTGGTCCAGAACTAGCCATGTTAATAGAAAATGTAAGGTTCAATCATAACAAACTGGACTCTAGAAGATCAATCGAACTCTCTCTTTCCCAGATCTTGGATTGCAAGATTATTGATATTGATATTATAGACCTCCATTGGCTGCCAAATGCTTCTTTTTACAAAAGAGTAATTGTTACCTTTGGATCAGGAGGGCTTCATTCTCTACAAAGCTTCTTGAGAAATTTCTGGATATTTCCAACCAGAGTCTTTGCTGACTCAAAACCCCTGCCTTTGTGTAGCTCGGGATCTCTCACTGGATCTATCACCGGATTTCCAAATCCTCTTCCCGTGCTGCTGAAGTGTCTGGAAAAACCTCCAGATTATCTACCATCGCCAAAGAATCTTCTAAGAGCACAATTCCCAGTCCGAGTGACACTTGTTCCGCAGTCTCTTTATCAAAGGGTTTAATAAAAACTCAAAAAGCTGAATTCTGTTCACTAACAACACATCTACAAACATACCAAAAAACTCTACCTTAAACCACCATTAACATTCTCAGAATTCCAGAAGCAATGGTAGCCTAACAACTCTAGATGGAACCCATTTATCAGCAAGACTTTTCTTATTTAGGAATCACCAGATATTCCTAGAGCTACCCCAGAAGTGACATCATGATGTCGCAATCCCCTATATCCTTTTCTTCCAATCCCCCTGCTGGTCAACCCTGCTGTCCCTATGGCTGATTCACTTGTGTGTAGACACTGCATGTAAGAACAGAGCACTGGAACAGGAAATTCCCATGGAGATCAAGGTTTGATTTCAACCTAACTTATCTCATGTTGTAGCTGAGTAAACAGGAGAACCTCATTGATACTCCTCTAAGTTCCTAGGGTGTGATACCAGCTCTCAGCATCTGATAACTTGCAATGGAATGTGTGGACAAACTCATAGGAAAAGCATTGCTTCACCTAGTTCCTTGGTGGGATCATAATTAGGAGGGCTGTGCCTCATGTTACCAGAAGTGCACACACATGTATCCTAAGACACCTGTATATTTAGCAGTAGGGAATTGCTTGTGAGATGTTTGGTAACGTAATGAATGGATCGTTTGCCAAAGTTTATGAGGTGATTACACCATTTAGAGCTCAAGGCAGACAACACATAGTTATAGTAAAATTATAACAATATTGGAAGGAAAATAAAAAAGGAATAGGCAAAAACACTAGCATTCGAGTGGATAGGAAAATAAAGGGGGGAAGTGAGTTTCAGTGGGTATATTTACCGGTCCTGGAAAGCAGAGATGCTAGAGAGCAACATAACCAGCCAGTGGGGGACAGAATGCCACACTGTAAGGCAGAGTCCTGCCATATGTAACACTCAGTGGCAAGCCATCTGCTGGGCATGCAAAATGCCTTAATTACAAACCCTGGCATCCCAAATTTAAATTGATCAGGTAGTAGGTGATGTGAAGGACATCAGTCTGAGACCTTGGACAGCCACTGACAGTCTGAGTACGCAATACTGACTTGATGGCCCAATGGATTGATTCAGTATAAGACAGCTTCATGTGTGTTTAGGGAGGGAAGAGACACAGTGGAGAAGCAACTGTCTGGCAAACAGAAGTCCCAGGTTCAATCTCTAACATCTCCAGTTAAAAGCACCAGGCAATGTAATATCTGAAAGACCTCCACCTGAGACCTTGGAGAGCCACTGTCAGTCTGAGTAGACACTTCTTATCTTGATGGACCAGTGGTATAAGGCAGCTTCATACCTTCACATATCCATAAAAAGCTAAAGGTATCCCCTGTGCAAGCACTGAGTCATGTTTGACCCTTGGGGTGATGCCCTCTAGCGTTTTATTGGCAGACTCAATACAGGATGGTTTTGCCATTCTCTTCCCCAGTCATTACCATTTTACCCCCCAGCAAGCAAGATGGGTACTCATTTTACCGACCTCGGAAAGATGGAAGGCTGAGTCAACCTTGAGCCGGCTGCTGGGATCGAACTCCCAGCCTCATGGTCAGAGCGTCAGACAGCATTCTGGCTGCCTTATCACCCTGCGCCAAAAGAGGCTCTCACATATCCATACATCTCTCCAAAATGATATCTTGCTAACGGACACATGAAACTGCCTGTTGAATGTATAGTTTAATTCATTTTGAGGCAACAGAGAGGAATGGTCCATCTGTGATGGCTGAGGGCCAGTCTGTTTATTCAGCAGAATCAAGCAGCAAAACTGTGCCTTAAGGCTGCAGGTGGCTCATTTTATGTACCAGCATTGTTCAATCAAATGTATTTCCCAAACTCAAAAAAAGAACAGAAAGAAAGCTGGGCAGAACCTGTCTCCTGATTTGCTATTGTTGTATATAGTGGAAATGTACTGTTGGCGTTTGCTATCACTTTGGATCCATTTATGAATCTGTATATAATTCTTGCATGTAATCAAACATCTTTTTTTCTGCAGCATTTTTAAAGGTCATTTTTGCAATATCTAGGCACAGTTTGGATGGAGCAAAGCAATTGTCCCGAGCGAGTTATTTTTTTAAAGCTCCAGAGAAGGGAAAACACAATTCAGAAAATTTCCCTGTCATGGAAGCTTCTTCAAGTATGTAAAAGGGTGCCATTTGGAGGATGGAGCAGAATTGTTCTCTCTTGACCCAGAGGGACAGACCAGACAGCTTTACTCTGCTCTGGTTCGGCCTCACTTGGAGTACTGTGTTCAGTTTTGGGCACCCCAGTTGAAGAGGGATGTTGACAAACTGGAACGTGTCCAGAGGAGGGCAACAAAGATGGTGAGGGGTTTGGAGACCAAGACATATGAAGAAAGATTGGGGGAGCTTGGTCTGTTTAGCCTGGAGAGGAGACGACTGAGAGGGGATCTGATAACCATTTTAAAGTATTTAAAAGGGAGCCATATGGAGCATGGAGCAGTATTGTTCTCTCTTTCCCCAGAGGGACAGACCAGAACGAATGGGATGAAATTAATTCAAAAGAGATTCCATCTCAACATCCGGAAGAAGTTGCTGACAGTTAGAGCGGTTTCTCAGTGGAACAGGCTTCCTCGGGAGGTGGTGGGTTCTCCATCTTCGGAAATGTTTAAACAGAGCCAAGATAGCCATCTGACGGAGAGGCTGATTCTGTGAAGGCAAAGGGGTGGCAGGTTACAGTAGATGAGTAATTGGGATGTGAGTGTCCTGCATAGTGCAGGGGGTTGGACTAGATGACCCAGGAGGTCCCTTCCAACTCTATGATTCTATGATTCTATGGGAGAAGGTAACAGTTGTGCAAATCCCGCTGCTTGCCCAAGAGCCCTCTCAACCCAATCACTTATGCATACTTATAATTCTAGCTCTCCTTCATATGCATGTCTTCAAGTCACAATTGACTTACTCCAACCCCAGCAAATTGCTTCCAAAAAAGCCAGCTTGGAGTAGTGGTTAGGAGTATGGACTTCTAATCTAGTGAGCTGGGTTTGATTCTGTGCTCCTCCACATGCAGCCATCCGGGTGACCTTGGGCTTGCCACAGCACTGATAAGGCTGTTCTGACTGAGTGATAATATCGGGGCTCTCTCAGCCTCACCTCCCTCACAGGGTGTTTGTTTTAGGAAGAGGAAAGGGAAGGCAAATGTAAGCCATTTTGAGACTCCTTTGAGTAGAGAAAACCAGCATCTAAGAACCAACTCCTCCTCCTCCTCCTCCTCCTCCTCCTCCTCCTCCTCCTCCTCCTCCTCCTCCTCCTCCTCCTCCTCCTCCTCTTCTTCTTCTTCTTCTTCTTCTTCTTCTTCTTCTTCTTCTTCTTCTTCTTCTTCTTCTTCTTCTTCTTCTTCTTCTTCTTCTTCTTCTTCTTCTTCTTCTTCTTCTTCGCATTGGTTGTCCTCCTTTCAAGTACTGACCCTGCTTAACTTCCAATTTATGGCAACTCTGGCAAGGGGCCTTCAAGGCAATTGAGGAGTAGAGGTGGTTGGGCCTTCCTTGGTGGTCTCCCCTCCAAGACTTATGGAGACCCTAGCAAGGAGCTTTAAAGACAAGTGAGAATAAGAGGTGGTTTGCAATTGCCTTCCTTTACAGAACGTTCCTTCATGGTCTCCCTTCCAAAACGTATGGGGACCGCTGAAAGGTACTTCCAAGGCAGAGATAGTTTGCCATTGCCACTGTGCAGTCTTCCTCAGTGAGCTCTCAGCTAAGTATCACCCGCAGGGGCCAACAGAAGTTCTCTCAATTACCTAAGTTTTAAGTACAAAATAGCAGAGGACACAACAATGGGGCTCACTCTCTTAGCCTTCTCCCCCTGTTTGATTTGCTAATTGAAACTGTGCCGTCCACACAGTTGCTTGCATTCTACAGGGTGACAGCTGGGTGGTGGTGGTGGGGGGAGATAGTTTGAAAAAGACACATCTTTTCTCTAGAAAATGCAGATAGTGCAGGAAGCCCAGGTTCTATTAGTAATGCCAAGAGGGAGTTGAATCCCAATTCCCTGTTCTACAAAGCCCCACCTTACATTCAGCTATGCATTTATCTTTTGTAGGTTCCTCAAGCCTGTTTGTAGCTCAGGTTTCCCGTATCCTGGCTGCAACTCAGGAACTGCAGACTCTACCAAGAAAGCAGTTTGAACTAGACTTTAAGAAACTCAGAGGGCTTTGTTCCAGGTGGGACTGCCCACTTCCTCTCATCAATAAAAGAGAAGCTGAGCATTTTGTGCTCAGAGACACACTGTTTCTTTGTGCTCTGTCTTAGAGTTTCCATTATGTAAAGACTCTATCTTGTAACTTGCTAAGTTTCTGTGGCCCCAATCTGACTAGAGGTCAGATCAGTGAGCATTATATATGGCATGTTTATGTAAATATGAGCAAGTAAATTTTATTTTTACTTTTGAAGCCTAATTGTGTTCTAGCGTCTCATTGAAAGCTGCTCTTTCAGGAGTTAAGGTAAAGGCTTATAAACTGTACTCTCTCAAGGCATGCTAAAGGTGGAACCTTATGCAGTGGGGCAGGGTGATTCCCTCTTTTCTTCCTCTTTTCTGTTTTGTCCTCCACCATAAGTGGCAAGGGGTTCAGAAAACTGGAAGCAGAGATTCTGACAAATGGTATCAGAGATCTGTTCACCATTCCAATTCCTTGTCATGCCCCATCTAAACTGCAACTGTGCATTTATCTTTTGTAGGTTCCTCAAGCGTGGACTACAAGAATAAACTGTGTTATATACCATCAAGTTACTTCCAATTTACCATGAATGAATGAATGAACCCCAAAATGTCCTATAATTGACAGCCTTACTCAGACCTTGCAAACTGAGGACTGTGACTTCCTTTACTGAGTCCATCCATCTTACGTTGGGTCTTCCTCTTTTCCTGCTGCCTTCAACTTATCTAGCATTATTGTCATTTCCAGGGAGTCTTGTCTTCTCATGATGTGGCCAAAGTATGATGGCCTCAGTTTAGCCATTTTAGGTTCTAGAGAGAATTCAGTCTTGGTTTTCATCAGTAAGCAAAGTTTAGGATTGATTTGATCTAAAACCCACACATGTCTTTTGGAGGAAACCTGCCCTAATCTATGGGCATATAAAGTGTTGTTTCAAAGCAGAAATGGTTTGGCATTGCCTTCCTCTACAGAATCTTCCTTGGTGTCCTCTTTTCCAAGTTTAGCTTCTTATGAGATCAGGTTATACTATGTCTCCCCTCCCTACTCCAGGCTTTCTCTGGAGTTTCTTGATGGCCCTGGAAGGGTTTCCTGAATGGTAGGAGTTATTTTTATGTATATTTTAAATCTGTTAAATGTTTATTGGGTAATCCACCCACCCCTCTCAAAATAGCCAATGATGGACCAGGAGGGATGGGAGGGAGAGGGGCCCCAGGGGGGCATGTACATAGTATTGCTTCCCAACCCTATTCTGCATGATTGTGCCACTTCTGGGGTTTCTCAAAGCTTGAAGAATGTTTATGGGGGTTCTCAATGGTAAAACAGTGGGGAAAGGCTGCCATACCCCATAAACTAGCCTTCTATTTAAAAATAAATAAACTCAGTGTAGATTCTCTTTTCCACTTCCATCCCACCCAAAGCAGTGTTCACTTTGAGAAGGAAATGGTGTGCGTATCAAGTAAAACCTTTCATATATAACAGACTTCGAGGTGCAGAGCTTAATGAAGTGAATGAGGATTTAGTTCTGTATTATATAATCTAACTTGCTCTCTGTCAATATAATTTCACAGCAGAGAAGATCACAAAGTAAATAATGAACCTGACCTATTTTTGATGCAAGAAAAGCCATCACGGAGATTTATAGCCTGACTGTGTTTCATTCAGCTGTGCAGTTAGCAATTTATAATCTTTTGATCTGCCTAAATTCAGACAGGCTTGGATCAAAGCAACTAAATGCAACTGCAAGATACAAAAGTACCTTTTGTAGGACATATCTTTACAAACCACACAAAATAAAAGTGGATTCTAATACCAGCAGGTGGACAGATAGAAATAATGTTTTCAACACTTCAAAAACCAGATCAGACTGGGACAGCTGTTCAGATTTTGTTTTTGTCAAGAACTGGTTAAGGCTTGAGTGTACATTCCTGTCTCCTGCCTCCCACCCAGGGAGGAAATATGATCAAAAGAGGAGGAATTCTCCAAATTAGCCAATCAAGGCACAGGAGGAGATATTTTGAAAAGTATCAGGAAGTTCCTAATCTAACTATGCTCAATGCACATGTCCTCCAATGCTCTATGTAGGATATTCTTTGTATAATTTTGAATTATGCACATTGCAGTTCTTGCGTATCCCAATAGTTATCAGCTCTGGCCTGGGAAAGTCCTGATTGAGGGTTCCCGTGGAGGGATCTGAAGCTGCCATTTTCCACAGGAAAATGGATCCCTGTAGTGTGGATATTTGGGTAAACTCCACGCCGCACCTGGAAGTTGGCAAACCAAGTAAACATCAATGGTGAAGGGGGAGAGGAGGGCTTGTGTCCTCAAAGCTGCTCAATGCATGGTTTGTCTGGAATGCAGCACATGACACGCAGCCTGCACGCGAGACGGTACCCACTGGGGGGAAAAGTCAGTCCGCCACCCGTCCAGAGTCACTCCAGGTCATTGAGGAGCTCTAGTTCAAAGATCTGCAGGTGTTCCTTCATCCACTGGTGGGTGTAGGTGCCATGTAGCCGCCGTTCACACTGCAGTTCGCAGATGCGCAGGCGGAGTGTCTGCTCTCGGTGCCGGCAGCTGCCGGTGGGCTTTGCCCAGAGCATCGAGGGCTACCTCAGCTCGCCACTTCCATAACAAAGCACTGCCTTAATCCACCGGGGAATTGATCTCTGTAGCATGGATATTCCTGAAGATGAAACTCAAATACTTTGGCCACCTCATGAGAAGGAAGGACTCCCTGGAGAAGAGCCTAGCTGGGAGCGATTGAGGGCAAAAGAAGAGGGGGACGACAGAGAATGAGGTGGCTGGATGGAGTAACTGAAGCAGTCGGTGCAAACTTAAATGGACTCCGGGGAATGGTAGAGGACAGGAAGGCATGGAGGATCATTGTCCATGGGGTCGCGATGGGTCGGATGTGACTTCGCATCTAACAACAACAACATAACATATTTCAAATCCCTCATCGCGGAATTTGGATCTATCCTGTTTAAGGCTACATGGAACAATGATCTATCCTGTTTAAGGTTACATGGAACAAGGATCTATCCTGTTTAAGGCTACAAGGAACAAGGGCAGCAGAGAAATAGGTATTAGAGTCTATAAATCCTGGGCGGATTCTGCACTTACTTTGTTTTTCTCCGGTGCGGATCCTGCTGAATTCAGATCGATTTGAACTCGGTCTTCCTCCCCTCCCCCATTGAAACAGAAAAGTGTTCTGCACTTTGGCTGAACTCCAGGACCTACCTGGAGGCTGGCAGCCCCAGGGAGTCACCCCCAGCAACACTCAGTGGTGTTTGTTGCATTGTAGCAAAAGGAATTGACCTCCCCCCAAAAATCCAACAACCACCCAACCCTTCATTCATACCTGTGGTAATCTACATAGGATCCAAGCCATACTAACTTTGATTCCAGAAATAAATATAAACTTCTTTGTTCTTCCAACTGGTTGTAATACTGGATGGATTATTTTTCTGGGAATAATTGAAAAAACATTAAAGACAAAGACAAAAACAAAGAGGAACTGCTGTGAAAATACTGTACGAAAAAAATTATAGAGAGTATGTCTTTTAAGAAATAGTCCTAGGCAAGGGTGAAATTAATACCACCCTCAAACCTGTTGTTGGTAGCTAGGCTACTTTGGATTTCTTTCCCCTCTGCCATTTTGAGACTGGAATCCTTTCTGTCGCACCACAAGCCTTTTCCACAACCAAAAGGCAGGAGAAAAACCATGTTCAATTTTATCATTGTAAATTGTGCTGATTATTTAGGAAATTTCTGTGCCAACTCTTCACAGTTCTGATCAAATTTTTTAAAAGTATCACACTCTCAGACAACTGAGAGCATGTGGAGAGAGCTACTGGGGAGAGTTGCTGCTGACCAGGTGAGGATATTGTTCTGCCTGGATGAGGTGATTGCTGGGTAATTGTTGGGAGGCTTAAAAAGGGCTGCTCCTCACCAGAGGCGCAAGCGAGAGACAAAGGGCTCTTGGCCTGTGGCTCTTGGCCTGGGGTTCTTGGCCGAGCAATTAGAATCAGTAGATTATTATATTTCCCTAGTACTTCCACTGCCTAGACATTACAAAGGACCTCCAGGACACTCATCCCATCATCTCCAGTGAGTGTGACATGATTGCCTTCCTCCCAGAAGACAAGATGGACTACAGCTGCCCCAAGTGTAAGCTGGTAAGACTTTTGGAGGAAAAGATTAGGGGACTAGAAAATAGAATTCTTACTCTGACCCAAAGTAAGGAAGGGGAGGAGTTCATAGTCCAGAGCTCTGCAACTTGGAATAAAGAGAATACAACCAGTCCTGAAGAGGATAAGGAGATTGACCACAATAGGGAGCCTCTGCAGGCAGTTCGGAAAAAGACTGAACGGCGAAGGGCGAGACAGTTCTCGGGGCCTTTGGAGCTCCAGAATAGATTTCAGGCCCTTGCAGAGGAGGTGCAAGGGTCAACGAGGGAAGACGTCCCAAAACAAAGTCCAAGACAAAGGGAAGAGGCCACGGGGACAGAAGGAAATGGAGTTGAGAAGAAAAAAAAAAGGAGAGTACTGGTAATTGGAGACTCCCTGCTAAGAGGAATGGATTGCCATGTGGCTGGGCCCGACCCCCAAACCCGAGAGGTGTGTTGCTTCCCAGGGGCGAAAATTAAAGATGTTTCAGAAAGGCTGCCCAAACTCCTCAAATCTACGGATTGCTACCCATTTGTGATGGTCCATGTGGGAACGAATGACATGTCCCTGAATACCATCGCTCCTATTAAAAAAGACTATCAAGATCTGGGGAGGAAGCTCAAGCAAATGGGGGCACAAGTGGTATTCTCTTCAATCTTGCCTGTTAAGGGAAGAGGAATGCATCGGGAGAGGAAGATAATGGAGGTGAATCACTGGCTGCGTAGTTGGTGCCGGCAGGAGAGATTTGGTTTCTGGGACCATGGGATAGGCTTTCTTGAGGAAGGCCTACTAGCACCTGATGGACTGCACTTATCGAAACTGGGGAAGAATGTGTTTGGCAGGAACCTGGGGAGATTCATCAGGAGAGCTTTAAACTAAAACCACTAGGGGAAGGAGACGATCAACATAGGGAGTGTATGGAAGGAAAACGATTGGAGGCAGCCCAACCGGCAAGGCCAGCTCATAGGGAACCAAAAGTAAAAGGATTCAGATGTCTTTATACTAACGCCCGAAGCATGGGCAATAAAAAGGAAGAGCTGGAACTTCTCATGCTGATGGAAAGGTATGATCTAATAAGCATCACAGAAACTTGGTGGAATGATTCTCATGACTGGAATGTAATGGTGGATGGATATGAACTGTTCAGAAAAAACAGAATAGATCGAAGAGGTGAAGGAGTGGCACTGTATGTGAGGAAAGGGCTTACCTGTCAGGAAATTCTAGTGAAGGAGAGCATATCTACAGTGGAAAGCATCTGGGTGAAAATATGCGAGGGGAAAACAAACAGTGTGGTGGTTGGTGTCTGCTACCGACCGCATGACCAACAAGAGGATGTGGATGCTGCACTTTGTGAGCAGCTTGAGAAAATATCCAAGCGGCAGGACCTTGTCATCATGGGTGACTTCAATTTCCCAGATGTGTGCTGGGAAACAAACTCTGCGAAGCGTCCTCAGTCATGCAACTTTCTGACCTGCCTGGCTGACAATTTCATTTATCAAATGGTAGATGAACCCACAAGAGGTTCAGCGATACTGGACTTAATACTGACCAACAGGCAAGGTGGATGAGGTGAAGGAGGTGGGGACCCTAGGGGGAAGTGACCATGTCCTCATAGAATTCCTTTTGAGATGGGGAGCCAAGGAAGCTTGTAGCCAGACGCGGATGTTGGATTTTCGTAGGGCAAACTTTAATAAACTCAGAGACATGATGAGTGTCATACCATGGACGAGAATGCTGGAAGGGAAGGGAGCATGTGAAGGGTGGGCGCTACTCAAACAAGAGCTATTGCATGCTCAATCAATGACTATCCCAGAAAGACAAAAACACTGCAGGAGCTCTAAGAAGCCTATTTGGATGAACAGAGAACTTCAAGAGGAACTAAGAAAGAAAAGGAAAATGTTCAGGAAATGGAGGGAAGGACAGAGCTCTAAAGAAGAGTACCTACAGGTTACTAGGCACTGTAGATCAATCATCAGAAAGGCCAAAGCTGAGAGTGAGCTAAGATTGGCCAGGGAAGCCCATTGTAACAAGAAAAGATTTTTCAGTTATGTGAGGAGCAAACGTAAAGTAAAGGAGGCAATAGGCCCACTGTTGGGTGCGGATGGACAAACTCTAACGAAAGATGCAGAGAAAGCAGAAAGGCTTAGTGCCTATTTTACATCTGTTTTTTCCCAAAGGTCAAAGTGTTTAAGCACATCTAGAGATGGCCGTAGCCAAAGGATAGTGTCTGGGTGGCAGGTTAACATGGATAGAGAGGTTGTCGAGAGGCATTTAGCTGCACTGGATGAGTTCAAATCCCCTGGTCCGGATGAAATGCACCCGAGAGTACTCAAAGAACTTTCCAGAGAACTTGCACAGCCCTTGTCCATCATCTTCAGAACCTCTTTAAGGACTGGAGATGTCCCGGAGGACTGGAAAAGAGCAAACATTATTTCAATCTTCAAAAAAGGGAGGAAGGATGACCCAGGAAACTACAGACCAGTGAGTCTGACCTCTGTTGTGGGGAAGATAATGGAGCAGATATTAAGGGGAGCGATCTGTAAACATCTGGAGGAAAATTTGGTGATCCAAGGAAGTCAGCATGGATTTGTCTCCAACAGGTCCTGCCAGACCAACCGAGGTTCCTTTTTTGACCAAGTAACAGGCTTGCTGGATCGGGGAAATTCGGTTGATGTCATTTACTTGGATTTTAGTAAAGCTTTTGACAAGGTTCCCCAAGATGTTCTGATGGATAAGTTGAAGGACTGCAATCTGGATTTTCAGATAGTTAGGTGGATAGGGAATTGGTTAGAGAACCGCACTCAAAGAGTTGTTGTCAATGGTGTTTCATCAGACTGGAGAGAGGTGAGTAGCAGGGTACCTCAGGGCTTGGTGCTCGGCCCGGTACTTTTTAACATATTTATTAATGATCTAGATGAGGGGGTGGAGGGACTACTCATCAAGTTTGCAGATGACACCAAATTGGGAGGACTGGCAAATACTCCGGAAGATAGAGACAGAGTTCAACGAGATCTGAACACAATGGAAAAATGGGCAAATGAGAACAAGATGCAATTTAATAAAGATAAGTGTAAAGTTCTACATCTGGGTCAGAAAAATGAAAAGCATGCCTACTGGATGGGGGATACGCTTCTAGGCAGCACTGTGTGTGAACGAGACCTTCGGGTACTTGTGGATTGTAAACTAAACATGAGCAGGCAGTGTGATGCAGCGGTAAAAAAGGCAAATGCCATTTTGGGCTGTATCAACAGAGGCATCACATCAAAATCACAAGATGTCATTGTCCCATTGTATACGGCACTGGTCAGACCACACCTGGAGTACTGTGTGCAGTTCTGGAGGCCTCACTTCAAGAAGGACGTCGATAAAATTGAAAGGGTACAGAGGAGAGCGACGAAGATGATCTCGGGCCAAGGGACCAAGCCCTATGAAGATAGGTTGAGGGACTTGGGAATGTTCAGTCTGGAGAAAAGGAGGTGGAGAGGGGACATGATAGCCCTCTTTAAGTATTTGAAAGGTTGTCACTTGGAGGAGGGCAGGATGCTGTTTCTGCTGGCTGCAGAGGAGAGGACACGCAGTAATGAGTTTAAACTTCAAGTACAACGATAGAAATGAGCCTCTTGTGGCGCAGAGTGGTAAGGCAGCCGCCTGAAAGCTTTGCTCATGAGGTTGGGAGTTCGATCCCAGCAGCCGGCTCAAGGTTGACTCAGCCTTCCATCTTCCGAGGTCGGTAAAATGAGTACCCAGCTTGCTGCTGGGGGGTAAACGGTCATGACTGGGGAAGGCACTGGCAAACCACCCCGTATTGAGTCTGCCATGAAAACGCTAGAGGGCGTCACCCCAAGGGTCAGACATGACTCGGTGCTTGCACAGGGGATACCTTTACCTTTACCTTTTACAACGATAAAGGCTAGATATCACGAAAAAATTTTTCACAGTCAGAGTAGTTCAGCAGTGGAATAGGCTGCCTAAGGAGGTGGTGAGCTCCCCCTCACTGGAAGTCTTCAAGCAAAGGTTGGATACACACTTTTCTTGGATTCTTTAGGATGCTTAGGGCTAGTCCTGCATTGAGCAGGGGGTTGGACTAGATGGCCTGTATGGTCCCTTCCAACTCTATGATTCTATGATTCTGTGATTCTATGACACCACTGGTCTCCAGATTCTATGATTCAGTATGAGTCTGGTGGAACCCATGAGGGCCAGCAACACCATTCCTGGCACTCAGCTTGTGTGATAGAGAGTGGGTAGGGAAAAGTAAGACTTTTGTCCAGCAAGTCTTCTGATTG
Source organism: Paroedura picta (assembly GCF_049243985.1). Lineage (NCBI taxonomy): Eukaryota > Metazoa > Chordata > Lepidosauria > Squamata > Gekkonidae > Paroedura > Paroedura picta. Next base: position 120,085,241 of record NC_135374.1, on the reverse strand, counting down.
GCCACTGGAGATTTGATTTATAGTGAGTGAGGACTGATGGGCTCCTGACAGCCTAAATTAACTTGAGGCTGGGAGTCTTAGATTGTGGAACTGCTCCATTCAGTCTGAAAGCTCTGCCCATGAGGCTGGAAGTTCAATCCCAGCAGCCGGCTCAAGGTAGACTCAGCCTTCCATCCTTCCCAGGTTGGTAAAATGAGTACCCAGCTTGCTGGAAGGTAAATGGTAATGACTGGGGAAGGCACTGGCAAAACACCCCGTATTGAGTCTGCCATGAAAATGCTAGAGGTTGTCACCCCAGGATCAGATATGACTTGGTGCTTGCACAGGGGATACCTTTACCTTTACCTTTAATGTGCATATGTAGTGTTATGGTTGAAATGATTGTAAATAAAGTGTAGATATTTGTGTGCAATAAAGTGTTGAGATATCTATATGCATCCTCTGGACCAGCTGATAAGGAGTTATGGGTTGGGTGATGGTACCCAGCTCTATCTCTTGATGGATGGCCGGCCAGATCTCCCCCCAGAAAGATTCGCCAGTTGTTTGGATGCAGTGGCTAGATTGATCAGGAGGAGCCGCCTGAAACTCAGCCCCTCCAAGACAAAGGTCCTTTAGCTAGGTCGAAGGGAGCAGGAACAGGATGCACGTCTTCCCTGCCTGGACGGGGTGCAATTGTCATCTGTGCCTCAAGGCAGGAATTTGGGAGTGATTCTGGATGCCTCACTTTCCATGGAGGCTGAGGTCACCAGGGTAGCCCGGACGGGGTTTCTCCATCAATGCCAAGCTCGGCTACTAGCGCCCTACCTGCCCCCAGAACACCTGGCCACTGTGATCCATGCAAAGGTCACTTCTAGGTTAGACTTCTGTAACTCGCTCTACGCGGGCCTATCTTTGTCCCTAACCCAGAAGTTACAGCTGGTACAGAACGCAGCTGCACTGATCCTCACTAAATCATCTTGTAGGTCCCATGTTCAGCCTCTGCTGAAGCAGCTGCACTGGTTGCCAGTTTGTTTCTGGATCAGGTTCAAGGTTTTGGTATTAACCTTCAAGGCAAGATAAAAGATAAGGATAAAAACAGTAAAAATACAATAAAGCCTCTTAAAACGCCCCTTACAGCACAATAGCGAATAGCAAAATAGATGGCGACCTCTGCCTCAACTTGTCTAATGTCCATCCCCTCTCCCATTCAGCCGGAGAGCCAAGCCCTTTTCCGCTGGGAGCGAGGATCCAGATCTGATAGGCATTGAGACACTGCTCTATGCAGGGCTACCCTTGAATACTTAATCTTTAAAGCCCTAAATTGTCTGGGCCCTGTACTACTGTCTCTCCCACTACGTCCCCCAAAGAAATCCAACAGGCCTCAACCAGAGCCATGGCCTTTTTGGCCCTGCTCCCAGCCTGGTGAGACACTCTGCTTGGTGAAATCAGGGCCCTGCAGAACCTTAAGGAGTTCTGCAAGGCCTGTAAAATGGAGCTGTTCTGATGGGCCTATAACTGAGTCCTTGGAATAATCTCAGAATTCCAACTGACCTCCCTGCCCAAACCCAACAAACATATTGGCATCTGATAAATGATTTTTTTCTCTCTACAAATATATGGCACCAGCTTTTTGTAGTACCTTTTGGTACTGCCTTTTGTTGTTTTTAGAAATATGTATTTAAGAAAAATTTAAGTTAAGATTTTAAATCATGTAATGCCTGTAAATTGTATTTTTAAAATATATTGTTACCTCCTCTTCCTCCTTTTCTTACTATTGAATGTAACATTGAATGTAACATGTCAGGGAAGGGAAGCATCTGTTCCTCTATGCATCTCTCTCCCACAGAGGAGACCCAACTTACATGTGAACAGATATGGTTATGTAGAACCTTCCCAATGACCAATGATAGGCCTGCAGGGGATAGAAAAGGGAGGAGTCCCAGCTCTGCTTCCCAACCATATTCTACATGATTGCACCACTTCTGGGCTTTCTAGAAGCCTGAAGAATGTTTCAGAGGGTTCCCAACTATAAAAATGAAGTTTTTGTTGTAGCTTCTCCAAGTTCTGATTCTAACAAGGGCAGTGGGCTATCTTCAAAGTCAACCTTCTCAGCTTTTGTTAGTTTCTCTTCTTGTTGTTTATCATTCTGTAAGAAAATGTGTTTATAGTCTTTCCCTCCACATTTTACCAGACATCAGCTCCAATACTGGAGGGAAGTAAATTGCTACCAGCCTCTGATTGCAGCGATATTTAACAAAAGATTTATGTGAACTGTGTAAAAACTAATGGTAGAAATGCCTTTGTAAAAAGCAGAGTGGGAATATTAATATCAAGTGTACCAAGTATATCAATCCTCCCACCCCCAACACACACTCTTTCTTCATTGGATTAACTTTATAATTTTGGATTATCTTCTCCGAAGACTATATTACAGGCTACCTTTCTCTCATTTTTTTTCCTTGATGAATAGAGAACAGACCAATTATGCATGGGGGTAAAAGTCTTGGCCAGCGCCTGCATGACAACTGAGCAAATCCCTACTTTTGCATGACATCCCTCCAAGCCCTAGGCCACATTAAGACCTCCAATGCCTGATTTTTCGGCAATCCCCTTTGTTACACAGACACCATTGGCAGCTGTGCCGCACCAAGTCTCCCGCCTTTAGAGTCCCAGCAGGGATACAAAATGCCCCATTCAGCTCCATGGTGTTTTGCAGCACCACAGAGCTGAACAGGGCATTTTTTCATCCCCATGATGGTGGGAAAGCATTGTGACGCTATCCTACCTTCATGCTGTAAATTCCCCCTGTCCCTCCACTACAACCACAGTGAGGTGAAGTGAACCCTTTCTGTTCTAGAGTTGTGCCTGAGCACATACAACTCTGGGGCAGATTGTGTGTGCCGGGGCATTTTCTCCCCCATTAGTACACAGGAAGTGGTGGGGCATGGTGCCCCCACCTTAAGAAACAGGTTGTGGCTTGGCCCAGCCCCTACCAAGCATAATCGGTCAGTGTCTCAGCTACAGCAAGACACCGTAAAGGGAAAGTAAAGGGAAAACAACACCTAAATTGACTGATTCACCAAAGGATTGCTCAGTGGAAATACAAGAAAATCAGAGTCCAGTAGCACCTTTAAAGACCAACAAAGATTTATTCAGGGCATGAGCTTTCGAGTACTTGCACTCTAAAGCTCACACCCTGCATAAATCTTTGTTGATTTTAAAGGTGCTACGGGACTCTGATTTTATTGAGGTACTTCAGACCAACACGGCTAGCCACTTAAGGAAATACAAGAGTTATTTTATCCACAGAGTAATTATTTTCCTAAGCACATTCTTTGATACACCCTGGAACAAAAAGCAACAAGAAGGTTCTATATTAATTTTTTTTTCAATATAGCCCCCTTATCTTTTTCTAAAAACCTCAGACAAATTAGTACTCCAGGAAACAAAAACAAATATCTTTTCAGCTCATTTTTTCTTTATTTCTCTTTGGCAAATTATAATGGACTCACATAGATTTATGATAGCCAACATACCAAATAATTTTTTTTCCTTTATCTCTCTTTCCTCTCTTTTCCCCCAAGATAATTGGAAACCATAACAATACTAACATTTGCCCTTCACCTGCCCCCCCCCAACTCTCCCCACCATCAGTTTAATCATTTATTGTTGAGTTTCTCTAGAAGAGAGAAAGAGCACAGTATGGAAACTGGAAATGAGGGAAGGGGGCAGGAAAGGAAAGATCAGAGGATCTGTAATCAACTTAATTAATACCTGAAAAACAACAGTAAGGTATTTTGGGGGTATTCTTTTCTGCTCTGTTTAGCTAAATACATGCCCCTATTTCACCAGACCTTTCCTTTGGTTGTACCATAATACTGGAATTCCTCGCCCAGGAAACCTACTCAACTTTAGGCACCTGGTTAATTTTTGTATTATTTTTCTGTTTACTGTTTGAACTGTTTTTTCAACTGCTGCGGCTCTCATTCTTATCACACCCTCCTATTTCTTGACCTGCAATTCAACACTGATTTAACTTTTGAATGTATAGATCTTTGTGCCTGCCTATTTTCATTTGCTGTTTCTGTTTATCCGGTTAGCTTTTGATGCTGTTTTTTATTCTTTTAGAGTATTTTCTTTCTTAGTGTATTTTAATAAGCAGTCAATCTCTTAAAGATAGTTTGAAAATAAACAGAATGAATATAATTACAAGAATATGAATTGTGTCTACAGTATTATTTTTTAAATCAATGAAAACAGAGAATGGGCAATCAATATAGGAATAAAAGGATAGTTATTTGGGCCTTGTTTTGGCTGGGTCAGTCCCCTCTGTTTCTTTCTGCCCCTGGGTCACAAATCACTATGCAAATAATCCTGTCTAATAAAGTGTGTCAATAGCAGTTCTAATTGCTAGCATAAATACATGCACTCTGCTTTTATTGAATCTGGAATGCAATACCAGCAGAGATTAAATTAACTGTACTATCATAAAGCATGTGATTTGCTTTATAAATGATTCACTGTTAACATTTTAATCATTTGGCTACTTTTTAATCACATCATGGGAGCTGCAATTCTTTTTTTTTTAAGATCTGCACAAAAAGTCACTATGCCGCTGAAGCCTCAATTATCCCCGTTTGAGAAGAAAAGTGGTTTTTGTAAGTTTGCCCAAGCAATCTTTAACACTTTGCTCTAAAAGCCCTCCTGGGTGAAGACTGTGTGGGGCCTGTCTGGATCCTGTCCAGCCCTGCAAGCAGCCAGATTGGCCCAGCCCCACTGGCACCCGCTCCCAACAGCCCAATCAGCCCAATCAGCCCAATCAGGCTGCATCTCCCGCCCACTCAGGCTGGGTCTCCCGCCCCAGTTCTTGTCACATCCAAGAACTCTGTTCACTTTGCCTGAGACTGCTGACGGAACTAGCAAGTGGCTGATAAGTGCCTTCCCTCTCCACCTTCAGGCCTGCTGTGAAAGAGCCTCCTGACTGAGGCAAGGGAGGCATTCACAAGAGCAATGCAGAGTGGTCTGTGGGGGTTCTTGTGCTTTCCTTTGTGGGGGGGAAGCTTTCCCCTTCTGCCAAACAGTTGGCTGACAGAATTCCCCTTCTCACTTAAAATACTGCTCTGGCCGGCCTCGCTGCTGGAGGGAAGAGGCAGCCAAGCAACTCTCTGTAGATCCGAGGCCTACCACACAGGGTTGTTGTGCAGATGAAACTGGATGCTGTTGCAGAGGTTCTTTTGCCTCCTGTTCCATCTGCACAAGAACCCTGTGCAGTAGGTCTCAAATCTACAGAGCATGGCGGAGAAGAAATCCACATGGCTTGGCTGTTTCTTCCCTCCAGCAGTGAGGCAGGCCAGAGCAGTATTTTAAGTGAGAAGGGGCATTCCGTCAGCCAACTGTTTGGAAGAAGGGGACTTGTCAATTGTTGGGATTTCTCCATGATTGGGTGGCAATGGATGGGACTTACAAGTTGCTTTTAATTACTTCTTTTTACAACTGTGAAAATATCTACCATTAATCTACTTTACATTTTTATTGCCCCAATATTTTCGCGAATAACAATTGAACCCAAAAGACTGATTAGCTTTGAATGAATTATCATACTGCATATTATAGATGTTGTGATGCTGTTTACTAACTTGCTACTAATTTACTTTCTCCTTATATCTGTACTCTTATGATCCCTGTTCCATTGTCTGAGGACATGTGTGTACACAAGAAAGCTCATGCCTTGAATAAATCTTTGTTGGTCTTAAAGTTGCCATTGGACTCAAATTTTGTTGTACTATTTCAGACCAACATGGCTATCCACTTGAATTGATTTAGGAAGACTGTTTCAAATTACAAGGGAGATGTACCAAACTCCTATAAGAGATTTATCAGAACTCATTTGGTTTCCTTCCAATTCTTGTGTGATTTTTTCCAAGGAAGAGTCACCTTCAAGCTTGGGGTTAGGTAGAAAATGGTTGGATTGGATTGCCATTTGGCAACAGTAGCACAACAAAGCAAGCAGCTGGGCAGGAAAAAGAACAGAGAGAAAAAGAAGGCACTGACTCAGGTTATTTCTTGTGTTTGATATTTATATTCCTACCTCAAGGAGCTCAGATGTTATCCTTTTTTGATGCACCTGCCAGATGTTTGACAGCAGCCTGTCTGTCATAGTTGTTGTGCCGGGATTGTATGTTTCTCTGTACTTGAGCCTGAGCTGGGAATTTTTGATATTATTTCTCTGCAAGAGACTTGTGCTCTCACCATCTGGAAATGCAAACCACATTCCCTGATCTGATGCACCGACAATTTTCTCTGTGTTTCTGCTTCTGTACTTCTGCATACCTCTTTTAACACCCAAAGATACATAGGGGTGGCTCCATACTAAACTTGCCTCTAATGAAAGGCTAATGTGTACCCATTTCCACTTCCTGCTGCAGACCCCAGTTCGCTTCTCATGCTGAACTGGAAATCCCATCCCCCAGGGGCAGCATGTTTGGAAAACCATAGGGCTGCAGTGTGTGTATAGGGGGAAGAGAAAGGACTGTTTTTTTATAATTTTATTATTTATTATTATATAAAGCATTTACAGAAAAGTAAAAGAGAAAAAAAGCGACCAGCTGATATGGTTTGCCATCCTCTTTTAACATACATATTCAGTTCCCATCACATATTAATCCTAATCTAGAAGTTTTTACCATCTTTCTTAGCGAAATGATTGTTAATACATATGAGAGTATAATCTGTTATAAGAATATATTCTATTATTATCTTAAGTGATATAAAGTCAGTCCCCTTCATATATTGGCCCTGACTTAAGAGTTACTACTGCTGTCTTATTAATACATATGAAGTATAGTTTGCCGTCCTCTTTTAGCATACATATTAGCATACATATTCCGTTCCCATCACATATTGATCCTGATCTAGAAGTTATTACCATCTTTCTTAGCAGAGTAATTGTTGATACATATGAGAGTACAATCTATTATAAGAATATATTCTATTATTGTTTTAGGTAATATAAAATCAGTTCCCTTCATATATTGGCCCTGACCTAAAAGTTACTGCTGCTGTCTTTCCCACAGGAAACTAGGAGAATGCTCCACTGTTCATCACATCCTTCAGGTGGTCGCAGAAAATGAAATTGTATTTTTTTCCATAGTGTCGCCTGATAATTCCTGTATAGAGTATTTCTGGTGGCCCTTCTGTCAGGGCCAAAGAAGTCTCTTGCTTGATTCTTGCTTGCAGTCGCCTTTAAGTAGGCTCTGTATACTTTGTCAATCAGGATCTCTTCCTCTGGTCGCACAGAGATATCTCCTGATAGCTTCCTGCGTGCTGTCGCCTTTGAATAGACTCTATTTATTTTGTTGATCCAAATCACTTCCTGCTCTAAATAAACTTCCAGGTTTTCGGTGCTTTCCTTCCTTAAATCTGTTTTCCCAAGTTCTTCCAAGGTGCTTTTGATTTTTACGTCCCTAGCTCTCTCCCCCTCCTGTTGATTAACTTCCAGACATTGAGTTCTCGTTTGAAGTATTGTTGGCTGAGTTGTGTTTTCATCAGCTGTTTTTTCCAAACCGTCGGTTCTGTCTAAAAGCTCTTTCTTAGTCTTTTGGATTTCCTTTTCCACCTTGTTGACTGCTTTCAGTATCTTTGAGTTCCCTTCGCATAACAAGTGGAAAAGCTGTGCCTTAGTTAATTTTTCCATAGTTCTAGGCAGTCACAAATTATAAACAGAAAGTCTCGTGAGGTCTTGCGGGAGCTCGAGCGATCCAAAATTATCAGTTTGTCGATCTCCGTATAAAGTCAGCGTCCCCCACTGAACTCTCTCCAACAAAGTCTCTCTTTTCTTTAAGCTCTCTCTTTGTTTGATTAATGAGTGTGATTAGCCACCCACTCAACAAAAGGATTCACTTGTAAATTGGTTGGGAGGGGGGGAAGAGCTTGTGGGGAAAAAAAAGGAAAAACCAGAAAACTCACAGTCTTTACTGTTGCAGACTGTTGCAGACTCCGGCTCCTGTCAGTCTGGTAAAAGATGATCTGGGAAGAATGTAGGGTCAGCTGGTCGTTTCAGGCTTAGAAACTTATTTACGACAAGGGCGCCATCATGACCTTGAGCACATGCCGCGGCGATCCGGAGAACTCAGTCTCCATGGATCTATAGGACCCTCAGGATGCCCTTCCCGGTTCCTGGGGCAACCGGCGAGCAAGATTTGCGTATCTGCTCAGGTCTGCCAGGTGCGTTTGCTCCTGACCCTCAGCATGGCTTAAGAGCCAGGCAGAAGCCCAGCTAATACGGCGCCATCTTCAGTCGTTCTCCCCGGACTGTTTTGTTTTGCTGATTAAAGTGCCTTACCTGAGTGGAAAATTCAGTCTGGATCCAACCCATATATACATCATCATTCATGGAACAGAGACCAGGGTCTAGTCTGTACACATAGGATAATGCACTTTCAATGTGCTTTGGCAGCTGGATTTTCCTGTGCAGAACAGGAAAATCTACTTCTAAAGTACATTGAAAGTACATTATCTATTGTGTGCAGAATAGGCCCGGGTTCCTTCCTCCCAACACTGGGATACACCAATAAGCTCCCAGATTCTCACCTTCTCAGTTCTCTAGCAGGGAGAATTTACAGATGGAACCTTCTATTCTGGATGATGAGTTATGTTTCCAAATTCTCCAGAGCCATTCAGGTACAGTGTAGGCAGCATCAGAGAATCACAAGGCCCCGTTATTCCTTCACTTAGGATGACTGTCCATTTTTTAAAAGAATGGTGAAAGATGGTTGATACATGAAGTCCCCCCCCCGCCACACACACACACACTGATAGTGTTAAAAACCTAAGTAGATCCTTGCTGGATCAGACCAGTGGTCCATCTTGTTCAACATTCTTTCTCACACAGTGGCCACACAGTTACTCTGGAGGGCCAACATCAGGGCATAGAGGTTGAGGCCCTCCACAGTGTTGTGGAGGTTTACTGACTCTGAACATGGAGATTCCCTTAGTGATAGACATCTCCCCAAATCTGTCTAACCTCTGTGTAAACACCTTCAAATCTGTCTGTGCTTGTGACCATTACTAGAGTCATTAAGCAAAGAACTATTTCCTATGATCCAAATTATGTTCTGCCCTAGGAACAGATATACTGAGAAAAACCTTATGAAAAAAAAACCTCTTTCTTTTCTTTCTAAATCCTACAGTAGTATTTCCAGGAAAGCACAGATTCAAAGGTTTCAGCACCTTGTTGATTTACTTATAGTTAGTTAGTTAGTTAGTTAGTTAGTTAGTTAGTTAGTTTTATTACGGTCATAGACCAGCATAAGATGTTACGGAAACATCCATACTTATATATTTATGTTTAGATTTATATCCTGCCACTCCCACATAGTGGCTCGTGACAGGTCACAGTCCAAAAAAAATCATCTTACAACCCCCCTAAAAGCCTAAAACCCCAACCCCTATTAAAACCTGATTAAACCCACCCCAGACTACGGAAATAAATTCCCTATACCAAAGTATAACACTACTCAAGTTCAATTAAAGAGCATTGCAAAAATAAGCGCTGAAGCAGAGAAACAAAGTTCCATTTTCTCTATTGGAGCTCAGGTCACATGACTGAGCCTTCTAAGTTGTCCCAGTTGCCCAACAGTTGGTCCTCTAGGACAGTGGTCCCCAACCTTTTTATCACCAGGGACCACTCAATGCCGGGGATCACTCACCGGGGAGCACTCAATGCCTTTTACTGAGGCCTGGGGGGGGGCAGTTTACTCCTCTACTCTCAACCACTGCCCTAACGCTCTCTGACTCTGGTCGCTATGGTAATGTTCAAACATCCCTTCAAAATAAGATACAGATACGCCACAACAATGAACATAAGGAACATTTTATTTTCATGGAAATTTTAACTCATGACATTGACAAATCAATGGGAACCCTGAGCTTGTTTCTCTGCAATGAGATAGTCCCATCTGGGAGTGATGGGAGACAATCCAAAGTGTGTTGTAAAGGGCCGGGGGGGATGAAGTAAAGGGCCGGGGGGGGGGAGAAGGTGTTCTTCGAGGCCCACCTCCAATTAGTCGAAGGACTGCATGTGGTCTGCGGCCCACAGGTTGGGGATCGCTACTCTAGGACTTCCACAAGGTACTCTTTGGTAACCAGCAAGCTACCTGTTGAGAGGTCCCTGGATTCAGTACTGTATTGTAAAGTGCTTTAGGCCCGGTTGAAGTTTCCAGAATTGAACAAACATGCCAATAACGCATTCACACGTACACACACAAATTAGAGGAGTACCACAGCCAAGAAGAATTACAGCCAGGAGCTAGATCATTAATCTTATTTTATTTATTAGATTTTTAGCCCACCACTCTGCCACCACATTTTGTTTCATCCCATTACATCCCCCCAAAGGCCCTTTGATCCAATGATCACAATCTGGCCTGAAGAAATCAAACTGACCTCAACCAGGGCCAAGGCCTTTTTGGCCCTGGCTCCAGCCTGGTGGAACACTCTACCTAGTAAGATCAGAGTCCTGCAGGACCTCAAGGAATTCTGCAGAGCCTGGAAAATGGAGTTGTTCCACCAGGCCTATGGTTGAGGTCTGGAGTGTATCTGATTTCAGCTGGCCTTCCTGCCTGATTCCCATCCAGATTCCATCAAATCACCTCTATAGGAGTTGACATTATATACTGCCCCCTCTTCTCTCCCCAGACAGTGACCAGAAATCAGCAAATTGTATGGTAGTTATATATTGTTATGAATTTTATTGCATTTTATATTGATATTTTATAAGTAATTTAATATTGTGTTTTTAAATGTTTGATTGCATTTCTACTTTTTGTAAACCACCCTGAGCTCCCAGAGAAGGGCAGGATAAAACTCTGGGGGAAAAAATCAAAATAAATCCTTCTTTTGAGGCACTCAGATTGATGTAAGATTGGTTTAATCTAAGGGAAAGCCACAAAAGTATCCCAAGTGCATTTCATGGCTTGGGGCTGGGGGGGGGTGGAGATTGGGACAAGGTCTGAGGCATGCAGAACTGGAAGGAAGAGAAACTGGTCCAGTCCTCCTGTGACCGTTTTTTGTCTGCAAATCATGGAAAGAAGGGAATTATGAAGCTTTTCCTGCCATGTAGGGTGTTTGGAAGCCTATTTGCACCCCAACCCCCACTTGCTCAGTAATCATTTTGAAGGTGAGTGCATTCACATTTGAAATGCAAGTTTGGATGACTTTTCCCAACTCAGATTTAACGTCTCGCCTGAAACTCCAGTTCAGCCCAGAATCTGGTTTCTCATATTTTTGTTGTGACAAACATTTTGTTTGACTTGCAAGTGGGCACTTCTTGGTCTGAAAGGAGACACTAATAGGCCACAGCTTTTATTTATGAATCCAACAATTCCAAAACGTTGTATTGCCCAGCAAGGGGAGAAGGAGCCTGATCCCTGGAACTTAGGCCTAAATAAATCCTATACCCTCCACAGTGCCCTGGAGAACCCACCCCAGTATCCAACTGGACCTGCAGGGCTTCTTGCTGTTGTGGGCTTTAGCCCATGAATGCCTGCCTGTGGTGCCTCAGGAGGCGTAGACCTCCCTTGGCCTACCCCAGGTCACCACCTCTTTGGGCCCCCGTTGAGCCACCCAGCCAGGTAAACTCTTTTGTCCTTCAATCCTGAGGTGGCATCCTGGTCATGGAGTCGCTTTCCCCATCCAGGCTCCCTGACCCTTCTACAGGCTCCATCCCCATGCTATCCCCGCAAGCTGTGATGAAAGATGTAAGTAAACCAAACCATAACAGTCATCTTGGCATAACAAACCAAGAACCCAGGGTGGGAGGGCGGGCAGTTGTTTGCTCAGCTGCCGGGAGAGAAAGGTCGGGCTCGGGGCATGTGGTGCCTATAGATGTGCCGCGAGCACTCACCTCCCACATGAAATGGTTCCTCCAGGCCACACAAATCCTCTCCCTGCCCAACGCTTGCCCTAGGAGTAACCTTTTCACCTGAGAAATGTTTAACAAATTTTGTATGCATGTATGTATCAATATGGCAAAAACGTAACACAACATGGGGGACGGGAATGGTGGCCTAGGATCACTGTTGGAGCAGTCCACAAACACCTAGTTTCTTTAAATGAAACAAAGTCTTCTGGGCCAGATGAATTGCATCCAGGGATACTAAAGGAACATGGAGATGTAATCTCTGAACCTCTGTCCATAATTTTTGACATTTCTTGGAAAACAGGTGAGGTGCCAGACAATTGGAGGCGGGCAAATGTTGTCCCCATCTTCAAGAATGGGAAAAAGGAGGATCTGGGTAACTATCATCCCGTCAGCTTAACATCTGTAGCTGGCAAAATTTTGGAACAAATAATCAAACACTCGGTCCTTGAACAGCTGGAACTGAGAGCTGTGATTTTTAAGACTCAGCATGGGTTTTGCAAGAAAAAGTCATGTCAGACCAACATTATCTCTTTTTTCGAGAAAGTGACTACCTTGCTGGATCAGGGGAATGCTGTGGACATAGTTTATCTGGATTTCAGTAGAGCTTTTGATAAAAAATCCACATGATATTCTTGTTGACAAGTTGGCAAAATGCGGTATGGATCCTAATTCTGTCAGGTAGATCAATAACTGGTTGACACATCGTACCCAGAGGGTACTTGTTAATGGTTAAGTGACAAGTTAATGGTTCAGTGACAAGTGGAGTACCCCAAGGATCTGTCCTGGGGCCGTGTTGTTCAACATATTCATAAATGATTTGGATGAGGGATTAGAGGGGATACTTATTCAATTTGCCGACGATACTAAACTGGGAGGGGTAGCAAACACAACTGAAGACAGAATCAGAATACAGGATGATCTTGATAGGCTCAAGAAGTGGGCTAAACTGAATAAAATGTAATTCAATAGGGACAAATGTAAAGTTCTGCATTTAGTAGGAAAAACAAAATACACCAATATAAAATCGGGGAGACTTGTTTTGGCAGTAGCATGTGTGAAAAGGATTTAGGTATCTGAGTAGACCATACATTGAACATGAGTCAGCAGTGTGACTTGATGGCTAAAAAGGCAAATGGGATTTTGTGCTGTATCAAACAGAGTATCGTGTCCAGATCACAGGAGGTGATGGTACTGCTTTACTCTGCTCTGGTTCGGCCTCACTTGGAGTACTGTGTTCAGTTTTGGGCACCCCAGTTGAAGAGGGATGTTGACAAACTGGAATGTGTCCAGAGGAGGGCAACAAAGATGGTGAGGGGTTTGGAGACCAAGACATATGAAGAAAGATTGGGGGAGCTTGGTCTGTTTAGCCTGGAGAGGGGATCTGATAACCATTTTAAAGTATTTAAAAGGGAGCCATATGGAGCATGGAGCAGTATTGTTCTCTCTTTCCCCAGAGGGACAGACCAGAACGAATGGGATGAAATTAATTCAAAAGAAATTCCATCTAAACATCCGGAAGAGGTTCCTGACAGTTAGAACGGTTTCTCAGCAGAACAGGCTTCCTTGGGAGGTGGTGGGTTCTCCATCTTTAGAAATTTTTAAACAGAGGCTAGATCTGACAGAGAGGCTGATTCTGTGAAGGCACAAAGGGGTGGCAGGTTACAGTAGATGTGTGACTGGGATGTGAGTGTCCTGCATGGTGCAGGGGGTTGGATTGGATGACCCATGAGGTCCCTTCCAACTCTATGATTGTATGTATGTATGTATGTATATTAGAAAATTAAGTAACTTCCACTCATTCAAGTCAAGAACTTCCACTCACTCAGTCAAGAAACCCAAGGGTTGCACAAAACGCTGGTTGAGAAAGCCTGAGTTACAGTGTAGCCCAAAATATTTCAGATCCCCCCTTACATTGAGAGAGATGAAACTGGCAAAATCTGATGTTCAAGACACACTGAATACTAAAGAAATCTGGAGATATAACTGTGCCTCTTCCTTAAAATCGATGCATATCTCAAAATGGCCAAACTATTGCCACACTAGCAAGGAAGCTGACATTGGTACATACATCTCTCAAGACGTTCCCTATTATTAGCCAAGACAGAAAATAGGACATTTGCATCTTGTATAGGAGACTCCTATCCATAGACAGACTCGCATACACATATCCCTGTGAAAGATACTACTGCTGGCACGAGCTGCAGATTAATGCAGCACTTTAGAAGAGATCAGAAAGAAACGCTTCTTACAGAAGAATGCCTTTCACAACCGAAGCAAACTCTGCATTCTTGAGAGATATCAAAGTTCCATTGTAGCTGCTAATGGCTGTTTCGAGGTCCTAATGTACATATGATGAAAACCTGGACCCATCGCAAGAGGAGGGAGTCTTCTGTATTTTGTTTTCATCTCACACTTCTGTCCCTCACACTGCAGTCCCTCTGATAGGAGAGCGGCTCAAAAGTATCCCCTGTTATGTTCCTTAAAAGGCGGCATCCTTTTATTTGGGGACAATTGGCCAATCACAGTTGATCTGATGTTTTTTTTTTATTGTAATGATTTTTTTTTATTTTCATAAACATAGAAATATAAGATGCAACACGAGTTATTGATACAAAAAGCAGTAAATAAAATATAATCATCATTTGAAAATATACGACCCCACATTGACTCCACAGTGATATAAACTTTTGCCCAAAACTCTAAAAGCCATGAGTCTAAGAGCCATCCACATTTCCACTACATTAAAAAAAAGGCCTGTTTAGATATACAAAAGAAAAGTTGTTATTAATCAACTTATTTGAGAGATCGTTAACTGCTTGATACAATCTAAGAGCTATCCTGACAGATATTTCTAGGTTTAAGTTAGATGCTAAACATTAAACATTTCTTATAGAACAGTATAAGTTTTGGCCCTGTATCAATACCCTGATGAAGGGAGAGGAAAGTAGGTCTTTGCCTTAAAGATGTACAAAGAAAAAAAATTACAAAAGGATTTCATAATTTCTCCTTATCCTTAATACAGATACATCTACAAACCATTTATACTTGACCCATTCTAAGAGCCATCCTGACAGGTATAAGTTGAGAGCTTTGCATTTTCTACAGATCAATATGAGCTTTGGCCCTATAACAATACACCAATAAAAAAAATAATAAGGGGGGAAAGCCCCATTTTATATTTCCAACACTAACGATTATATTACCTATATGCCTACTAAGGAAAATAAACAAGAGAGAAAAAAGGCACTGCTTCCCCTTTTTCATAAAAATAGCAATGTAGGATACAGTATATGTTGTTAATACAGAGAAAAATAAGATTTCCAGGTTTAGATTAAATGCTTAGAACAATATAAGCTTTCAGTCTTCTATAGCTTCTTCTTATCCTTAATTCTTATACATCTACAAAACAATTTATACTTGACCCATTCTAAGAGCCATCCTGACAGGTATATTTTCAGATTTAAGTTGAAAGCTTAACATTAAACATTTTCTACAGGTCAGTGTAGTCTTTGGTCCTAGAACAATACACTAATAGAAGAAAGAAAAAATAAGGGGGGAGAACCCCATTTTATATTTCCAACACTAATGATTATATTACCTATATGCCTACAAAGGAAAAGAAACAAGAAACGAGAGAAAGAGACACTGCTTCCCCTTTTTCATAAAAATAGAAATATAGAATACAGTATAACATTAAACATAAAACAATATGAGCTTTCGGTCTTCTTAAGGGGGTCTCATCTCGAGGCTTGCTACATCTTGTCGTTCCCGTAGACTTATATTCTGTCCCATTGGCCTTTGGCGTAGAAAGTGCAGTTGTACTCTTTCCCGCAGAATATGCATTGATAAATCTTGAGGCCGTTGCACCTCCTGGACTCCAGTATCAATACAATTTTTTCCCCAAAGAGCTCCTTTAAATCGGTTACTTTCACTGCAGATCCATATTTCTTTTGATTGATTTTTGTACACTGTTGCTTTGAGATGGCTGTATGTCTTTTTAAAAAGGGTGTCCTTATCTGGGCTGCAGAACTCCGGCATCCCATTTTCCGTCTCCAGAATTTCAGATTTCTCTTCTACTGTTGGTTTTCCACCTTGTTTAGAGCTGTCATCAGCCACTGTTATTGATCCATCATTCCTGTTAAAGACGTCTTCCTTGGCATCTTGGATCTCCTTGAAGATATGAATTTCAGATTTCTCTTCTGCTGTTGGTTTTCCACCTTGTTTAGAGCTGTCATCAGCCACTGTTATTGATCCATCATTCCTATTGGAGACTTCTTCCTTGCCATCTTGGATCTCCTTGGAGATATTTTTGACCAATCCATCTATAAATACTTTGTAATCTTGGGTTTGTATCTCTATTAGATGAGCCAATCTTTTTAACATAGACATGTTTTGACTTTAAAAAAACCCGGCCTCAAACAATTTTACAAGTGGCCAGTAGAGGTCCTCTGTTTTATCCTCTGGCATGTGACGTATTGAAGTCAGTTAAGGCAGGTATTCTTGTGCTGGCACAGAATTCTCGTGAGATCTTCCCATTCACAGCTCTTATCTCTTATTTCCGAAAACCAAAACAATTACAATAAGAGCTTTTGCCAATTAATTCAAGTTGATTTGAGTCCTTCTTCTGCTTAGTTAGGAAAATTAGCCTGCCTCATAACGAGGTGGCTTCGGGCAGAGCAGAGTAAGAGGAGGGGGGAAACAAAGGGCTTTGATGCAGGAAGAGAGACGGAGAAAAAAAAACGAGAGATACTTGCAGTAAATGATGTTTTGGAACTCAGCCGATGTCCTCCCCTCAGTTCAAAATGTTCATTTGTGGTAAATCATCGTGTAGGGTTGAAGCCGATACTTTAAGATTAAAGAAAGAAAAGAAAGTCCGAGATAGAAAATGGCAGTCGTCCTCTGGACCTGGAACGCTGACAGCCTATAATCCGGGGAGGTATACTCCCTAAAGGATTGGAGACGGCCCCAAGAACTTCTTGGGTAGAAAGGTGAGGTGGGGTTTGCGTACCCCTCCTCTTTTCTGCCAATTGCTTGCGCAATTGACCCCTGTCAGGCTTCAGAGATAGCAGAGCAGATGCCCTGCCACCCTCTCAGGACGACATCTTTAGCCACAGCCCCCCTGACAGTTGATCTGATGTTGAAGTAGAAAAAGTAGAATGTCCGTTGGAGACGTTCATACCAAAAGGAAAACAAAACAAAATAAAAACCCTGTGCTATTCATATGCCTTTGTTAAATTTCCACCACCATGTTCATTTCTGAACTATGAAATGGCTTCTAGTAAAAGGAATCCATACCTCAAAAATTTAGACACTCAAAGCTGCTTGGGGGCAGGAGGTGCTGGATGCTCTTTTGTATTTGTAAAGATTTTTCATCTCGCAACACAAAACTTTGTAAGATCCTACTTAATCCCTAAGTAATCATGAACACTCATACAACTTTGAACTGTGCTCAAAATATTTCGCTATGCCCCTTCAACCATTATGGTCTTTTAAAAGGCAGAACTTTGTTCTATATAACCTGCTGAAAGCACCCAAATTGATTTCCTATATCAAGTTCCTCCCTTTAAGATGAAGAACCATTGGTCTCCTCCAGTGATATTAGCCTCATCCTGTCTAACATTATTGGCTTCTGATGTTTGGGATGAGATAGCATACAATATGAGGAAATAAAAAGATGAGCTAGGAAAGGGAATAGGTATCCATTTGAAATGTGGTATTAGCAAAGAAATGACAAGACTGAACATCGACATTTTAGGAATCAGTGAACTAAAATGGACAGGAATGGGTGAATTTAATTCAGATGACCATCAGGTATACTACTGTGGACAAGAATCTCGCAGAAGAAATGGAGTAGCCTTCATAATCAATAAGAGAGTAGGAAAAGCAGTCTTGGGATACAATCCCCAAAATGACAGAATGATCTCAGTTCGAATCCAAGGCAAACCATTCAACATCACAGTGATCCAGGTCTATGCCCCAACCACTGCTGCTGAAGAGGATGAAGTTGATCAGTTCTATGAAGCCCTACAACACCTTCTAGAAGCAACGCCAAAAAATGATGTGCTTATCATCATGGGGGATTGGAATGCTAAAGTAGGAAGCCAAAAGATAACCGGGATAACAGGCAGGTTTGGCCTTGGAGTACAAAATGAAGCAGGGCACAGGCTGGTAGAATTTTGTCAAGAGAATACAATGGTCATAGCAAACACTCTTTTCCAACAACCCAAGAGACGACTCTACACATGGACATCACCAGACGGTCAACACAGAAATCAGATTGACTATGTGCTCTGCAACCAAAGATGGAAAAGTTCTATCCAGTCAATAAAAACAAGACCAGGAGCTGATTGAGGTTCAGATCATGAGCTTCTTGTTGCAAAATTTAGGCTTAAATTGAAGAAAGTAGGGAAAAGCACTAGGCCACTCAGGTATGAACTAAATCATATCCCCGACGAATACACAGTAGAGGTGACAAATAGATTTAAGGAATTAGATCTGATAGACAGAGTGCCTGAAGAACTATGGACGGAGGTTCGCAACATTGTACAATAGGTAGCAACTAAAACCATCCCAAAGAAAAAGAAATGCAAGAAATCAAAATGGCTGTCTGAGGAAGCTTTACAAATAGCTAAGGAGAGAAGGGAAGTGAAAGGCAAGGGAGAAAGAGAAAGATACACCCAACTGAATGCAGAATTCCAGAGAAAAGCTAGAAGAGATAAGAATGCCTTCTTAAATGAACAGTGCAAACAAATAGAAGAAAACAATAGAATGGGGAGGACCAGACATCTTTTCAAGAAAATTGGAGATATGAAGAGAACGTTTCATGCAAAGTTGGGTATGATAAGGGACCAAAATGGTAGGGACCTCACAGAAGCAGGAGAGATTAAACAAAGGTGGCAAAATTATACAGAACAACTATACAAGAGCGAGCTTAACATCCCTGATGACCACAGTGGGGTAGTTACTGACCTGGAGCCAGACATACTGGAATGTGAAGTCAAATTGGCCTTAGGAAGTCTGAGCAACAATAAAGCTAGTGGTGGTGACAGCATTCCAGTTGAACTATTCAAAATCTTAAAGGACGATGCAGTAAAAGTGCTACACTCAATATGCCAGCAAATTTGGAAAACTCAACAATGGCCACAGGATTGGAAAAGGTCAGTTTACATTCCAATCCCAAAGAAGGGCAATGCCAAAGAATGTTCAAACTACCGCACCATTGCACTAATTTCTCATGCTAGCAAAGTTATGCTCAAAATCCTACAAGCTAGGCTCCAGCAATATGTGGACCGAGAACTTCCAGAAGTACAGGCAGGATTTCGAAGAGGCAGAGGAACTAGAGATCAAATTGCCAACATACGCTGGATCATGGAGAAAGCTAGGGAGTACCAGAAGAACGTCTACTTCTGCTTCATTGACTATGCTAAAGCCTTTGATTGTGTGGAGCACAACAAATTGTGGCAAGTTCTTAAAGAGATGGGAATACCAGAGCATCTTATTTGTCTCTTGAGAAATTTATATGCAGGTCAAGAAGCAACAGTGAGAACTGAACATGGAATCACTGACTGGTTCAAAATTGAGAAAGGAGTTCGGCAAGGCTGTATACTGTCGCCTTGCCTATTTAACTTGTATGCAGAGCACATCATGAGAAATGCGGGATTAGAGGAGTCACAAATTGGGATCAAGATTGCAGGGAGAAATATCAACAACCTCAGATATGCAGATGATACCACTCTAATGGCAGAAAGTGAAGAGGAACTAAAGAGCCTGTTGATGCGGGTGAAGGAGGAGAGTGCAAAAGTTGGCTTGAAACTCAACATCAAGAAAACAAAGATCATGGCATCCGGCCCTCTCAATTCCTGGCAAATAGATGGGGAAGAAATGGAGATAGTGACAGATTTTATTTTCCTGGGCTCCAAGATCACTGCAGATGGGGACTGCAGCAAAGAAATTAAAAGACGCTTGCTCCTGGGGAGGAAAGCTATGGCAAATCTAGTCAGCATCCTAAAAAGCAGAGACATCACCCTGCCAACAAAAGTACGTTTAGTCAAGGCTATGGTATTCCCAGTTGCAATGTATGGCTGCGAGAGTTGGACCATAAGGAAGGCCGAGCGTCAAAGAATTGAGGCTTTTGAACTCTGGTGCTGGAGAAGACTCTTGCGAGTCCCTTGGACTGCAAGGCAAACAAACCGGTCAGTCCTAGAGGAGATCAACCCTGACTGCTCTTTAGAAGGCCAGATCCTGAAGATGAAACTCAAATACTTTGGTCACCTCATGAGAAGGAAGGACTCCCTGGAGAAGAGCCTAATGCTGGGAGCGATCGAGGGCAAAAGAAGAAGGGGACGACAGAGAATGAGGTGGCTGGATGGAGTCACTGAAGCAGTAGGTGCAAACTTAAATGGACTCCGGGGAATGGTAGAGGACAGGAAGGCCTGGAGGATCATTGTCCATGGGGTCGCGATGGGTCGGACACGACTTCGCACATAACAAGAACAAATTGGCAAAGAGTTACAGATCCCATGCATCAGCTGAAGCACCAAGAAGTGGGGTCTAGATCAAATCAAGCCTGAACTCTCCCTACAAGCTAAAATGACTGAACTGAGTCTGTCATACTTTGGTGACAAGATGAGAAGAGAAGGGTAATTGAGAAAGGACTAGGAAAAGTTGAAGGCAACAAGAAAAGAGGGAGACCCAACATGGTCAAGGAAGCCTCGTTTCTCAGTTTGCAGGACCTGAGAAATGCTGATAGCAATTGGACATTTTGGAGGACATCAATTCATGGGATCTCAATAAGTCAGAGGCCAATTGGTAACACCTAACACAAACATGTACATTTGTCCTGAGTCTCATACCTAAATAAACCCACAAAGTTTGGGTTAACTGGTTTAAATGGACCAATTATTGTCACAGAGTTTTAATCATTAAGTTGGGCCTCAATGTTCTCTCAGAATTAAAAGTGAGACCAGTTCCTCTGGAAGAAATGGCAGTCTTGGGGACAAAGTCTATGGTATACTGTAGATTGTATGTGAAATATCTTTGACCAACTCGTCACTCTGGAAAGCCAAACAAAATGTAGCAAAGATAAGGATTCCCTCTAACATTGCCACTTCGCCAATCACGGAAGCTGTTCCAGAGCCGTCAGGAAACCCCAGGGTTTCACAAAACCGTGGCTGAAACAGTCTGCTCATGTCACTACTTTTGCTTCATTTCCCCTGTGTACTAATACTTATTTTTAGCATTTATAAGAAATTGCATTAGGATAGGGACACAGCACACAAAGCACTAGACTGCCTTTACTGTCTTTTGAGATCATTAACTGTGCGTAGGGAGCCAAAGGAAGTGCTACATTTTCATGCTCAGCACCCATTGCTTTGAGTTAGTAGAGTGAGAAAGACAGACGATATTTCTGTTGGTGAAACCACTAGAGATAACAAATTGTAACAATTATATGTGGATGCAGAGCATTTGGGAGAGGAAAATAGACCCCCTCCTCCTCTACGGAGCAGCAACAAAAAGTATGAAATAAATATAGCCACAACAACAGACTTCCCTAAAGTCTCTCACAATGCAAACACTTCAAGTCTCCAGTCAAATGATCCCTTTGCTTAATCACTGAGAAACTTCATACCAAAGCAAGTACAACTAGCCCTGTTAAAGTGAAAAATGCCTCTCCAGGAAGAAAATGTGTCAGTATGCCAAACAAACCATTGGGCCCAAATAATCCCTGGTAAGAAGTAGGAATCATCAGTTAATGATGATCATCTCATCATCATCTTAATAATAATCGAGAATACTGGTCATTTCAAGAATATGATGAAAATTAACGTAATTGTAACCTGGCCAGCAATCTTCAAGAAGGACGTAGATAAAATTGAAAGGGTACAGAGGAGAGCAACGAAAATGATCATAGAATCATAGAATCATAGAGTTGGAAGGGGCCATACAGGCCATCTAGTCCAACCCCCTGCTCAACACAGGATCAGCCCTAAGCATCCTAAAGCATCCAAGAAAAGTGTGTATCCAACCTTTGCTTGAAGACTGCCAGTGAGGGGGCGCTCACCACCTCCTTAGGCAGCCTATTCCACTGCTAAACTACTCTGACTGTGAAATTTTTTTCCTGATATCTAGCCTATATCGTTGTACTTGTACCAAGCCCTATGAAGATAGGTTGAGGGACTTGGGAATGTTCAGCCTCGAGAAAAGGAGGTTGAGAGGGGACATGATAGCCCTCTTTAAGTATTTGAAAGGTTGTCACTTGGAGGAGAGCAGGATGCTGTTTCTGTTGGCTGCAGAGGAGAGGACGCGCAGTAATGGGTTTAAACTTCAAGTACAACTATATCGTATACGCTAGATATCAGGAAAAAATTTTTCACAGTCAGAGTAGTTCAGCAGTGGAATAGGCTGCCTAAGGAGGTGGTGAGCTCCCCCATGATTCTATGATTCTATGATTCTATAATCTAACAATTGCATTCCATTTTTCTTAGGGGCATCATGGGAAAAGACCTGCCTTTGTGCCTGCTCTCATGCCAAAGAGCTCCCCCAGTTTGAAAGTCTCTTCTTATATCTGTGCAGCCTACCCAGACTCATCCTCTCGAAATGTGTCTCTGTTTGTGTGAGCCCCCTTGTTCATTGGTGGGTTTTTCCAGGATTACTGAAAAGCCTCTTGACTAAGCTTGCAACCATACATCATTGGCTGTTGCACAATCATTAGACAATAGCACCTGCTCCCAACTGGATTTCCCTGTGTAGACATTTCATTTGCAAAACATTGCTGTTGCTCAAAATCCCCCAGTGTGTAGATGCACCTTAAATACATCTGATAGTTGCAACTGGATGTATAAAACACATATAGTATAAGCTTTAGTTACACTAGAGCAGTTTTTTCCCCCAATCATTTGACCATGGAGGAACCTAGAAATATTTTTCAGGCTTTGGGGAATTCCGGAAGTGGTAACGTGCCCTTCAGCGAAGTGGGCTCCGTAGCAAGATGAGGGGCCAATCAATCAATGAACCAATGAATGAATGAATTCCCTGGAAGCCTGGCTAGGAATCCCTGTGCTAGGGTATATTGGAGCTAGTATTCTGTAGTGGTTAGGATGTTGCATTAGGCTGTGGCCTTAAACCAGTCATATGTACAATCAGCCTAAACCACCACACTGAGTGTAGCAAGTATAAAATGCACAACAGGAGAATGACATAAGCCAATTTGCATCCTCACTGCAGAGGAAGGCAGAACAAGGTGGCTGGAACATAATCCCTCCTTTAAAAAAAATCAACCAACAAGGATTCTCATTCCTTTTGTAGAACATCCACATAAGGGGCAAGAATCCTTGTACAGCAGGACACCTCCTGGCTTTGATTTCCTACTGCTCCTCTACGAAGCAATCAGCAAACACAGCTGTTCAGTAGAAACCAAGCAATTAACACAAGTATTAACACAATTGTTAATTGCTGCCCTGCGATGCAAGCAGGAGAAAAATAGGAGGGGAAAAGCCACTGTGGTGGAGTAATTGAGATTTGGGAGATGCTTAAGCATGGCCAGTGACATGTGGCATCACTTCCAGTTACACCTAGCCCTGCCCTCCCAGGCTTCTTCCTTCCACACACCCTTTCCCAGTAAGGATATCTTGAAGGAGAAGCAGAATTCAACAAATAAACTCACTCAAAGGCCATGGATGTTGATGTGCCATTCCTCTTCTAAGAGGCTTGGGCAGTTATTGGTCCACACTACAGGGACGACTAGGGTCTAAGCATAGTGGTAGCTTTACTCCCTTCTCACACAGCCATTCATGCTGCTGACCCAGTGTCCCACTCTGTAGAAAACCAGGGATTAGCCAACTGTTCTGGGCCCAAGCAGGATTCTTTTGGGAGGGCTATATTCTAGAAGATGAAGAAGAAGAAGAAGAAGAAGATTTGGTTCTTATATGCCGCTTTTCCCTACCCGAAGGAGAATCATAGAGTTGGAAGGGGCCATACAGGCCATCTAGTCCAACCCCCTGCTCAATGCAGGATCAGCCCTAAGCATCCTAAAGCATCCAAGAAAAGTGTGTATCCAACCTTTGCTTGAACACTGCCAATGGGTAGGTGATCCTGAACAGTCCATCAGCCACTCATCAGCCACTCATGAAATGGGTCCCTCAAAAGGAATTATGGGGAACTAGGGGCAAAGCCCGTTGTATCCAAGAATACAACGGGCGCTATAGCTTGGCAGTGGGAAGAGGAAGGGGAGGAGTTGTCCAGTCTGTAAGGGCATGGGGTTGAATGTGTGTGTTGTGTGGGAGGTTGTGGTGGCGTGGTGGCAAATGAGGGTATGGGTGTGGAGAGATGGGTGTCAAGAACCTGTGGTGTGGAATGTTCGTTGAGTGTGGGAGAAAACTGACCATTGGGAATTGTGGCATAGTGGTTACAGATGAGCTTTCTAGAGCCATATCTTCAGATATGTGAAGGGAAAATCAGACTGGAGACTCTTCTTAGGGGAAGATTACATGGCAACCAATTCCCCCCAGTTCTGCGTCATTTCCCTTCTTGTGTGAATTAGGCCACAGACACCGAAATACCTCTCTGTCCTAATACACATGGGGTAGTCACAGTACACAGGTATCCACCCTGTTCCTTCTTCTCCATTTTTTCACTGTTGATAAAATGTGATGTGCCCACATGCTTCTTTCATGGTTGCTCCTTAGAAGAACGGATTTTTGTACTCTATTGCTTACTACCCAAAGGAGCCTCAAAGCGGTTCACAAATACCTTTTCCATTCGTCTCTCCACAATAGTCAACCTTTGAGGTATGTGGGGTTGTGAGAGGTCTGTGAGAACTGGGAATGGGCCACAGTGATCTAACAGGCCTCAGGTGTCTCAAAGCATTTTCCGATCATCTTCCCTCCCTCTCTCTCTCACTGTTTACAGTTTCAGGCTGTAAGTATTTATTTAGATCTTCCTGCACTTTCCAGACTCACAGGACTGATGCTGGTCTGCCTGTCTGTGCCCCAGAATACAAACAGTTGCTGGTAAGGGCTCGCCATTGCCCATAGCCCAGGAGGGACACACCTGGACCACTCCCTACCAACTGCAGGCAAAAATGGCTCCTTTGAAGGCTGGACTCTGAGGCATTGTACGATTTTGAAGTCCCACCTCCAAACCTCCAGGGATATTTCCAACCCAGGGGTAGCCAACCTACAGGTGGGGCCTGGAGAGCTCCTGGAATTACAGCTCACCTGCAGAATATAAAGATAAGTTCCCCAGGCAGAAAGGGCTACTTTGGAGAGGGTTGTGGTAGAGAAGAAACATTTAAGGCTTCCCACACAGGTTGTTGTTGAATTGAAAGACTTGAGGCCTACTGCACAGGGTTGTTGTGCAGATGAAACAGGAGACAAAAAACCCAGTTTCATCTACAGAATAATGCTGTGCAGTGGCCTCAAATCTGCAGAGAGTTGTAAAGAAGAAAGACACATGGCTTGGCTGTGTCTAACCCCCGGCCATAGCAGTGTTTTAAGTGAGAAGGGGCTTTTCTGTGGCCTCCCTGTCAGCCAAATGTTTGGCAGAAGGGGAAAATTCCCCCCCTCAAAAGGAAGGCCCTCAGGCTCCCCTGCATTGCTCTTGGGAAGGCCTCCCTCCCCTCAGTCAGGGCCTGTCAGAGGCTCCTTTGCAGGAGGCCTGAAGGAGGGGAGGGGGAGAACTCTGCAGCCTCCTGCCAGCTCTGTCAGGGTTCTGAGGCAATTTACAGTTGGACATGGCAGTTAGGACAGCCTTGGGGCGAAAAGGGCTGGCACAGCCTCTGTTCTCATTCCCCTTGGCAGCCCTACTGTGACCTCCTCTCCCTGTGGTGGTCAGGAGCAGACTGGCAGCCATTTCTCCAGATTGCCCCTGGCTAGATGGAATTTTGGTCTGTCCTGGTGAGGGGACAATCGGAAGGCACTTTGCGCCTTCCGATTGGCCCCTCCGCTTGTCAGTCCAGGGCCATGGGACCAATTGTTGCCCTTCCTCATCACGGACTGAGCCCACCCCAACACCCCTTACTGTTTTATTAAGAGGGAAAAGATTATGAATATTGCAAGAGGCTGGGTAATGCAAGATATTTCTACCAATTTGTACAGGATCCTTTCCCTGGGAGAAACCCTTCTTAAGTAATGATGGCCATAAAGCTTACATTCAAGGAGATTTATTTGGGGAAAATATGGGGGTACATTCAAAACTCACATACAAACAAAAACATACACTAAGTTCTACAGGGGGAAAGGTTAGCTAAATAGGGAAATACTGCTCCTGTCCTGGGTCCAAGAATGCAAAGAGGTGGGGGTTGATGACATCAAGTGTGGAAAGTAATGCTGCGCACACACACACACACACACACACAGATCAGAGCTCAGGTTCTGAGCTCAGGTTCCAAAAAGGGTTTGGAATTCCTGGACTGGCCTATGGACTGCCCACAGGGAGGTATGATGTGATGTAAGTTATCGATGATTGGCTATGAGTTATGGCTGAATTTAATAGGGTGGTTGGCATATGAGGTCACAAGAGTGAGAGGTTTGGGATTGTGTCACGTAAGCCTATCCAGATGAATAATAATTTGGCTAGGTGTATCCTGGATAAATTAAGCATATCTAATCTGATCATAGAATCAGAGTCATAGAATAACAAGAGTTGGAAGGGACCTCCTGGGTCATCTAGTCCAACCCCCTGCACTATGCAGGACGCTCACATCCCAATCGCTTATCTACTGTAACCTGCCACCCCTTTGCCTTCACAGAATCAGCCTCTCCATCAGATGGCTATCTAAAGGTAAAGGTAAAGGTATCCCCTGTGCAAGCACCGAGTCATGTCTGACCCTTGGGGTGACGCCCTCTAGCGTTTTCTTGGCAGACTCAATACGGGGTGGTTTGCCAGTGCCTTCCCCAGTCATCACCGTTTACCCCCCAGCAAGCTGGGTACTCATTTTACCGACCTCGGAAGGATGGAAGGCTGAGTCAACCTCGAGCCGGCTGCTGGGATTGAACTCCCAACCTCATGGGCAGACAGATTCAGACAGCATATCGCTGCCTTACCACTCTGCGCCACAAGAGGCTCTTCTAGCTATCTAGCCTCTGTTTAAAAATTTCCAAAGATGATTGTGTCATCAAAGATGATTGTATCACTAGAATATTCTTAATGGCCCTGCATTGTCCAATCAGGAAAGATTCTTGGAAAACACAATAGGGACGAGAAATGCTGCTAGCCAGCAGTTACAGCCAGCAGAACAAATAAACAATTTGAGGTGAGAAGACAGGATTGGGGGAAAACAAAAGAGATAACAGTTAGTTCCTGAGGGAATGTTTTTTTTCCTATTAACTTTCTGATGATTTTGGCTGGGAGAGGTGATTTCCCATAACTGCCCATTAGGTTTAAGCCAAATGGACTGACCTAGAAGAAAAGGATGAGAAAGGAATTTCCCCATCTTGTTCCAGCAATTTCAGATAAGATAGAGATCCTAGCCAAGAAATGAAGCCAGTGACTTTCCCTACCAAGCAACTGTCAGTCTGAACTCTGTGTGTACCACCCTGTACAGTGCCAGATATATGCCAGGCGTGTGGAGTTGCCTTCTTGAAGACTGCCTTCTATTGTGGGGTTCTTGCCAGGGTGGGTTTGAAGGATGGTCTGTTCCGATGAGTGGCATCAAAGAAACCTATATGATTTCTACAGGCTTTCTACAAGATGCTAGATTTATTATTTGATTTCTATAACAGCATAGCTGGCTTGGGGTCATTTACAACATTTAAAGCCATACAAAATTTACACTGTCCATAATCTTTACACCGCTCCAGAAGCGGTATAAATAAAGCAGTAAGGGGTGGGGGGCGCTGTCCGTGATGGAGGAGGGAAACGATTGGACCCTTGGCCTGACAAGTTGGGAGCCGCTTTGCGCCCACCGCCCACCCCCCCAAAGTCGGCCGCCTTCCCCCCACTGCCACCATTACCAGGCTGCCCGGCGCAACAACAGGTAGGCACCCAGCCAGAACAGCCTGGTGGAGGTGGCGGCGGGGGGGGGGAGGCTTCTGTTAAAGCTTCTGGTTTCCCGTCTGTTAATTACTTCTTGTACCCAAGATGTATATTTGTTTTGGGGTCCATTAGATGTTATGTCTTTATTGACTCCAACCAAATGCTTGGCAGAAGAGCTCTGTCTTGAAGGCCCTGCAGAATTGAGCCAGTTCCCAAAGGGTCCTTCTGGGAGCTCATTCCACCAGGCAGGGGCCAGGTCAGAAAATGCCCCAATTGAGGCCGAATATACATCTCTAGGGTCAGGGATCACCAGCCTGCTGGAATTTTCAGACTGAAGTGCTCTTCAGGAGGTAGGTGGTCCTTCAAATATGCCAGGCCCAGGCTGGGAATGGCCTTAAAATTTAATATCAAAATGGGGAAGATAAAGCTCAAACCCACTCAACACAGGCATGTGAAGGTATAGATATAGTCAGCAATAAATTGCTGGTTTCATTTAAAGCCAGGATGGGGTCTCAGGAAAAACATAAGTTATGCTCACAGGCTTGTCCTGTAGCTCTATCAAGGAAATACATTGTTATTACTTACTTTGATAAAGAGGCTTTCTTCAACAACCAATCTGCTTGTTGAACGTTTGGCAGAGACCTGATACACCCATCAAATGTTTTTAGGAAGTGGGTGGGGTCATGTGGGGCTTGTGCTCTGCAAGGATTCTGATTGGCCAGTGGATATTTGGTTGGCTTTGCAGACTTTGGCAGCAGAGGTCACCACAACACAAGGATCTTCACTGTGTGTCTAAAAATAATCTGTGGCAGCCGTTTTGTGTCTGGCTCTGTCTCCAGTGGTAGCCCTTCTGTGGTTGCAACTACCACACTGTGCTAGAATCTCAATGGTGTGCACAGGCTCAAATAGACCCCTGATATCTCCCATGAATAGGAGTAGATTCACCAATGAAGATTTGAAAATTTCTTGAAGACACATCATCCAAAAACAGAACAACCAAAGTCTGACCATACCTATGCCACTCCATGGTAGATAGTTAATCCGGAGACCATTAGAAAGTGACTAATGGAGGAGCCCCTGAAATAATTTTTCAGACTTTGAAGGACCTCAGAAGTGATATCAGCTGGCCACGCCTCCCTGCCATGCCCCCCAGATGTGACAACCCACTGGAAGTGACAACACCACCCATGTTAACGGGCTGGCTTGGGGAGGACTGAGGGAGGGACGGGCAATTTAAGACAGGAATAGGACTGATGACTGAGGGGGGACAGGAGAAATGGAAGTGATCAGTTCCCCAGGTTGTGGCCAAGTGCATTAAGGCCCTTCCAGATCTCATGCAGATCCTCTATTGAGAGACCCTGCACTACAGTGTCCAATGGGTTTTTACTTGCTTCGGGTTTTTCCTTGCTTCCTTTAGAATGTGCTACTGGCTCATCTCAGGGAAATAGATGTGTTTGGGAAGGAAGGAGAAAGAAATTTCAAAAAGATTCCCTTCTGATAAAGGCACTAAATATTTCATAAAGTGAACAAAGAATGGTGATTATCTGGAAAGAAGATTTTCATCTGAAGGCTGCATTCAAAAAAATTATATTGGTTTTTTAAAAATGGTTAAAAATGTAGAAGTCATTAAATTATTAAAAGTTACAAATTATCCCTGTAAAGCATGGCTGGCTGGAAATTAGCCTCTGCTATAGCCGTCTGCTAACAATCTATAGATCATTTTATTATTCATGAATTTTAGTAATTTTCAGGACACCACAGGTCATCTGGCACTCATTTCTTTCCTAAACACCTTGCTCTGGTATTCCTTTGTTGAAAAATTGCTACTATTTACTTCCTGCAAGACAAGCAAGCAACAAAGTGGTGGTATTTGGCCCCAGACATCCCGCATGGGAGGCAGCATATACATCTTGCTGTCAGCAAAACAAATGAGCCCTTAAATTGGCTCCAAAGCTTTAAGAACTAAAATTTATATGTCTGGTTATCAAACAGAAAAGTTCAGAATGCCTGCCAATAGACAATGTAATTGTGACAAACTGTTACATTTTACCTTTAACTTTCTCCAGCCTCAACACTACAGCTTCATTAGGAGTGACGCCCCCCTTCTAGGGCTTCTCCCCCATCAATACAAATAGCAGACAAACAAATTAACTTGATTGGGTATTGATAAATTTCTTACTAGCATTGCAGAGTACTTGAGAGCTCTGGAAGCAGGAGCTCTTCCAGCTATGAATTCATTTGGTGACCTCAGTCAGGATCACAGCCTTTGAGCCATTGCCAATATTCCCATATTGCCCTCTGCAATAAGGGAATGACAATATTGGCTCAGCATGAAGAACCACTTTCAAGATTCCTGAGAAAGTGTAACCCTTCTCAGAAGTGGTGGGGAGAACACACTACACATGATTCTCTCAATACACATGATTGACATTTTGACCAAGAGGTACAACATTCTTAATGCAGGGGTACCAGTACTCCCCCAAAATCATGGGCTGGGTACCAGGAGGGCACAGACATTTTCCTACTGCTTTCCTCCAGTTAGTAGGAGAAAAATGAGACAAACAGTGCTCCATTTGAATTAATATAGAGATTTGGGGACATTTCTAGAGTCTCATGGGTAGCTGTGAGATCACTTCTGGGTTTTTGCTGGAAATGATAATATGACCCATGCAAGATTGTTTTTTCAAGGATTCTGTTCTTCTCTAAGTATTGCTGTTTGCAGATGCTCGTCTGTCAATCCTTGATTTTTTTTCATTCAAGTCTCAGCTGATTTATGGCAATCCCATCAGGTCTCCAAAGCATGAGATGTTAAAGTTGGTTTGCCATTGTCTGCCTCTGTTTAGCAACTCTGGACTTCAGCAGTGGTTTTCCATCCAAATATTAACCACAGCTGACCCTGCTTAGCTTCAGTGTTCTCATGAGATGAGCTACATCTTTGTGGCTTGCTCCAGATATAGTAACATAGACTACGTTCTTGTATCTCCATTACTCCTTGAATAGATCAAAAACCTTGAATTTTCCTCCTTTTTAAAGGGTGATCATTTTCCTCCATTTCTTCAGGTTTCCAGCTTTCTAATCCCATCTCATTTAAAGTCATGATGGCCATTTGATCTAGACCTGGACTCTAGGAAAAGGTATAGGGTGAAATGGTCCCCTAATTTAAAGATTGATTTGATTAAAGGGAGTTCTAGATAATCAAGATCTGCAGTCCTTTAAAATGGCCTGCTCTAATCCATCAGAATATCAGAATCCCATAACATATTCTAGAACACAAAACCTTCTAGAAGCAACGCCAAAAATGATGTGCTTATCATCATGGGGGATTGGAATGCTAAAGTAGGAAGCCAAAAGATAACCAGGATAACAGGAAAGTTTGGCCTTGGAGTAAAAAATGAAGCAGGGCACAGGCTGGTAGAATTTTGTCAAGAGAATACAATAGTCATAGCAAACACTCTTTTCCAACAACCCAAGAGACGACTCTGCACATGGACATCACCAGACGGTTAACACAGAAATCAGATTGACTATGTGCTCTGCAGCCAAAGATGGAGAAGTTCTATACAGTCAGTAAAAACAAGACCAGGAGCTGATTGTGGTTCAGATCATCAGCTTCTTGTTGCAACATTTAGGCTTAAATTGAAGAAAGTAGGGAAAAGCACTAGGCCACTCAGGTATGAACTAAATCATATCCCTGACGAATATACAGTAGAGGTGACAAATAGATTTAAGGAATTAGATCTGATAGACCGAGTGCCTAATGAACAACATTGTTCAAGAGGTAGCAACTAAAATCATCCCAAAGAAAAAGAAATGCAAGAAAGCAAAATGGCTGTCTGAGGAAGCTTTACAAATAGCTGAGGAGAAAAGGGAATTGAAAGGCAAGGGACGAACAGAAAGATACACCCAACTGAACGCTGAATTCCAGAGAATAGCTAGAAGAGATAAGAATGCCTTCTGGGTATGATGAAGGACCAAAATGGTAGGGACCTAACAGAAGCAGAAGAGATTTTAAAAAGGTGGCAAAATTATACAGAGGAACTATACAAGAGTGAGCCTAACATCCCTGATAACCACAATGGGGTAGTTACTGACCTGGAGCCAAACATCCTGGAATGTGATGTCAAATGGGCCTTAGGAAGTCTGAGCAACAATAAAGCTAGTGGTGGTAACAGCATTCCAGTTGAACTATTCAAAATCTTAAAAGATGATGCAGTGAAAGTGCTACACTCAATATGCCAGCAAATTTGAAAAACTCAACAATGGCCACAGGATTGGAAAAGGTCAGTTTACATTCCAATCCCAAAGAAGGGCAATGCCAAAGAATGTTCAAACTACCGCACCATTGCACTCAGTTCTCATGCTAGCAAAGTTATGCTCAAAATCCTACAAGCTAGGCTCCAGCAATATGTGGACCGAGAACTTCCAGAAGTACAGGTAGGATTTCAAAGAGGCAGAGGATCTAGAGATCAAATTGCCAACATATGCTGGATCATGGAGTAAGCTAGGGAGTTCCAGAAAAACATCAACTTCTGCTTCATTGACTATGCTAAAGCCTTTGATTGTGTGGAGCACAACAAATTGTGGCAAGTTCTTAAAGAGATGGGAATACCAGAGCATCTTATTAGTATCTTGAGAAACCTATATGGAGGTCAAGAAACAACAGTGAGAACCGGGCATTGAATAACTGATTGGTTCAAAATTGAGAAAGGAGGTCGGCTGTATACTGTTGTCTTGCCCATTTAACTTGTATGCGGAGCACATCATGAGAAAGGCGGGGTTAGATGAGTCACAAATTGGGATCAAGATTGCATGGAGAAATATCAACAACCTCAGATATGCAGATGACACCACTCTAATGGCAGAAAGCGATGAGGAACTGAAGAGCCTGTTGATGCGGGTGAAGGAGGAGAGTGCAAAATTTGGCTTGAAACTCAACATCAAGAAAATCAAGATCATGCCATCAGGCCCTCTCAATTCCTGGCAAATAGATGGGGAAGAAATGGAGATGGTGAGAGATTTTATTTTCCTGGGCTCCAGGATCACTGCAGATGGGAATGCAGCAAAGAAATTAAAAGACGCTTGCTCCTGGGGAGACAAGCTATGGCAAATCTAGACAGCATCCTAAAAAGCAGGGATTTCACCTTGCCAACAAAAGTGTGTCTAGTCAAGACTATGGTATTCCCAGTTGCGATGTATGGCTGTGAAAGGTGGACCATAAGGAAGGTCGAGCGTCAAAGAATTGAGGCTTTTGAACTCTGGTTCTGGAGAAGACTCTTGCGAGTCCCTTGGACTGCAAGGCAAACAAACCGTTCAGTCCTAGAGGAGATCAGCCCTGACTGCTCCTTAGAAGGCCACATCCTGAAGATGAACCTCAAATACTTTGGCCACCTCATGAGAAGGAAGGACTCCCTGGTGTCAAGCGTTGAAAGAACTCACAACTAGCTTCTTAATAATAAGAAAGCTTTATTGAGAAGTACTACAAACATCAAGACTGGCGAAGTCAAATCTGACTTGAGTACAGATTTGCTTCTCTTTATCAATATGATTCTCCCGCCCAAAACTTGAAAGTTCCCAAGGGAGGGGAGAAGGAGAGAAGAGACACATGCAATTAAAAACAGTGATACATTCTCATGACCTTGACTGGTTGATAGCAAAAACCTGGCCCGGCCGAGAGGTCTCAACAAGTGATAAGAGTTACAACAACATATATTTTACTTTTACTAGTTAGCATGATTACAGGACCTGAAGCAGCCAGGCGCCAAGCAATAAAACTGTCATGGAAGAACTCAGGCTAATTTATGGCAGAGATTCTAGCAATCCTGACACCTGGAGAAGAGCCTAATGCTGGGAGTGATTGAGGGCAAAAGAAGAAGGGGACGACAGAGAATGAGGTGGCTGGATGGAGTAACGGAAGCAGTCGGTGCAAACTTAAAAGTTCTCCGGGGAATGGTAGAGGACAGGAAGGCCTCGAGGATCATTATCCATGGGGTTGCGATGGGTTGGACATGACTTCACCCCTAACAACAACAACATAACATATTTCAAATCCCTCATCGTGGAGTTTGGATCTATCCTGTTTAAGGCTACAAGGGCAGCAGAGAAATAGGTATTAGAGTCTATACATCCTGGGCGGATTCTACACTTACTTTGTTTTTCTCTGCTGTGGATCCTGCTGAATTCAGATCAATTTGAACTCGGTCTTCCTCCCCCCCCCCCTCCAATTGAAACAGAAAAGTGTTCTGCACTTGATTGGGAAAGCTCAGAAGGGGAGAGCAGAGCCAAGCCCAGACAGAGCCTATTTCTTTCTTTCTTTTCTTTAATGGGAGGGGGGAATAGAAGACAACATAACTGCTCTACCATGTCAGCTGACCAATCAGTGCTTCTCTACCACAGAGGGAGTGCTTTCTCATGCTTTATCAACCCGAATCTTCCAATGCCAAGGATTAAAAGCACTCCTGGATATCGTGAAGAAATGGTAGAGTGACTCCGGATCAATCCTGCTTGGTGCAGAGGGAAAATTAAAATCACCCCAAATCAAAACGGAAATCGCATTCTGTGTAGCCTGCAGGGACTGAATCGATCTGGGCTTAGAATAAAAGCTCCATGCAGTTTATACCCTGGTTTGATAAAGAATGTGTGGAGGTAAAATTGCAGCTCCAAAAAGTCTGTCTGTTAGACGCCCAGAAAACCTAAGTGAGGATGTCCATGGGTGTTTGCTGATCCCCCCCCAAAAAAGGTATAAAGAACTAATTGTATGGAAAAAGAAGGAACAACTAGGGGGAACAATGAAATCAGAATTCAGTAGTACCGTTAAGTCCAACAAAGATATATTCAAGGCGTGAACTTTCGAATTCAAGCACTCTTTGTCAGACTATGAACTACCATCATGACAGTGGGAATATAAAGCAAAAGTTAATTCTGTTAAATTAGTAAACTGTGTCACAACATCTTTGCCAAAACAGCCACTCAGCCCCCTCGAACTGTTGTAGTTCACAAAAACATAGGAGAAATAAAAAAATAAAAAAGTTGAAACATTCCTGCAAGTGAAATGCCACGCTGGCAACTATCTCATCCTGAGACCAGGGAATTAAACTCAAAATCCCATTACATATAACTAATGTCACATTACAGTCACATTGTACCAAATAAAATAACTTGTGAGGAATGTAGATGCAGGAGTTAAACAAAGTTAGCATGCATAGTGAGATAAAAAACCTATGTCCTTGTTTGAGTCTTGTTTTGAGAGTTGTAATAACTTGCATTTCCGCAATCTCCTTTTCTAGTCTGTTCTTGAAGTTCCTTTGCAATAAAACAGCTACCACCAGGTCCCTTATTGTCTTGGAAGGTTGAAGTGTTCCCCTACAGGTTTTTCAGTTCTGTGTTTTTTGATGTCAGACCTGTGTCCATTAATCCTTTGGCGGAGGATTTGACCTGTTTGCCCTATGTAGAGAACAGAAGGGCATTGTTGGCATTTGATGGCATATACAATGTTGGAAGATGAGCAAGTGTATAAGCCATTGATATGTTTGATGATGTAGGTGATGTTGTTAGGTCCCGTAATTGTAGCATTGGAGTATATGTGGCAGCAAAGTTGGCATCTGGATTTGTTGCAAGCTCTAGTACCAGTGTCCATGTTCACATTAGATACTGCATTGTTGTGGGTGAGAAGTTGTTTGAGATTCGGGAGCTGTCTGTGTGAAAGAAAAAGTTTACCCCCCAGTGCTTGGGAAAGAGAACTGTCATCATCCAGTAGAGCAGGGGTAGTCAACCTGTGGTCCTCCAGATGTTCATGGACTACAATTCCCATGAGTCCCTGCCTGCAAACGCTGGCAGGGGCTCATGGGAATTGTAGTCCATGGACATCTGGAGGACCACAGGTTGACTACCCCTGCAGTAGAGGTTGTAAGCCACTGATGATGCATTGTACTGTCCTGAGCTGAGAGCTATATGTAACCACTAGTGGTGTTCTTGTTTTCTCTTTTGGACCCTCTGTTACCTCAAGTGAGGTCATTACAGATAGAGAGAGATTAAAGATCCTGGGTGGGATGGGATCACTGCAGAATTCCTTAAAGAATTCAAGGATTGGTGGGCCCCTTACCTACCATACATTTTCACATATATTGACACTACAGGAAAGATCCCCAAATATTGGGACATGGATCCCACCAACTGTAGGACTATAAATCTGCTAAGCATTGTCAGCAAGCAGTACACAAGACATTTGCAAGACAAACATTTCATGGCTAGTTCAAGAAAACAGCCTACTGCCAGTACAATCAGGTTTTAGAGAGGCCAGAGAGAGCACTGTTTGGTCTTACAACATCTAATACAGAAAATACAGTTCTAGGTCTCTAACCTTGTTATATTAAGCCTTTGTTGACTTCAAAGCTGTTTTTGATTCTATTTCAAAGACACGATTGTGGGCCAAACTGGAGGCTTCATCAATAGATGAAACTCTAGTTTCTGTTACACTCCCTACATGAGCAGAGCTCACTTAGAGTCAGATGCAATTGGCAAAGTTTCATTCAAAGGGTTTTTTTTTTTGTGTGCAAGCACATTTCTGGAACTTGTTTGGTCTTAAAGGTGCCACTGGACTCTGACTTTGTTCTTGTGTAATAAAACTGAGACTTAATAAAGGGTAATTTTTTCGTTGTTGTTGCCGCAACTGCTTATTTCTTCACAATTACTGATAAAAGTTCCATTTTCTTAATAACATGCATATTGGACTTTCAAGCGCTCCCGTTAAGTGTTTTCTGTAATGTGAATGTAGTTGGAAAGCAGTTAGCAGAAGTGATAACTATAAAATGGAATGGACTCAGAAGAACAAAGACACTCTCATTATCCTTCCCATGTTTCGTCTGCTATTTATAATTCCTAGGCACTGCCTGAATCAATCAAGGAATCAGATTCCATTGAGTACAAATGCTTCTCCTTCAGGCTGAGCAGCTAGGGACGGAACTTCCATTAGATGCTTCAGTTGCCACCTGGGGATGCCAGAGCACCCTAATGGGGCCTGCGCCCCAATTGGTTGGGGGGGGGGATGATGCTCATTAAAAAAAAAACAGGCCGGAAGTCATAAATAAATGTGACATGCCTTCATCACAGAAGTGATATTGTGTTTTAATTGTTTTTTAATGGGTTTTGATGGGATTTTATTGTTTTCATGAATCTCTGTAAACCGCCTTGAGAGTGGTTTTGAGAGTGGCGGTATATAAATATAAAGATAGATAGATAGATAGATAGATAGATAGATAGATAGATAGATAGATAGATAGATAGATGGATGGATGGATGGATGGATGGATGGATGGATGGATGGATGGATGGATGGATGGATGGATGGATGGATGGATGTGCCATGTGTGCGCTTTGTTTTTATGCCTCCCAGGAGCACTAAATGTCTTTTTGGGCTCCAGTTACCTGTTCAGCCTTCTCACAACAAGGGCAGGCAAAAACAGCCCTGTTTGAGTCTTCTGGAGGTGGGAAATGAGCTGGAAAGGGGGGGATGGGTGTTGGCGTTGCTGTGAAGCGGAAGCCGTTGTAGTGGTTTGTCACTTCGATGTGACAGATGAACACAAGCAACACAGGTTTGTAGGTTTCTTAACCTTTTATGTACAGAATATTTACATGTTATCCAGCAGAGTGCTGCGCGCACAATGGCATTTCAGAGAGACAGAGACAGCTTCCCCATCACTCCTTATATACACAACCTATGTACATGCAACCTTCTCTAGTATTGCATCAGCTTTCTATCCAGCCAATAGAAGCATTTGTGCTGTGTCATTCCTGTCCACCTGACACTTCTCACATGATCAGTACCTGTCAGTTAGATCAGTTTGATCAACTTCATGCTGTTAGCTGTCACTTGGTACATTATACCAACACCCCTCCTCAGATAACAGAGTGAAGTCCTAACATGTTACTAAACAGTTCATGTTTGTTTATACATACAGGCTTTGTGAATACATCGTTGTTTACCAGTGAGTCAAATTCCGCCTGCATGGCTCCTAGCCAGGCGCCCCTTTCTGGTTCTGCAAAACTCAGAATTTCCTTGAAACTCTCTGGCTCCTGTGTGCCAACAAAGTTTATCACTGGAGTTCCCAGAGTCTCATACTGCAAGCGGTTTGGTGGAACCCCTGCAGTCTTTCTAAGAGTTGCTCTGACACTTGGCTTAGTCTCTGAGCTTGCCTGCATCTGCTGAGATGGAACAGGCATTTGACCTCCCTGGTCATTGTGATTTGTTTCACCAGCATCTGGAGTAACTGGCAGCATAGCCATTTCAGGACTCTGTATGTGAGACCAGTTATTCTGCTCATTGAATGAAGCAGAACGGCTGAACCTCACTCCAGTTTGTCCCTCTTGAAAACGATATGCCTTCATTCCAGACTGATAGCCAATGAATTTCAGAAACTTTGACCGTGGCCCTGCCTTAGTTCTCTTTGCTTTGGGAATGGACACCCAAGCCCCAGACCCAAACACTCGCAAGTAGTTCAACTTAGGCAGTTTTCCATACAATAGGAAGTATGGAATGTGATTAACAGAACTCGACCACACACGGTTACATACATAACAGGCCGCACTGACAGCCTCTGCCCACAGACACGTAGACGACCTTGTGTCTTTTAACATACACCACATGACTGTCTGCAGTCTGCCTATATGTCTTTCAGCCACTCCATTTTCACTGGGACACCCAGGATTTGCTATCCTATGGCTGATGCCATTTTTCTCCAGCCACTGCTCAAAATCATGAGAAATAAACTCACCCCCAAAATCTGTTTGTATGGAGGACAGTTGACACCCCAACTGCTTTTGTGTTTTAAGACACCAGGTTTTAAATAGCTTGAATGTGTCTGACTTGTGCCTCATAGTTAGTGTCCAGCAGAACCTGCTATAATCGTCCACTATACAAAGCATGTACTGCCGTCCTGAGACACTAGATGGCATCTTTCCCATAAGATCCATGTGTATTAGCTCAAGAGGTCTATGTGTTACTCTTGTGCTTCTTTTAGCCACTGGATACGCCTTGGCTTTTACTTCCTTACACACCTGGCTATCCAAATAATTTGTACACTCCGAGATGTCACCAACCCCAAGAATATCTAAGGTTTTTTTCAATGCTGAGTATCCTATATGCCCAGCCCTTCGGTGCAATAAATGTATACAATTATTGCGAATGGGAGTGTTATCAACAACCTGTGCACTTTCTGAAGTCTCCTTCAACAGATACACACCATCAGACAAACACCCCTGCACCAACTCCTTTCCTTCTTTCCAAATTGAACACCCCTTATTAGTGAATATGACATTAAACATTTCACTTGTTAAGACAGACACACTTAGGAGATTGGAACGAAGTGAGGGAACACACATTACATTCTTAAAAGTACAATTAAGGTGTGGGAGATATAGTGAACCCATACAGACAACTTCTGTTGTTTGTCCATCAGCCAGCCGCACTTCCTTTAGCTGGGATGTCTGAATGTCTGTCAGCAGCCTCTGGTCATTGCAGAAGATCCCTGTAGCTCCGCTGTCGATTACCCAGTCCCCTCCTGAGGGTAATGCTGTGTTCACGAGCTTGATCGTAGCAGTACCCATTATCCTTTGGGCACTATTTGTAACATCCTTCACCGATTGGGAATTAGCTTTTGAACAGAAACGAGCAATGTGCCCCGTTGACTGACAAATCCAGCACTTTCTCACTCTCCCAAACACCTTCTCCTGCTTTTGGAAGCTGCTTGCATGCTTGCCCTTAGGTTTTACATAGACAGCAGCCACCTGGGAGCCGGAATATTCTTTACATTCCACAGACGAAGTCGATTTTCCTTTGGCCATATGCCCAGACACAGATAAGACTCCCTTGGCAACTTGCCTGGACTCAAAATCTTGTAGTCGCCCAGTGACTTGGCTCCATTCCAAATCACGTGCTTCATAGCCCTCCAGGCTGGAAACGACTGGTTCAAACTCAGGTAACAGAGATGAAAGCAGAATGAAAATGCGATCCAATTTCGAGGTATCTTTTCCTCTAAGCTCCAAATTACGAAAGCACTCACCCAGAGCATCAATATGTGATCTCACAGACTGACCTGGCAGCATCTGAGTTCTATACAACCTCCTTGACAGAGATATCAGCGTACCGGCCGAGTCCTGGAGATAAACATTGCTCAGAGCAGTCCATGCCTCGCTCGCAGAGTCAGCATTGTAGATATGCAGCAATTGTTGATCATTCACAGCTAACACAATTGTAGCAAGAGCCCTCTTATCAGCCACCTCTTCCTGTGAACTCGGTTTGGGAGGGGGATTCTCCACATACCTCCAGAGCCCTTCTCTGGTTAGATAATGCTTCATCCGCAGCGCCCACACATTGTAGTTTTCCGAGTTGAGCTTCTCCACGGGGATAGCAGCTGTGCTCGTCATCGCAGCTGGAGAACTCATCAACACGTCTCTCTTCCCGCCTGCCTCCGTACCTTCAGCACCGGCAGATAACTGCTTCTCCTCAGCAGACATCCAAGCACTCAGGATAACACCACTGCCACAAACTCACCACTGCAACCACTGCAACCTCTGGGCCCATAGCCCTGTTGGCGTTGCTGTGAAGCGGAAGCCGTTGTAGTGGTTTGTCACTTCGATGTGACAGATGAACACAAGCAACACAGGTTTGTAGGTTTCTTAACCTTTTATGTACAGAATATTTACATGTTATCCAGCAGAGTGCTGCGCACACAATGGCATTTCAGAGAGACAGAGACAGCTTCCCCATCACTCCTTATATACACAACCTATGTACATGCAACCTTCTCTAGTATTGCATCAGCTTTCTATCCAGCCAATAGAAGCATTTGTGCTGTGTCATTCCTGTCCACCTGACACTTCTCACATGATCAGTACCTGTCAGTTAGATCAGTTTGATCAACTTCACGCTGTTAGCTGTCACTTGGTACATTATACCAACAATGGGATGGGGGATCAGGTTGCCTTCTGCCAATCCTACCGGGGTCTGAAGAGCTTGTCTTAAAGCCTACAATAAGCACATAATGTCTTTTGGGGCTCCAGAAACAATATGTAGCATCTCAGAAATTTACTCAAAAAGAAATAAAGTGCAAAAAAAATAAATCCCCCAAAGGAGGGAGAATGCTGTTTCGTTTTGATGTTTCTCCACAGAAATGAGGCAGGGTGGATTAAATTAAAGATCCATCTATGTTATGGCATTACCGCATTGCAATGAGGAAATTCCTTTAAAAAAACGTTCAGGGTTTGGGGGGAGGGAACAAAAGTTTCAGTCCAGGAGAGAACTGCTGTATTGTAATTGGTGGCTTGCTGTGATTGACAAGCCCAGGAGTGGAGGGAGAAGTTTGCTTTGTTTTCTCTTGAAGCCTTGTCAGGAGGCAAAGAGCCATAATGGGGCAGAGGGGAAAACGCGGTAGGGGTTTCCCTGTGAGGAGGGCTGCAAATGTGAGATTTACCATCCCGTGTTTGCCAGGAGGAAACCACTCGCATTTTACTCCCCCATGTAGAAATGCCCTCAGTGTTGACTATAAGATTAACCAAAAGGATATAACAGATTAGAATGATGCACCACGTAGCTCTAAGACTTTATTGCAGTGTGAGTGTCCTTTAGGACATTTAGAGCCTAATCTCCTTGAGTAGGACCGCCTGGGTTCTTTTAGAGATCTAACCACTCAAGGGCAATTGACTGTAGTCAACACACAGGGACCTAAGGACGGAGACAGTCCTTCAAATATGGTTGTGCTATTGCTGAAGTAAAATCTGAGCTTGTTTTATGGTGTCATTCAAAGCAGCATTAGCACCCTTGTAAGACCACTGAAATCCTGTCTGCTTGGGATGGCACTGATAAAATAATCATAGAATCATAGAGTTGGAAGGGGCCATACAGGCTCAATGCAGGATCAGCCCAAAGCATCCTAAAGCATCCAAGAAATGTGTGTATCCAACCTTTGCTTGAAGACTGCAAGTGAGCGGGAGCTCACCACCCCCCTTAGGCAGCCTATTCCACTGCTGAACTACTCTTGACTGTGAACACTTTTTTCCTGATATCTAGCCTATATCGTTGTACTTGTAGTTTAAACCCATTACTGTGTGTCCTTTCCTCTGCAGCCAACGGAAACAGCATCCTGCCCTCCTCCAAGTGACAACCTTTCAAATACTTAAAGAGGGCTATCATGTCCCCTCTCAACCTCCTTTTCTCCAGGCTGAACATCCCCAAGTTCCTCAACCTATCTTCATAAATCCCTGTTGTTCTGATTGAGCAGTGATATCAGAGCTCTCTCAGCCTCACCTCCCTCACAGGGTGTCTGTTGTGGGGAGAGGAAAGGGAAGGAGAATGTAAGCCATTTTGAGACTCCTTTGGGTAGAAGAAAGTGGCATAAAAGAACCATCTCTTCTTCTTCTTCTTCTTCTTCTTCTTCTTCTTCTACCCCCCACCCAACTAGTTAAACAAACAGGGGAGGTGGTAGAGCTCAAAGCTTTTTGGAACCTTCAGTTCCAGTAATGAGGTCAACATTTCCTGGTAA
Source organism: Paroedura picta (assembly GCF_049243985.1). Taxonomy (NCBI): domain Eukaryota; kingdom Metazoa; phylum Chordata; class Lepidosauria; order Squamata; family Gekkonidae; genus Paroedura; species Paroedura picta. The sequence continues at coordinate 120,042,839 of NC_135374.1, read as the reverse complement.
AACAATCTCACCTCCTTTGATCTGGGGATCCTGAGCAGACGTTGGTCTGATTATCTTAATGTGCTTGTGGGGGGAGGCAGGCAGAGACTATTAGGGGGGGAGTACATGGGGAATAGTGGTCCTGCAAGTATGTCACTTCCCCCTCTCATCATGTCCACAGTGAAGGTGTCTGAAAATAGAAAGCCAGAAATCACAGTTGTCATGGAAAAAGGATTCATCCATCACTGTCATGGCATATGGAAACAATAATAAAATAAAGCTTACCTAGGAGGTGCAATTGAATCTCTGCATGTTTGTGATATGACTCAGTTTCCTGGTTACGACCATGCAAAATAATAGGCAGGGAACGAAAACAAAGACGATTATTTTTTTAGACTTTTGAAGCAATAATATCCCACATGGAGAAAATGTCAATCTTTTGACAATTTCCTACTCGAGCCATACTTAAATGAGTTACCGTATTAAAAAGCCTCTACAAAAAGACATCCAAGCCCGTCAAAGTTGGCTCAGCAATGCTTATGCCTCACGCTAGATCCTGGGCTTTGTGGAACACAAAAACAAGTGTTACTTAACTTGATGATTCTGAAGTACTATTGGAGTAATATGCACAATGTGCAGCATTTTCCCTCTTGGGAGATGTCTGAACAAGCCTTGTAGCTGGAACTCAATTGTCATGCATTATTCCCCACTTCCAGAGTTAACCAGTAAAGGGAGTCTCTTGCATTAGAACCCAAATTTGCCAGAATAAGTGGGGCAATTTGTACTGATTTTCCTGTCAGCCATGGACACCCATATCACACCCAGAGCTCTTCCTGCTAACTCCTAGGTTTGCCACATTGTGACATGACTGGCAAGAAGGTTGGGGCAAGGCCATGAGGGGGGTCACAATGTCATGGGTGTGATTAGATCACTTCCAAGGAAAACCTGAAAGAAAAAAAAACATCCACAAGAGCATTTCTGCACAGGTACTGGGCAAAACAGTTTACAAGATTACTTGTTACCCAGAAAGCTCTTAATTTGGAGGGAATCAGCAATGCAAGGGGTAGGGCTAAATGAGATCTTTTTCTGAATTCATACATGAGTGAGATTCCTTAGGGGGAAACCGTTACAAAGAAACAGTCCAAAATAAAATGTCTTTATCGGAAAATAAAAATAGTAAAAATGAAATAAAAGAAAAATAGTATTCTTGTTCCAAACACAACACACAGGGGCGTTCCGCACCGGGAACCTTGTAGCAATTTGTTTGCTGAACGAAAAATCGCCATTTAAAATAGTGGAATTTGTCGTTGTGCATACCTGCCTTTGTAGTGGAATCCAGTTGCGTTTCCATCGTTTCCCACAGGCTTCCGGTCTCGGCAAAAATCGCTAGAAAGGAAGCGCTATTGCTGAGCTCGTCCCGCCCCTGGCCGTCAAGCAGCCAATGGGCGGCCATTAGCATGCTCCCAAACAGCCCCTTTCCCTTTAAGAAAGGTTTAAAAAAAAACACCCATTGCAATGAATATGCATTGCTTCGTTGCAACGGAGAGACCCATCCAGCTGGCAGGTGTGTTTGAGCTGCCATTTCATCGTTGCCACGCTCCCCCCGAGTGAAAAAAAACATCCCCCCCCTCACGGGCGTGATTTTCGGCCAAAAACAGTGTGAAAAATAAAGGGAAAATAAATCAGCAAACGGGCTTCTCTGTTGTTTGTGCTTAGTGACTGTAAACAGCTCTGGAGAGAGACTGCAGCCGGGGAAGCCTCACTGGCTAAACAGAGGCTCGCCGGTGTGTTGATCTCCGTTCGCTCGGAGAAAAAAAAATGGCGATCGCTTCGCCGGAAGATCAGAGGAGAGAGCCAGGGGGAGGGACTTTGTAGAAACCACAATGGTAACGCACAGAACTTTCCCGCTAGTGTTGCAGAATGGTTGCAGGAGTGTAGCGCTTTCCGGAGGGTGAATCCACTTTTGGGGATTTCCCTGAAAGCGCTACAAGGAAGTGCTTTTTGCGGATCGGTTTCAGGTGTGTGGCAGATTGTCAACGACGTTGTGCATAACGGCAAATCAGTAGCGTTTTCAATTGGCAACCATTGTGCGATTTTGAAGGAGTGCGGAAAGCCCCACATTGTTTGCCCAGAAGAAGCTTGAGTGTGAATGAGAACCAGGAGAAGAATTTGGCCCTCCAGATCTGCCTGTAGGTTCTTATGGTTTGTTCACTCCTTGAACGGATAAGGGGACCCCTGCAGCCTGTGCTACCAGGCTGTGAGGCCCAGTTTTTTAGCAGTTGCCTCCTTCTCCCAAATGACCCTATTTCTTTATGTTTCATTGAATTTTTGACAGGTATGCACCGGGGTAGAGTAGCCTATCCTCTCTCTGCTGCAAGAGGACCACCTCCATAACCATGTGACTAGAATTGACTTGCACCACAAAGGCCCTTTAGGGGACTGTGTCCCAGAGGATTGGTTCAGTGGTGAAGAGCTGTTTTAACTCATCAAATGCCTGCTGGCATTCCATGGTCCAATGCAGCTGAGCACATGCTTCCCTCTTTTAGTTTTCAATAGGTCAGTGACAGGTAGGGCAATCTGTGTAAAGTTTGTGATGAAGTCCCAGTATAATTTAGCAAATCCCAAGAAACTTTGCAGCTGCTGCCTGGCAGAAGGGAGGGACCATCCCTGCACATCACACACTTTGGCTGGGTGACAGCCTGTAATCCAGAAAGTCTGGACTCTTCTTATGAAATTCATATTTCAATAGCTTCACATAGAGGTGTTTGGCACATAACCGCTTCAGGACCTCATGCACCAGGTATACATGTGTTGATTTACTGTTTGCAGTAAATCAATACATCATCTAGAAAAACCAGGACCTCTTTGTACAAGAGATCATGCAGGACCTCATTTATGAGGTTCATAAAGACACCATGCATTCCGCTGAGCCTGAACAACATAACAGAGTGCCAGAAGGGTCCCAGGCGGGTGCTGAAAGATGTGAGGTGTTTGTGTCCATGTTTTTGTCATGCTCTAAAGTATGCCTTCCTCAGATTGAGCTTGGTAAACAACCTCCCTGACCTCAATTGCCTCAGAAGGCCTTTTATCAGGGGAAGGAGGTACACATTTGACATCGGAATGTCATTAAGGCCATGGTAGTATGTATACAACTACAATGTCCCATCCTTGTTTTAAGCAAACAAAACTGGTGTCAGCATGCTTGACATGCCAAATGAAACCCTGGGCTAGGTTCTTGTCCAGGAACTTCCCCAGTTCCCCCCATCTCTGGCATACTCCTGGAATAGATCTTAGTCTTACGCAGGAACTTTCTTGGTTTAAATTCAGTTTTACAGTCCATTTTGTGGTGCGGGGGAAGCTTATCACATTTCCCCTTCTCAAATACCTCCCCAAGTCCTGATATTCCTTTAGCATAGCATTCCACTCCTCTCTGATCAGCCCCACCCATTCTGTCCATGGAGAAACTGTTGGGCATGCAGTTTGCTGGGGGGCTCTTATGGGCACCACCAAGCGACAGTGGGCCTGGCATCCCAGGTCATTGAAAATCATTACTCATGTCCACCAGCAGACACTAGGATCAGGCCACCAAAGGCAGCCCAACCCAAGGACAAAAGGGAAGACTATCCACAGTGCCACCACTGGCTGCAGCTTCTCCCAATGGTCCTAATGTCTAGGGAGGGGGTTCTCAGGTGTGTAGCTGCTCCCCTTTTGAAAACTGGCCATCTACCTGTGTGAAGTGGATGGTCCTTCGCAGTTCCTCTAGTCCCACCCCCAGCTCTTTGACCATTTTAGGAGTAATCAGAGTCTGATTGCAAACACAATCCAGCACCCCCTGGATTTATAGCACCACTCCCATCTCTGAGTTGGAGAACTTCATAGGCACAAGGAGGAAGGAGATGGGATTCACCAATCTTGCACAGGACCTGCTGGTGGGGCCATCTCACAGCAGGTCAGCCCATTTCCCACCGGCTTGCAGGCCATCATTTCTTCACCCTCCAAATCCTTGGACAATGGTGGCACCAGGTGTTTGATTGCTTTAGGATGTTTTGGGCTGACCCTGCATTGAGTAGGGGGTTGGACTAGATGGCCTGTATGGCCCCTTCCAACTCTATGATTCTGTTATCAATGGAGTCAAGAGCACCAGGGCTGACTTGCAAGGAGCCTTCAGATATCTGGGGTGTCCACTTTCTTGGGAGTCATAGGAGTTTTTGTGATAGGTGGCATTTTTGCATTCTTGAAGGGGCAATCGGCCAGGAAATGACCAACATCGCCGCATTCCAGGCACTGGCACTTCTCCCGGCATTGAATGCATTCAGCTACATCAGGGGGAAGAGTGCACCAGGGTTTGGTTTTCTGACCCACACCAGCATACTTTCCTGCTGCTTCTCTGGTGTGCTAAGCTTCCACCATGATCCAGAGAAAGGCTTCCTCCTTCCCAGTGAGGTAGATCCACTCCAGGAGACTGGTGGTGTCTATTTGCCCCATGTACTGCCACAACAGATTGGAATGTAGGCCCTCATGGAAGAATTGGACTTTGGTGGCCTCATTCCAATCATTTACTTTGGAGACCTGGCAGCAGTTCTCCATTGCTTACTGGGCCCCCGCCTCAGGCTGCAAAGCTGTTCTCAAATGGTGTCTACCTGCATGGGATCTTCAGAATGCACATGCAGAGTTTATATCAACTGGTCGTAGCTCAGGAGCTCTGGAGCATCCAGGTCGTGAAGGTACACATAGCAGTTCCCGTACTATGGGAAGACTTCAAAGAGTCACAACAACCAGATAGGGAGATCCTCAGGTTACATTCTAGAAAGGAATAAAGATGGATGGGGGAGAGGTGATAGGATCAAGATGGGGGAGAGGTATGAATGCAGGAAGAACTGACCAAAGCACTGTGGCAATAAAATATGGCAAATGAACTAATATAAAACATGGCTAGATGAACTAATATAAATTATGGCAGGAGTCTAGCATCCTGACAAAAGGTAGTTAAGCCAAACAAGATGCAGACCTGGCTTGGCTTCCTAGTTTTGTTAGAGAGCCCTTCTGACTTCATAGTCGGTCTCTGCCAGGCTGGTTTCTGTGTCTACCAGCCTGCTCAAAGTCCACACATGGGTTTCTGTGTGTGAAAGTGTCTCTGTGTGAGGCACCCTTCCATTATGGGGCTACCTTTATTCCCCGCTCCCCCACATGCAGCCAGCTGGGTGACTGCTTTGAGACACCTTCAGGTAGAGAAAAGCGGCATACAAGAACCAACTCTTCTTCTTCTAAATGTTGAAATAGTGTGTGTTAACCAGCCATTATGCCCTCTCTAGACAATTGATTACAAAAAATGGCCAGGACTTACCTGAGCCGTTGTTGGCACGGCGGGGCAGCGGGCGAGAGAGGCACGGTGCGTGCACGGACATGATAGAGGAGGGGGGAGGAGCACCGGCCATGGGCTACTTAAGGAGCCTCATGTTGGAGCCCGCCGTTTTCTCCCCGCAGCAGAGGCAAGCGCCGCGCGGCCACTTGTTGCTGCCAGCTGGACCAAGGCGAGGCAACGAGCGAGGATGGCCCCGATGTGGCAGGCCCAGCAAGTGTGGGGCGAAGAGCCTTGGGGGATGAGTTTCCCAGCCCGGGGGTTGGCAGGAGAGGGGCAAACGGGCTCCCTAGTGCAGGTGGTGGCAGAACGTGGCGCAGGCCAGCAAGCCGGCGGGCCAGCGTAGTGCGCACACAGGCCGTGTGGGCTGCAGCATTGCAGGTGCCGGCCCGGGCCTCAGCCAGGGGGGCAATGGGATTGGGAGGATGGGTCCCAGGAGAAGCAGAGCTGCCAATTGGAGGGGCACCCCCCCAACCTGCCAGCCGGGGTAGAGAGCGGCAGCGGGTAGCTTGTCAGGGCAGCAGGAGGGCCCATCAGGGAGGCTGGCAGGAGCGGGAGAGTGGGCACCACCCACAGGCAGCAGAGGGCCCCTCGTCTCCCAGGTCCAGGCCAGTTACCAGGGCATCTGCCCATCGTGAAAGGGGGCAGGAGTAGCTGGTGCCAGCGGCGAGATCCAGGGCAAGCAGCAGCCACAATAGGGCGGTGCAAGGGGCAGCCCAGGGCAGGCGGTACGCAGAGGGGGTGCGCAGCTCGGGGCCAATAACCAATAGCAGTGCACATGGCACCCCAGCGAGTCGGGCAGTTTCTTCGGATAGTGGCTCATCCACCTATTGGAGGAGCTATGCCAGGGTGGTGGCTCACTTGGATGGCCCCAGGGCACCTACAGGCGAGGAGACCATGCCCAGTACAGTGGATGACAGTGCAGAGGGTCGGAGTTGCCAGGGCCACCGCACAGGAAGAGGTGAAGGAGGCCAAGCCACAAGAAACATTGCAGGGCACGGTGCTCCCATTCCTCTGGTGAGACATCAACCAGTGAGGAGGGGGAAGGGGTGCACCAGGACAGCTGCTATTGGCTGGAGGGTGCCTTTGTCCCAGGTTTGTCCGCTTGGCTGCATAAACAGTGGGCTGAGGCCAAGCAGCTTCTGGCTGCGGATGCCTTGGCAGGGTTTCCCACAGACCCACCGGACCAGTACGGGGATGCGGATGCTCCTCCTGGCATACACTTGCCTCACAGGTTACGGGACAGGGCCCTGGATGGGTACTTTGTGGACATGCTGGCAATGGTCCGGGTGGGTCACAAGGGTGGTGACACGGGGAGGAGGAAGGATAAGTGTAAAAGGAATGCCCCCAGGTGCGAACGAACCTTTCAGAATTGGTTGAGGGGATGGCACTTAGTGCAACACTTATTCCATGTCCTGGAAGCCAGGGAGTTCGCTGGGGAGGCGGCGGCCAAGGATTACGACCAGGATTTCAGGGAACTGGCCTCATACAACCCCCTGGCTAGGTGGAACATCAGGAACAGGGATTCTTGTTTGGTAAAAGTTGTGCCCAATGTGCTCCAGGCATGAGAGAGGGAATGCAGGCTGATGCCGCAGCAGCGCCAGTCTGCCCTCCTGTGCTGAGATTTTAACCGCAAGACCTGTAGGCAGCCACTGTGCAGGTACAGCCATGTCTGTGAACTATGTGGGGGCAGGCATGCACTAAACCCAGCAGATTACAGCAGCCCTTTCGTGTGGCCTGGCTCCTCGCGCGGAAGGACAGGGCTCCAGGTATGGGAGGAGCTTCCGCAACGGCCTAATGTGATAGCTTTCACGGGTGCCCAGTGGTTAAGTGCCCTACCATGAGAACAAGATGCAATTTAATAAAGATAAGTGTAAAGTTCTGCATCTGGGTCAGAAAAATGAAAAGCATGCCTACTGGATGGGGGATACGCTTCTAGGTAGCACTGTGTGTGAACGAGACCTTGGGGTACTTGTGGATTGTAAACTAAACATGAGCAGGCAGTGTGATGCAGCGGTAAAAAAGGCAAATGCCATTTTGGGCTGTATCAACAGAGACATCACATCAAAATCACAAGATGTCATAGTCCCATTGTATACGGCACTGGTCAGACCACACCTGGAGTACTGTGTGCAGTTCTGGAGGCCTCACTTCAAGAAGGACATCGATAAAATTGAAAGGGTACAGAGGAGAGCGACGAAGATGATCTGGGGCCAAGGGACCAAGCCCTATGAAGATAGGTTGAGGGACTTGGGAATGTTCAGCCTGGAGAAAAGGAGGTTGAGAGGGGACATGATAGCCCTCTTTAAGTATTTGAAAGGTTGTCACTTGGAGGAGGGCAGGATGCTGTTTCTGCTGGCTGCAGAGGAAAGGACACGCAGTAATGGGTTTAAACTTCAAGTACAACGATATAGGCTAGATATCAGGAAAAAGGTTTTCTCAGTCAGAGTAGTTCAGCAGTGGAATAGGCTGCCTAAGGAGGTGGTGAGCTCCCCCTCACTGGCAGTCTTCAAGCAAAGGTTGGATACACACTTTTCTTGGATGCTTTAGGATGCTTAGGGCTAATCCTGCGTTGAGCAGGGGGTTGGACTAGATCGCCTGTATGGCCCCTTCCAACTCTATGATTCTATTATTCTATGATTCTATGATTCTACCCCAGTAAAGGTAAGTGCCCTGTGCTGGGCAGGTACCCTGATAGGGTGGCTGCCAACTATTTGTTGGAGGGTTTCACAGAGGGCTTTCGTATCCCCTACACAGGGGAATGGGTGGCCACGGATTGCGGCAATCTGCGCTCGGCTCGGGAATTGCTGCATGTTTTGGAGGAAAAACTCAGGAAGGAATGCCAGGCATGTAGGGTGGCGGGTTCTTTTAGGGTCCCGCCCATGGGCAACCTCAGGGTTTCCCCATTGGGGGTGGTCCCAAAGAAGTCCCCAGGGCAATTTAGGATGATACACCATCTATCCTATCCGGCAGGGGCCTCGGTGAATGATCACATACCACAGGAGCTGTGCACGGTGAAGTATGTGTCTTTTGACCATGCCGTGGCTGTTGTGTGCTCATGTGGACTAGGGGCATTGATGGCAAAATGTGACATACAGTCAGCATTTCGCCTCTTGCCTGTGCACCAAACAGACTTCTGCTTGTTGGGCTTTAACTTCCAGGAGCAATGGTACTTTGACAAGGCCATGCCCATGGGCTGCGCAGTGGCATGCACAGCCTTTGAGAAATTTAGCTCTTTCTTGGAATGAGCGGTCAAGGAGCTAGGCCGCTTTCAGGAAGCCACACATTATTTTGATGACTTCCTGTTTGCGGGCCTGGTGGGGTCACCAGCTTGCACAACCCGCCTGCAGGCGTTCCAGGCCCTGGCCAGGCACCTCGGGGTGCCCTTAGCCCCTGACAAGACTGAGGGTCCGGTTTCACGGCTTTCATTTTTGGGGGTGGAATTGGACACCGTGTCTGGCATATCACGCTTGCCAGAGGAAAAGTTGTCTACGCTCAGGGAACTTATCATGGCCACTTTGGGCAAAAGGAAGTGCACATTGAGGAAGCTTCAGGTCCTCCTGGGACATCTTAACTTTGCATGCAGGGTCGTGGCCCCGGGCAGGGCCTTCTGGCCCGGCTAGCACGCCTGACGGCGGGGGGCGATGGCACCCCCACCACACCCAGATTTCCAGACAGGTAAAGGAGGATCTATGGGTGTGGCAGGCGTTTCTGCTCAGCCACAATGGGGTGACTATTTGGTTGTGCCCCATGGAGCTCCAGGATTCTTTGCAGGTACATTCTGATGCAGCTGGCAGCACGGGTTTTGGCATTTATTTCAGGGATAGGTGGTGTTATGGGGTGTGGCCAGAGCAGTGGGGTAAGACTGCCGCCGCCCTGTCACTGTAGCACTGCTCGCTCGGTTGCTCCGCCTCTTGCGCAGGGTATACCTCAGCCACTACGAGAGGTAGCTGTTCGCCTCAGCTTTTACCGTGGCATTCTTTGGGGCGTTTTGCAGCAGTTAATTTTTGGTGCCCTCTAGGCACGTTTCTGGCCCCTTCTCACTCACGGTAGAGGACGTGGCAGATTATGGGGACCACCTGCTGATCACCTTGCAGTGCTCCAAGACTGACCAGAGGGGACGGAGTGCCTCTATCCACCTGAGTGCCCAAGGCAAGACGCCTTGCCCATTTTATAGCATGCGGCTTTACCTTGCGTCCCGACCTGGGGTGCCAGGAAATGTATTTATCCACGCTGATGGGTCTTGTTTATCCAGGTTTCAATTTGTGGCAGTGCTGCGGGCATGCCTGGGGCGGTTGGGGCTTCCAACAAAGAGCTACGAGGTACATTCATTTCAGACAGGGGCTGTCACACAGGCCCATATGCAAGGGGCTTCCCCCGAGCAAATAATGTCCATTGGCTGTTGGCATTCATCAGCATATGAGGGATATGTGAGGAAGGGATTGATATCTGATGCATTGCAGGAATGACGGCCGCAGTTTCGATCTGGATCCTGGGGCACAGCAATGTCTACTGGTCTGGACACTATGCTTAGGGGTCTGCATGGGGACTGAACCTTAGACTTGCCAATGACATCCAGATCGATTGGATCGGGAACAGGGAAATGCGGTGGTTGGCTTTGCTGGCGACAGTCCACAGGGAGCTGATTCTGCTATGGCCTTCAGATGCCTTGCTAATCCATCTAGGAGGCAATGATTTAGTCCAGGTGCAATGCGTGCTTCTCAAGAAGACCATGGTGCTGGACATGACTTTGCTGCAGCAGCGTTTGCCGAACACGATGTTGATGTGGCCGGACATTTTCGAACGCAGGATTTGGAGTGGGGGAGACTCGGTCAGGAACCTTAATCGTACAGCAAGAAAGCTCAATGGGGTTATGGCCAAATGGGCAACCGCTCACGGGGCCCGAGTGGTACACCATTTGGGCATTGATAAGGGTATGGAAGCTAATTATCGGCCAGACGGCACCCATCTTTCGGATTGGGGCTTGCAAGTCTGGCTTCAGGGCGAAAGGGCCACATTATCTGATTGGTTAGGAGGTGTTGGCGGAAACAGAACCGGAAGGTCCTGTTCTGGTGGTGGATTAGGCCAAGGAGAGGAGCCAAGATTGTTGGAAGGAGTCGGGTCACAGGAACCAGACTCAAAGGTATTGGTACCTCCGTGAGATGACGAAGCAATAAGATAGGCCGGACCCGGCTGGAAATGGCATGGATACTTACTGAGCTGGATGGCTCGGGTGAGCCGAAGAAGGTGAACGCCTTCATCGGCACCCGGATGGAGCATCCCCCTTGGGGAATAAGATGCCCATCACTAGAAGCAGGAGATGCATGAGGTGATGCAGCCTCCTGGGCTGATGCGTAAAGGTAGAGTGGTTGGCTGACCACAGGTAAGACGGCTTCCTCTCCTTGTCTGGCCAACATCCTCATTTTATGGTTGAATAAAGCTGCGGCCAGTTTTTAAGCCATAACTGTTACAGCGTCATTCTTGAGCCCAAAAATGCCTAACCTGCAAGCCAACAACATCGGTAAAACGAATGTACTATGTCCCAATGTCCCAATGTCACTGATTAAAATGTAAGGCCTGCAAAGGAAAATAGATTGTTAATACAGCACTTATTTGTGAAACATCAAGGTATTGAAAATGTGGTCAATAATTTTTCCTTTTAATCAGCTCTGACTGTAAACATAAATCATGCATTTAAAATCTAAAGTGCCCACTTTCCAAAATATAATCTTTATTAAAGTATTGGTGCTGTTAGTTTCCCCCTCCCTTAAAACATAAAACATTTCAGAAGTAGTAGCAAGTTGAAGTTATACAGTGTCATTGTTATGTTTTCTGTCAAACTGTACCTTGAAATGATAAGCTTCATCCACTAGTTTCTACAGATAGTCACAGGTGTGTTTGTGTAACTCATGGCATTTTTGTTTTAATAATTTCCATCAGTTTAGGATTTAGGGAGCCAAAGGTTTCTGAGCATGAGCAGTAAGTTAAGTTGCTCATATATTAATTGCAAAATCACCACCCCTCACTCTGCCTGGCCCTGCAGCAGGAGGGAGGAGGCGGGCCAGAGCTTGAGGGAGGGAACTGCTCATTCTTTTGCAGGCCAAGCCAGGGAGTGAGTCCCTGAGCAGCAGCAGCAGCAGCAAGTCAACTCCTGAAATGGAAGATCAGAAGCAGCAGCCAGGCACTTCTATAAATTCAAGTTGGACTTTCTCCTTCCAGTGTGGCAGGATTGGTTCTGTGCTGAGTGCCCTTTTTTAAGGACACTGAAGGTTTTGTTCCCATTAATGTTGCTATGCTCATAGCCATTGTGATTTTGTTATATATCTACTTTTACAGTTCTGGGGTTGATGATAAATATTGTTATAGTTTAAATTATCCAATGCCTGAAATGGTTTCTTTTCTTTTGAAGTAATTTCTCATTTTGTCAATTCATTCATTGAATTGAACCTTCCCCATTACAAAGGGTTACATTTGCATTACAGGCAACAGAGATCCGTTCACTTGGAGAAAAAGGGCAATCTGGAAGAAGAGCTGGTTTGTACATCCCAATTTTCTCTACCCTAACGAGTCTCAAAAGTGGTTTAAAAATCACTTTCCCTTCCTCTCTGCACAACAGACGCACTTTGAAGTAGATGGGGCTGAGCGAGCTCTGAGAGAAATGTAACTGGCCCAAGGTCATGCAGCAGGATTCATCAAACCCAGTTTTCTAGATTAGTGGTCCCCAACCCCCGGTCGATCAGTCGGTACCAGGCCGCAGCTCCTCCTCTTCCTCCCCCCCTGGCTGCTGCCTCAGGGGCTGCCCTGCCATTCTGCCGCCAGCTAACCTTTGGTGCTCTCCTGTGGCCGCCATGGCTGGGGCTCCCCCTCGGCGTGGCACTGCACAGGTGCTTCTGGCAGTGCCCCCAGTGGGCGGCAGGAAGTCAGGTCACGGCGGGAAAGCAAGTGGAGCAGGGGCTCAGGTGGTGGCGGTGGCAACGTCCCTTGGCAAAAGACTACTCCCCCCCGGGTCTCAGTAAAATTGTCAAGCGTTGACTGGTCCCCGGTGGTAAAAAGGTTGGGGACCAGTCCATCACTCTTATACACTACGTTAGCTCTCAGGTGGCCTCTATGGCATTATACCCAGCTGAAATCCCTCCCCTTTCCAAATGCTGCTTTCCTCAGGTTCCACCACCCCAAAAAATTCTACATATTTTCCCACTCAGAGCTGGCAACCCCTGTTGGCAGCCCCACCATCCAGTCACTTTATACTTATAAACAGAGGACTGATTTTCCACAGATCTTTTAAAAAATGTCCGTTTCTTTTTGTAACCCTGGATTGTTTCTGATGACAGCGTGCTCATTTATATGACAATCAAAATATTTAACATCTGGCTGTCAGGCATGCAGAATTCTAGATCTTTGGTTGTTATGAATGTGGAATTTATTTGTATCAATGGATGTAGCATGAATGTTCACTGATGAAACATTAATTTGTTCTCACGGGGTTTTATTGGCAAAGGAGTCCATCTCAATGTTTTACCTACAAATCATCTTGCTCCTATATACAAAATGCTCCCATATACAATTTGGGCTCCAGCATTTCTTATAATGATTCCCCTCTCTTAAGTTTTGTGCTGAATAATCTCCAGAAATTGTGTAGACCTTGCTGGGCATTCCAGAAATAATTTAAATTCATATTTGACCTTCAGTGTAATTCGGTTTGAATAACTGGCAGTAGTTCCCATATTTTTGAGAGCTATCTGTTGAAGTCTATATAATTTTTACATGATACAGAAGCTGTAAGATATCTCTCTCAGTATTCACTCACACACACTTTATTTTACTTACTTAACCTTCTCTTCAAATAGTGATAGATGTTTCACCTGAGAAAATATAACAAATCTTCTCTTTGATGTCATGGAATAGAATCATAGAATCATAGAATCATAGAATCATAGAATCATAGAATCATAGAGTTGGAAGGGGCCATACAGGCCATCTCGTCCAACCCCCTGCTCAATGCAGAATCAGCCCTAAGCATCCTAAAGCATCCAAGAAAAGTGTGTATCCAACCTTTGCTTGAAGACTGCCAGTGAGGGGGAGCTCACCATCACCGTAGGCAGCCTATTCCACTGCTGAACTACTCTGACAAGGTTCCCCATGATGTATTTTCGTCTTTCTGGGACAGTCATTGATTGAGCATGCAATAGCTCTTGTTTGAGTAGCGCCCACCCTTCACATGCTCCCTTCCCTTCCAGCATTCTCGTCCATGGTATGACACTCATCATGTCTCTGAGTTTATTAAAGTTTGCCCTACGAAAATCCAACCGTGTCTGGCTACAAGCTTCCTTGGCTCCCCATCTCAAAAGGAATTCTATGAGGACATGGTCACTTCCCCCTAGGGTCCCCACCTCCTTCACCTCATCCACCAACTCTTGCCTGGTGGTCAGTATTAAGTCCAGTATGGCTGAACCTCTTGTGGGTTCATCTACCATTTGATAAATGAAATTGTCAGCCAGGCAGGTCAGAAAGTTGCATGACTGAGGACGCTTTGCAGAGTTTGTTTCCCAGCACACATCTGGGAAATTGAAGTCACCCATGATGACAAGGTCCTGCCGCTTGGATATTTTCTCAAGCTTCTCACAAAGTGCAGCATCCACATCCTCTCGTTACATGCCTGAGGTATCATAGAATCACAGAATCATAGAGTTGGAAGGGGCCATACAGGCCATCTAGTCCAACCCACTGCTCAACGCAGGATCAGCCCTTCTTGAAGTGAGGCCTCCAGAACTGCACACAGTATTCCAGGTGTGGTCTGACCAGTGCCGTATACAATGGGATTATGAAATCTTGTGATTTTGATGTGATGCCCCTGTTGATATAGCCCAAAATGGCATTTGCCTTTTTTTACCGCTGCATCACACTGCCTGCTCATGTTTAGCTTACAATCTCCAAGTACCCCAAGGTCTCATTCACACACAGTGTTACCTAAAAGCGTATCCCCCATCCAGTAGGCATGCTTTTCATTCTTCTGACCCAGATGCAGAACTTTACACTTATCGTTATTAAATTGCATCTTGTTCTCATTTGCCCATTTTTCCATTGTGTTCAGATCTCGTTGAACTCTGTCTCTATCTTCTGGAGTATTTGCCAGTCCCCCCGATTTGGTGTCATCTGCAAATTTGATGAGTAGTCCCTCCACCCCTTCATCTAAAGGTACTCAGTGTGGGCGGCTGCATTTCCTCCCAGCATGTTCTGAGGCTGGCCGGATGTTGAGAGTGGAAAGCTGAATCCTTATCAAACCTCCCTGGCTGAGGGCTCCCTCCCAATAGGGGTTCAGTTACAGGGGAGGGCCATTCATGGCCAAGGGCCAATCAGGTACCGAATGACCCATCGTTTCTGAAAATATATGGTTTACTGACTGATGCATTGTTGCTGCTGTTGTTGTTAGGTATGAAGTTATGTCCGACCCATTGCGACCCCATGGACAATGATCCTCCAGGCCTTCCTTTCCTCTACCATTACTCAAGGTCCATTTAAGTTTGCACCAACTCAAAGTATTTGGCCAAAGTATTTGAGTTTCATCTTCAGGATCTGGCCTTCTAAGGAGCAGGCCGGGATGATCTCCTCTAGGACTGACCGGTTTGTTCGTCTTGCAGCCCAAGGGACTCGCAAGAGTCTTCTCCAGCACCATAGTTCGAAAGCCTCAATTCCTTGACGCTCAGCCTTCCTAATGGTCCAACTTTCACAGCCATACATTGCAACTGGAAAAGAGCATAGCCTTAACTAGACGCACTATAGTTGGCAGGGTGATGTCTCTGCTTTTTAGGATGATGTCTAGATTTGCCATAGCTTTCCTCCCCAGGAGCAAGCGTCTTTTAAATTCTTTGCTGCAGTCCCCATCTGCAGTGATCTTGGAGCCCAGGAAAACAAAATCTGTCACTACCTCCATTTCTTCCCCATCTATTTGCCAGGAATTGAGATGGTCAGATGCCATGATCTTCATTTTCTTGATGTTGAGTTTCAAGCCAAATTTTGCACTCTCTTCCTTCACCCGCATCAACAGCCGCTCTTTAGTTCCTTTTTGCTTTCTGCCATTAGAGTGGTATCATCTGCATATCTGAGGTTGTTGATATTTCTCCCTGCAATCTTGATCCCAATTTGTGACTCCTCTAATCCCGCCTTTCTTATGATGTGCTCTGCATACAAGTCAAATAGGCAAGGTGACAGTATACAGCCCTGCCAGACTCTTTTCTCAATTTTGAACCAATCAGTGATTCCATGCTCGGTTCTCACTGTTGCTTCTTGACCTGCATATAGATTTCTCAAAAGACAGAAAAGATGCTCTGGTATTCCCATCTCTTTAAGAACTTGTCAGAATTTGTTGTGCCAGAAGAAAAAAGGAAATCACGAGGCACAATGATATAGTAGACTACTCTATATTTATAACTGAAAAAGGTTATAACATAAAGTCTAAATGGTCAAACATAAAGAGTCAACCAAAACGGGATCCTAGGTTAAGTAACCCGCTTTCTGTTCTATCTTAGTCAGTGGTTGCTCTTCCAATATACAGTTGTAATAGTAATCGTAGTATCACATTGGCAAAATGCTAATAATAGTCTTGGGATTTCATAAAGTGTCCCATAGTCTTTTAAGATTTTGAATAGTTCAACTGGAATGCTGTCACCTCCGCTAGCTTTATTGTTGCTCAGACTTCCTAAGGCCCATTTGATTTCACATTCTAGGATGTCTGGCTCCAGGTCAGTGACTACCCCCTCGTGGTTATCAGGGATGATAAGCTCTCTCTTGTATAGTTCTTCTGCATAATTTTGCCACTTTTTAAAAATCTCTTCTGCTTCCGTTAGGTTTCTACAATTTTGGTCCTTTATCATACCCATCTTTGCATGAAATGTTCTCTTCATATCTCAAATTTTTTGAAGAGATCTCTGGTCCTCCCCATTCTATTGTTTTCTTCTATAAAGCCCAAAGCTGAGAGTGAGCTAAGATTGGCCAGGGAAGCCCATTGTAACAAGAAAAGATTTTTCAGTTATATGAGGAGCAAATGTAAAGTAAAGGAGGCAATAGGCCCACTGTTGGGTGCGGATGGACAAACTCTAACGGAGGATGCAGAGAAAGCAGAAAGGCTTAGTGCCTATTTTACATCTGTTTTTTCCCACAGGTCAAAGGGTTTAGGCACATCTAGAGATGGCAGTAGCGAAGAGATAGTGTCTGGGTGGCAGGTTAACATGGATAGAGAGGTTGTCGAGAGGCATTTAGCTGCACTGGATGAGTTCAAATCCCCTGGTCTGGATGAAATGCACCCGAGAGTACTCAAAGAACTTTCCAGAGAACTTGCACAGCCCTTGTCCATCATCTTCAGAACCTCTTTAAGGACTGGAGATGTCCCGGAGGACTGGAAGAGAGCAAACGTTATTCCGATCTTCAAAAAAGGGAGGAAAGATGACCCAGGAAACTACAGACCAGTGAGGGGAAGATAATGGAGCAGATATTAAAGGAAGCGATCTGCAAACATCTGGAGGACAATTTGGTGATCCAAGGAAGTCAGCATGGATTTGTCTCCAACAGGTCCTGCCAGACCAACCTAGTTTCCTTTTTTGACCAAGTAACAGGTTTGCTGGATCGGGGAAATTCATTTGATGTCATTTACTTGGATTTTAGTAAAGCTTTTGACAAGTTTCCCCATGATGTTCTGATGGATAAGTTGAAGGACTGCAATCTGGATATTCAGACAGTTAAGTGGATAGGGACTTGGTTAGAGAACCGCACTCAAAGAGTTGTTGTCAATGGTGTTTCATCAGACTGGAGAGAGGTGAGTAGCGGGGTACCTCAGGCCTCCTGACTTGGCTCGGTACTTTTTAACATATTTATTAATGATCTAGATGAGGGGGTGGAGGAACTACTCATCAAGTTTGCAGGTGACACCAAATTGGGAGGACTGGCAAATACTCCAGAAAATAGGGACAGAGGTCAACGAGATCTGAACACAATGGAAAAATGGGCAAATGAGAACAAGATGCAATTTAATAAAGATAAGTGTAAAGTTCTGCATCTGGGTCAGAAAAACGAAAAACATGCCTACTGGATGGGGGATACGCTTCTAGGTAACACTGTGTGTGAACGAGACCTTAGGGTACTTGTGGATTTTAAACTAAACATAAGCAGGCAGTGTGATGCAGCGGTAAAAAAGCGAATGCCATTTTGGGCTGTATCAACAGGGGCATCACATCAAAATCACAAGATGTCATAGTCCCATTGTATACGGCACTGGTCAGACCACACCTGGAGTACTGTGTGCAGTTCTGGAGGCATCACTTCAAGAAGGACGTAGATAAAATTGAAAGGGTACAGAGGAGAGCGACGAAGATGATCTGGGGCCAAGGGACCAAGCCCTATGAGGATAGGTTGAGGGACTTGGGAATGTTCAGCCTGGAGAAAAGGAGGTTGTGAGGGGACATGATAGCCCTCTTTAAGTATTTGAAAGGTTGTCACTTGGAGGAGGGCAGGATGCTGTTTCTGCTGGCTGCAGAGGAGAGGACACGCAGTAATCGGTTTAAACTTCAAGTATAACGATATAGGCTAGATATCAGGAAAAGTTTTTTCACAGTCAGAGTAGTTCAGCAGTGGAATAGGCTGCCTAAGGAGGTGTTAACCTCCCCCTCACTGGCAGTCTTCAAGCAAAGGTTGGATACACACTTTTCTTGGATGCTTTAGGATGCTTAGGGCTGATCCTGTGTTGAGCAAGGGGTTGGATTAGATGGCCTGTATGGCCCCTTCCAACTCTATGATTCTATGATTCTATGAATTTAGGTCCTGTAGGGCCCTGATCTCTTCCGGGAACTGATTACACAAGAGTGGGCGCCAGGGATGAAAAGGCCCTGGTCCTGGTTAAGGCCAGCTTCATCTCTTTCAAGCTGGGGAGACTTGTATCATGAGACCTGTATCTCTTCTTCATATAGAGCCTCTTGTGGTGCAGAGTAGTAAGGCAGCAGAAATGCTGTCTGACGCTGTCTGCCCATGAGGCTGGGAGTTCAATCCCAGCAGCCGGCTCAAGGTTGACTCAGCCTTCCATCCTTCCGAGGTTGGTAAAATAAGTACCCAGCTTGCTGGGGGGTAAACGGTAATGACTGGGGAAGGCACTGGCAAACCACCCCGTATTGAGTCTGTCAAGAAAACGCTAGAGGGCGTCACCTCAAGGGTCAGACATGACCCGGTGCTTGCACAGGGGATACCTTTACCTTTATCTCTTCTTCAATAAATCACTTTTGCTAATGTGAACGCCTAATGTGTTCATTGAATTGCATAGCTTGTTTGGGGTTATGGGCTAGGGTGCCACCAATACATTAATAACACCTAACTCTTTTAATGTGCAACCACCAGATGCACCCCCAGATTCATTGGCTAGATTCCTGGAAGCTACGGCAGGATGGTTCTGTCAGAGCTATGTGAAATCTGACAATGGGTTGGTGAGTGGAACAAGTAGATATGCCTCTAGTAGATAAGTAAACATTCTGGCTGGCTGAATTATCAGTTGTTTTTTTGCTGAGCTTTATTTAATGATGTTGCTTTTAATAAGTATATTTAATATCTTTACTTGAGAGGCAGAATTATCTCTGAACAACACAAGTGCTTACCGCATGCAATGTCTTTACTATAAGTCCTGCTGTTTTGCTGCTTTTCTGCAAGTGTGAAGAGATTAGTATGAAATACCTTCAGATTAGAAAAGGAAGCATCAATAGACTGTGTACTTAACCTAATTAAAATGTGAATTTAGTGGTATGCCCTGATTGATGGAGTACATGATTCACAGGTAACACTATCCTGCAGAGGGGGGGGGGGAATCAGTCTGATTATCTGAATTTAATTACATGTGGGGGAAGCACACCAAAATGTTAATTCCTCATCCATCATTCATGTTTGCTGCTTTGGGATCTGAATTCTGCCAATAAAAATGATTTCATAGCCATCTTTGACATTTCAAAATGAGCCGCTACCATTTGATAGCCGAAGGTCTTTGCTAATGATGTTATTGATTTAAGATATTTGATACCATATACAATGCCAAAAAATGATGTGCTTATCACCATGGGGGATTGGAATGCTAAAGTAGGAAGCCAAAAGATAACCGGGATAACAGGCAACTTTGGCCTTGGAGTACAAAATGAAGCAGGGCACAGGCTGGTAGAATTTTGTCAAGAGAATACAATGGTCATAGCAAACACTCTTTTCCAACAACCCAAGAGACGACTCTGCACATGGACATCACCAGACGGTTAACACAAAAATCAGATTGACTATGTGCTCTGCAGCCAAAGATGGAGAAGTTCTATACAGTCACTAAAAACAAGACCAGGAGCTGATTGTGGTTCAGATCATCAGCTTCTTGTTGCAACATTTAGGCTTAAATTGAAGAAAGTAGGGAAAAGCACTAGGCCACTCCGGTATGAATTAAATCATATCCCTAACTAATATACAGTACAGGTGACAAGTAGATTTAAGGAATTAGATCTGATAGACCGAGTGCCTGAAGAACTATGGACAGAGGTTTGCAACACTGTACAAGAGGTAGCAACTAAAACCATCCCAAAGAAAAATAAATACAAGAAAGCAAAATGGCTGCGTGAGGAAGCTTTACAAATAGCTGAGCAGAGAAGGGAAGTGAAAGGCAAGGGAGAAAGAGAAAGATACACCCAACTGAATGCAGAGTTCCAGAGAATAGCTAGAAGTGATAAGAATGCCTTCTTAAATGAACAGTGCAAACAAATCATAGAATCATAGAATCATAGAGTTGGAAGGGACCATACAGGCCATCTAGTCCAACCCCCTGCTCAACGCAGGATCAGCCCTAAGCATCCTAAAGCATCCAAGAAAAGTGTGTATCCAACCTTTGCTTGAAGACTGCCAGTGAGGGGGAGCTCACCAGCTCCTTAGACATCTAGATCATTAATAAATATGTTAAAAAGTACCGGGCCAAGCACCGAGCCCTGAGGTACCCCGCTACTCACCTCTCTCCAGTCTGATGAAACACCATTGACAACAACTCTTTGAGTGCGGTTCTCTAACCCTATCCACCTAGAGCCAGTTTGGTGTAGTGGTTAGGAGTGCGGACTTCTAATCTGGCATGCCGGGTTCGATTCTGCGCTCCTCCACATGCATCCAGCTGGGTGACCTTGGGCTCGCCACAGCACTGATAAAACTGTTCTGACCGGGCAGTGATATCAGGGCTCTCTCAGCCTCACCCACCCCACAGGGTGTTTGTTGTGGGGAGAGGAATGGGAAGGTGACTGTAAGCCGCTTTGAGCCTCCTTTGGGTAGGGAAAAGCGGCATATAAGAACCAACTCTTCTTCTTCTTCTTCTTCTAACTATCTGAAAATCCATATTGCATTCCTTCAACTTATCCTTGTCAAAAGCTTTACTAAAATCCAAGTAAATGACATCAATCGAATTTCCCCGATCCAGCAAACCTGTTACTTGGTCAAAAAAGGAAACCAGGTTGGTCTGGCAGGACCTGCTGGAGACAAATCCATGCTGACTTCCTTGGATCACCAAATTGTCCTCCACATATCTGCTCCATTATCTTCCCCACAACAGAGGTCAGACTCACTGGTCTGTAGTTTCCTGGGTCATCCTTCCTCCCTTTTTTGAAGATCGGAATAACGTTTGCTCTTTTCCAGTCCTCCGGGACATCTCCAGTCCTTAAAGAGGTTCCGA
The DNA here is from genome assembly GCF_049243985.1 of Paroedura picta. Classification (NCBI taxonomy): domain Eukaryota; kingdom Metazoa; phylum Chordata; class Lepidosauria; order Squamata; family Gekkonidae; genus Paroedura; species Paroedura picta. Next base: position 120,021,792 of record NC_135374.1, on the reverse strand, counting down.
AGATGATGGACAAGGGCTGTGCAAGTTCTCTGGAAAGTTCTTTGAGTACTCTCGGGTGCATTTCATCCGGACCAGGGGATTTGAACTCATCCAGTGCAGCTAAATGCCTCTCGACAACCTCTCTATCCATGTTAACCTGCCACCCAGACACTATCCTTTGGCTACGGCCATCTCTAGATGTGCCTAAACACTTTGACCTGTGGGAAAAAACAGATGTAAAATAGGCACTAAGCCTTTCTGCTTTCTCTGCATCTTTCGTTAGAGTTTGTCCATCCGCACCCAACAGTGCGCCTATTGCCTCCTTTACTTTACGATTGCTCCTCATATAACTGAAAAATCTTTTCTTGTTACAATGGGCTTTCCTGGCCAATCTTAGCTCACTCTCAGCTTTGGCCTTTCTGATGATTGATCTACAGTGCCTAGTAACCTGTAGGTACTCTTCTTTAGAGCTCTGTCCTTCCCTCCATTTCCTGAACATTTTCCTTTTCTTTCTTAGTTCCTCTTGAAGTTCTCTGTTCATCCAAATAGGCTTCTTAGAGCTCCTGCAGTGTTTTCGTCTTTCTGGGATAGTCATTGATTGAGCATGCAATAGCTCTTGTTTGAGTCGCGCCCACCCTTCACATGCTCCCTTCCCTTCCAGCATTTTCGTCCATGGTATGACACTCATCATGTCTCTGAGTTTATTAAAGTTTGCCCTACGAAAATCCAACATCCGCGTCTGGCTACAAGCTTCCTTGGCTCCCCATCTCAAAAGGAATTCTACGAGGACATGGTCACTTCCCCATAGGGTCCCCACCTCCTTCACCTCATCCACCAACTCTTGCCTGCTTAAAAAAAAAAGCTACTTAAAAAAAATCATAATTATGTATACGGTTGTCCTATGAAAATCCAAATTCCGCTTCTTGAAATGTTCAGCAAAGACAAACCAACACCTCCCATTTTATTTCCTTTTATGCAATACTAAAATATTATGCCGAATTCTTCTTATTATTATTTGAATTCTTATTATGATAGGCCTGGCAAGACCAGTCACCTCAGCTGAGAGCCAGTTTGGTGTAGTGGTTAGGAGTGTGGACTTCTAATCTGGCATCCCGGGTTCGATTCTGCGCTCTCCCACATGCAGCCAGCTGGGTGATCTTGGGCTCGCCACGGCACTGATAAAACTGTTCTGACCTGGCAGTGATATCAGGGCTCTCTCAGCCAACAGGGTGTCTGTTGTGGGGAGAGGAAAGGGAAGGCCACTGTAAGCCGCTTTGAGCCTCCTTCGGGTAGGGAAAAGCGACATCTAAGAACCAACTCTTCTTCTTCTTCTTCTTCTTCTTCTTCTCCTGTTGGAAGCTAAGCAGGGCCAACCCTGTCAGTTCCTCTAAGTAACACTAAGGGTCCTGAAATGAGGACAGGAAATGGCAAACTACCTGCAACCACCCTTGCCTGGCTGCCAGACTATCCATGGAACTCCTGGCTATACTGCACTACACATGCCATACAATAAATCATAAATAAATTATAATCTCACTTATAGGGCACAGAAATAGATCACAAATGGAAGTCTTCATGCTGGAATCCAGGCTGCACATATTATTAAAATGACAACAAAAGATTCTACCCTGGCACATGTTTTCAAGTGAGTATGGAGAGGGTGGTCCATTGAAAACTAGCTGAAATATTTAGGCCATTTCCATCCCTTCAGTCAACCCAAGAGACGACTCTACACATGGACAATACCAGATGGTCAACACAGAAATCAGATTGACTATGTGCTCTGCAGCCAAAGATGGAGAAGTTCTATACAGTCACTAAAAACAAGACCAGGAGCTGATTGTGGTTCAGATAATCAGCTTCTTGTTGCAAAATTTAGGCTCAAATTGAAGAAAGTAGGGAAAAGCACTAGGCCACTCAGGTATAAACTAAATCGTATCCCTGATGAATATAAAGTAGAGGTGACAAGTAGATTTAAGGAATTAGATCTGATAGACAGAGCGCCTGAAGAACTATGGACAGAGGTTCGCAACATTGTACAAGAGGTAGCAACTAAAACCATCCCAAAGAAAAAGAAATGCAAGAAATCAAAATGGCTACGTGAGGAAGCTTTACAAATAGCTGAGCAGAGAAGGGAAGTGAAAGGCAAGGGAGAAAGAGAAAGATACACCCAACTGAATGCTGAATTCCAGAGAATAGCTAGAAGAGATAAGAATGTCTGGATAAAAGGAGATTGAGAGGGGACATGATAGGCCTCTTTAAGTATTTGAAAGGTTGTCACTTGGAGGGCAGGATGCTGTTTCTGATGGCTGCAGAGGAAAGGACGTGCACTAATGGGTTTAAACTACGAGTTCAATGATATATGCTAGATATCAGGAAAAAAAGTTTCACAGTCAGAGTAGTTCAGCAGTGGAATAGGCTGCCTAAGGAGGTGGTGAGCTCCACCATGGCCCCTTCCAACTCTATGATTCTGTGATTCTGTGAATGCCTTCTTAAATGAACAGTGCAAACAAATAGAAGAAAACAATAGAATAGGGAAGACCAGAGATCTCTTCAAAAAAATTGGAGATATGAAGAGAACATTTCATGCAAAGATGGGTATGATAAAGGACCAAAATGGAATGGACCCAACAGAAGCAGAAGAGATTTTTAAAAGTTGGCAAAATTATACAGAACTATACAAGAGCGAGCTTAACATCCCTGATAACCACGAGGGGGAAGTCACTGACCTGGAGCCAGACTTCCTGGAATGTGAAGTCAAATGTGCCTTAGGAATTCTGAGCAACAATAAAGCTAGTGGTGGTGACAGCATTCCAGTTGAACTATTCAAAATCTTTTTGCAGTAAAAGTGCTATACTTATGCCAGCAGATTTGTAAAACTCAACAGTGGCCACAGGATTGGAAAAGGTCAGTTTACATTCCAGTCCCAAAGAAGGGCAACGCCAAAGAATGTTCAAACTACTGCACCATTGCACTCATTTCTCATGCTAGCAAAGTTATGCTCAAAATCCTACAAACTAGGCTCCAGCAAGATGTGGACCAAAAACATCCAGAAGTACAGGCAGGATTTTGAAGAGGCAGAGGAACTAGAGATCAAATTGTCAGCAGACAGTGGATCATGGAGAAAGCTAGGGAGTTCCAGAAGAACATCTACATCTGCTTCATTGACTATGCTAAAGCCTTTGATTGTGTGGAGCACAACAAATTGTGGCAAGTTCTTAAAGAGATGGGAATACCAGAGCATCTTATATGTCTCTTGAGAAACCTATATGCAGGTCAAGAAGCAACAGTGAGAACCGGGCATGGAATCACTGATTGGTTCAAAATTGAGAAAGGAGTTAGGCAAGGCTGTATACTGTCGCCTTGCCTATTTGACTTGTATGCAGAGCACATCATAAGAATGGCGGGATTAGAGGAGTCACAAATTGGAATCAAGATTGCAGGGAGAAATATCAACAACCTCAGATATGCAGATGATACCACTCTAATGGCAGAAAGCGAAAAGGAACTAAAGAGCGGCTGTTGATACAGGTGAAGGAAGAGAGTGCAAAATTTGGCTTGAAACTCAACATCAAGAAAACAAAGATCATGGCACCCGGCCCTCTCAATTCCTGGCAATTACATGGGGAAGAAATGGAGGTAGTGACAGATTTTATTTTCCTGGGCTCCAAGATCACTGCAGATGGGGACTGCAGCAAAGAAATTAAAATACGCTTGCTCCTGGGGAGGAAAGCTATTTATTTATCTATCTATCTATCTATCTATCTATCTATCTATCTATCTATCTATCTATCTATCTATCTATCTATCTATCTATCTATCTATCTATCTATCTATCTATCTATCTATCTATCTATCTATCTATCTATCTATCTATCTATCTATCTATCTATCTATCTATCTATCTATCTATCTATCTATCTATCATACTTATATACCGCCCTCCCCGGAGGCTCAGGCAAATCTATGGCAACTCTAGACAGCATCCTAAAAAGCAGAGACAGCACCCTGCCAACAAAAGTGTGTCTAGTCAAGGCTATGGTCTTCCCAGTTGCCATGTATGGCTGTGAAAGTTGGACCATAAGGAAGGCCGAGCGTCAAAGAATTGAGGCTTTTGAACTCTGGTGCTGGAGAAGACTCTTGCGAGTCCCTTGGACTGTAAGGCGAACAAACCTAGGAATCAGCATTCCTTCTCTCCTCAGGAACCAGTACAGACTCAGAACTATGGGAACAGTTTACAGTGGATTCCATCTAAAACTGTGGAAGTCACAGAGTCTGTGTAAAGACCACTTATGGACTTTTATGGAGACATAGAATCATAGAATCATAGAATCATAGAATCATAGAGCTGGAAGGGGCCATACAGGCCATCTAGTCCAACCCCCTGCTCAACGCAGGATCAGCCCAAAGCATCCTAAAGCATCCAAGAAAAGTGTGTATCCAACCTTTGCTTGAAGACTGCCAGTGAGGGGGAGCTCACCACCTCCTTAGGCAGCCTATTCCACTGCTGAACTACTCTGACTGTGAAAAACTTTTTCCTGATATCTATCCTATATCGTTGTACTTGAAGTTTAAACCCATTACTGCGTGTCCTCTCCTCTGCAGCCAACAGAAACAGCATCCTGCCCTCCTCCAAGTGACAACCTTTCAAATACTTAAAGAGGGCTATCATGTCCCCTCTCAACCTCCTTTTCTCCAGGCTGAACATTCCCAAGTCCCTCAACCTATCTTCATAGGGCTTGGTCCCTTGGCCCCAGATCATCTTCGTCGCTCTCCTCTGTACCCTTTCAATTTTATCTACGTCCTTCTTGAAGTGAGGCCTCCAGAACTGCACACAGTACTCCAAGTGTGGTCTGACCAGTGCCGTATACAATGGGACTATGACATCTTGTGATTTTGATGTGATGCCTCTGTTGATACAGCCCAAAATGGCTTTTGCCTTTTTTACCGCTGCATCACACTGCCTGCTCATGTTTAGTTTACAGTCCACAAGTACCCCAAGGTCTCGTTCACACACAGTGCTACCTAGAAGCGTATCCCCCATCCAGTAGGCATGCTTTTCATTTTTCTGACTCTGATGCAGAACTTTACACTTATCTTTATTAAATTGCATCTTGTTCTCATTTGCCCATTTTTCCATTGTGTTCAGATCTCGTTGAACTCTGTCTCTATCTTCCGGAGTATTTGCCAGTCCTCCCAATTTGGTGTCATCTGCAAACTTGATGAGTAGTCCCTCCACCCCCTCATCTAGATCATTAATAAATATGTTAAAAAGTACCGGGCCGAGCACCGAGCCCTGAGGTACCCCGCTGATCACCTCTCTCCAGTCTGATGAAACACCATTGACAACAACTCTTTGAGTGCGGTTCTCTAACCAATTCCCTATCCACCTGACTATCTGAAAATCCAGATTGCAGTCCTTCAATTTATCCATCAGAAAGATTGCAGTTCTTCAATTTATCCATCAGAAAGATTGCAGTCCAATTTATCCATCAGACATCATGTGGACCAACTGTATGGGCTCACTTGTTGTTGTTGTTGTTATGTGCGAAGTCGTGTCCGACCCGTCGCGACCCCATGGACAATGATCCTCCAGGCCTTCCTGTCCTCTACCATGGTCACACAGACACTCCTAATTCTTCAATGGAACCTTCTAAGGAAAGCAACCCACCACCATCAGATTCAGAATTAATTGTACCAGGCCATCTTGTTCCTGAAAGGAATTGGTGATTATTGAATGGAAGAGGTCTCTGCTGAAACTGCAGTTGAATCAAGTCAAAGGGAAGGACAACAGCAGCAGCAAAAACATCCTGCTTGGATGGCTGGATATTCTACCTAGAAGGAGGGGTGTTTTCTATTGCCTCTTTAAGTAGGCTCTGAGCAAGCAAGCTCTTCTCAGTCTCCCTGCTAGCAACCTGCAAGAATTCTAGGCCTACTAAGAATTTGGAGAACCAGGCCAGGCCAGTCCTTTCTAAGTATTGACATTCTGTATGGCCGTATCTGTATCATGCTTCATCGGCCCACTCATCAGCACCTTCCACAAGATTGGTACACATATCAGAGGGTTCCTCAATCCTCTGAGTGACAGGGAGACAGCACTAAGTGATCACACTGGTGGTCTCCACCCTGCTATATCATGGGACCCCTCTTTTATCTTCTTCACTGTTTCCTCTTATCATCCTCTGCCATACCCCATTGGCCCCCTTCCCTATTAATGGAGACACCTACTAGGGATTGTCTTTCTCTTGTTTCCTTGTGAATTGAGACACTTGCTGGGATTTATCTTTCTCTTACTTCCTTGGTAAGGGAGATATATGCCAGTGCTGGTCAACTCTCAGCTGTCTCTGATCCCATTCTTTGCTCCAGCATCTCCCAAGAGTCAAGGCCTGCATGCTTTCATGTTTCCTGGGGTGCCGCAGCTGTCTCTGACTGCCTCCTGCCTCCTTCTTTCTCCTGCTTTTGCACCAGCTTCTTCTGGCCCAGTCTCCAACAACAGCAGAGTCCCTGCCAGTGAAGGCTGGTCAGAACAACATGCCCTACAGTTACTGTTAATAAAGAGGCCTTCAGCCAAACAGAACTGGGTATTTGTTATTTTCTATACTGTACAAAAGCATATCTTTTTTTCCTCCAAAACTGGGACCACCACTGGATCCTGAAAAATAAACAAATAGTGCTGCGGAGCACAGCTTTGATCTGTGCTCCAAAATGTTCAATGCATATAAAACACCTTGTGGCTGGAGAACATGTTCTTATAGAGTAGGTTGAGTTTTTTTTCAAGACACTTGTTCTCCTTTATATTTACGTGAAGTCTGATCTCCTCTGTGGTACCTGTGACAGCCTTGAAATACCAGATAAGGACAGGGGATAACAGAGCTTTCCCATGCTCTGAGACCATCCAGCTTGATAAAAGTCTAGCAGCTGGTGGCTCAGGCCAGATTGCATTCCCACAAATGTTCCCGATGAAACACACTGACTACATTAGAGGCAGTTTTTTTTCAGTTCAGGGTCAGTTGAGGTCCTTTCCTTTTAATTTCTTTGGAAGTGAGGATTTTTTAAAATAAAAAAGCCCAGACTGTATATATATCATTCATAATTGAGTCCATCAGCAGAAGATTGAGATGAGTGTGAATATGTTATTTGCCCCAGAAGACATTTGCTGCTGAGGTCACTGGACATGCTGAACATTATGATAGAAGGGCCAGAAGCTGCAATGAGATGTTAGGATGAATGAAAAATGTGTTGGGTCAATGCAGTCAATAAAAATTAAATAACGACTTTGCAGATCAAGCTGAGCTGAACTCAGCCAATGGGGAGATGTGAAGGAGAAATTCAAATAAGCGATGTCCAGTGCCACATTTTATGAAAGGACATGCAAGGAGGGCTTGTATATCTGTGACTACAGAACAGAGCTACCAATGACAGTTTGAGAAATCCCTTGGGGGCAGAATCTGAGTTTGGGGACAGAATCTGGGGAGTGGAGGGAACTCAGGAGGGGTAAAATGCCATAGAGTCTGCCTCCTGAGACTATTACTCCAAGGGAACTGATTTCTGTAGTCTGCAGATAATTTGTAATTCTGGGAGAACATACAGTAAAAGCGTGAGGTGAAGAGAAGGTAGAACTCTTGTTTAGTTGCAAGGGGGAAATCAGGGGTGAATTTCCCGTGGCATATGTGTGTGAGGGAGTGCTCTGTTCACCTCAGAAGATCATGAACTACTAGCATGTCCAGGAAGTTAGAAAGTTGTGGCACAAGCTGAGAGAGTCTGCTATATAAGAACAAGAGGCCGGTTCAGTGGAATTCACTAAGATCAAAGCAAAACCAAGGTGATTGTGGAAGAAACACAATAAGGGAACCTCAAAATAGAAAAACAACATCTGGAAGAAAAGTCGGTAAACATCCGAAGAGTCTGTGATAAGAATTAGGAATCATAGAATCATAGAATCATAGAGTTGGAAGGGGCCATACAGGCCATCTAGTCCAACCCCCTGCTCAACGCAGGATTAGCCCTAAGCATCCTAAAGCATCCAAGAAAAGTGTGTATCCAACCTTTGCTTGAAGATTTCCAGTGAGGGGGCGCTCACCACCTCCTTAGGCAGCCTATTCCACTGCTGAACTACTCTGACTGTGAAAAACTTTTTCCTGATATCTAGCCTATATCGTTGTACTTGAAGTTTAAACCCATTACTGCGTGTCCTTTCCTCTGCAGCCAGCAGAAACAGCATCCTGCCCTCCTCCAAGTGACAACCTTTCAAATACTTAAAGAGGGCTATCATGTCCCCTCTCAACCTCCTTTTCTCCAGGCTGAACATTCCCAAGTCCCTCAACCTATCTTCATAGGGCTTGGTCCCTTGGCCCCAGATCATCTTCGTCGCTCTCCTCTGTACCCTTTCAATTTTATCGATGTCCTTCTTGAAGTGAGGCCTCCAGAACTGCACACAGTACTCCAGGTGTGGTCTGACCAGTGCCGTATACAATGGGACTATGACATCTTGTGATTTTGATGTGATGCCTCTGTTGATACAGCCCAAAATGGCATTTGCCTTTTTTACCGCTGCATCACACTGCCTGCTCATGTTTAGTTTACAATCCACAAGTACCCCAAGGTCTCGTTCACACACAGTGCTACCTAGAAGCGTATCCCCCATCCAGTAGGCATGCTTTTCATTTTTCTGACCCAGATGCAGAACTTTACACTTATCTTTATTAAATTGCATCTTGTTCTCATTTGCCCATTTTTCCATTGTGTTCAGATCTCGTTGAACTCTGTCTCTATCTTCCGGAGTATTTGCCAGTCCTCCCAATTTGGTGTCATCTGCAAACTTGATGAGTAGTCCCTCCACCCCCTCATCTAGATCATTAATAAATATGTTAAAAAGTACCGGGCCGAGCACCGAACCCTGAGGTACCCCGCTACTCACCTCTCTCCAATCTGATGAAACACCATTGACAACAACTCTTTGAGTGCGGTTCTCTAACCAATTCCCTATCCACCTAACAGTCTGAAAATCCAGATTGCAGTCCTTCAACTTATCCATCAGAACATCATGGGGAACCTTGTCAAAAGCTTTACTAAAATCCAAGTAAATGACATCAACCAAATTTCCCCGATCCAGCAAACCTGTTACTTGGTCAAAAAAGGAAACTAGGTTGGTCTGGCAGGACCTGTTGGAGACAAATCCATGCTGACTTCCTTGGATCACCAAATTGTCCTCCAGATGTTTGCAGATCGCTCCCTTTAATATCTGCTCCATTATCTTCCCCACAACAGAGGTCAGACTCACTGGTCTGTAGTTTCCCGGGTCATCCTTCCTCCATTTTTTGAAGATCGGAATAACGTTTGCTCTTTTCCAGTCCTCCGGGACATCTCCAGTCCTTAAAGAGGTTCCGAAGATGATGGACAAGGGCTGTGCAAGTTCTCTGGAAAGTTCTTTGAGTACTCTCGGGTGCATTTCATCTGGACCAGGGGATTCGAAGCTAAAAGGAGCTAAAAAATAACTGATCTATCTCCTCAATTCTAGCATTCTATACCTCTTTTTATTAAAAAAAAATCATTTGTTTGAAAGATGGCAACCCTAAGAGGAAGTCTCTCTGTGCACAGCAGTCAGGTTTATTCACACCTAGGTAGTGTGGAATTCCAGAAGATGAATCTACACCCATCTGGCAACCTTACCTCCTCTCTGCAATGTTTTCTTGGCCTAAAATATATCAGGGATTCCTCCTTTTTTTAAAGATCGGAATAACGTTTGCTCTCTTCCAGTCCTCCGGGACATCTCCAGTCCTTAAAGAGGTCCCAAAGATGATGGACAAGGGCTATGCAAGTTATCCGGAAAGTTCTTTGATCACTCTCGGGTGAATTTCATCTGGCCCAGGAGATTTGAACTCATCCAGTGCTGCTAAATGCGTCTTGACAACCTCTCTGTCCATGTCAACCAGCCACCCAGACTCTGTCTCTTGGCTACTGCGATCTCTAGATGTGCCTAAACCCTTTGACCTGTGGGGTAAAACAGATGTAAAATAGGCGCTGAGCCTTTCTGCTTTCTCTGCATCGTCCGTTAGAGTTTGTCCATCCGTACCCAACAGTGGGCCTATTGCCTCCTTTACTTTACGTTTGCTCCTCACATAACTGAAAAATCTTTTCTTGTTACAGTGGGCTTCCCTGGCCAATCTTAGCTCACTCTCAGCTAAGATGATTGGCCTTTCTGATGATTGATCTACAGTGCCTAATAACCTGTAGGTACTCTTCTTTAGAGCTCTATCCTTCCCTCCATTTCCTGAACATTTCCCTTTTCTTTCTTACTTCCTCTTAAAGTTCTCTGTTCGTCCAAATAGGCTTCTTAGAGCTTCTGCAGTGTTTTTGTCTTTCTGGGATAGTCATTGATTGAGCATGCAATTGCTCTTGTTTGAGTAGCGCCCACCCTTCACATGCTCCCTTCCCTTCCAGCATTCTCGTCCATGGTATGACACTCATCATGTCTCTGAGTTTATTAAAGTTTGCCTTACGAAAATCCAGCATCCGCGTCTGGCTACAAGCTTCCTTGCCTCCCCATCTCAAAAGGAATTCTATGAGGATATGGTCACTTCCCCCTAGGGTCCCCACCTCCTTCACCTCATCCACCAACTCTTGCCTTTTTATAGGATCCCTCCGTGCTTTGTTTCCAAAACTAAGGTAACTCTCAAACATCTAGATTCCTTTGTTCCTCCCACTCTGCACCTTCCATTCTCCTCCCCCCTTCATCGGTGTTCATGGTTCATAATTGCTTACAATGGGAGTTGGGGGTTACAATTGAAGTGAGTGTAGACACATTGCTAGTCTTGGATCACTGTGGAGAAAATAACTGATGTGGAAAGCTTTAAACATTTTGCTAGATTTAGCCTTGCCCATTCCAGATACTCCTACATTTTCCACATTGCATGATTGGAATGCAACATAATAAGTGCCTTCACATACACTAAATAATGCACTTTTGATGGAGTGGAGGTAAAGGAAGTAATTACAACCTTATAATTGATCATGCAGTTATTGGAAATTGGTTTACGTTCCGTACTGGAGAACAAAATCTTTCCTCTCCATATTAAGAAATGCCGCTTGCTATGTAACCTTTCAGATATGGTATGAAATTAAGTTTTCATAAAGTCCAAAGTTTCTTGTAACTCAGCCTTCCAGATAGAACTGAACCTGATACGAGCTGGTGACAGATGTAAAGCATTGTTAAGAAATATGCTCTATTTAGGATAAACTTGAAGGATGAGTCCTGACCTGGTGATCCTGCCACATCAAAGGTATGAAATCTGGGCAGGTATTGCACATACTTTGTTGTTTCTGTTGTTGATCCTGCTGAATTCAGATGGATTTTAACCCAGATCTTCCTCCTTTCTACCCCCCAAACTGTAACAGAAAGTGTTCTGCACTTGATTGGGGAAGCTCAGAGGGGGAAGGAGGGCCATGTTCATGAAGCTACTTATTCTTCTTTTCCTGAATGAGTGGTGGGGGGGGGGGGGTTGGTTGAAGTCTAGCCATTAAAGAGTGCTTTGTTAGCCAGAGCAAGCCAGAGGAGGAGCCAAGAGTAACCAAAACTGCTTGCTTTTTTCTTTTCTTTAAGGGGAAGGAAGAGGAGGGAGCCAGCAGCAGCCTCTCAGAAAATGAGGCAAATATCTGCTGAGAGAAGTGTGGGCTTCTGGAATGCAATCACTTTAAAACAGCAAAAATAAACCTTGGGACCTAAGCCTTGCAACTGGGAACCAGGAAGTCTTTGAGCTGACTCCCAGCCAATCAGGGACAGACTGCTTCTCTCTGTCAGTGTTGCAGGAAGTTAATCCGGCAAAACGCAGAACATCTACAGTATACCGGGGGCTTTCAAAGGCCTTTTTTCAAATATAGTGACTTATATCCGTTCCTGGATATTGTGGGGAAAGGTAGGGTCACCGTAGGTCAATCATGGATGTTGAACAAGGGAAAATTTAAAGTGGCCAAAATCAAAATGGAAATTGAATGCAGTGCAGAGGGGAGGGGTTTATTTGGACTGGGAGAGAATAAAAAGCAAAATGTAGACTCGACCCAGGACTCCAGGGCTGGCCTGGAGACTTTGGGGGAGGAAAAATTGCACCTAGTGAGCAGAGTGGCATGATTGTATTGGTCCCAGCATCTGAACCAACCCTATAAGGTAGTATAAAATTCTATCCAGCCCTCTCTTCTGTACATAGGTTTGATGGGCAGCTAAAAAAAAAAATAAATATTTTTTCAGTCTGCCGTGTTTTGGGGTAACTCACGCTAGCCAAAGGACCCTTCTTGGCTCCGGGGCCAACAGTTTCAGCATATTGTTCAACTGGAGTTTGTTGTGGCAAAATACTATTGCAAATGATTGCAAAAATGGATTAAAACTGCATTATTTAGCATGTGTGAAGGTGCAGAAGGATATTCAATAGAGAGCCCAAACTGAATGCGTGTTTTTTTACAAAACAAATTGAAATCACAGTTGCACATCTTGATGTGATTTATTATCTATGAATGTGCATGATACAGGGTTCCCCACTGAGAAGCATCGGTGGCATGAATCAAAGTGGATCGGAATCACTCTGAATCACGGCTGCATATTGAATTCACTGCTGGTTTAATTGCACAACCAAGATGACTATTCTTTCCCCCCAGCGGATCCAGTGACAGCAATCTCAAACCTGCTCAAGAAACTTTTCCATAGCAACGCATAAAGGCTTGCTGCTTTGAAAATAGAAAATCATGGGCCATCGCCTGCCTTTCTTCCCTACTTCTCATGCTACTAATTTCAAGAGGCATAGGAGTTAAGGAAGTGCATAAATGGAAACTTTTGGCCTCTGGGCTTAGTCCCCTAAAAACCAGCATGCTGGAGTTAATAATTTGTTTTAGTAATGGGTGCATTTAGTAATATTATGAAACTCTTTATTTCATTCTTGAAAATACATGGTTGCTTTAGTTAATAGTGTTAGTGTCAAGCGCTGACAAAACTCACAACAAAACTTCTATGGAAAGAAAGCTTTAATGGGAGTTAGATCTAGTCACTATAACGTTAGAAGTCAAATCTGCCCAACACAAGAACAACAGGCATTTATCAATACATTTCTCCAGCCCAAAACTTGAGTGTTCCCATGGGAGGGGGTGTCCCCTCTCCCAGGTGCCATCCCAGGCTTCCTGCCAGAGGTGTTGAAATTAACGTGGCCTTGGGCAAGCCGGCACCACAGGCTAGCTGATAAGCCTTTTGCAGGAACTGCAGGATCCATGTAACAATGTTTCACAGTAAGGGGGAGAATATGCAGTGTGAACAGGCAGGGATCAAAGCAGGCAAATCAAAGGAGACAACTACAAGGTTTGGTTACATGGGAACTGTGCGAATACATGGGTCACAAGGACAAAGCAAATATGCAACAGGCAAGATGGAGTCAAACAGGTTCACCAAACAGAGAACATGCAGAGAGCAGAGACTAATCCTGACAGTTAGGTCATCTGTAGCTATTTTCTTGGAGTAACGTGATGAGGAGTATGATGCTTGACAAAGTTTCACATCTCCTGAGTACAACAAGGAGGTGTGAGAACTTCTCTTTTCATTCAATGGCTAACGAAACCATGTCAATGAGAATGAGGGAAATTATTCTTCCTAGAAAAGTAGTTATTTTTATTTATGTATTGATATTTCAATGCATTACCCGCTACTCTTGGTGAAGCCTGGTTTATAGCAGCTTACACTTTAACAAGAATTACGTATCAATAGTGCTATAAAATACTAAAACTCCAGTTGAAAAATACCAAATAATGCAGTACAGTGGCAGAGAATTCTCCCTTAATCAATTTCTTCCCCAGCAGCCGACTCTGGCTCTGCGAAATCTCCTCATCACCAAACCCCTTGCTGCAAGTGGGTGGAAGTAGGATGTAAAATGTCTAAGATGTCAAGACATCAAGGGGGACCACAGATTTTCCAGCCCTAGCCTTGACCAAATGCCTAGTGGAAGAGCTCCATCTTGCAGGTCCTGTGGAACTGTGATAGCTCTGACAGAGCTCGTAGCTTGTCTGGGAGCTCATTCCACTAGGTAGAGCACCCTGACCCTGGTTAAGGCCAGGCACACTTTGTGGGGGCTGGGAATCTCCAGTCTATTAGTAACTGCAAAGCGAAGTGCTCTGTGCGGAGCATAGAGGCATAAGCGGACCCTAAGGTATATAAGGTCCAGACTGCAAAGAGCCTTGAAGCTTCTAGGCAGCTGGCTAATGCTTCTGGGGGAGAGTCAGGGCAGCCATCCATCAGGAGGAGGAGCTTAGTGTCATCTGCATATTGATGGCAACCCAGCCCAAACTTCCGTATCAGTTGTGCGAGAGGGCGCATGAAGATGTTGAATAGGATAGGAGAGAGGACCGCTCCCTGTGGGACTCTACAAGTAAGTTGTCGGTGGTCTGATGTTTTCTCTCCTATTGCTACCTTCTGTCCATGATCCTGGAAGAAGGAGATCAGCCATTGAAGGGCTGTTCCTTGTATTCCAGCATCGATGAGGCAGCGAGCTAGAAGCTCATGATCGATTGTGTCGAACGCTGCTGAGAGGTCTAGTAATACCAGCAGTGCCGACCTGCCTCAGTCCAACTGGCAATGGAGGCCGTCCATCAGGGCAACTAGCACTGTCTCTACCCCATGGCCAGCCCAGAAACCTGACTGGGATGGGTCTAGGATCGAAGCTTCTTCTAGGTATTCCATCAGTTGGTTTGTGACTGCCCTTTCTATTATCTTCCCCAGAAACGCTAAATGCGAGACGGGTCGATAATTATTAGGCTCTCGTGGATCTAGAGATGTTTTTTTCAAGAGTGGACATACCATAGCCTCTTTTAATCCCTCCGGGAATTCTCCCGTTGTGAGATTATCTTCCAGAGGGGGCCCTTTATCCTTATGCCAACTGTTTTTAAGAGCCAGGATGGGCAAAGGTCCAGTGGGCATGTGGTGGGCCTTGCTGTTGCTAGTATCCTGTCCACTTCGGTCAGCGTGAGTCGTCTGAAGTTACTCAGAGTTTTCTTCAAAGACAGCCAAGGGGCCTCTAGTTCACTTTTTGTATCTAAAATTGGAGGGAGGTTGTGGCGGAGTGTCGAGATTTTATCTGCAAAGTGACTTGCAAATGCCTCTCAGCTGATATCCAATTGGCTACTTTTTTTTGCCCTTTAACCAGGGCAGTGAGGGATCGAACTACCTTAAACAATTGAGCAGGGCGTGAATCTACAGATGCGATGGTAGCCGAGTAAAAATTGTGTTTTACTGACTTCACCACCATCTCATAGGCCTTCATCTGCATTCTATAAGATGTTCTCAAGGCTTCGTCATGAATCTTTCTCCAAACTCGCTCTTGCTGTCTCAGTTCCCGTTTCTTATTGCGAAGCTCCTCGGTGTACCAGGGGGCCTGCTTGAGATGGGGCCGGAGAGGGCGTCGGGGAGCTATCTCATCAAAGGCAGTCAGCAGTCTGTCATGCCAGTCATTGACCAGGCCATTGAGAGAAGTGCCGGGAGGCATTGGTTCCCGCAGAGCGCTCAGGAATCCAATTGGATCCATAAGTCTCCGCGGGGGAGCTAAAATTTGCTTGGCGCCCAACTGAGGAGGGGGTGGTAGCCTTAGCCGAGCCTTCAGGGCATAGTGGTCTGACCATGGCATGGCAGTTGCCGTGACCATATCCACATTCAGACCTAGGCCAAAAATAAGGTCCAGGGTGTGGCCTGCCTGATGGGTGGGGCCAACAACAAATTACTAGCAGTGCTGACTCGCCTCAGTCAGGCTGGCAGCACAATGCAGAGGGTGGAAGGTCTTGGCTGACCTGTCATGGAATAAGTCACATTAAAGGATGAGCAGGAGTATGATCCTGAGATGGTGTAGCTGATGTGGCCGGGGCCACTGATGGTGTTGCTGGGATCTATAGGAGCCAAAATTACAACTGTGTAAAGGCAACCCAATAAAGATTTGTACAATATGCTTTATCCAATTTTTTGAAAGCACATAGTAGTGCTACAAAGATAGTAAGAAGCTGTAGGAATGCCACTGGAAACTTCAAATCCAAAAGAGGAACCGGAATTTTGAGCATCTTAAAACAATCTGTATAGCATGCATCAGTCCTTCAATTTTTATAGAACAAGGAAGAAACTCGTTAGGATGTGAATATTATCTTAAGGCACTTGTGTAGTAAAGTTTTTGTTGGATAAGCTTCATCTTTATACAATTAATACTGAGCACCCATGGAAACTTGGTTGTTGTAATTTTGCATCTTTACTGCTGAGGAATCATTCACAAGTGAAATGTAGGGGCCTTTCTGCACCTGTTAAATGTAGCAAAATCCTTACCTTAGGTAATCGTCATATTCAAGCTGCTCCACATAACGTCACCAACATCCAGCGTCCAGGCAGAAAATGGCTGGCTACATCCTCCATTTTAAAGTACGAGTTGGGGAAACATATAAACTGAATTCCCCAACTGAGAAAGTGCCAGCTAGAGGAGAGCAACTAGCAGGTTACAAAACCAAAAAAAAAAATGTGTGCAAGGAAAGAAACGATATCTCCGCCTCCAATGTCCCTCCCTTGCACCCGCCTCCCTCTCCCTTTTCCTGGGAACAGGGTTTTTTTTTAAGTGAACTGCCTTTGGCAACTAATAGGCATACAAGTGTGCAGGCAAAGCCAAAAATAATTTCCCCCCAAAGTTGATACATAAAGCATGCCTCTCTAAAGTTCCTTCCCCAAAAAAGCATCAGGAACGAGATTTTTTAAAAAATGTATCAAAACTCGTGATTCCAAAATGGGTTGCAATAAAAAAAAAACTAAGCATCCATCATTAGATGCATAGGTGTTTTAATGGAGAAGTACTGAATTTAAAAAAATAATTAGCTGGCTTTGCGGGCCTTTTAAAACATTGAGAAAGAGGATTTGTTGCCAGGATTGATTGACAGGCGGAAAAGAGTCATGTGTAATGCGTGTTGCTCTCTTCCGCCATTTCCAGCAGGCAATGTGAAGTGTAAGAAGCACAAAAAGGCAGCCCATGGAAGCAAGACAGCAAGAAGGTGAGGAATGGCTGGGGGCGTGATAATATCTAGCACTATGACATTACACAGGCGTATTGTTATTTTTTTTTCAATGTGTGGAAATGCCCTAGGATTTACCGGTTCCTGTTTTGGATTTCGAATTGCCAGTGGCATTCCTACAGCTTCTTAAGATCTTTGTAGTATTACTATGCTTTGTATTTTCAACGCGTTGTACAAAGCTTTTCTCCATATTGTACAAATTCTTGCTGTGAGATCTATATGAGAGCATATATGAGATTCTGCACTCTCCCACATGCAGCCAGCCGGGTGACCTTGGGCTGGCCACAACATTGATAGAGCTGTTGTGACTGAGCAGTAATATCAGGGCTCTCTCAGCCTCACCCATCTCACAGGGTGTCTGTTGTGGAGAGAGGAAAAGGAATCGAATGTAAGCCACTTTGAGACTCCTTCGGGTAGAGAAAAGCGGTATACAAGTACTAACTCTTCTTCTTCTCTTACCTGGAATCCTTTAGTAGAGCAAGAGTTGCCAGCTCAGGGAAATACTTGGAGAATTTTTTAAGGGGGGAAGCCAGTGAAGGGTGGCTATTTTGAAATGGAGGGACCTCAGCAAGATATAATGCTGGAGACTTCACCCTCCAAAGCATCCATTTTCTCCGGGTGAACTGCTCTCCGTCAACTTTCAGTTTCAATCCCAGGATATCTGGAGGTTTGCAACCCTAGGCAGAACAGATCCTAAGGCTCCAACTCATAGTTTGGAATGCTATTAAGAAAAAACACATTTGTTAATTATTTTAAACTAGCTGCAAAGCCCATTCCTAAGAATGGGCCTTGAAAGGGCCCCCTCCCCTGGCCCCCAGCCAGGCAGTTTAAGGTGGCCTTGGGCTGCAGCTCGCAGCCAGATCAAGTGGGGCAGGCGGGGGCTGGGCAGCTCGTTAGCAGGGCCGAGACAGAGCTCCTTAGCAGGCAGGCAGCAGGCCAGCAGGCCCTCGTTAGCAAGCCCTCCACCATGACCTTTTGCTCAGGGCCCTCTCCCCTTATCTGCTGCTGGCTCCAGGCACTGAGGCACTTGAGAGCAAAGAGACTAGAGTCCAGGGATGAAGGGTGTGAACTGCAGGAGCAGGGCCAATCAGGGCAAAGCTAGCTGCATCCTGATTGACCCTATTCCAATTTGGACAGCCGGACACGTCCCACCCCCTAGGCTGTTTCATAAATATATAGAGGAACAACAATGTATAAGGATTATTTCTAGATTTAAAAAAATAACCACATGGGGCTCTGCTAGGCTACTCTGCTTGGGACAACAGTCACAAAAACATTTACCGCAGTTTTTAGGATCAATGGTATGTAAAATAAAGTCCATGCTTGGGATTGGTATTGCTTTTGTGTTGTTTTGTTTACTTGGAAAAATAGCTTTCAATAAACATGAAATCCAATTATGGTGAAAAAGGGTTTCTATTATCATGAACCACAGTTCCCCATTCAGGTATACCTTTATGGTTTCAAAGTCTGGAAATTACAACCTATTTCCCCCCTCAGATGTAACAGAGCAAACAAACAAGCAAAATTAAATGAACAACCAAACACTTTATAGTTGACCTCCTCAGGATGGCTATTGTTAGATCTTCCAATTTTGGCAAATTTCCTTTTTCAATTTGCGTTTGTGGCATGGACAATATTGCTGCCAGTTTCATTCCGAAAATCATGTACAGCTCTTTCCCACTAGATGGAACTAAAAAACCTGCAAGTGTCCTCAGTGTCTTCTTCACAAACATATTCCTACAGATCACTGTTTTGTCAGCCTGGCTTTTCAAAGTTTAAAAAAACAGAATCCAAAATAAAGTTTCACACGAGAGAGAAAGAGATTCTGTCTGGGTAACGTTCATTTGGGTAATAATTCCTTTTGAGAGATATTTTCAATCAACTTTTTTTTGGCCACTGCCCTTTTAGGAGGTTCCAGACTCCTGCGGTAGTCTGGCCAGTTGTGCAATGAACTAGGATTTTAAAAAGCCTAAACTGAGGGTGAACTAACTATACTCAACAAACTTATCTTACGTATAGAGAGCCAGCTTGGTGTAGAGAGCCAGCTTGGTGTAGCGGTTAGGAGTGCGGACTTCTAATCTGGTGAGCTGGGTTTGATGCTGCGCTCCCCCACATGCAGCCAACTGGGTGACCTTGGGCTCGCCACGACACTGATAAAACTGTTCTGACCGGGCAGTGATATCAGGGCTCTCTCAGCCCCACCTCCCTCACAGGGTGTCTGTTGTGGGGACAGGAAAGGGAAGGCGACTGTAAGCTGCTTTGAGCCTCCTTCGGGTAGAGAAAAGTGGCATATAAGAACCGACTTCTTCTTCTTCTTCTTCTTCTTCTTCTTCTTCTTCTTCTTCTTCTTCACACAAGACAGATTTCTAAAAGATTCAACTAAGAGAAGCATATGCATTCATTTTCCCTCTTTGGATGCATTAATTCAAGCACCCACAAAGGAACAGATTACATAATTGCTTTTTCTTTCTCTTGATGGTCAAGCTTGATAGCAATTAATGATGTCACACGTGACAAAAAGGTTATTTCATTGGTTCAGTTACCAGGGCCCCCCATAAACACTTTGGACACCCTTTTCATTCTGTATCCCCCTGCAAATGTGCAAAGGCCCACCAGGGGGCCATATGCCCCCCCACTGAGAATGGCTGATCTAGAGCAGTGGTCCCCAGCCTTTTTATCACCGGGGACCACTCAACGCTTGACAATTTTACTGAGGCCCGGTGGGGGGGGGGTAGTTTACTCCTCTACTCTCAACCACTGCCCTAATGCTCTCTGATAGCTATGGTAATGTTTAAACATCCCTTCAAAATAAGATACAGACACGCCACAACAATGAACATAAGGAACATTTTATTTTCATGGAAATTATAACTCATGACAATGACAAATCAATGGGAACCCTGAGCTTGTTTCTCTGCAACGAGATACTCCCATCTGGGACTGATGGGAGACAATGACACCCGAAGTGTGTTGTCAAGGGCCGGGGGGGGGATGGAGGGAGACAATGGGAGACAATGACACCCGAAGTGTGTTGTCAAGGGCCAGGGGGGGGGGGGGAGAAGGCGTCCTTGGCGGCCCACCTCCAATTAGTCGATGGACCACATGTGTTCCGCAGCCCACAGGTTGGGGATCGCTAATCTAGAGAACCATGTCTCTCATGTGCCCTGGTGCGCCAATTACAGTCTACGTGTTCCCACCTGCTGATTGACCTACCCCCTTTAAGGAAATTAACTCATCATAGTACTCACTATGTGCTCTCTGAGGTTGAGAGGCATGATCTTGAGAAGCATTTTAAAAAGGAAATTCTGAAAAGGCTCCTATTTTGTAATTAATTAAAATATTTAAATTTCAGACATGCATACCAAAATTCATATTCAACCAACACCCAAAGTCCAAGAAAGATGCCCTTCAAAAGCCATTGATAAAACATGCACTAAATCCCCTGCCAACAAAATGTACATTCATCAAGCATTTTTTAAAAGGAAACTGTTCCAATAATAATAATCAACCCTCCACATGATAAACTCTCAACAATCCATAAATTGTTTATGACCTCCCTCCCTCTGATGATGATGATTTTGTCATCTGTTCAGTCGTGTACAACACTTGGCGATTCTATAGAAAAGTCTTCGCCATTCGCCTCTGTCTCTGACTGTTTCTTTTAATTGATTCATGGTCATCCCTGTATCAGCTTTGATCATGTTGAGCCAGCGGATCCTTTGGCGACTACATTTCCTTTTGCCGCTGAACATTAATGCTAAAGTCCGTCATTGCCGCTGAACATCAATGATTTTTCTAGCGAGTTTGTTCGCATGATGTGTCCAAAGTAAGTGAGCTTTAGCTGTAGTATCTTCCCTTCTAATGACATAGTTGGTTTGCTCCTCTCCAAAACTATCTTGTTGGTAACTTTGGCTGTCCATGGTATTTGTAGCATTCATCTCCAACACCATAATTCGAAACTGTCTATTCTCCTGTCTTCCTTTTTCAGGGTCCAGCTTTCGCATCCATACGTTGTTATGGGGAAGACAATGGTGCTGACTATCCGGCACTTCGTATTAAAGCTGATATCCTTTCTCTATTCCCTCCCTCTATATAACCCTATTCCAGAACTTCATCAACCTCTATTTTTCCATGTAAACCTCTCATCTAACTTTTCCATGAAAGGCTTTCTAATGTGGTATAAGCTGCAGGCAATTTCTTGCCAGAGGTAGAGTTAACTGGCATCTATTTTAAAATTTGGAATTGTAATCTGCCTGGAACCACAAAGGGAAATGCCAGCATCCAGGTACCCCCAGAATTATAATTATAATTCATCTCCGGATTATAGAGATCAGTTCCCTTGGGAACAAATGGGTGCTTTAGAATAGCGATCCCCAACCTGTGGGCTGCGGACCACATGTGGTCCATTGACTAATTGGAGGTCCCAAAGGACGCCTTCCCCCCACCGGCCCTTTACTTCGTCCCCCCCGGCCCTTTACAACACACCTTGGATGTCATTGTCTCCCATCACTCCCAGATGGGACTATCTCGTTGCAGAGAAACAAGCTCAGGGTTCCCATTGATTTGTCATTGTCATGAGTTAAAATTTCCATGAAAATAAAATGTTCCTTATGTTCATTGTTGTGGCGTGTCTGTATCTTATTTTGAAGGGATGTTTAAACATTACCATAGCGATCAGAGAGCGCTAGGGCAGTGGTTGAGAGTAGAGGAGTAAACTACCCCCCCTCCACCGGGCCTCAGTAAAAGTGGTCCCCGGTGAGTGGTCCCTGGTGATAAAAAGGTTGGGGACAACTGCTTTAGAAAATGGACTCTCTAGCATTGTTGTTGATTGAGGACCCTGTCCTCCCCAGTTTCCATCCTCAGACCTCCAGGAATTTCTCAACTTGGATCTGGCAACCCAGTAAATTGAGTATAAATTAACAACAAAACATGTTCTTAGGTAAGTAGTGAGCAGTCCTACTTGCTGTACAGAAGACACGGAATAGAAGTAATCAAAAACCTCTCACTGCTGTAGACTCTCCACAACGTCTTGAGATTTATACTACATATATCCATTTATTACTACTCCATTTATTACTAATGCTATTATCAAAACGAGGTCTGTCTTTACATATTCTCCCTTTAGGATGGTTGGC
The DNA here is from genome assembly GCF_049243985.1 of Paroedura picta. Taxonomy (NCBI): domain Eukaryota; kingdom Metazoa; phylum Chordata; class Lepidosauria; order Squamata; family Gekkonidae; genus Paroedura; species Paroedura picta. The sequence continues at coordinate 119,999,620 of NC_135374.1, read as the reverse complement.
CTGATTATAGTGTTGTGTTTTGAAATCTAAAAATAAGCAGTCATTGTAATCTTGGATATACATTAATAATTTCTCTCCTCTTGTTTCTTCTTCTTCTGTACCCAGGAGCATTGAGGCGATATAGAGTAATGAATTTATGACAGTACATCATTCCATGTAATGCTAAAGTCCGTCATTAATTTATTTTTATGGTTAAACATTGAGCTGTATTGTTTGTGGATAATCATGTAAATCGGCAGAAAGCCTCTTAAAGTAACCCTGGGGGTAGGGCGCGGAGTGTTTGTCTGGTATTGGATACTCATAGCTTTATTATCACAGCACAGTATAAGGTCATTAAACTGGAAGATGTAGCCTTTGAAAATGCATCAAATGGGTACATTGAGAGCCAGCGTTGTATAGTACTTAAAGAGCAGCAGACTGTAATCTGGGGAATCATGTTTGATCCCCCACTCCTCCACATGTAACTGTGAGGTTCTTCATAAACCAAAAGAAAAGCAAACTTTTTTCTGAAAAAGTTTCATTTATTTAGCTAAGCAAGCACACTCACTGGAAATGTTGACAGAACTAATGTGCAGGTTACAAAGCAGAGCATATAATTCTCTGGGCAGTGCCACCCCCCTCCCCCATGAGAACCCTCACCAAACTGTGGGGAGATAGGAGCAGAGCACTAGGGAGAAATAGGGGATGGCAAAGGGAGGGAGACAGGACGGGAGTTGGTGTGTGGAGGAAGAGGTGTTAGGCAGAAACCAAATGTCAAAGGCTTGCTGTTCTGATTGCTACAAGGACAGGCTAGGAACAAAACTACAAACATCTGCAATAATCATGGCCGAAACAGGGGGTTCTGACAGCAGCCAACAGGGGGACCTTGGACTAGTCCCAGTTCTCTTAGAGCTATCCTTGCAGTTCTCTTAGGCCTAGTCTGCACACATTGGATAATGCACTTTCAATGTGCTTTGGCAGCTGGATTTTCCTGTGCAGAACAGGAAAATCTACTTCTAAAGTGCATTGAAAGTGCATTATTTATTGTGTGCCTTAGAGCTATTCTTCGTGCTCTTTCAGCCCCACTTACTTTGCAGGGTGTCTGTTGTGGGGAGAGGAAGGGAAAGGTGTTTGTAAGCTGCTTTGGGACGCCTTCAAGTAGAAGAAGAAAAGTTGGTTATATGCCGCTTTTCTCTACTCAAAGGAGTCTCAAAGTGGCTTACAATCGTCTTCCCTTTCCTCTCCCTACAATAGACACCCTGTGAGGTGGGTGAGACTGAGAGAGCCCTGATATCACTGCTCAGTCAGAACAGTTTTATCAGTGCTGTAGTGATCCCAAGGTCACCCAGCTGGCTGCATGTGGGGGAGCGCAGAATCGAACTCGGCTCGCCAGATTAGAAGTCCGCACTCCTCACCACTATACCAAGCTGACTCTCATGTAATGAAAAGTGCGGTACAAAAAACTAGCTCTTCTTCATCACCTTGGGGATCTCATATCTGCCCGGTACTCTAACAACTCAGCTTGCTCCCAATTCAATTCCAGATCATGCTTAAGGTTTTGGTTCTCACATTCAAGGCCATATGCGGTCTGGGCCCAGTGCACCTCAGAGGCCGTTTCTCTGCAGATACCCACAAAAGAGCACTATGCTCCACCTTGGGCTCGCCACGGCACTGATAAAGGTGTTCTGACTGAGCAGGAATATCAGGGCTCTCTCAGCCTCACCGACCCCACAGGGTGTCTGTTGTGGGGAGAGGAATGGGAAGGAGACTGTCAGCCGCTTTGAGCCTCCTTCGGGTAGGGAAAAGCGGCATCTAAGAACCAACTCTTCTTCTTCTTCTTCTTCTTCTTCTTCTTCTTCTTCTTCCTCTATGTATTAATCCTGCAATGTTGTCTGCGAACTGCCCTGAGCTGTATGGGAGGGCAGTATAATAATCTGATGGATGGATGGATGGATGGATGGAATAAACAAACAAACAAACAAACAAATAAATCATAAGAACAACAGTACAAATCAGACTATTTTAGTAGGGTAAACCAAAGGTACCTTCTTCTGAGGTTGACCACTGGTCTGTTAAGTTCAGTATTGCTCGTTTTTGAGTCCTCTCAAGAGAGCTTTCTTCAGTCCTCTTGAGCAGTGGTCCCCAACCTTTTTATCACCAGGGACCACTCAAAGCTTGACAATTTTACCGAGGCCCGGTGGGGGGGCGTAGTTTACTCCTCTACTCTCAACCACTGCCCTAATGCTCTCTGATCGCTATGGTAATGTTTAAACATCCCTTCAAAATAAGATACAGACACGCCACAACAAGGAACATAAGGAACATTTTATTTTCATGGAAATTTTAATTCATGACAATGACAAATCAATGGGAACCCTGAGCTTGTTTCTCTGCAACGAGATAGTCCCATCTGGGACTGATGGGAGACAATGACACCCGAAGTGTGTTGTAAAGGGCCGGGGAGAAGGCGTCCTTCACGGCCCACCTCCAATTAGTCAACGGACCACATGTGGTCTGCAGCCCACAGGTTGGGGATCGTTACTCTCGAGCTGCCCCACACTGAGAAAACCTGGGCTGTACCGAGTGCTGCCTTCCCTCCCTAGATGAATAGTATTTGGGGGGCTATTCTTTCAGTCAGATATATATTTGGGTATTTTTTTCCAGCTATCCAAAATAATGAAGTCCTAAACATCATGAAAATATTCTGGAATTGTTGGGACCACCAGATCATTGAAGTTGAAGATGTTTAAAGGGAATTCTCCACTTTAAAGGAACTGTTCACCTGTGGGTTAGAGCAGTGGTCCCCAACCTTTATTAGGCTGGGGACCGGCAGGGCATTGGGCCGCGCCCGCAGGGACCGCGCAGGCCACGCCCACGAGCCGCGCCCGGCCGCGCCCGCGGATCGGGCCGCACCCGGCCGCGCCCGCGGGCCGCACCCGCGAATCGGGCCGCGCCCGCGAGCCGCGCCCGGCCGCGCCCGCGGATCGGGCCGCACCCGCGAGCCGCGCCCGGCCGCGCCCGCGGGCCGCACCCGTGGATCGGGCCGCACCCGCGGGCCGCGCGGGCGCGGCCCGGCCCTGATTCCCTCTCCCCGCCCTCTCGCAGTAAGTAGCTTCCCGGGCCGCAGGCTTGCGGCCTGGGAAGTTTTTTACTGCGGGGGTGGGGGGGGGGCGGGGAGAGGGAGCCGCGGCCCGGCGCCATGGCCTTTGCGGCCCGGTGCCGGGCCGCGGCCCGCAGGTTGGGGACCACTGGGTTAGAGAAGGCATTTAATGGGAGTCCAATCCCTTTAAACATCTTCCTTTTCCCTTTGCTGAAGCCAGTGGAAGATATTGTCAACTTATGCATTTTTTTTTAAATTGTAAGTTTGTCTGAGGAGAGGGATCAGCAAATTTGCTGCATCTACCTAAAAAAAAATGCTCACCTAGAGCCCCAGATAACCCTGGATTGATTCCTCATTATACACCATCTCTAGGTGGCCAATCATTAGCTCTCCAGATGGCCATAGGCTACAATTCCTATAAGCCATAGTTTGGCCACCCCAGCAGTATGGGGACCATTAACTTCGATGGCCCCCATAGAGTAAAATGGAGCTGGAAAAAATTTCCCCCCAAAAAATCAGTACTAGCATTTTGGGAATATCAGAAAAAAAATTATTTTGTTATCGCTCAATATAACTGAACATCAAAAAATATCATTTTTACATCCCTCTTAGAAGTGCATCAAAACAGCTATACAATGTAAGCAACAATAAAAACTGTAAACCAGTTTGACCATCACCCTTTTAAAAGACTTTCTGTAACTGATGGCAGGGTGGAATGCCCTCATGTAACTCTTGGGACATCCAGTTTCATAGGGTTTATGTCTCACCTGAGTCTTCCTCTTTGCCCCTTGAAGTCTTGGATATTCACCGACGAAGATGATCTGGGGCCAAGGGACCAAGCCCTATGAAGATAGGTTAAGGGACTTGGGAATGTTCAGCCTGGAGAAAAGGAGGCTGAGAGGGGACATGATAGCCCTCTTTAAGTATTTGAAAGATTGTCACGTGGAGGAGGGCAGGATGCTGTTTCCTTTGGCTGCAGAGGAGAGGACGCGCAGTAATGGGTTTAAACTACAAGTACAACGATATAGGCTAGATATAAGGAAAAGAATTTTCACAGTCAGAGTAGTTCAGCAGTGGAATAGGCTGCCTAAGGAGGTGGTGAGCTCCCCCTCACTGGCAGTCTTCAAGCAAAGGTTGGATACACACTTTTCTTGGATGCTTTAGGATGCTTAGGGCTGATCCTGCGTTGAGCAGGGGGTTGGACTAGATGGCCTGTATGGCCCCTTCCAACTCTATGATTCTGTGATTCTGTGATTCTTTGAAGACTGCTCAGTCACCATTTATTGGGGGAGAGAGCACAACATAAACCATTAAATTAAAAGGCTGCATTCCTTAACATTGCCCAACTTCCAACTCAAAAGAAATTACAGGCACGAAGTAACTCTCACATGCAAACATTTGAATAAATCATAACTTTTTCCTCTCAGTACTTATAAATACATATCCATTTTGATAAAGTCACAATTCTCTATGAACCTCTTACACTAATCCTGTAATCAACAACTTAATCTCTTTAAATGGAACATAAATCCTTTCCTAAAGACGTGGATTAGAAAACAGGAAAGTACTGACAGGAAACCACTGAAAGCAATATTGGTTACTCGGATTTATGCCACCACACTGAGACCTGGTTGATCTGCTTGTGTAGCTGAAGGTCAAAGTTGCAGATTTCAACACAGCACTGTGCAGCATTGGCCATGTATCAACTCACATATAATCCCTATTTCTTCACACATGTCTAGATCAACTTTCTCAGCACAATATGCAAATTCAAGTTGTCTTATAGGTACCCGAAATCCATCAGTAAAGGCGACATACATTTCTACACAGTAGGCTTAATATCAACCTGAAAATTATTCAGCTTGCACTGGGCCAGTCAACTCAACCTAAAGGCTCCCAAGATATCAGTCAGTCAGTAACCTTTTATTGGCATAAAATATGTATAAGACATATAAAAATAGGGTTTAAAATTTCAACAAAATAATAAAATAGGCCATGGGGTTACATAACCAAACAGATCTTAAAATGATTAAATAAACTATAAAAGATAAAATACAAGGTAGGCAGCATATTATAAAAGCATCTTAGTTAAAACTCTGGCAACTAAAATGGTTACCTCTGGGTCTTTGTCAGAGAGCAGGGATTGCAAGGTCATAGATTTACTTACAGAAGGCTTGTTTCCCAGCAAAGCAACAAAGCTGTTATCCCGACACTGCTCATATAAGGGGCAATCTAACAAAATGTGTGAGACAGAATCAGGGCAGCCAGAACCACACGGACAGAGTCTCGCATGGTATGGGATATGGTGGAATCTTCCCTCTAAGACCTTTAAGGGGAAAGCATTCATTTGTGCCAGGAGAAAAGCTCTTCTCAGGGGTGGGACATCAAGAAGATGCAAATATGTAGACATAATATTTCTCTGCATAGTGATGCCAAAGAATGCTGGTGAGCAGACTCGAGGGTGGGTAGGTATGAGTTCCTGCTGCTCATGGTCTAGTATTTTCTGTTTAATAATCCGGAAGATACATTTTTCTTCCAGAGGTAGTAGGGAGTTCAGGGATCCTAGGATATAAGAACTTTACACAACCTGAGAAAAGCAGGAAGAAAGGGAGCCGTCCATGCTTCTACTGACCGTCCACTTCAAAGAAGAAAACTGGTGGCTTTTCACAACCTGAAGGAATCCAAAAGAGCCTTACAAATACCTGTCCCTTCCTATCCCTACAACAGAGTACTGGGGGATCAAACCTGGTTCTCCAGATTAGAATTTACTGCTTTTTACCACTATACTATAATAGCTCTCAAAGCATCAGAGCCCCCCACCTTCCTCTCCAGTTAAACTGGGGCACTAATAGGGGGTAAAGAGTGAAAGAGTGTTAGACTGGCAATTTGATACTGTGCTTCTTTTGTTTTATTTTTAAGATTGTAATTTGATGATACTATAAATTAGATATCTTTTTGTAATTTTATAAACTTGCATTGTATGTTTTAACTATGTTGTAACTTGCCCTGAGTCTCTGGAGAAGGGTAGACTAAAAATACAAAATCATCATCATCATAATTGAACCATAAAATCATAGGAGAATTGGAAGGTACCTCCAGGGTTATCTAGTCTGACCCCCTGCAGAATGCAGGAAGTTTGTAACTCTCTCCCCACCCACAGTGGCCCCAATTCCATGCCCAGATGATACTCCCCCCAACCCCCCCCCAGAATCCCTGGCCAATCTGGCCTGGAGGAAATTCACCTCCCAACCCCTTCCATGGGAGAAAGCGCGCCTGCCCACCCTGGACGGTGTGCAGCTCTCAGCGACTCACTCTGCCAGGAACCTGGGTGTGACCCTGGATGCTTCCCTTACAATGGAAGCCCAGGTCACGAAGGTAGCACGGCTGGCATTCTACCACCTCCGCCAAGCCAAGCTACTAGCCAAGCTACTACCTGGACCCAGAACACCTAGCCACAGTGATCCATGTGACGGTCACCTCTAGCCTGGACTTCTGCAACTCACTGTACACAGGCCTACCCTCATCCTTGATCCAGAAACTACAACCGGTACAGAATGCTGCGGTCAGGATTCTCACTAAAATATCATGGAGATCCCACATCCGGCCGGCAATCCAACAACTTGGCTGGCTCCCAGTTGAATTCCGGATTAAGCTTAAGGTTCTGGTAATCACCTTTAAGGCCATATGCAGTCTGGGCCCAGTGTATCTGAGAGACCGCCTCCCTGCCTATACCCCCAGAAGAGCTCTACGCTCCGCCACCTCCAACTGGCTATGGATCCCTGGCCCTAAAGAGGCACGTCGGTCTACAACATGGGCCAGGGCCTTTTCAGTCCTGGCCCCCACCTCGTGGAATGAGCTCCCTGAAAAGATCAGGGCCCTGCCGGAACTATCACAATTCCGCAGGGCCTGCAAAAAGGAGCTCTTCCACCAGGCATTTGGTGGGGCCGACTGAGCCATAGCATCTACAGGTGCCCCCCCAGACTGAGGGACCGAACCTACTGAGGGATTGTCAAGTTATTGTTGAAGTGCCGTTCTAATTGTTCCAGTTGATGTGTTGTTCTTATTGTTATACTGTTATATTGATTTTGATAGTGTTCTATGGGAATGTTCAAAAATGTTTTATGCAAACCGCCCAGAGCTGTAGGGAAGGGTGGTATAAAAATATAAATAAATAAAATAAATAAAATAAATAAAATAAATAAAATAAATAAAATAAATAAAATAAATAAAATAAATAAAATAAATAAAATAAATAAAATAAATAAAATGGTGATCAGCATTACCCTGGGCATGCCAGAAAGGGCCACAAGACCAAAGCAATGACACAAACCCTGCTGTCCATAATCATAATCATAATCATAATCATAATCATAATCATAATCATAATCATAATCATAATCATAATCATAATCATAATCATAATCATAATCATATTTCCCCAAATGTTGCTATTCCCCTATTTTTTAAAACACAAACACACGACAGGGACAGAAGTTACAAAAGGATGCAAATTACAAAAGGTTTGACAAAAATCTCCAAAGAGAAATTAAAGAGAAATTGTTCTTTTGAAAGAGAAAATGAGAATAAGAGCTACCTCCTTAAAAAAATGAATTTCAGAAAAAGAAATTCCTCTCCCTAGTTATTGTGAAATGATGCCTGGGAATCCCCGCTCTTCTTCTCTCCTCTCTAAACAGCATGAAAACCCTATTTGGGATTTTCATGCACAAAATACATGTAGTGGTGATAGCAATGTTCACACTTTGAAAGTCCACCTGGAAATGCATCTAATGGAGCATTAATTTCCTAATTAGCAATGTGTACCATCCTGTGTGCTCATCATGGAACCCCTGTCTTTTTGGTACACTCCATGGATCAACACTTTGAACAAACTGCCAAGGGGAGATTGGAAAGGGTGATGGATGATTACCTTCCAGGTTACTTCCCTCCCGTGATACTCAGGGAAAACAAAGAGAGATAAATAGATCAATGGAAAGTCTTAAAGAATCCTTGATGTGTTCTGTCTGCCTAAAGCAGCTTGTCAGTCGACAAGATCAGGTAGGAAGAAATAGAGGCTGGGAAATGCATAGCACATTGGCCTGGGTCTGATACTAACTTAATGAGCAATTGCTTGTTAATTGCTCATTGAATACCTGGCTCTTTAATGATTGTTTTTCATTCTTAAATGTTTTTTTCTATTATCAATTTTTTATTATTATTTGTTCTTATAAAAAGCATTTACAGAAAAAAAAACAAAAAAGCGACCAGCTGATAAGTATCGTCAATACACGTATATCATACTTAATGTAGTCTGATATTATCTCAAAAGATATATAGTCAGTTCCCATTACATATTGGTCCTAATCTAACAGTTACTGCTGTCTTTCTTAAGAAAGTCCAAATAATCACTCCACTGTTCATCATATTCTTCCGGAGATCTCTTCTTAACCATGTTAGTGAGTCTTGCCATTTTTGCTAAGTCCGCTAATTTATCAAGCCATGTAGAAATAGTTGGAGTCTCAGTCGCCTTCCAGTGCTTCACCCACACCAACCGTGCCGCCGTAGTTGCATGGAAGAAGAGGATTCTAGAGGAAGTTGGTAAAGCACTTGGGTGGAAGCTTAGCAACATAGATTCAGGCTTTATTGGGTATCGCATTTTAAGTATTTCCTGTAATACCATATGTATTTTAGCCCAATACTTTTTTGCTTTCTCACAATTCCACCACATGTGATAAAAAGAACCTACTGCTTTATGACATTTCCAACATTTATTATCAAACCTATCTGAGATTTTTGCAATGACCTTTGGAGTAATATACCATCTATAAAACATCTTATACCAGTTTTCCCTTAAAATTTGGCTGTTGGTTTGTTTAGGAATTTTGGTCCAAACTCATTCCCATTCCTCCATATCAATTATGGAGCCCAGGTTTTGCATCCATTTAATCATACAATTCTTTACTTGTTCTGACTCAGTCTCGTATTTCAAAAGAAGTTTATAGATCTGGCCCTGTAGGTGTGGTTTTTTGAGCAATAACATGTTTTCAAAATCACTAAGAGGCGAGTTTTTGTCCACTCGAATCTCAAAGTCTGTTTTTAGTCTAACTTTCAGTTGGTTATACTCCATCCATCGTAGCTCATATCCTTCTTTGTTTAATTCTTGCAGACTCTTGAGCTCACCTGTTCTCGTTAGCAAGTCCTTGTACATTGGGCATGTTATTCTTTTTTGCTGCTGTCTGGAAAAATACGCCTCTATTGGCGATTTCAGTAAATATGATGAAGAGTTCATTCTTAAATGTTGATTGGAAAGTACCCTAATTTTGCTCAGATTTTATTTACTGCAGAAAGAAAAATATTAGTTAATTAGTCAGTTTGTACACCACTGTGAAATTTGAGCAGACTGTGTTTAATAAGAAAACTCCATTTTAGTAAAAGATATGCTCAAGGAGTTCAAGGGTGGTAAGGAAGAAATCTCCAACAGGAATGATGAATCAATAACAGTGGCTGATGATAGCTCTAAACAAGGTGGAAAATTACCAGTAGAAGAGAAATTGGAAACTATGGAGATGGAAAAGGGGATGCTGGAGCTTTGCAGCCTAGATAAGGACTCCCTACCCAAGAAGACATACAGCCACTCCAAAGCAACATTATACAAGAACCAATCAAAAGATATATGGATCTGCTATGAAAGTAATCGACTGAAAGGAGCTTCTTGGAAAAAAACTGTACCGATATTGGAGCCCAAGAGGTACAACTGTTTCAAGATTCACCGATGTATACTCCAAGGGAAAGACTACAACTCCACTTGAACATGGGTCAGTGGGAACAACAAGATGCGGCAGGCCTCGATATGAGACCCCCTTTAAGCCTTCTCCTGCTTTCTTCAGTAGCCATATAGGCAAGCTGAATTTGAATTAACATATCTCTGTAGTGACTCTCAGCTTAAACTTAAAGCATAACTAACAGGAGGCACCTAACTGAGGAGGTGTAAATGTAACTAACGAAGACCTTATTTCACAAACCAATGAAGACTCTATTTTATAATTTTTTGTATTTAATAATGTACACTTATTTAGCTTACAACCTTAACAACCTATACATATACATATACATATACATATACATATACATATACATATACATATACATATACATATATATATATATATATATATATATATATATATATATATATATATATATATATATATATTTTTTTTTTCTTTTTCCGTACAACTAAGTAGGCTTTTATTCTTTTGTTTTCTTTTCCCTAGTGGAAATGAGGATGGCTCTAAGGCCACGTTAAGTACAAATTGTTTATGATTGTTAAAAGCGTTAAAAACTATGCAAACAAATGTTGAAACTTCTCTTTTTAAATGTGGTGGAAAGGTGAAAAAGCTTATAAGCTTTGGGTAAAAGTCTATAATATTGTAGCCATGTGGAGTCTTATAATTTAAATGAAGAGAAGAGGCTTCTCAAGAACAATGGGGCTCTTATCTGATCTACCCAAGAAAATAAGTTAAAAGGGGATTGAAACGGGGTATCAAGTGTATCAAATGAAGAACATAATCTTTTTCTTTCTGTATCAATAATGTAGATTATTTGCATTGTATTATCTTTAAATATTACAAAAGGGGATTGAAACGGGGGACTAAATGTATCAAATGAAGAGCATAACCTTTCTTTTTCTGTATTAACAATGTAGGTTGCCTGTATTTTATTATCTTTAATCTTGGAAAACAAAAATAAAAATCTTATTAAAAAGAAAACTCCATTTTAGGAAAGCTTCTTTATTGTGAAGTACAATGATGCTTCATTCTCCAGTAATCCTTGAAAAGACTAAACTCAGGTGACTTTTGCTCCATTTAAACCTCTACACCCCCCTCCTCATCCCCCCCCCTTCTAGTCCTTTTGGGGACAAAAAGTTGTGATATTGTTTTAATGCAAGCCAAATTCCAAGGACTGACAATAGCAGTCATAGTGATCAGGCCAGCAGAGAATCTCCACAACTATCTAATAATTCACACTAAGACTTCTAAGGTAATCAACTGCATAGCCAGAGAACACAACCAGCCATAAAAGACAGAGCAAGACACTTGGCAAAACAGATCGACCAGATGGCAAATGGCAAAAACATGTATGGATTTGTCAACCACACCTCTGCACAATAGTTAATAATCATTTATCCAATGGATTTGTAGGCCACACCTCCCTGGCAACGGTCTTGGAGCAGCTGACAATACATTAAAATCTATCTTTATACAACTGTCAAAGTATAAAAATAAAAGGCTAAGACCTAAGTGGGCGGAGAGTGGGTGGGGCTTGCTGTGGGCCCAATCGGAATGCGAGAAGTACCCTCCGATTGGGCCCTCACCAGGACAGACAAGAGTTCTAGCCAGTCGGGTGAGGGCCCAATTGAAAGGCGCAAAGCCCTCACCAGGATAGACCGTAGTTCCAGCCAGTCAGGTGTTGTGAAGCCAAAGTTCTGATAGCGACAAAGTTCTGAAAGGGCCCGCCCACCCAGCCCAGCCAGGGGCAATCTGGAGACATAGCTGCCAATCTGCCCCTAACCGCTGCAGGGAGAGGAGTTCAGTAGGGCTGCCAATGGGGATAAGAATGGAGGCTTGGGCAGGCTGTGCCAGACCTTTTTGCCCCAAGGCTGTCCTAACTATCGTGTCCAACTGTAACTTCCTTCACTTTGCCTCTGAACCCTGACAGAGCTGGCAGGAGGCTTGTGAGTGCTCTCCCTCCCTTCCCCCTCCCTTCAGGCCTGCTGCGAAGGAGCCTCTGACAGCCCCTGACTGAGGGGAGGGAGGCGTTTCCGAGAGCAATGCAGAGGAGTCTGGCATGGGTGTGGGACTTCCTTTGGGGGGGGGGCTTTCCCCTTCTGCCAAACAATTGGCTGAATGGGAGGCCACAGAAAAACCCCTTCTCACTTAAAATACTGCTCTGGCCGGGGTTTGGACACAGCCAAGCCATGAGTATTTCTTCTTTGCAACTCTCTGCAGATCTGAGGCCACCGCACAGCATTATTGTGCAGACAAAACTGGATGCTGTTGCGAAGGTTCTTTTGTCTCCTGTTTCACCTGCACAACAACCCTGTACAAGTGTTTCAACTCAACAACAACCTGTGTGGGAGGCCTTAAATGTTTCTTCTCTACCACACCCCTGTCCAAAGTAGCCCTGTCTGCCTGGGGAATTGATCTTTATACTCTCAAGATGAGCTGTAATTCCAGGAGCTCTCCAGGCCCAACCTGGAGGTTGGCTACCCCTGGGTTGGAAATATTCCTGGAGGTTTGGAGGTGGGACTTCAAAATCATACAATGCTTCAGAGTCCAGCCTTCAGAGGAGCCTTTTTGGCCTGTAGTTGGGAGGGAGTGGTGCAGGTGTGTCCCTTCTGGGCTATATGCTATGGCCGGCAACTTTTTGTATTCTGAGGTGCAGACAGGCCAGCATCAGTCTTCTGAGTCTGGAAAGTGCAGGAAGCTCTAAATAGATGTTTACAGCATGAAACTGTAAATAGTGGACAAGTAAATGGCTGGAGAAACATGGGAACTGAGGTATATTTTTTCAACTTTGGCCTGGCAAATAAAAAAAAACAGTATAAAAAACCTTACTAAGGTCAAGAGTGCTGTGCACAGAGAAACTTCCTCTTAGGATTGCCAGCTTCCTTGTTAGGCTCTCTACCCCACCTCCCTCATAGGAGTCTGCTATGGGGAGAGGAAGGGAAGAAGATTGGAAAATGCTTTGTGACAATTGAGGCCTGCTGGGTCACTGTGGCCCATTCTCAGTTCTCTCAGACCTCTCACAGCCCCACATCCCTCACAGGTTGACTATTGTGGGGAGACGAAGGGAAAAGTTGTTTGTAAACCGCTTTGACATTCCTTTGGGTAGTACACAACAGGGTATAAAAATCCAGTTCTTCTTCTAAGGAACAACCATGAAAGAAGCATGTGGGCACATGACATTTTATCAACAGTGAAAAAATGGAGACAGAAGAAGCAGGGTAGACACCTATGTACTGTGACTACCCCATGTGTATTAGGACAGGGGGACAAGAAGGGAAATGATGTTTAATGCAGAACTGGGAGGAATTGGTTGCCATGTAATCTCCCCCTAAGAAGAGTCTCCAGTCTGATTTTCCTATCACATATCTAAAGACATGGCTCTGGAAAGCTCTTCTTCTTCTTCTTCTTCTTCTTCTTCTTCTTCTTCTTCTTCTTCTTCTTCTTCTTCTTCTTCTTCTTCTTCTTCTTCTAGCATACTGTATATTACTCTCAGCAATGGAACATGTGAGAAAGTAAGACCAGACGTGTTTCAACCCTAAGGGGGTCAGATAATTTAAAATGCACGTATGGAATAAAATAATTAATTAATTAATTATATTTATTAACTGACACTTCTGGTACAGCCGGCTCGTGGAGGTTTACATCCATTTGAAATCACACATAAAACAGTACCCAGCCAAGTTTATAAAAGCCCCAAATGGCAGAAAAGCACTATTTACAGAATACTCCTTTTCCCACTCCCACCACCATGCACAACTGCTGGCCCTCCAAGCAGCAGCTTCCGAGAGTATCCATGTCAGCAGCTTTTCCATAGGGAGGGAGACAATCTTCCTGACCTGGCCTCAACCAGACGCCTGGTGGAAGAGCTCCGTTTTACAGGCCCTGCAGAAAGTTGAAAATTCTGTCAAGGCCCTTACCTCTTCCAGGAGCTCATTCCACCAGGTTGGAGCCAGGACCAACAAGGCCCTGGCCCCGGTCAAAGCCAGGCATCATCATCATCATCATCATCATCATCATCATCATCATCATCATCATTATTATATTTTATTTATATCCCGTCTCCCCCTGAAGGCTCAAGGCGGCTCACATAAATCCCATCCCCTAAAATGTCTCCCAGAGACTGGGAGAAACCAGCAGGTTCCTACCCACATAGCAAAGGGCCCTGCGGAGGGGGGGGGATAAGGAGACAAGTGGTCCCTCAGATAAATAGGACCCTTAAAGGTAAGAACCAAAACATTGAACCTGATCTGGAAGCTGATTGGCAACCAATGTAGCTGCCTCAGTATAAGCTGGACATGAGCCCTCCAAGATGACTTTGTGAGGACTCTGGCAGCCGCATTTTGCAACAGCTGTAAATTCTGGGTCAGAGACAAGGGAAGACAAGTGAGTTAGAGAAGTCTAGTCTGGAAGTGACTGCTGCATGGATCACCATGGCCAGGTGGTCCAAGGACAGGTAGGGCGATAGTAGCCTCACTGGGCGCATATGGAAGAATGCCACTTGAGCTACTCTCATGACCTGAGCCTCCATAGATGAAGAGGAAGGTCACTTCCAGATTCCTGGCCTCAGGCACAGCTGTAAGCTGCACCCCATCCAGGCAGGGAAGATGTGCTTCCTGGTCCTTCTACCTAACCACAGGATGTCTGTCTTGGAGGGGTTGAGTTTAAGGCAACTCTGCCTGAGCCTTCCAGATACAGCATCCAAACAACTGGCAAAATGTTTTGGGGGGTGGGGGTGGAATCCATCCGGCCATCCATCAGGAGATAAAGCTGGGTGTAATCTGCATATTGATAACAAACCAGTCCAAAGCCCCGGACCAGCTGTGTTAGAGGGCACATATAGATGTTTAAAAGCATGGGTGAGAGTATCAACCACTGCAGCACTCCACAAGGGTCTTTACCCTCTGTGTCTGGTTCTGGAGAAAGGAGATCAACCATTGCAAGGCAGTCCCTTTAATCCCAGTTCCAGCAAGGTGGTGGCCTAACAACTCGTGGTCGACAATGTCAAACACTGCCGACAGATCTAAAAGTACAAGGATAGCCGAACCGCCTTGATCCAACTGGTGCCAGAGATCATCCATTAGGGCAATCAGCACAGTTTCCACCCTGTGGCCAGGACAGAAGCCTGACTGATATGGGTGAAGAGCCGAAGTTTCTTCCAAGTATTGTAGGAGCTGTTCTGCAGCAGCCTTCTCCACCACCTTTCCCAGAAACGCAAGAAGCGAGACCCGGTGGTAGTTGGCAGGGTCCTGCAGGTCCACCAATAGTTTTTTTTTCAGAAGAAGGCAAACCACTGCCTTCCTAAGGCCCCTGGGTAATGCTCCTGATGTTAAGGAGAGGTTGACAATATCCCTCAAGGGTCCTCCTGTCTGATGGTCACTCGAACTGAGTAACCACAATGGACAGGGATCCAGGTGGCAAGTGGTCGCCCTCACTGACCCCAGCAACTGTTCCTGGTATTGGGGTAGGTGTGGAGGAAACAGACTAGCACAGGTCTGCCCTGGCCCTGTTTCTTCAGGCTCCCACTGCATGCTTCTTTTGGTGAAAAACAGCAAACTAGTAGCCAGCCCAGCATGCAGATATGGTTCTGTTCTCAAATAATCTTTTTTTTTTCTGTACTGTCATTTCCTGTGCTGTGGCTGTGGCTTGGTGATGTCACATACAGTGGGAGGCTCTGGATATCACTTCCGGTGACATGTGACTTCTAGGGGCACAGCAGGAAGGTGTCACCTGTTGACATCGTTTCTGGGATTTCTCAATGAGGCACAGGCCCTCCCACACTCTGTCCCTAAAGTTTCCTCATTAGTTCAATCACATTCTGTAAAAAATTTCAGAAGATGGTAATTTGCAGAAGGAAGGGATAACCCAAACCAAGTCGTTTGTGAGTTTTGCACACCTAAAAAGTTAATTAATTTTACTTAAAGTAAAATTCAGTGCAACTTGGGAAGATTCCGCTCAAGGCAAACATCTAGAGGAAATCTGAGTGGATTTAAGAAAGGCTGAAAAATGTGAAGGGTAGTTTTATTAGAAGAGTTCTGGGCTGTAGTACTAATTGCTGTCTTTTGTTATGATAGTCCACAGATATAGCCTCCAATGAAGAAACCCATCTAGAATTATCCATCCCAGGTCAGTAACCTTTTATAATTAAAGAGCCAAGCTATGTCAAAATTCAGAGCAACAGGTCACCAAAGAGACAGCATGAGAAAACTCACTGCAATAACTGAAAACATACAACTGAACGTTGCTGATAATTAACATGTCAATTAATAATCCACAACGTACTCCACAAAGCTGAAATATTAGTTATCCCTTTAAGGTTAAACCTTATTCCTTTATTAAGGAGAGACAGGTATCATAATGAGTGATGCGTATAGGGAATATAGAAGACATTCCAAAGCTCACGAAATGTGGTGAGATTGTAGAATATAGAATCGTATCCCCAGTGGCATGTCTGATCAAGGGGAATGTAAGACCATCCAATACTGGGAGGGGGTACCATTCCATGATTACGCACAGCACATATAACTTGTATGGATTAAACTTCATCTACACCAGCCTTTCTCAACTTTTTACCATTGAGAACTCCTGAAACATTCTTCAGGCTTTGAGAAACCCCAGAAGTGGCACAATTGTTCAGAATGTGGTTGGGAAGCATAGCTGCGTATATGGACACCTGTGGCCCCTTCCCTTCCCACCCTTCCTAGCTAATCATTGACCATTTTGGGAGGGGGGGTCAACATGACCATATAGGGTTATATCACCCAATAAATGTCTAATAAATTGTTAAAAAATATTAAAAATTACTTAACTCCCATCCGTTCAGGAAACCCATCCAGGGCCATTAAGAAACACAAGGGTTTCATGAAACCCTGGTTGAGACAGCCTGATATAGATGGTAAAAAGCTACAAGCAAGAGCTACAAGACATGGCCCCAACCTGGTGGAATGAGCTCCCCAATCAAATAAAGGCCCTGTTGGATGTCAAGCAGTTCCATAGAGCCTGTAAAATTGAGCTCTTCTACAGGGCTTTTGGCTGAGATCAGTGGCAGGACCTCCCTACAACCTCGTCCTGTCCCTACCAGGCAACTTACTGATGTTCCATATGTTCCGAAATTTTGCTGTTTTGCTTTTTGACTGTTAGCATTCTTCCTTATTGTTACAAATGCCTTCAATGTACTTTTTGTCTTTTACTGTTCTATGTAGACTGCACTGAGACATCATAGTGAGGGGCGGTATATAAATTAGATGCATAAACCTGACCTGTTACTGTCAGGACAAGAGGCCACCTGCTTCTGAATAATGTATGGGAAGCAGCAGCAGCTGAGTGATGGTTCTTAAAACAGTGTCTGTATTTAGGGCTTCTAAATCCAAATTGTATATATGTATGTACAACTTGTTCAGGTCTTTGACAAGCAGCTGGGACAGTTGTTGGTAGAATCTGCAGGAATCTTCCCTGGTTCTCACTATAACCATCTAGTTCTTGACTGTTCCCAAACATCAATTCAACAAGTCAACAGCTTTGCTGGATTTTGATGGAGTGGAGAGACAGAGCTGTGTCTCATTTGCATACTGATGACACTGAGTTCTATTACCTCCAAGCCTGCTTCATTATCTCCAAGGGCACTTCTTCAGCAGTTTCATGTAGATGCAGCAAAGAACTGGGCATGTGATCAAACTCTGAAGAACCCCAAAACCAGTGGCCACATGACTGAACTGAACTCCCTGAGCATCACCTTCAGGTGCCTGCCTTCCTTCCAGGGAAGAACAAAATGAGCACAATACTGAGTTCCTTAATCCCAGATTAACCAGGTGGGACAGGAGGATACCTTGGGGGGGGGTTGTCTGTGATATCTATTATTAATTCTTGTATAACTGGGATTTTTTTTTTATGAGCCTCTTGTGGCGCAGAGTGGTAAGGCAGCCTCCTGAAAGCTTTGCTCATGAGGTTGGGAGTTCGATCCCAGCAGCCGGCTCAAGGTTGACTCAGCCTTCCATCCTTCCGAGGTCGGTAAAATGAGTACCCAGCTTGCTGCTGGGGGGTAAACGGTCATGACTGGGGAAGGCACTGGCAAACCACCCCGTATTGAGTCTGCCATGAAAACGCTAGAGGGCGTCACCCCAAGGGTCAGACATGACTCGGTGCTTGCACAGGGGATACCTTTACCTTTACCTTAACTGGGATTTTTAATGGTTTTTATGGTGTATTTTACTAATAAAAAAGGAAATTGGAAGGACTCAACAAATTATCAACCAATAGTCTACTTAGTGTTCCTAGTAAAATCTATGCTAAACACCTTTTAGACAAGCTATCCATCTGGCTAGATTAAGAAAAGCTGATTGGGAGGGAGCAAGCTGGATTTAGGGAAGGGGCATCCACCTTGGATCATTGTTTAACTATCCAGAATCTAATAGAGAAATATGCCTCTACTAGTCCCGCCTCACTATATGCTGTCTTTGTAGACTTCAAAGCAGCATTTGACTGTTTCCAGAGCTCGTCTCTGGGAAAAGCTAGAGTTCACTTCAATTGATCGAAGGCTTCTGATTTTTATTAGATCTTTATACCAGAACACAGCTCTTAGGGTAAGATGTAGCAAACAAGGACATTTAACTGACCCAATTAATACCTTCAAAGGGGTCAAGCAAGGCTGTTTCTTAGCCCCTGCACTTTTCAACTTCTATGTAAATGATTTGATCCAAGTGTTTCAAGATTCAGACTTGCATCCCCCAATATTAGCTGGTTGCCCAATCCTTATACCGCTTTATGCCGATTATGTAGTTCTTCTTTCAAGAACCCCCATAGGGATTAGGTGAATGCTTAAAAAACTTGCCCTACATTGTGAAAAAGAATACCTTGAAATTAACTACAAGAAGACCAAGGCCATGGCATTTGGCAAACATCCAAAATCTAGAACATGGATGCTAAATGGGCACAAAATTGAACGAGTAACCAAATTTAAATATTTAGGTGTATATATTCAAGTCTCAAAGAGCCTCTTGTGGCGCAGAGTGGTAAGGCAGCCGTCTGAAAGCTTTGCCCATGAGGCTGGGAGTTCGATCCCAGCAGCCGGCTCAAGGTTGACTCAGCCTTCCATCCTTCCGAGGTCGGTAAAATGAGTACCCAGCTTGCTGGGGGGTAAACGGTCATGACTGGGGAAGGCACTGGTAAACCACCCCGTATTGAGTCTGCCAAGAAAACGCTGGAGGGCGTCACCCCAAGGGTCAGACATGACTCGGTGCTTGCACAGGGGATACCTTTACCTTTATTCAAGTCTCTGGAGCAAAGAGCATCCATTATTCATATACATTAGAACTAGGACAAAGATCAGCAACTAACATATTGAAATTTCATCGAACAAAGGGTAGATTCTTCATACCAGAAGCCCTGAAACTATACCCTGCTAAATCTCTAACTCAATTCACTTATGGTGCATTCTTGGGTTCTCCAGTATCAGATACTATCAAGCTTGAAAGGGTCCAGTCTAAATTCCTTCGGGCACTCCAACTTCCATGCTGTGTAACCAACTCTATGGTGCATCTAGAAACAGGAATGTTAATGGTCCAAGATGAAATCTGCCTGTCAGCAATAGGAATGTGGCTGAAATTAATACATAATCCACAGGGTATAGTTTCTTTAACTCTGAATGACAACTTCCAATCATCTTGGACTAAGGCTGTCCACAGAGGAATCCAAAGTCTGGCCTTCTCCATACACTTATTATCCAAATTAGCTCATGATCAAGCTGCATAATTAGTTAAGCAGCAGATACGGGACAATCAACGTCAACTGGAGCTGAGTAAAGCTCCAGCTTTTTCGGCCCCAGTTACAACAAGATATGTCCTGGCACCTGCCACTTATCTGTCTCAGCTGGTAATAAGTAAACAAAGAAGGGCATTTACCCTTGCAAGATGCTCCTTCTTGCCTTCAGCTCTTGTAGAGGGTTGCTATAAGAACATTCCCCTTACACTGAGACAATGTTTTTGTGGGAGTGGCGAAATTGATACAAGAGAGCATATATTGTTCCACTGCCCTGCTTACGTAGACATTCATAGCAACTTGATTGAACCACTCCTTAAAAAGTTGCCAGAACATCATGATGTATATTGGGCAAAAAGGCTGCTAAGTGATGAGTCCCGCCAGATGGCAACTCAGCTGGCTAAGTTTTGTGCCGCCGCCATAAAAAAACAATGCTCTGAAGTAGCATAGTTTTAAGTCCAATTTAATGATCTGTTTTAAATTGTATTACATTAAATGACCATATTCTTTTGGTCTCTTATGTATCGACTTCATATAACTTAGTCTGAACGACTGTAAAAAAGTTTGTTTGATTGATTTTTTTTATAGAAAATTTTTATTTTTATTTTCCAGAGTTAGAGACAGTGAAATACATGCAATCTACATTGTCAGTACAGAAAAAAGGAGGGTTATGCTCTTCATTTAATACACTTAGTTCCCCGTTTCAATCCCCTTTGTATTATTTTCTTAAATAATTCAGGTAAGGGCCCCATTGTTCTTGAAAGGCCTCTTCTGTTCTTCCGTTAACTATTAGTATCAGTTTAGACATCTTGGCAAAGTCAGCTAGTTTATTCAGCCAGTCTTCTATCGAGGGTATTTCTTGCGTTTTCCATTTCTTGGCCAATTCTAGTCTTGCTGCCGTCGTCGCGTAGAAGAAAAAACTCTGTGTGTGGGTTGGGAGGCACTGCGGAGGAACACTTAATAACATAGCTTCAGCTTTCATAGGAAATCTAAGACCCCACATTTTCTGCATAATAGTATGTATTTTTGCCCAAAACTTATAGACTTTTTCACATCTCCACCACATATGAAAAAAAGATCCTACTTTATCATCACATTTCCAACATTTGTTGTTACAATTTTTGGCAATTTTAGTGATCACTTTTGGTGTTACATACCACCTATAAAACATTTTATACCAATTTTCTTTAAGTATTTGACTGTTAGTATACTTTGGTATTCTAGACCATACTAACTCCCATTGTTCCATTGTCACATTAATCTCAATATTTTGCATCCATTTGATCATACATGGCTTAACCCGTTCCATTTCTGTCTCATACCTTAATAACAGTTTATATATTTGGCCCTGTAAATGTGGTTTATCTTGGATTACTAAGTTTTCAAACTCTGGTATTGGAGCCTCTAGATTTAACGGTTGCTGAAACTCTGCTTTAAATCTAGATACTAGTTGGTTGTACTCTAACCATTTGTCGTGGTTCGGTCCTTGGTGGCTTGGGAACCGGACCGAACCCCGCCATCAGAGGCGCCCGCGATCACGGAGGTAGGGCATGGTGATCATAGGCAAGCCGGCAGCTGGGCGCCCCACCCGATCGTTGAGGTGGCAATGGCCGCTAAAGAACCTCAATGTCCCCCTCCACCTTTTGACAAGGGCCCGGAGATGGCCCTTTGTTCCAGGAAAATGGGCCATCAGGAACCCCGGAAAACCTCGCATATGTGCATGAGTCATGATTGTATCAGCATGTTCCCTCCGCAAGTACTGGGTGGGGCAATACAGCCTAAGGAGGTGGGTTTTGTATAAAAGGGAGCTTCCACCTGGAGTTTGGTGGAAGCTCTTACTCCATACCAGCGGACTCCACGTTGCTGAAATAAAGCTTGTTCCTATTGTATCGTTCACCAGGCCTGGCGTGACGTTTTCTTCAAAGGGGCACCCTGTTTTTTCAGTTAGCAAGCGGGTCCCCGACATCGTAAGAGCTTCCCACCGAACTCCAGGGTCGGCATCGCATCCGAGCGCTTATCGGGACGGATCCAGAGATGGCGTTTTCAAGCAACGGGGCGGTCTCGACCCCCACGAACCCCGGGAACATGAGTTTAATGTCCCCGGGAGATTTCCTCCGAAAATCGGGGGGCCAGGAGCAGCTGTCCGGGACCCCGAGACCCTCGGCAGCGGCGGCCAAGGGAAGGCGCCGGGCCATGGGGTTCCCAAGCACGGCGGGGAGCGCGCCGAGGTCTGGGGGGTTGGCCCCAACCTGGGACACCCAGCTGAGGCAGGCGCTTCGCCCGGTAGGACCTGAGGAATCCCTAGAGGACCTGCGGCGGGCCATGGCGGACTTGGCCAGGTGCTTGCAGGCAGCTGAAGCCCGTGAGCAAGCTCGGGCCGGGCCCGGAGGGACTGGTAATACAACGGCGGAGGGGATCGCGTCGAGTGAGGACGTCTCCAGCGACGAGGACGAGCCCGGCACTGGTGAGCGGGCCCCGGACCCCGACCCGGAGCAGTTTTCAGTCCCGAGTAGGCGAGACGGCCAGCGGAGAGGCGAGACAGCAGAGGATCTCGGGGGAGCGGGTGAGCCGACGGGGCGGCAAGAGCCGGACCAACGCAGGAGCGACGTGCAAGGCAGGGAGCGGCACGGCGTCGTTGGGCAAGTTGGTAGCCGGTGGAGCGGAGCAGGACGAGACGGCGGACGCCGAGAATCCCGGATCCGGAGGGGGTCGGACTACTCTCCAAAACGTTCCCCCCCAGAGCTTAAGGCGCGTTTCGACGGGACGCCGGACGACCTCCCGCAGTTCCTCCTCCACGCGCTGACGCATGCCCGGAGGTATGGAGACCGGTATGAGGACTCCGAGGACTTGGTCTGGGGGGTGGCCTCGTGTCTCCAGGGCAAGGCGGGTCAGTGGTACCTAGGGTTGGCCGAGCGCGGCGACCCGGCAACTCGGGACCTGCAGGACTTCGTGGTCGCGCTCCGCCGACGATTCCAGGACCCCCAGGCTGAGGACAAGGCAAAGAGTCGGATCAAGGGACTTCGACAGGGTACTAGGGGGGTTATGGACTATATAGACATTTTCCGGAGGGAAGCAGGCAAGGTGTTCTCCTGGAACGAGGAGACCCAAATCGAGTACTTCCGGGAGGGCCTTAACCCGAAGCTCAGGGAATGGGCCGTGATCAAGGGGACGGAAGAAGATCTGTCTACACTGGAGGGGTGGTGTTTTGTGGTCGCCAAGCTGGAAGCCAGCCTGGGTTGGGCCGCCGCACCCCCCCGGGAGGCCAAAGGCGGGTCAGCCGAGGCGCCGAGACCGGGCCCCGACAGCTCTCGCCCCAAACGACCCCCGAACCCCGAGCGGGAAAGGAGACGCCGGGAAGGTCTGTGCCTGAAATGCGGGGGGTCAGGACATTTCGCAGCAGCGTGCCAACGGCAAGGGGGGGAGGACCGCGGGCTCTCCCAGGGGGGAGGTGCGACACGCCCCCAGCAGGCACGCCGGGCGGAGGACCTCCGCAACGAACCGGGAAGCGCCCAGGCGACGGGAAACGGCCAGGACCTGCTGTAGACGGCGCCGGGCAGCAGGTCCCGCGGTGCGAGGGAAAACCCCTACAGCATGAGGCGCGACCTCCGAACGTGGTAATTTTAGAGCTCCGGAACCCGGAGAACGGACTAAGTTGGGTGGGGGAGGCTCTTTTGGACTCTGGATGCGACCACAGCATGGTCCACCCCCAGATAGCCCGGGCTTTGGGGCTACCGAAGCGCATTCGGAAGGTTCCCCTGGTTTTCGTCCAGATGGACGGCAGCCCGATTCAGGGGGGACCTTTCGGGGAGGAGGTGGGTCCTATCGCCATCCACATAGGGGACCACCAAGAGCTGCGGTGGCTGATCCAGGTCCCCGTAGCGGGATATCGGGCGGTGTTGGGCCTGGATTGGCTGAAGGAACACAACCCCGTGGTGGACTGGCGGGCGGGGACCCTGAAGTTCGACTTGACGGTGGGTGCACGGCATCGGGTCCCCCACGAGAATTCCAGCCACAAGAGGACGGCGGCGCGTCCCAGGGGAGCGGCGGCGGCGCAGCAGGAGATACCAGAGCCCGAGGTCCCGCCAGAGTACCGAGACCTCGCAGCCGTTTTCAGCGAGCGGGAAGCGGACGAGCTACCCCCACACCGCCGCACGGACTGCGCTATCAACATCCCAGAGGGGGCGGTACTACCCAAAGGGCGCATCTACAAGATGAGTGAGGGTGAGCTCAAGGACCTCCGGGAGTTTTTGGGTAAAAATCTGGCCCGAGGTTTCATCCGGCCCGCTTCCAGTCCCATGGGAGCTCCAGTCTTGTTCGTCCGGAAAAAGGATGGGTCCCGACGGCTGTGCCAGGACTACCGGGGCCTCAACGCCATCGCAGCGGGGAACGCTTACCCCCTCCCGCTGATCCCGGATTTGCTGGCCCGGCTGGGCAAAGGGACTCTGTTCACTAAGCTGGACCTAAGGGAGGCGTACTACCGGGTACGCATCCGGGAGGGGGATGAGTGGAAAACAGCGTTTAACTGTCAATTGGGACAATTCGAATTTAAAGTGATGCCGTTCGGTTTAAGCGGGGCACCTGGGGTTTTCATGAGTCTAATTAATGAGGTGTTGCAGGACCTTCTGTTTCAGGGGGTGGTTGTTTATTTGGATGACGTCCTGATCTACAGCCAAGATCCCCAAGAGCACGTGACCCTGGTGAGGGAGGTGTTAAAGCGCCTGCTGGCAAACCACCTATACGTGAAGCTGGCTAAGTGCGAATTCCACCGTCCCTCCCTGGACTATTTGGGCTACCGCATCTCAGCCCAGGGCATAGCTATGGACCCCGAGAAGGTGCAGGCGGTGCTGGCCTGGGAAAGGCCCCGCACCCGGAAACAGCTACAAAGCTTCCTGGGGTTTGCTAACTTTTTTAGAGGCTTCATCCCCAGATACTCCTCCGTAGTGGCTCCCCTCACGGACTTGCTAGGTACCAAGGGGAGAGGTCCTCGCGCCACGCGGCCCAGCGCAGCGCTCGGCTGGAATGAGAAATCGGAGGCAGCGTTCCTAGCCCTCAAGCAAGCTTTCGCGTCTGAGCCCACGCTACTGCACGTCGACCCAACCCAGCCGATGGTGGTACAAGTCGACGCCAGCGACGCAGCAGCCGGGGCGGTTCTCCTGCAGCGAGACAAGGCGGGACAGCTGAGGCCGGCGGCCTACCTCTCACGAAAATTCGCCGAAACGGAGCGGAACTGGTCTACCTGGGAGAAGGAGGCGTTTGCGATTAAGTTCGCCCTCACCGAATGGCGGCATTGGCTGGAGGAAACAGAGGAGCCGTTCGAGGTCTGGACAGATCACAAGAATCTGGAGGCGCTCCGGCAACCGCGATCCCTGAACGCCAAGCAGATGAGGTGGGCGGAGTTCTTTTCGCGGTACAATTTCAAGCTTGGTCACATCCCCGGCAAAGAGAATTTCCTCGCGGACGCCCTCTCCCGTCTGCCGCATTATGGGGAGGGGTACGCTCCCTGCACCAGGTCCGTGTTTGGTGAGGAGCAGCTGGGACGGGGGGTCGTCACTAGGCGTCGGGCCAGGGAGGAATGGGAGCCCGACCCGGCGACCGCCCCGCTCCGAGACCGCCTAGTGGCAGCCTACGGGACAGACGAGGAGCTGGCTGAGCTCCGGGACTCTTTGATTTTGGACTCCGGTCTCTGGCGGAGGGGGGAGGCTGTCTACGTCCCGGAAGGGCTACGACGGGAAGCCCTCAGCCTCTGCCACGATGCTAAGACCGCCGGGCACTTCGGTTTCGTAAAATCCTGGAAGTTGACCCGGCGGCGGTTTTGGTGGCCCAGTCTGCGGCGGGACACAAAAGCTTACGTCAGTGGTTGTCCTGTCTGCCTGACCTGCAAGCCGGGGGTTGGCAAGCCGAAAGGTCTGCTGCACCCGCTCGAGGTCCCGACCCGGCCGTGGTCAGTGATCTCCATGGACTTTATAACAGACTTGCCTCCCAGCAAGGGGAAAACGGTGATCTGGGTGGTGGTAGATCTATTTTCCAAACAGGCCCATTTCATTCCTTGCGCCAGTGTCCCCAGTGCTTCACAGTTGGCTCGGATGTTCCTGGACCACGTGTTCCGACTGCACGGGCTGCCGGACAAGGTGATTTCCGATCGGGGCTCACAATTCGTGTCCCGGTTTTGGCAAGCTTTCCTGCGCCTGTTAGACATCGAGCAAGGGCTGAGCTCCGCTTACCACCCCCAGACGGACGGGCAGACCGAGCGGGTTAATCAAGTACTGGAGCAGTACTTGCGGTGTTTCGGTTCCTATCATCAAGACACCTGGGTGCCCCTGCTCCCCCTGGCCGAGTTCGCGTACAACAACGCAGACCACAGCAGCACGGAGATGTCGCCTTTTGCCGTCGTCTACGGGACAGACCTGAGACACTTCCCGGAGCTTGGAGAGGTCCCCGCCCGGGAATCGGCCGACCTTCGCGAGTGGGGGAAGCGTGCCGGGAGCTGCTGGAAGTCGCTGCAGGAGCAGCTCCACAAAGTCAAGGCAGCGCAGAAAGAGGACGCCGACCGGAAGAGACGACCAGCTGAGGAGATCCGACCGGGGGATCGAGTTTACCTTTCCACCCGGAACCTACGGTTGAATTTGCCCAGCAAGAAGCTAGGCCCTCGGTTTTTGGGGCCTTTCGAGGTCTTGGCCCCGATCAACGAAGTTTCGGTCAAGCTCAAGCTCCCCAAGAACCTCCGGCACATCCATCCCGTCTTTCACGTGAGCCTTCTAAAAAAAACTCCGGACGGTGACGTTTGGCACCCCGTGTTTTCCCCGCCAGCGCCCGAGGTCCTGCCGGGGGGGGAGCACCACGAGGTGGCGGATATCCTGGACTCTAGACTCCACAGGGGGAAGTTGCAGTACCTCGTGGAATGGAAGGACTTCGCTTTGGGGGACCGGGAATGGGTCTGGGCAGCGGACGTCCTTGCGCCCCGACTCACTGAACGTTTCCACAAGCGGTATCCTGGCCGTCCCGGGGGGTTGGAGAATGGACCTTTGGGGGGGCAGAATGTCGTGGTTCGGTCCTTGGTGGCTTGGGAACCGGACCGAACCCCGCCATCAGAGGCGCCCGCGATCACGGAGGTAGGGCATGGTGATCATAGGCAAGCCGGCAGCTGGGCGCCCCACCCGATCGTTGAGGTGGCAATGGCCGCTAAAGAACCTCAATGTCCCCCTCCACCTTTTGACAAGGGCCCGGAGATGGCCCTTTGTTCCAGGAAAATGGGCCATCAGGAACCCCGGAAAACCTCGCATATGTGCATGAGTCATGATTGTATCAGCATGTTCCCTCCGCAAGTACTGGGTGGGGCAATACAGCCTAAGGAGGTGGGTTTTGTATAAAAGGGAGCTTCCACCTGGAGTTCGGTGGAAGCTCTTACTCCATACCAGCGGACTCCACGTTGCTGAAATAAAGCTTGTTCCTGTTGTATCGTTCACCAGGCCTGGCGTGACGTTTTCTTCAAAGGGGCACCCTGTTTTTTCAGTTAGCAAGCGGGTCCCCGACACCATTGAATTTCTACTCCTTCTTTCTTTATTGTTTGTATGTCCTTGAACTTGCCAGTCTTTGATATTAAGTCTTTGTACTGGAGACAAGTCAACCTTTTCTGTTGGGCTTTCCCAAAATATGCCTCAATTGGCGATTTCAATACTGATGGTGTTGGGGATAGTCTCTTATTATATCTTGACCATACATTCAAGAGCCCACTAGTCCAGGTGTTTGCTACTGCTTTTTGTTTTTGTTTTCCTGCTGGCCATAGTCTTTCATGGAAGCTGTTACCCATGGTTTTTCTTTCAAATACCAATTCTCTTGAGTGCAGTTCCCGAATCAAGTCCACTATGTATGTAAGTGCTGCTGCGTCTTTGTATAGTTTTAGATTGGGAACACCTTGGCCTCCTCTCTCCTTTACATCTTGAAGTATTTTAAAAGCAACTCTTGGCCTTTTTCCACTCCAGATAAATTTGTTAATCACTAATTACCATTTTCTTAGCGTTTTCTCCTGGATCACTATTGGTAACATTTGGAATAAAAAGTTGAATTTGGGCAACAAGTTCATCTTGACCGTGGCCATTCGAGCTGACCAGGACAGTTTTGACTCGTTCCATCTTTTGATATCCAGTTGCATAGTCTTCCATAGTCTTTCATAGTTACCAGTGAAGAGTTCTTGGAAGTCTTTGTCTAGGTAGATTCCCAGATATTTCACCTATTTGGGATTTGTCTCACATCCGGTTTTTCGGTTGATATTTTGCACATCAAGATCTGTGGCTCCCTGTAAAACGATTTTTGTTTTATCTTTATTTATTCTGTACCCTGAATAGTGCCCAAAGTCTTTCAGTAGTTCCAGGAGAGGGGGAATTGACGCTTTTGGGTTCATAACCATAGAATCATAGAATCATAGAATCATAGAGTTGGAAGGGGCCATACAGGCCATCTAGTCCAACCCCCTGCTCAACGCAGGATTAGCCCTAAGCATCCTAAAGCATCCAAGAAAAGTGTGTATCCAACCTTTGCTTGAAGACTTCCAGTGAGGGGGCGCTCACCACCTCCTTAGGCAGCCTATTCCACTGCTGAACGACTCTGACTGAGAAAAACTTTTTCCTGATATCTAGCCTATATCGTTGTACTTGAAGTTTAAACCCATTACTGCGTATCCTTTTCTCTGCAGCCAGCAGAAACAGCATCCTGCCCTCCTCCAAGTGACAACCTTTCAAATACTTAAAGAGGGCTATCATGTCCACTCTCAACCTCCTTTTCTCCAGGCTGAACATTCCCAAGTCCCTCAACCTATCTTCATAGGGCTTAGTCCCTTGGCCCCAGATCATCTTCGTCGCTCTCCTCTGAACCCTTTCAATTTTATCTACGTCCTTCTTGAAGTGAGGCCTCCAGAACTGCACATAGTACTCTAGGTGTGGTCTGACCAGTGCCGTATACAATGGGACTATGACATCTTGTGATTTTGATGTGATGCCCCTGTTGATACAGCCCAAAATGGCATTTGCCTTTTTTACCGCTGCATCACACTGCCTGCTCATGTTTAGTTTACAATCCACAAGTACCCCAAGGTCTCGTTCACACGCAGTGTTACCTAGAAGCGTATCCCCCATCCAGTAGGCATGCTTTTCATTTTTCTGACCCAGATGCAGAACTTTACACTTATCTTTATTAAATTGCATCTTGTTCTCATTTGCCCATTTTTCCATTGTGTTCAGATCTCGTTGAACTCTGTCTCTATCTTCCGGAGTATTTGCCAGTCCTCCCAATTTGGTGTCATCTGCAAACTTGATGAGTAGTCCCTCCACCCCCTCATCTAGATCATTAATAAATATGTTAAAAAATACCGGGCCGAGCACCGAACCCTGAGGTACCCCGCTACTCACCTCTCTCCAGTCTGATGAAACACCATTGACAACAACTCTTTGAGTGCGGTTCTCTAACCAATTCCCTATCCACCTAACGATCTGAAAATCCAGATTGCAGTCCTTTAACTTATCCATCAGAACATCATGGGGAACCTTGTCAAAAGCTTTACTAAAATCCAAGTAAATGACATCAAATGAATTTCCCCGATCCAGCAAACCTGTTACTTGGTCAAAAAAGGAAACTAGGTTGGTCTGGCAGGACCTGTTGGAGACAAATCCATGCTGACTTCCTTGGATCACCAAATTGTCCTCCAGATGTTTGCAGATCGCTCCCTTTAATATCTGCTCCATTATCTTCCCCACAACAGAGGTCAGACTCACTGGTCTGTAGTTTCCCGGGTCATCCTTCCTCCCTTTTTTGAAGATCGGAATAACGTTTGCTCTCTTCCAGTCCTCCGGGACATCTCCAGTCCTTAAAGAGGTTCCGAAGATGATGGACAAGGGCTGTGCAAGTTCTCTGGAAAGTTCTTTGAGTACTAACAGTACACACTACGTCATCAGCATAACATTTTAATTTAAATTCCTGATCATCGATTTTGATTCCCATGATCTCCTCTGTAGCTCTTATCTTAGTTGTCAGCATTTCTAGTACCAGGTTGAATAACAATGGAGACAAGGGGCATCCTTGTCTGGTACCTTTACCTATTTTAATAGATTGTTTTGTGAGCATTCCATTTATTAAAATTCTGGCTTCTTGTTCAGAGTATATTTGTCTGATGAATTCCAGGAAAGTACCACCACAATCGGTTGCTTTCAGTGTTTCAAACAGAAAGTCCCAACTAACGTTGTCAAAAGCTTTCTCCGCATCCAGGAATATAAAAGCGGCCAGCAACTTTTCTTTACGCACGTAGTCTGCCACATTCAAGACGAATCTTATGTTGTTCCTCATTAATCTTCTTGGCATAAATCCAGTTTGATCTTGGTGTATAACATCACCGATACATTTTTTCAGTCTTTCTGCTAAGATTTTAGCCAAAATTTTATAGTCCACGTTTAGCAGAGAGATTGGTCTATACGAATTGGGTGAGTTCATATCTCCTCCTTCTTTGTGAATAAGTGTTATTGAGGCCTGTTGCCATGATTTTGGGAGGGATTTTCCAGGGTTGTCTATAATCTCATTCAATAGTTGAAGTAAATGTGGAGAGACAACATGGCTCATCTTCTTGTAATATATTGCACTCAGTCGATCCGGCCCTGGGGCTTTTTGGGCTTTTGTTGCCATTATTGCATCATTTATTTCTTGCATTGTAATTCTTTGATTGAGAATTTTTCTGTGATGGTCTGTGAATTTGCTCATTGATATTTTTTGACTGAATGTTCCAGGGTCTATATTTTGTTCCTTTTTTGTAAATATGTTCTGAAAAAATTGGGTAAGACATGAATGAATTTCTGCTTCATTATTATAATTCAGGCCTTCATGTGATAACTTTGTGATGCTAAGCTTCTGATAACTCTTCCGCAGTCTTTGAGCCAGCCATCTCCCCGGTTTATCTGCCCATTCAAAGTTTTTTTGTTTGAGATAATCAAGTTTCTTCCTCATTTCCTCCACCTCTAGATTGTCTCTCTGTATTCTTAATAATTTTATTTGTTTTGCTAATCCTCTAGTTTGATGTTCTTGGTGTTGCTTTTCTGTCTGTTGCAGTTTTTCTTTTATTTCACTCAGAGTCTTTTCCTTTCTTTTTCTTATTGTAGTGTTAAGTTGCAAAAGTATGCCTCTCATATATGCTTTACTGGCATCCCACACCGTGGCCAATGAAGAGTCCCACACCGTGGGTCCCACACCGTGGTCCCACATCGTGGCCAATGAAGAGTCATTTAGTTTGAAGAACTCTTGTAGACTTGCTTCACAGGTCTGCTGGACCTTTGGGTCCTCCAGAAGATAATTATTCATTTTCCACCTTCTTATTCCGACTCTTTTCACACATAGCTCTATTTGTAATGGGTTGTGGTCTGCGAAGGTGTTTGGTAGTATCTCTGAAGTTCTCAGTTTGTGTAACATTTGTTTTGACGCCCAACATTGATCCAGTCTTGAGTAAGCATCATGTCTGTTTGAATAGAAAGTATATTGGCGCGATTTTGGATGGTGTTCTCTCCAGACGTCCACTAAAGCCAGGTATTTGAAGTTAGATCTTGCAGAGGGTGGAAATGTTGAGCCTGTTTTCCTTGAAGATTTGTCCCAATATGAATCTTGGACTGCATTAAAGTCTCCGATTATCATTACCTCATTTTCCAATAAATCCGAATTGGACAAGAAAAAGTCCCTATAAAACATCTCTTTGGCATTATTTGGCACATATAAATTCACCAAGACAAAGTTTTGACTGTCAGGGAGCTTAATCCTTAGGATAGAAAAGCGTCCATCTGGGTCCTCGGATATAATCTTCGCATTTATATTGGGGTTTACAATATACGTCACCACCCCTCTTTTCTTTTCCTTTGCTGATACAATCCATTCTTTTCCTAGACTTTTGTTTTTCAATAAGTTTTGATGTCTTTTTGCAATATGGGTTTCTTGTAGACATATTATATCACATTTTAGTTTCCGTAATTGATTGAAAACTTTCGATCTTTTATTCGGTGAATTTAATCCATTGACATTAACAGAAACTATCTTCAAGAGCTCCATTTTTACTTTCTGGTCCCAGCACCTTTTCTTGCTACTCCTTTGTATTCTTGTTGGCTTGACTGTTTTCTCTGTTCTTCTGCCAAGGCAGAGCCTTTGGCTAGGGTATCCGCTAATTCTTGTGCTTGTTGTAGTGTTTTTATGATCCTTCTTCCTGTTGGTAAGATAACTTCCAATGCGAATGGAATTTTCCAGAAGTATCTAATGTTTTGTCCAATCAGAATTTGCCGTAGGAAGTGAAATTGTGCCCTTTTTTGTAATATCTCTGGTGGCAAGTCTTGAAAGATCTTAACTTCTTGGTCTTCCAGGGTGAATGGATCTTCTCTATGCTTTCCTTGGAGTGCGTTCTTTACTGACTTAGATTCGAAGCCGACGAGAATGTCTCTTGGCTGGTTGTTTCTCTTGGCTGCTCTAGAATTTACTCTGTAAACTTTCTCAATTTTCACCTCTTCTTCCTCCAAGTATGTAGCAATCGCCTCAGTAAGTTCTTTCTTTAAATCTTCCTTGCCAAAAGATTCCGGGGCCCCTCTGATCTTCACGTTCCTACTTCTCACTTCTGACTGCAGGATTTCAAACTTATCATCTGCTCCTGTTCTCCAGCCTTCTAGTTTTTCAATTTTGGCGTTGTGTTCTTTTAGTTGTTTTATATTTCCTTCTACAAGTGTTTTTATTCCATCTATACTATCTGTGAGTTCTTTCTTGATGTCTTGTATTTCTTTGGAGAGTTCTTTAGATTGTTTTTTTAGTGCTTCATCCGTATAAGCTTTTATCTCTTTGCTATGTTTCTCCAGAAGGCGGGCTATTTTTTCCATATCTATGCTTTCTTCTTCTGAGCTTTCTTCCAATTCTTCTGGGTCTTGTTGTTGCCGTTTCAATCTTTCTAGTTCTTTTTCTTTTTCCTTAATTTTCTTTGCTTTGGCAGCTGTTGACATATCCTTCTTTCTTCTCCAGAAGGCTGTCACATCAATCTTTAATTTCTTTTTTGGTGATCTATCAGCTTTGGGGAGTTGCCTATCTTTTTTTCCAGACATACATTGAATACAAATTATATTAATCAACAAGTGGTTATATCACCTGGTATATGTCACTCTTAAAACTCTATTATTGCAAAACACTATTAAATCAACATATATACCGGTATACCCAATATACTTTATAGCCAAGTTATAAAAAATAGTTACACCAATGTTCTACCCTCCAATCCTGCAGTGCCTCCTTGATGTTCTGGCCTTACTCCGCTTCGCTTCTTCAATCCTTCTTGTCTACAACATCTCAACAGCAACAGATAGGGAGCTTGTCCAGGTTATATGCACCTGCACCTTAACCTGTCAGGCACCTCTGGAAGCAAAGAGAGATAAAGAGATAAAGGTGTGTTAGATATGGTTTGAGAGCAACAAGGGGAGGGGAGAGGATGGGGGGAAAAGAAGGGGAAAAAAAAGAAAAAAAGTAAATCCAGGGCAAAAAGAAGGTTCAAAAAAGAAAAAAGAAAAAAAAGAATAATAATAGAAAAAATGATTAAAAATAGAATAAAAATACTAATAAAAAGCAAAATGCTAAAAATAACAGCAACCTGAGAGGGAAAAAATGTCCACTAGATGGCAGCAAAGTCTTGATAGTCTATCAGTCTCTCCTTATAAAGCTCAGAATCCTGGGAGATCAGCCAAAAAAAAACAAAATAAGACACAAACGGGACAGAGCAAAACAGAGAAAAAAAGACCAAAAATAGCATTCCAGATAGAATTTTGTCTCTTTGCAAACTCTGGTCCCTGTAGCTGCCAATGGGAAACCGAAACTATTTTCTTCACCAGCTGTCGTCCGTCGCTTTAATGACCTGTTGAAGCTTTTCCAAGCCTGAGATCTCGTTCTGGCACAAAGCTCTCGCGAAGTCCTTTTATCTGCTTTTCAATCTCCGGTTTATAAACAATGGCGAGGGAATGTTCTGGCTGTCTGAACCCCTTTTTCTACCTTCTCACACTTATCTTTCTGTCACTCTAAAGGTAAAGGTAAAGGTATCCCCTGTGCAAGCACCGAGTCATGTCTGACCCTTGGGGTGACGCCCTCTAGCGTTTTCATGGCAGACTCAATACGGGGTGGTTTGCCAGTGCCTTCCCCAGTCATCACCGTTTACCCCCTAGCAAGCTGGGTACTCATTTTACCGACCTCGGAAGGATGGAAGGCTGAGTCAACCTTGAGCCGGCTGCTGGGATCGAACTCCCAACCTCATGGGCAGACAGATTCAGACAGCATATCGCTGCCTTACCACTCTGCGCCACAAGAGGCTCTGTCACTCTAGCTTGCTTAAATTAGAGAAAGCAGCTCTCCATGCCGAGAGTTTGTTCCAGAGGGAGAAGGTGCCAGGGGAAACCCCCAATCACTGTTTGTAGGCTCGATCTGATGTCTGCCAGTTGTTTTCACTCCGGAGTTGTAATGAGTCGAAAGTCTTGCGGTAGGAATCCAATTAGCTTTGAAGATTAAAGTAAGAGCTGTGTAGATTGCAGAGTTGTAAGGAAAGATGAAAGTTTTAAAATGGCGAACGGCTCTTGCTGGACCCTGTGCACACTGAGCTTGCGTTCCAGGGAATATTAATTTCCCTGCGGAACAGAGAGGCCCCAGAGATTCACAAGGAATTCCTGAGAAGATGGTGGGTGGGTTTGCGTACCCAAATCCCGATTCTGTCAATCACAGCAGCGATTGACCCTCAGTGGAACAGGAGCTCGAAGTATCCGAGCTATCCAAGTGCCATGTCTCCGCCCACTCAGTTTGATTGATTGATTGATTGAACACAGTACTCCAAGTGAGACCGAACCAGAGCACAGTAAAGTGGTACCATCACCTCCCATGATCTGGACATGAAACTCCGTTTGATACATCCCAAAATCCCATTTGCTTTCTTAGCCACTGAGTCACACTGCTGACTCATGTTCAATGTATGGTCTACTAAGACTCCTAGATCCTTTTCGCACATGCTACTGCCAAGACAAGTCTCCCCCATCTTATATTGGTGTATTTGGTTTTTCCTACCTAAATGCAGAACTTTACATTTGTTCCTAAAGGTAAAGGTAAAGGTATCCCCTGTGCAAGCACCGAGTCATGTCTGACCCTTGGGGTGACGCCCTCCAGCATTTTCATGGCAGACTCAATACAGGGTGGTTTGCCAGTGCCTTCCCCAGTCATTACCGTTTACCCCCCAGCAAGCTGGGTACTCATTTTACCGACCTCAGAAGGATGGAAGGCTGAGTCAACCTTGAGCCGGCTGCTGGGATTGAACTCCCAGCCTCATGGGCAAAGCTTTCAGGCAGCTGCCTTACCACTCTGCGCCACAGGAGGCTCTTACATTTGTTCCTATAGAACTTCATTTTATTCAGTTTAGCCCACTTCTTGAGCATATCAAGATCATCCTGTATTCTGTTGCTGTCTTCAGTTGTGTCTGCTACCCCTCCCAGTTTAGTATCATCTGCTTTATTTATTTATTTGTTCGTTAGTTTGTTTATTTGATTTCTAGTTTGTTTATTTGATTTCTATACTGCCCTTCCATCTGGCTCAGGGCAGTTTACATAGAACATCAAGGGGGGATACATGGAACGAATTAACATATAACATAAACAAAAACAACCACAATAATCTAACAGTGGTTCTAAATAACACAACTTCAGTGATCCCAAACAACAACACTATAACAAGAACTTAGCTAAGGCCCTTAGATAGGTCAGACTGGTTCAGGCCATGGAGAGGACGCTTGAGGGGGGACCTGTGGTCAGCCTCAGGCCAATGCTTGGTGGAAGAGCTCCCTTTTGCAGGCACTGCGGAATTGTGGGAGTTCAGGCAGGGCCCTGATCTCTTCAGGGAGCTCGTTCCACCAGGTGGGGGCCAGGACAGAAAAAGCTCTGGCCCTCGTTGAGGACCGACGTGCTTATTTGGGGCCAGGGATCACCAGCCAGTTGGCGGCGGCAGAGAGTAATGGTCTTTTGGGAGTATAGGCAGAGAGATGGTCTCTTAGGTACACTGGGCCCAGACAGCGTATGGCCTTGACAGAGCTGTTGTGCAAAAGAAGAATTTTAGGCGTCCCACAAAGGTTGTTATAGAGATGAAACACTTGAGGCCTACCGTGCAAGGTTGTTGTGCAGATAAAACAGGAGGAAAAAGAAACCCCACAACAGCATCCAGTTTCATCTGCACAACAACCTTGCATGGTAGACCTCAAATGTACAGAGAGCGGTGGAAAAGAGGCATGCATGGCTTGGCTGTGTCTTCCCTCGAGCAGGGAGGCTGGCCACAGCAGTATTTTAAGTGCAAAGGGGCCTCCCTGTCAGCCAACTGTTAGGCAAAAGCGAAAAGCTTACAAAGGATGCATGCCCATGCTCAGACTCCCCTGCATTGGTCACAGAAATGCCTCCCTCCCCTCACTCAAGAGCTTTTGGGAGGCTTCCTTTAAACCAAGCCTAAATGGAAAGGGGTGTGTGCGGAATCCTGAGCAAGAGCAATAATTGGCCCTGAGTAGGGGAGATTCCTCCAATAGGAGGCTTCGTACCCCTCAGCATTTTGTCAGGTTGTATGGTCAGGATTTTATGTATATAGAGTCCAGTTGTGCATCTGCAATGTGGTACATGCCAGGAATACTGTGTCGTTAAGTCCCAGTTCCACACTTCATGTGGCAAGTAGCAATGCAAACCCTGAAACCTAATGGAGCAACAAAGCACTTTCTAGTCATTCCACACTCATGGGTAATGCAAATTCAATGCACTTCAGAAATGGGTTTTCCTGTCACACACAGGAAAATTCAGCTGCATAAGCACATTGAAAGTGCATTATGTAGCATGTGCAACATAGATAAGTAAAACCCTCTTCAGATGAGTCCATTATGCGTGACTGTGTATCAGGGCCAACTCTGCACCCATTGGATAATGCACTTTCAATGTGTTTTTTGCAGATGGATTTTCGTGTGAGAAACAACAGGAAAATCTACTTCTAAAGTGCATTGAAAGTGCATTGAGTCATAGGAGGGCATTTCAGGCTGGAATAAGACGTGACACACCAATGTTGGGTATAAACAAGGCCACAGCTTTATTACCTCCCCATGAGAGGGTTGGCACAGCATGGGAAAGGGAGCCTCACCTAGCAGTCAGCAGACTGCACCAACACCCCACGGAGACCAGAGGGGCCCTGGGGACCCACACCGTTCCCTATTGGGAGAGTAGATCCCCTTGCCTACTGGAGTCTGCCCTAAGGGAAGCGACCTATGTGGGGGAGCTAAAGGGGTGCAAACCTCAATTGGCTTCCCCTAGGCCACCTGGCCAATGAGCCCCTGGCCACCCAGCAGGGTCAGCTGCGCTTGTTTGCATGCCTTCTCTTATGGAGCCCCCAAACCCCAGGGTGTCTGATTGCACGTCGGATTCCCTACCAACAGGCTCCATCCCATGCAAACCCGCGGCTGTGATGAAATATAAATTGTGAAACATCCACCTCAAACCCTGCCACAAGGCTGTTTGCACATAAACACTGGCTGGGAGGGAAGCTGCTCCGTGGGCAAAGAGGATGGGACCCCACACGTGGCACCTTTATAGACACCATGGATCCCGCCCTGCCTCCAATGTCGCTTTGCACATGCCTGTGCACAGTACGCATTGCAAATGGGCTGCTGGGGCAGGCACATCCCTCTCCAGCCAGCCCTCCACAGTGTCATAATTGGCTGCAGTGAGTCTTGGCTGCACATTATCCAGAGTGTGTGGAATGGGCCCAGGTTGGGCAGGCATGTCCTGACTTGTCTCTTTGTAACATCTAGTATGGCTATCAGTGAAGCAAGGTCACTGCTTTCAAGTGACTCATTAAAAGAGTAGGAGTAGTATGAGAAACATCATTCAATTGCTTCTTTGAAGAAAGATGTTTATAAAATCTTCACACTCAAAGCAAACATCCCTGACCCAGTTGGCCCAGGCAAGCCTGACCTCATCAGATCTTGATCCCCTGCCAAATATACCTTTCCTCCAGGGGGTAGGAGGATAGCCTGAATATGCACCCGTGGGCATCCCTCATGGACCCATATAAAAGCAGAAGAGGTAATTATAAAGGCAAATGGTCTTTGTGCTCAAAAATCACTGTCTGTGACACAGACAAAATGGAGCTGACAGCCCCATTCAGGATGTTAGAGCAGGCACGAATTTCTCATCCACTTCCCTGGGCCATATGGGAAGTATTTTATGACACGAGCACCCCTCCATGCAGGCCATCCATCTTCAAAGGGTTTCTTGATCTTTATCTGGGTTCATCAGCATATCACAAGGTCATCCCCATCAAAGATCCAGCCAAAGTCTCAAGGATACATTTTTCAGGTATAAAAAGAGACAGACACACTTGCTCTGAGTCTTCTCTAACACACTGCTGGTCAGGTGTTAGCCCTAAACTGACTTCCTCCTGGATTCGTAAATCTATAATCCTATTTTACGCCATCTCTCAGACATTCCAACCCTTGTATTTTCGAAGGATCTTTCCACTGTGGAAAGAGGGACTCCATAAAATTGGTCTTAAGGGCCCCTAACAGCCACGTCTCTAAACTAACTGGAGATATACCGGTCTGTTTGGCTTCACGATCAGAAGCTAAGTACGATCAGCCTTGGTTAGTGTCTGGATGGAAGTTGTGTATACCTCCTCACACAACGTGTACATTTTGTGTGTGTGGCCATGCCCATGAAACAACTCCACCCCAGCCAAAGCAGTTTCCTGCTCCGAATCCAATTAGGGTCTATTTATATCCCAAGTTGAATTGGGAAACGAGTTTATCAGCACTGCAAAGGAGTGCCATGAATTATTTACAGAAAAATCAAATTTTATATCCCTTCTCAATCTTCCATAAACTGCATCTTCCTATTTTATTCGAAACTGTATCCACAGCCATAATGCGGCATAAGTCAGGGAGCTCTTTCTGCGAGATTCGTAAGCGCAGAGGCAGCAACTTGCTGCTTGATAGCTCCTGCCTCCGGAACAATGGTCAGGACGGCACATTAAGTAGTTCATTTTTCAAACACCGGGGGAAGGGGCAAATTGTTCTGATGCTTCCAGTACAAGTGGTTTCCACAGGGAGGAAAAACTAGAGTTTGAGAAACAGCTGTTCAGTTGAGCAGAAGAGGTCTGGGTGTGTCACCAGCCTTCAAAACCCGTCATCCATATGGATGTCCTCTCTAGACCAGGGGTAGTCTGTGGCCCACTAGTGGGCCATGAAGGCGTTGGTGACGGGCCACCACGCCTGCCTCTACCCCCCATGCAGAGAGAAGCTCACCAGGCCGCGAGAGAAGCGGGCCACTTCACTTGCGGCCCGGCTAGTTTTCTGCTGTGAGAGCTGGGGGGGAAGACACAGGCACGGCTGCTGGCACGCCAGCGGGCACAAACGCGCATACGCGGAGCTCCCACGCATGCGTGTTATCGACCCCTGGTGGTGAAAACGTGCATTTGCTGAGCTGCCGCGCATGCGCGTTTTCACCACCAGGGGGCACTCGGCACCCGGGCCGCCGGCTCTTCACCACCCCCGGAGGCGGTCCTCAACCTTAAAAAGGTTGGGGACTGCTACTCTAGACAGAACCCCTATGATGTTTATGTACAGAAATAGCTGGATGGATCTTCTTATCATGATAAAACAGCCATATCTCCTTCTCCTTTTAGACCAATCATTACTAATTAGTATGATATCCATATAAAACAGAATTTGATGGGTTAGGGGCAGCTGTAATGGTTACAAGGCTAGACAGGTAAGATTTGATGAAAGCAAAAGAACCAAACAATCTCAGTAGAAGTCCCTACCTAACTGAATCAAAGGGTTTTCTTAGGACCAAGGGAAAAAAGCAAAGACTCAAGGTGATTTTCTGAATGAAACTTCTGAGAACAATGGCGATTGTCCATGACCATTCTCTGTTTTTGGAGTTCTCAGCCTTTTGCAGATCTCATCCCTCTCAATTAACTAACAGATACTAAATTCGGCTGTCAGGATTAAATGGTGCTCTGTACAGGGGAGAGAACAATTCTTCCACATGGAAAACTAGTTTGTCATGGAGAAGGACAAGCCACAGGCACATCTCCCAGGCATCTTTGCTTTTTATGTACTTTAGGGCATGCCGAAACATTTCTCTGTGTGAGCGCTCACTTGCAGTCTACAGTAGTACCTACCAAGGCATACTTCCTCAGACAATGAGACAATATGCATGAACATGAAAGCTCACACCTTGAATAAATCTTTGTTGTTCTTAAAGGTGCCATTGGACTCTAACTTTGTTGTGATACCAACACGGCTATCTACATGAATCTATCTACTGTTTTGAACTTGTGGACACCATTGGCATTTTAACTCAGGGTGGTGGGCAGAACCCCAAAACTGGATGCTGTAGGACAGTGGTCCCCAACCTGCGGGCTGCGGCCCGGTGACGGGCCGCGGCTCCCTCTCCCTGCCCCCCCCGCAGTAAAAAACTTCCCAGGCCGCGAGCTTGCGGCCCAAGAAGCTTCTTACTGCGGGAGGGCAGGGAGAGGGAATCAGGGCCGGGCCGCGTGGCCGTGCGGGCGCGGACCACGGGCGCGGCCCGAAGTGCGGGCGTGGCCCATGTGTGTGGACGTGGCCCGTGGGCGCGGCTCGATGAGCAGGCGCGGTCCGCACGGGCGCGGCCCGATGCCCTGCCGGTCCCCAGCCTCAGAACGGTTGGGGACCACTGCTGTAGGAGATGAAGTTCTGCCCCCCCCCCATACACACAGAGGAAAGGCAAGTGCAGTAGTCTAGAGGAGTAATAAAAATACTGGGAAAGAAGGATGAGAGAAATAATAAAACCAGTGCTGGTGGCAGCTGCTACTGAACCAACAGCCCATTCCACACAAATTGGATAATGTATTTTCAATGTGCTTTCACAGCTGGATTTTCCTGTGTGAAAGAGGAAAATCTACTTCTAGAGTGCTTTGAAAGAGTATTATCTGATGTGTGCAGAATGGGACATCTGTACAGCCAAGCAGACCTCCAGTGGCCCATCAAAAGTCATTTTGGCAGAAGCCCTGCCTGGCCCTATCCATTTCCTCAAATCATTTGATGAGTGCCAGGGACGTTGTCAGTGTCAATGGGTGCCACATAAGGTTGCCATGATATCTTGCAATCAAACTGATCTCCAGATCAGTTCACCTGGAGAAAATAGCTGCTTTTGAACATGGGCTGTGCGGTATCATACTCCATTTATGTCCCACCCCAAACCTGTCAGGATCAGCCCCTTTGATCTATGCCATGATTTGTGGTTGACCAGAGAAACTCCATGTTGGTTTGATGTGTGTTGTTTGAAGAACCTTTTGTAACCCTTTTACAACCCTGAACTATTTCACACTGCTCTGTGTATCCTTTCATGCTGTGACACTTTCTTGCAAATGTTGTTCTGTACTTTGTTATCTGAAAGGGAGGGTGCCAGTCCCCCAAAGCCCAGGATGGCACCTGTGAGAGGGGGGGGGGAATAATTCTACCCTGGGAAAGAGGGGGCATTTGGGTGGGAAGGATGCATTGATAACTGCTAGCTTTCCATGTATTGATCAGATTCGACTACAGACGTCGGAGTGTTCAGATCTACTTCCAATAAAGCTTTCTATTAATCCAGAAGCCTAGTTGTGAGTCTGTCTGCCTTTGACAAAACCCCACCCTCCTCAGTGCCCACCCCCAAATTTCCAGATATGCCCCAGCCCAGAGCTGGCCACCCTAGTGCCATATTGGGAACCCCTGCCCTAAATTGTATCATGGCTAAAACGTGTTTGGCCAACCCCTTTCCACACCGTGCTTCAAACTTCAGACCAATGGTTCCAAGTGGTGTTCCAGGTGGCCTCTGACTGATGGCCCAGAACTGACAAAGAAATGGACATGGAAAAAAGACTGATAATTCTGCCAACGGAGAATGAAGAAGAGCAAAAGAATTCCATTCTTCCAATAAAAACTTCTTCGCAGAGTCGGCTTTTAAGCATTTCAATTGTCTAAAAACCACAATGTGGTTTTATGATATCCCATAAATAAATAATAGCTGTTCCCAGCTAACAGGTTTACTTGCTAATTAAGCTCTAATTGACTTCATTGGGAGTTTTGCTTAGGCAATAATTGCATCCAAGTCTTCGGGACCGGAGAAATTCTCCCTGGACAAATCATCCAATGATTGCTAATGTTGTGTTTGGCACCTGGATATTGGGATGCGGGCCTGAGATTTTGACATTGGCAGGAAAAACGCATCTCGCCACAAGATTGCTTTGTTCAAATTGGTTTGAATAAATATTTACTGGAAAGTTAACTACATCGCTTTCTGGGTGGAATTATGCAACCAATTTTACTGCATTAGGACTGAGAACTTACCTTTACAAGAGCTCATGGGGAGAAACGGGTGGTTTGTATGCACTGCACATATAGTGAATTTGAGTCCTACAGTGAAGGGATGCAGCCAAATATCCATGAGCTCCTGAAGTCAGAACAGAATATTTGTGGCTGCAAAGAAGGCAGCAAATTTACAAATGCCACGGTTGCAGGAGTAAAAAGGGAAAGGAAGAGCTTAATTGTGCAAGGTGTGGTGCTATTAAGCAAATTGCACATCCATTTGCACCAAAATGATTCAGATCTTCACTAATGGACTCAGGTCATTCTGCTTTTTGAATGTGGGATATGATATGCAATTAAGCTAACTGTGCATAAGGCATGCAACAATTCAAATCTGATCCTTTCTTGAAGGTAAAAGGCTGATAGCGCTTCCATCAGAGAAAGAACCATCCCAGGTAACAGCCGTGTACAACCAGTGACTTGAACCCAAATTGCAGATATTCCATGCCCTCTGTGATGGGCCCCTGCACATTTTCCCCATTCTGCTCCTGACCACCACAGGGAGAGGAGGTCAGTAGGGCTGCCAAGGGGGATGAGAACAGAGGCTTGGACAGGCTGCACCAGCCCTTTTCGCCCCAAGGCTGTCCTAACTGCCATGTCCAACTGCAAATTGCCTCAGAACCCTGACAGAGCTGGCAGGAGGCTGCAGAGTGCTCCCTCCCTCCCCCTCCCTTCAGGCCTGCTGCGAAGGAGCCTCTGACAGGCCCTGACTGAGGGGAGGGAGGCCTTTCCAAGAGCAATGCAGGGGAGCCTGAGGGCATTTCTTTTGAGGGGGGGGGAGCTTTCCGGTTCTGCCAAACAGTTGGCTGACAGGGAGGCTACAGAAAAGCCCCTTCTCACTTAAAATATTGCTGTACCGGCCATGATGCTGGAGGGAAGAAACAGCCAAAGCAATTCTCTGCAGATTTGAGACCTACCACACAGGGTTGTTGTGCAGGTGAAACTGGAAGCTGCTGCAGAGGTTCTTTTGCCTCCTGTTTCATCTGCACAACAACCCTGTGCAGTAGGCCTCAAGTGATTCTGCTCCACAACAACCTGTCTGGGAGACCTTAAATGTTTCTTCTCCTCAATCGTGTCCAAACTCCATAGGAGCCCTTTCTGCCTGGGCAGCTGATCTTTATACTCTGCAGATGAGCTGTAATTCCAGGAGGTCTCCAGGCCCCACCTGGAGGTTGGCTATCCCTGGGTTGGAAATATTCCTGGAGGTTTGGAGGAGGGCTTTAAAATTGTACAATGCCTCAGAGTCCAGCCTTCAAATGAGCCATTTTTGCCTGCAGTTGGTAGGGAGTGGTTGCGGGTGTGTCCCTCCTGGGCTATGGGCTTTGACCAGCCCTTACCAGCAACTGTTTGTATTTTGGGGTGCAGAGAGACAGACAGACAGACAGACAGACAGACCAATATCAATCCTGCGAGTCTGGAAAGTTCAGGAAGTTCTAAATAAATAATATTTACAGCTTGAAACTGTAAATAGTGAACAAGTAAACGGCTGGAGAGACAAGTGACTTTTTTCAAGCTTGGTCGGGTAAATAAAAACTCCTACGAGCACAAAGACATGCGGGGCCCAGAATTTCAAGTATATTTAGCTTTATCGTAAAGTAGACAGTGAGACTTTGAGGAAAACTAGGTGATCCACTTTTATTAGGCAATGACTTGGCCTTGCAGACAAGAACAGGGACTGCAGTTGCCAGCAGTAGGTCTGAGGCTTCAGAAGGGCAGACATCACCAGCCAAGCAACCAAGTGGATTCTGGGGCCATGTGCATTCCTTTTGAAGGGGTGCATGAGAGGGGAGAGAGCTTTCCCTTCAGCCTGCCTGGAGATGCGCTGTACTTCCAGGGGATTCTCAGACCCCACCTGGAGGCTGGCTTCCCTAGACCTCAGGGGGATACAATGCTACACAGTCACCCCTCCAAAGTAGCCATTTTTGCCTGCAGAGCTGATCTTTATAGTTTGTAGATGAGCAGCAATTCCAGGGGCCATTCCGCACCGGGATCCATGTAGCAAATTGTTTGCTGAATGAAAAATCGCCATTTTAAATAGTGGAATTCGTCGTTATGCATACCTGCCTTTGTAGTGGAATCCAGTTGCGTTTCTATCGTTTCCCACAGGGTTCCGGTCTCGGCAAAAATCGCTAGAAAGGAAGCGCTATTGCTGAGCTGTGTCCCGCCCCTGGCCGTCAAGCAGCCAATGGGCGGCTGTTAGCATGCTCCCAAACAGC
This sequence comes from Paroedura picta, assembly GCF_049243985.1. NCBI lineage: Eukaryota > Metazoa > Chordata > Lepidosauria > Squamata > Gekkonidae > Paroedura > Paroedura picta. The sequence continues at coordinate 119,955,367 of NC_135374.1, read as the reverse complement.
CCCTTTCCCTTTAAGAAAGGTTAAAAAAAAAAAAACACCCGTTGCAACGAATATGCGTTGAGAGACCCATCCAGCTAGCAGGTGGTGTTTGAGCTGCCGTTTCATCGTTGCCATGCTCCCCCCGAGTGAAAAAAAAATCCCCTCCCCTCACGGGCACGATTTTCGGCCGAAAACAGTGTGAAAAATAAAGTGAAAATAAACCAGCAAATGGGCCTCTATGATGCTTGTGCTTGGTGACTTTAAACAGAGGGACTGCAGCCGGGGAAGCCTCGCTGGGTAAACGAAGGCTTGCCGGTGCATTGATCTCCGCTCGCTCGGAGAAAAAAAAATGGCGATCGTTTCACCGGAAGATCAGAGGAGAGAGCCAGGGGGAGGGACTTTGCAGAAACCGCAACAATGGTAACGCACAGAACTTTCCCGCTACTGTTGCAGATTGGTTGCAGGAGTGTAGCGCTTTCCAGAGGGTGAATCCACTTTTTGGGATTTCCCTGAAAGCGCTACAACGAAGAGCTTTTTGCGGATCGGTTTCAGGAGTGTTGCAGATTGTCAACGACGTAGTGCATAACGGCAAAACTGTAGTGATTTCAATTAGTAACCATTGTGCTATTTTGGACGAATGCAGAACGACCCCTGGAGAACTCCATGCCCCACCTGGAGATTGGCTGTCCCTGGTCTGAACATATTCCTTGAAGTCTGGAAGTGGGGCCTCAAAAGTGTGTAATGCCCCCACAGCTACCTAGCACCCGCTGACATATTATAAGTCAAGAAAACATTGCAGAGAGGAGGTAAGGTTGCCAGATTTGTGTAGATTCATCTTCTGGAATTCCACACTACCTAGGTGAGCATAAACCTGACTAAGGTCAAGACTGCTGTGCACAAAGGGACCTCCTCTTAGGGTTGCCATCTTCCAAGTGAGGCTCTCTACCCCACCACCCTCACGGAGAGTCTGCTATGGGGAGAGGAAGGGAAGGTGATTGGAAACTGCTTTGAGACACCTGAAGCCTGCTGGGTCACTGCGGCCCATTCCCTCAGACCTCTCAGAGCCCCACATCCCTCCACAGGTTGACTATTGTGGGGAGACGAAGGGAAAAGGAGTTTGTAAACCACTTTGAAACTCCTTTGGGTAGTAAACAGCAGGGTACAAAAATCCGTTCTTCTTCTAAGGAGCAGCCGTGAAAGAAGTATTTGGCCACATAACATTTTATCAACAGTAAAAAAATGGAGACAGAAGAAGCAGGGTGGACACCTGTGTACTGTGACTACCCCGTGTGTATTAGGGCAGGGGGGACAAGAAGGGAAATGATGTTGAAAGCAGAATTGGGAGGAATTGGTTGCCATGTAATTTCCCCCTAAGAAGAATCTCCAGTCTGATTTCCCTTTCACATATCTGAAGACATGGCTCTGGAAAGCTCATCTGTAACCACTATGCCACAATTCCCAAACGTCAGCCCTCTCCCACACTCAACGAACATTCCAAACCACAGGTACTTGACACCCATATCTCCACACCCATGCCCTCATTTCCCACCACGCCACCACAACCTCCCACACAAGACACACATTCAACCCCATGCCCTTACAGACTGGACAACTCCTCCCCTTCCTCTTCCCACTGCCAAGCTCTAGCACCCGTTGTATTCCTGGATACAACAGGCTTTTCCTCTATCTGTAAACAGCCCGTGGCGCCACGGGCGCCACGGACTGTATAAAGGAGTAAGGGGTAGTGGGGAGGAGTTAGGGCGGGACCGGTCCGGGATAAAAACTCGGGGGGGCCAATCAGGAGCCGCGAAGCGGCTCCTGATTGGCCCCTCCGAGTGTCAATCCCGCCCCAAGCAGACAATGGGGAGCCGCGCAAAGCACGGCTCCCCATTGCCTGCTACACTCGCTCGGAAAATGGCGGCCCGCCTGGTGAGAGCCTCGGCTGGGGGAGGGGCCGGGAAGCCTTCTCTTGGCCGGCGGAGCAGCCTCGCAGCAGCCTCCGGCGGAGCAGCCTCGCAGCCTCGCAGCGGGGGGGGGTGGATGGGTGGGGGGGGGACGGGAAGCCTTCTGCCGCCGGCCGCAGCGGGCTCACAGCGTCGTAGACGCTGTGAGCCCGCTCCGCCCGGCGGCAGAAGGCTCCAGAGAGCCTCGGGGGGGTGGATGGGTGGGGGGGGGACAGGAAGCCTTCTGCCACCGGCCGCAGCGGGCTCACAGCGTCGTAGACGCTGTGAGCCCGCTCCGCCCGGCGGCAGAAGGCTCCAGAGAGCCTCGGGGGGGTGGATGGGTGGGGGGGGGACGGGAAGCCTTCTGCCGCCGGCCGCAGCGGGCTCACAGCGTCGTAGACGCTGTGAGCCCGCTCCGCCCGGCGGCAGAAGGCTCCAGAGAGCCTCGGGGGGGGGTGGATGGGTTGGGGGGGACGGGAAGCCTTCTGCCGCCGGCCGCAGCGGGCTCACAGCGTCGTAGACGCTGTGAGCCCGCTCCGCCCGGCGGCAGAAGGCTCCAGAGAGCCTCGGGAGCGTCGGTGGGTGGGTGGGGGGACGGGAAGCTTTCTGCCGCCGGGCGGAGCGGGCTCGCAGCGTCGCCACCCGCCTCACCTCCGCCCGGACTACGCCGCCGACGGCCCCGCGGCCCACAACATCGCCGCCCGCCTCACCTCCGCCCGGACTACGCCGTTCAGAAGCCTGCCAGATCAGGAGCCGACGCCGCCAAAAGGTACGCCGCTTCCCCTCCATGCAGCCCCGGCCCTCCCCAACACCTTCTGCGCTCCGCCGTGGGGAAGGGGGGCAAGCCTCCTGCGGCCCTGTGCTGGCCTGTGCTACGCCAGCCAGGCCTACCCTTGCCCCGTGCCAATGCCATCTAGCGCCCATTTTATCTACAGTAAAATGGGCTTAAAATCTAGTTAACATTATAAAACACAACTCAACCATCCCCTTGAAATCCTCCAATCGGCAGCAAAAAAAAACCATCCTAAAAACCTCAGGGTAGACGGAGGGGCTTTTAATCTGCTCATGGGATGCCAAGAGATGTTGAGGTTATTGAGTTCCCCCAACAAGTTTTCACAGCAGACTGGCGACTGGAACTGGGCTCTCCCAGATCCTAGTCTGACAGCTCTAGCCACTACTCCATTCTGGCTCTTAGAAGAAGAGTTGGTTTTTACACCCCCCTTTTGTGCCTGAAGGAGTCTCAAAGCAGTTTACAATCATTTTCCCTTCTTCTCCGCACAACAGAAATACAGTAAGGTAGGTGAGGCTGAGAAAGCTCTGACAGAACTGCTCGGTTAGAACAGCACTATCAGGGCTGTGACAAACCCGCGGTCACACAATTGACTATATGTGGAGGAGTGGAGAATCAAACCCAGCTCTCCACATTAGAAGCTGCTGCTCATCAACTATACAATGTAGGAAGAATTACCACCGATGGACAGAAAAAGTATGCCATAAATATCACATGACTTGCATGTTTCAGTCTCCCCGGTGACTAGGGACACTGACATTTTATCCCCTGGACCAGTGGTCCCCAACCTGCGGGCCGCGGCCCAGTGCCGGGCCGCAAAGGCCATGGCGCCGGGCTGCTGCTCCCTCTCCCTCTCCCTGCCCCCCCCCGCAGTAAAAAACTTCCCAGGCCGCAAGCTTGTGGCCCGGGAAGCTTCTTACTGCGGGAGGGCGGGGAGAGGGAATCAGGGCTGGGCCGCGCATCGCGCATGCGCAGCCCATGCTGGCGCGGCCCGCGGGCATGGCCTGCTGCGCAGGCGTGGTCAGCGCGGGCGCGGCCCAATGCCCTACCGGTCCCCAGCCTCAGAAAGGTTGGGGACCACTGCCCTGGACAATCTCCTTTCTGGCTCCTCAAATGAACACACACATGAACACAAATGAACTCACCTTATTATGAATCAGAACCCTGGTCCATCAAAGTCTATATTTTCTACTTAGCAGCCCATTCTGCACACGTTAGAGAATGCGATTTCAGTGTTCTTTTGCAGCTGGATTTTCCTGTGGGGAACAGAAAAAGCTACTTCTAAAGTGCATTGAAAGTGTAGTATCTAACGTGTGTGGAATCTCTTCGTTCACATAACATATCCTTTTTACAATGAGGGTGCCAAGGATTGAGCTAGGGCAGGGGTAGTCAAGCTGTGGTCCTCCTGATATCCATGGACTACAATTCCCATGAGCCCCTGCCAGCAAATGCTGGCAGGGGCTCATGGGAATTGTAGTCCATGGACATCTGGAGGACCACAGGTTGACTACCCCTGAACTAGGGGACCTTCGGTATACCAAACTGATGTTCTGCCACTGTGCCACAACTCCTGTGCAAAAGCAGGAAGGCATCATGGGCTGAAGAGTTCTTTGAAGAAATGACTGTTGTTTGTTTAGGGTATGTCAATGGATTTTCAATTTGCTGCATGGACTTGACCAAAAATGTTTTTATTACTCTCAAAGCGCAAGATCCAGCATTCTTCCCCCTTTGGGTCTGATGAAGAGTTCATATGAGTCCATATTTTATCCTAATATATTCAAGCACATGGAGCAGTAGCTGCAAGTGGAGGATTCCAATAAACAATACTATTTCATTTGGTTGGGTGCCAGCTTCACTGAATGGTATTAGTGAAATTTGACAACAGATATAGGGGCTATTTCCCCCAGTGCTTTTGTTCCCAAATGGGAGCTCACTCAAGCTCATTTTGATAAGGCAGTTTTGACACCAACGTCTATTTCATTAGAACATATACACATTTTTTCATCGTACTTTTTATTGCGTTCACAGAAAGTTTGTGTTTAGCTGTTAATCACTCTGGGTACAATACTGCCAATTTTCTATCAATTTTTAAAATTCTTATTGGCATTCCCCAGTAGCAACGGCAGGAGTATTTAGTGCTTGTGGCAGAAGATCTGCAAGAAGGCCTTTCTGCCCCAGCTACATGGAATCTGATGGCATTTGGACACTAGTTCAAGGGCATCCCTCAAAACTAACCGAATATATTCTAACAGAAACTTTCCATAAATTGGAACTCACTTCATCAGACGCATGGGAGGATAAATCCATCATGCCTGATTCATGTATTCAGTAGAAAGTTGGAGTGGGAAGACAGAGGCTGGTTCAAAACAAGATCCAATCCAATCCAGTTCAATCAGAGGTAGGGTCACCAGCTCTAGGTTGGGAAATACTTGGAGATGGAGCCTAGGGATCGGAGGGACCACAGCGGGGTATAATGCCATGGCATCCACCCTCCAAAGCAGCCATTTTATCCAGAGGAATTGATCCGGGTCACGTTGCTTACATATTTATTTATTGGTTTTAATTTGCTGCCCCTCTGCTCATGTAAGCTCAAAGCAGTTCACAACATATATACGGTAGTTTATAAAATCAGATAAAAATATTATTAAAAACTGATGGTGCTCTGTTATTTCTTCTCATTGGTTCATCAATCCACCTCCTGGTCCATTTCATGGACAGTGTGATCTTTTAATTGGGTTCTAATGTGGTGGACAGGGGTAGTCAACCTGTGTTCCTCCAGATGTCCATGGACTACAATTCCCATGAGCCCCTGCCAGCATTTGCTGGCAGGGGCTCATGGGAATTGTAGTCCATGGACATCTGGAGGAACACAGGTTGACTACCCCTGGTGGTGGGAATAATCTGAAGATAACCCATTATGCCCTCCCCGAATATGCACGTTCTCTCTCAAGCGCTGTGTCTGGTTGCGCCCTGGCCTGGCGGCAGGCTTCACTTTCTTCCATGTTTCCCTAACGCGGGTTTTTCAGCGGCCTGCATCGAACCTGAACTCGGCCTCTGCTGGAGGTGTGCATTATCGGGGATTTCTGCCGTCATCATTCCAGATCTGAGGCGGACCTTCCCCTCCGTGCATAATGGGTTGATGAATGGAAGGAGGCCCAAAGATGTTATTGGAGGGAGGCATCCAAAGGCCTGGTGGAAGAGTCCATTTTGCAGGCCCTGCAGAAAATAGGTTGCTCCCTCAGGACCCAGGGCTCAACTGGCAGCTCATTTCACCAGGCTGGGGCCACGGCTGAGAAGGCCCTGACCCTGGTTGAAGCCAGACATACTTCCCTTGTTCTAGGGAATATTGGGAGAGACAGCCCCTTAGATATGCAGGGCCTAGGCTGCACATAACCTTGTAATAGCAAGACTCCCAGGTAGCAACTGAAAGCTGGCAACCCTACTTGGAGGTAATGAGAAGTACAGAATGGAACAAGATGAGCATCCACCATGCTATGCTAGAATTCAAAATATCCCAGAGGCTCAAAAAGATTGAGGATCCCTGTTCTATATCCATAATTTTATGTGAAACCCACCTCCACAAAGCAACGTGCATATTTCATAGGGAACTAGGTGTAGGAGTTTCTTTGGATTTTAAATCCTCTTTTTGACAATGGTCTGCCTAGCATTTCCCTCATTATGGACGAACATGCACTTGTTGGTGCTCAAAATTGGGGTCAAAGGTGGGTGAGTCTGCATACCTTCCAAATTTCCTTCTCCATTATTCAAATGTATCTAAGGCTGTATCACAGGGAAAATGTGAGAGTTTCTGGAGAGTTTACTCATTTAGGGGAAGGAAGTTAAAGAAAATGTGCAAAGAATTAAAACAAAAATTACAATATAAGGGGAAACCATTAGAAGCTTGAAGGAAGGGATGACACTCACCTTTGGGTGAGAATTCTGGGGGACAATAGAGAGATGAGCCCCTTCCCCATGAAACTTGATTACTAGGGTCATGGCTTCATAATCACATGGGTTAGTGGGCTTCAGTGAAGAGTGAGGAGGAGAACTGTGGCCTCTAATTTGGAAAATGGGTTTGATTCCTTACTCTGCACGTGCACTGGGGGAAAATGGTAGTTTTTGGTTTTGGCTAAATCTGAACCAACTGACTCGCTAATCACTGAATCAGATTTCGCCAAAGTAATTTGGCTGAAACACAAAAATACTGTTTTTCCCCCCGTGTAAATGCCTACCCCCAGCTTTCCCAGGCAGCAGAAAGCCAGCTCTCTGTCTCTACTGTCTGAGAAAGTGGCGGAAGAGGTATTTAAAGGGTGAACCAATCAGCTGATCCTGACAGGTCAGCTGTTTGGCACTCTCTCCCTCCCCCGCCCAACCTTCTCAGTCAGTGATTAGCTGGCTCTCTGTCTTCATGGCCTCAGAATGATCCACCAAGCAGTTGATCCTAACAGATCAAATGCTTCCTGCTGCTCTCCCCTGACACTTCCTAAGCTGCTGAGAACACATAGGAAAGGTGTGTGTGTGGGGGGGGGGAGGTTTAAACTGACTGAATCATGGACAATTTGCCAAATTGTGATTTGCATACCAGTGATTCAGCTGGTTTAAAGTACCGGGATGGGAAATTCAACTTGGATAGGACCAAAAAGTACTTAAATCAGCATTAATTAGGGTACTTCTCAGTTTATCTGAACCAGATAGCCCATCTCGACTCCCCACTCCTCCACATGGACCAGATGGGTGATCTTGGGCCAGTCAGTTCTCTCAGGTTTCTCTCAGCCTCACATACCTCACAGGGTATCTGTTTTGTGGAAAGAAAGACCAGGCAACTGTAAGCCACTTTGTTACTCCTTTGGATAGTAAAAAGTGGGGTACAAAAAAACAACACTCTTTTTCTTGCCACCTTCATCAGTGAAGCTTACTAAAAAAATATGGGGAGGAAGATATTTCATTTTCTTCCCCTTTTCACTGTAGCCTATTGGTTCATTTGGCTATTATACCACACTGGTCCTGTTACCTCAGGAATACATTTTTCCAAGACTGCTTAGGAGAGGGGGAAAGCCTGGAATATCCATTATCAAGTATAGGTCTCTTGAACTGGGTGGCCCTAGCTAGCCTGATCTCATCTTAGAAGCTTCTTCCATTATGAGAAGACAAGAATCACTGGAAAAGGAAGTAAAGCCAAGAAAGAGGACACAACATAAGATGAAGTGCACAAAACCTGCTCAAGATCCCCAGCCCCAGAGAAGTCAACTTAGCCTCAACCAGAACCAGGGTTTTTTCAGCTGCCAGCCTGGTGGAAGGCTGAGATCAGGGCATTGCAGGACTTAAAACAGTTCCACCAGGCCTATGGGTAAGGTCAACAAATGCCAGCAATAAGGTATCCTTCCTACATAAGCAATAGACATCTGTATGCCCACTCAGATACCAGCATCAAAGAAATTTATTATTCCCTCCCTTTTACCAGAGAGACAACCACCAGGTTGTTTCCTTTGAATTTTAACATAAATTCAAATATTTTAAAGGTAAAGGTACAGGTAAAGGTATCCCCTGTGCAAGCACCGAGTCATGTCTGACCCTTGGGGTGACGCCCTCTAGCGTTTTCATGGCAGACTCAATACGGGGTGGTTTGCCAGTGCCTTCCCCAGTCATTACTGTTTACCCCCCAGCAAGCTGGGTACTCATTTTACCAACCACGGAATGATGGAAGGCTGAGTCAACCTTGAGCCGGCTGCTGGGATTGAACTCCCAGCCTCAGACTGCATGTCTGCTGCCTTACCACTCTGCACCACAAGAGGCTCTGCAAATATTTTACATGTGAACAATGTTTTTAATCTGAGCCCCTGTGTAAGAGCAGCATATAAATTTGAAAAAGAAAGAAAGAGCATGGATTGACCCAATCAAGGAGGCCATGACCCTGGAAGGCTGTTGATGACAGCCTGTTCTGGAGACAACGAATGCACGGGATCACCATAAGGCGGAAGTGACTTGATGACACTTAACAGACACACATGAAAGTGGGATTAGCCCTGGGTAATACTTGGATGGGAGACCACCTCAGAAGTTCAGGGTCACAGTGCAGATATAGGCAATGATAAAGCAGCCCTTTTTGTCTCTTACAATGAAATTCTGACAGGGTCACCATCACTCAGCTGCCACTTGGCGGCACTTTCCCAACCCTGCGCAAAATGTGAGGTGAATTTGGAAGTTCCAATCACTCTTAACAGCTGTGAAAAAGAGTTTCTGTAGAATCCACACCTTCTCATTGCCTCTGGTGAAATTTGACAACAGATATAGGGAGCTTGCTCGAGATAGATCTAGTTGCTTCCCTGAGACAACTCTGTTGCTTCACTGCTCCATTAATCCAATGTGGCTTTTTCGTAAATCTGCCATCTTCCGAGGCTGAAAATGTTCCTCCTCACAGCAACCATTTATTTATTTTTTAAAAGGTCATCCCCACAGACAGAGCCTTCTCATTTCACACATTCACATCCTTCCTCAAATAAGTTTTATTCCCTAAACCAAAAACCAAAAACTGCCAAGAGCTGGTTCTGCTATGTATGTGTGTATATGTATATGTATATGTATATGTATATGTATATGTATATGTATATGTGTGGAAGTAATTCTAAATGAATTCAGAAAATGAACATTTGGACCGTTGAAAGGCACGACAAAATAACCCTTCTAAATGGGTTCAAGTGTAACTTACTGTTACCAATCACAAGGTCATTGCTGTAATTTAAAAGTCTCACCAGGGAGGGGGGAGGAGAGTGGGGAACATCGATAATTGATTGAGCTGATCCAAATGCGTTGCTCATCTCTCTAGACCACTTTCTCAGCTGCCCGAGGTTAATCACCAAGTCCACCACATGCTAATGTGCTCTGTTACATCATAATTAGAGTGAGACTGACGGAGCTGGGGATGGCGGATGAAATTATTCATCTTTCTTTTCTGCTTCCCCCCCTTGAAGAGCCAGATGTTATGGGATAGATTTCACTTAATTCGGTGACAGCTGCAATAATAGGGGGAATGTGTAGAGAGATGAAAGCGCCACTGATAACAGAGTTGGGAAAGGAAGGGAAGATGACGCTTCTTGGCCATTTCATTATGATTATTCGTTACGGCGGATCACCTCATTTTCTGCAGCAATTAGAGGAGATTGGGGAGGGATTTAGTGGCCACAAATGCAGAACCATTTCAACCCTGTACCAAGAACTTGGTGCTATGCTATTGTGATGTGCAGGGCTGATTTATCCATGCAGTACATTTAATGCATGCTATGCACAGTGCCTCCCCCGCATGGCTCAGGGTCATAGCCTCTCTCCTCCCCCCTTTTCCCTCTTGAAGGACACTCGGAGTGACACCCGTTTCGACTGTGGTGGCTCCCTCTGCACCCAGTCTGGCTGCTCCCACCAGAATTGTATTCTGCTAGGGCCCTGTGAACAGTTTAAGTGACTCTAGTGCTAAGGGCCCTGTGAATCCTTAAACCACTCCTGGTGATATGGCTGCCTCTCTTAGCATCAGTAATTGCTGTAATTTGTTATAGTGCAAAATATTTCATCCAAGCTTAAAGAATTCCCAAACTGTTATGCATGGCAAGACTCATGCCTTATACATTGGCACACTGCACTCCATAACCCATGGTAAACTGCAATATTCAAAGCTTAAGACCAAGCCAGACACATAAACATATTTACAAGACAGAATCCATCTTGGAAACCAGGACATGCCCCAGCTTGTCCTCTGCTACAGACTGGAATTTCAGGTGCAGGTGTACTGCACTCTCATTTAAGGTGACAAGAAAATGTTCATGAACCAGGCCACACAGGAACACACAGGAACACACAAGGTCAGCACAGGTAACTGCACTTGTCCTGTACCACATCTCTCTTATGATTGCTGGCTTGTGACCATGAAACCTAAATGAGGCAGGCATATCTGTTCATATGCCACAGAAAAGGCCATGTGTCCTGTGATCACCAGGGTGGAGCCATTATGCCTATGTTCACTCCTTCTTTCCACACCATTGGTTCCTATACATAGGGGTCATAGATAAGTGGCTACTGAGACAATATGTTGACCTTTGGTATTGTCTATTCCAGCATCCCCCAACCTTTTGAAGGTTGAGGACCACCTTCAGGGGTGATGAAGAGCTGGAGGCCCGGGCACCATGCATGCGCGTTTTCACCACCAGGGGCGCTAATGTGCATGCACGGCAGCTCTGCACATGCGCGTTTGTGTCTGCCAGCGTGCCGGGCCGCGAGCGAAGTGGCCGCTTTGGTGGCCGCTTCTCTTGCAGTCTGGTGAGCTTCTCACTGTGGGGGGGGAGGCAGGTGTGGCCACCGGTGGCCCACTACCAAGGCCTTCACGGCCCGGTCCCAGGCTGCGGACCGGGGGTTGGCAACCCCCGGTCTATTCTGACTAGCAGTAGCTGTCCCGTCTGATGGAAAGCTCTACTAAACAAGATGAGAGCCTTGCGGGATATTAAGTTGTTCCTCAGTCTTGTAAAACAGAGCTGTTCTACCAGGCCTAAAGATAACATCCAACATTGCTGCCCAAACCCACCCATCTGTTTGGTATTAGGCAGGGAAAACACCTCCACTCCACCCCCCGTTTCTATTTTCTGGAGGTGAGGAATGAGAAGAAGAAGAAGAAGAAGAAGAAGAAGAAGAAGAAGAAGAAGAAGAAGAAGAAGAAGAAGAAGAAGAAGAGTTGGTTCTTATATGCCGCTTTTCCCTACCCGAAGAAGGCTCAGAGTGGCTTACAGTCGCCTTCCCTTTCCTCTCCCTGTGAGGTGGGTGAGGCTGAGAGAGCTCTGATATCACTGCCCAGTCAGAACAGTTTTATCAGTGCCATGGCGAGCCCAAGGTCACCCGGCTGGTTGCATGTGGGGGAGCGCAGAATCGAACCTGGCATGCCAGATTAGAAGTCCACACTCCTAACCACTACACCAAACTGGCTCTCCCAGTTTGAGCTGGGAAAGGAGGGGGGCGGGTGATCGGGCTGCCTTCTCCGATTCATACAGGGATCTGAGCAACTTGTTTTAAAGTCAGCGACTAGCACAAAATGTCTTTTTGGGCTTCATTTATCTGTCCAGCCTTCTAAGGACTGGGGCAGGCAAAAACAGCCCTGTTTGCATTTTCTGGAGGTGGGAAAGGAGCTGGGAAAGGGAGGAGCCGCCGCAGACTCCTTATCATACAGGGATCTGAGCACCTTGTTTTAAAGCCAACCACTGATAGCCCATAAATTATATGATTTATACACCAAACAAGAGTGGCTGTGAGACTTATCATCTTGGCTTGCTGTGGTTGACAAGCCAAAGAGTGGAGGGAAAAGTTCATGTTGCCTTCCCTTGCAGCCTCATCAGGAGGCAAAAAGCCATGATGGGGCAAGAGGAAAATGTGGGAGGGGTCTCCCCATGAGGAGGGCAGCAAACAAAAGATTTGCCACCCCGCATTTGTAAGCAGGAAGCCACTTGCATTTTACCCCCTCCCCCCATGCAGAAATGGTCTAAGAGTCCTGTAGCACCTTATAGATGAACAACTTTCGAGGCAGGGTAACAGTTTTCATGGGTCACTGCTCACTTCTCAATTTACGTTAGTCTTTAAGGTACTATGGGACTCTTTTTTTCCTACTGCTATCTGTCTGAGACAGAAGAAACAGAAAGACTGCCAGGTATCCCAACAGTCCTCTATAGCTGGTGGAAATACTTCATTTGCCTAGTGCAGGCTTTCTCAACTAGGGTTTTGTGAAACCGTGTGGTTTATTGATGGCCCTGGAAGAGTTTCCTGAATGGGTGGGACTTTATTTTTCATATATTTTTTTAAAATTGGTAAGCATTTATCAGGTGATATGAACATGTTGACCCCCCACCCAAAAAATGGCCAATCATGGGCCTGAAAGGGTGTGAAGGGGAGGGGCGCCAGGTGGGTGTGTACACAGCTATGCTCATCAACCACATTCAGCACCACCACACAACTTCTGGGGCCTCTTGAAGTCTGAAGAATGTTTCAGGGGCTTCTCAATTAATTTTTATTTTTTTTAATGTTATTACATTTTTATACTGCCCTTCATTGTGGCTCAGGGCAGTTTACAATGGGAATTCACAGTACAGTATGGAGAATATATTATAACTATGAACTTATGAACTTATAACTTAACTAGCTTTACAACATTATATATAACTGGTAATTGCATAACAGCAGTGCAACTTTTGAGTGTGCTGCGAAATCAGGAGCAGCCCTTTGCTGGTCTCTGATCGGGTGCAGTTGGGGGTGGGTGGGACTTCTAGAGGCTCTAGTTGTTGCTGATATTTCAATTATAAAAAAAGGTGGAAAAGGCTGATCTGAGAGAACCAGATGTGAATCCAAATTTTTGCCATGGGAGCTTGCTGGGTGACCTTAGGCCGGGAACACTCGCTTTACCTAACCTACCTCACAGGGTTGATGTTAAAACGAGAACAGAGAATGATGGAAGCTGCTTGAATTCCTCATGGGGGAGAAAGCTGAAATACGCATAAATTAAATAAATATAATGGTCACTAGGTCTTCCTGGTCAACAAACGGGTCAGTGGTGGGGAACATCATTGCAGATGAACTTTCATGGTTGAGCATGGCAGGCAGTTGTGGCTTGTTTAATTTATGCATGGCCAATTGTTCACATCTCCTCTTTGGACTTGGTTTTCTTTTTGAACACAGATGCTGCATGTAGGAAAGTTTAATGATGCGGGCTTGTCAGAGAACTGGGTCACCATATTGTTGCTGATTAGCAAGCTGTTTCTGAAACTATCTTTGCCAACACATCCCCCTCCCCCCCGGAAAGCGATTTTCATACTGTTGTAACTTCTGGAGGGCACAGATGTTATCTTCCAATTACTCTTAAGGAGAACTTAAATCTAAACTATTTGGGTTGACAACTTCACCGTGACCCTGCACGTGATAACTTCTTGCTTTGTTTAGAATTGTCACAAAAGAAAAAAGAAAAGGAAAAGGGGGGGGAAACTCTTGTTAACATTAGTATATAGCAGGCTTTCTCAGATAGGGGTTTGTGAAACCCTGAGGTTTTTTGATGGCCCTGGGTAGTTTTCCTGAATGGGTGGGAATTAATTATTTTTTATATTAAATATTTATTGTGATACATGGTCATATGAACCCAACCATCCCTTCCAAAATGACCAATGATGGGCCTGGAAGGGATGGGAAGTGGATGGGCCCTGAGTAGGCATGTTCAAAGCTGAGAGCCAGTTCGGTGTAGTGGTTAGGAGTGCGGACTTCTAATCTGGCATGCCAGGTTCGATTCTGCACTTCGCCCACATGCAACCAGCTGGGTGACCTTGGGCTCGCCATGGCTCTGATAAAACTGTTCTGACCGGGCAGTGATATCAGCACTCTCTCAGCCTCACCCACCCCACAGGGTGTCTGTTGTCGGGAGAGGAAAGGGAAGGCGACTGTAAGCCGCTTTGAGCCTCCTTCAGTTAGGGAAAAGCGGCATATAAGAACCAACTCTTCTTCTTCTTCTTCTTTTTCTTCTTCTTCTTCTTCTTCTGTGCTCCCCAACCATATTCTGCATGATCACACCATTTCCAAGGAGAAAGAGATCAGAAATTGACCTATGCCTTTGATTATTCATATTTTGCTATGAACATTAGAAAAATATTATTTAAACATTGGCATCTGATCAGGGACTTACCTGGATGTGAAAATGGTTTAAGATTAGCATGGAGACACAACCCCACTATAGGTGAATTAATAAATAAAAAACAATTGAATACTGAAACATTACAAGTAACTTTCCTAAAGGCAATTACAAATGTGGTACATGTGGGGTTTGTAAGTATTTGTTACCCATCAACGAATACAGAGAAACAAGTGATGGTTTTTATGTCAGGAATAATCAGTTTATTAACTGTTCAAGTCAAAACTTAATATAGTGCATCAAATGTCCATGTGCACAACTCTACATTGGTATCAGCAGCCGTCCAATTAGGGTCCGGATCCAGGAACACCAGTCCAGACTCAGACACTGGGTAATGGACGCTCCGATGGTGACTCACTTCATTAAAAAAAGACACAAGCCAGAAGATTTGCAATTCTTTGGACTTGAATAAATCTCAATTGTTGGACACCACAAGATGGACCTGAATAAGATCTTGAGACAACGTGAAAGCTTTTACATTTAGTCACTGGAAACTTTGAGCCCTAAGGGTTTAAACACAAACTTGGAACTTTCTTGCTTCTTGTGAGGCAGCAGCTTCAAACACAGGTGCTGCAAAATGATGCTGTGATTTCCTGAGCTCAAGTTAGGTACAAGATCAATAGCCCTGTTGGGGTACCTTTGAAGAAGTTTTATTATAGTTTAAATCCTAACTGATAAATGAGGCTTCATGGACAATTGTGAGAATTTAGAGCCCTTAAAGTTTTCTACATATATTTGGAACTCTTCTCTTTTGGGTGAGACTGCAGTTTTAATTGGTATAGGTGTGGCATGGAGTAAGTTTCTCAGCTAGAGTATAATTACCATAGGCAATTCACAACCCAGTGGGAACAGTCCTTCGACTAAACTTCCCCGCACCTGTGAGCCAAAGGCCATATATATATTATTTAAATTATGCCAAGAACAATTGGTAAGAGGTTATTACTAAGGATTAATATTTTCAAATTGCAATAGATTTATAAATCTTACAGTGTTATTTTATTTTAGATCCTATTGAAAGACTTCACTAGCAAACATTAAGTTGGTAAAACATGGCCCTTTAGTATAATTTTTATTATAATAGCCAAAAAGCTTGCTTTTGATTTATATTTATACTAGTAATTAAGCCCGCTGTAAAAAAAATACAGAGGGTGCTAGCCATTCCCAACTGCCCTGGCAGCGCTGCCCGGGCGGGTGGGAAGGGCTGGGCCCCCCTGAACTCCCCCCCGCCATGGAAAAAGCCACCCCAGGGGCCGGGCAGCCTGATCGTGGCCTCGCCGAGGCTGCGAGCGGCCTTGCCAGGCCCTGGGGAGGCTTTTTCGCCCCCCCCCCCCGCACCTCTTCTGTCCTTGGCCCGGCCGCCCCCTACCACTCTGCTCGGCGGAGAGGGAGGAAATGGCGGCGGTCGGGCCAATGCAGCCAACGTTGGAGGGGGGTGGATCGGGAGGTGCAAGATTTGTCAGTCCGGCGGCAAGGGACCAATCACGAGCCACGCTCCCTTGCTGCCAGACTGACAATTGGAGGGCCCAATCAGATTGTCCAATCCGATTGGGCCCAATCCAATCTTCAATCCAATCCAATTGGGCCCTCCAATTGTCAGTCCAGGGGAAGGGGCCAATAGGCACCCTTCCTCATCCTGGACAAGGCCTGCCCTTGGGGCCCTTACTCTTTTATTCTTTCCGCTCCGCAGGAGCGGTTAAAGATACAGAGGATACTTAAAGATACAATGACTGTATGTTTATAACAATTATAGGAGGTATGCATTGTTTGAGACTGGAATAACGACTGTGTTAAGATAAATATGTTCTGTTCTGAAAAAAAATGGTTGATAAGCTTGTACTAATTGTATGCTTTTATATTTTAGAAAAACAGCCACTGATGAAAACTCACTTGAAAACAGTTTTAATCTGGAGGCCGTTTTGGTTGTTCTATTAAAAGAAAAGATAAGACATTTTTAGTTACATTTATTGTGAAATTGTTTATTATAGCCTAGGGTAGGTTCTTTCTTCTGTTATTATACTCATTGTATGAGGATTCCCAAACCTTTTTGAGCCTGTTTGCACATTTGGAATTCTGACACAGGGTGGTGGCTGGATTTACCACAGGCCTGGCACCACAGGCCTCCTCTTTAACCACTGCTATAACCTATAACCTATAGAGCACAAAATCCATGGGTAGCCATGGTGCCTGATGACACCTTTCCCACCAGGTAGTGTTAGAAATTCTGGGACCAGATGAGGCTTTCTCCAGTAGTGATTGGCTAGGCAGATTTAAAAACATCCTGCTAATGGCCACCATGGGAGTCGAAGCAAACCACATGCACCCAGAGCAAGCCCAAATGTGGGGGACAAGAGGAGCACATATTATTCATAAAAATGGGAAACCATACTGAAAAGAGTCTGTTTTGTCAACTGGTATGAATGCAAAGGCTAGCGATGAAATCTCATTGATAGTAGAGTCATAGAGTTGGCAGGACTTTGGGGGTCTTGTAGACTAAGAACTTGTTCATTGCTGGAAAGTAGAGCTGCAGCATACTTGATTTGCAGGAACTGGGAGGAGAACATTATCTCAGGAGCTGATTCAGGAGCTGACTGCTAGCTCCGCCCTCTGCTGAGTAGACCTTTGTGCTGTAAAAGGGTCTTTCTTGCTAGAAGCGCGCACCAAGGGCGTGCACAACATGAACAAAGCCCAAAATAATCTTGGGTTCTGGATTAAACCATCATACTCTGTGAGGAGCCAAGAGCAAGAGCTAAAGGACTCTTGGCTGTTGGCTTTAGCCTGAGGATCAAACCGCAGGTTTCAGTGAAGTGTAGGACTGTTTGTGGAGCAGTTCAGATGGATCAAAGTGGCACAAAGACTGAAGACGGTTGCGTAGTGACATGTACCATCTGTGGAATATTTATCTTTTTACCTCAGGGAGACAATTTTTACAAATGCAGCGAGTGCAAATTAGTGGCTCTGCTGGAGGAGAAGTCGCGGGGATTAGAGAAACAATTGATTACACTGCAGGAGGAGGAAAATCTATCAAAACAATATCAGGAGCACCTAATACAGGAGGGTAATAATTGGAAGAATGTTACACATAGGAGTAGAAGAATAAGGAGAAGGTCTGACCCACTGATGCTCAGCAATCGGTTCCAAGGTCTGCCTGAAGAGGTTGATTCAGGAACCCAGGAGCATGTGCAATCCCTCAGAAGAACAAGTCCCGACATAGACCAGGAAAAAAGTCACAGTCCCCCACAGGTGAGAGTTCTAGGTCTTCTCCCCCGCCGACCCCACAAAGCACAGGAAACACTTCACAGTCCCCAACAAGAAAGAGTTTTAGTTCTCCTCCCAAGGGTACGAAGAAACGGGTACTGGTAATTGGGGATTCCTTGCTAAGAGGTGTAGAGGCTGAAGTGTGTAGAACAGACTTGTTGTCTCGAGAGGTCTGCTGCCTACCTGGTGCACGCATCAAGGATGTGACAGAATGGCTGGACAGGCTCATCAAGCCTACAGATCATTACCCCTTCCTTCTCATCCATATAGGAACAAATAATACTGCCCAGCAGAACATGGAACATATTTTAAAAGACTCTGTGGATCTGGGGGGAAAGGTAAAGGACCTGGAAGCACAAGTTGTGTTTTCATCAGTCCTTCCTGTAAGTGGCCGAGGCATAGGAAGGGAGAGAAAAATTATGCAAGTAAATGACTGGCTACGTCAATGGTGTCGACGGGAACAATTTGGATTTCTGGATCATGGTCAACGATGTCCATATGAGGGGCTCTTATCAGTAGACGGTGTGCACCTTACAAGGGACGGGAAAAGTATTTTTGGGAGAACCCTTGCACATTTGGTGAAGACGGCTTTAAACTAGAAACAAAGGGGGAGCAAGACGTAAATTCAGAACTTGGTGTGATGGCAAGATCTGAACATGAAAAGATCTCAAATCTACAGGGAATGTTACATAAGCAGGGAACTATGTTCTTACAAGGAAGTTCAAAAACCAAAACCATGAGGCACACGAAGGATGGACGACAATATCTCTACACTAGTGTAGTATGGGAAACAAACAGGAGGAACTAGTAGTCGTAATAGAGGAAGGGGGCTATGACCTAATAGGAATCACAGAAACTTGGTGTTGGAATACTAAAATTGAGGGGTACAATCTATTCAGAAGGGAGAGACAAGAAAAGAAGGGGAGGGGTGTAGCAATATATGTTAAGAATCTTTATACTTGTGAAGAAATACAGGTACCTGAGAATGAAAGTTCAGGGGAGTGTATTTGGGTAAATATAAAAGGAGTAGGAAATGAGAGTGGTATTATTGTTGGGGTCTGCTAGTCAGAGGACTTGAATGAAATACTTCTAGACCAAATTTCAAAAATTGTGGAAACAGTGGTCATGGGTGACTTCAATTACCTAGATATCTTTTGGAAGACCAACTCTGCTAAAAATACAAACTCCGTTAAATTCTTAACTTGTCTTGCTGACAGCTTCATTTCCCAGATAGTAGAGAGGGGGAACCAGGGGATCTGCTATTTTAGACTTGATTCTTATCAGTAGGGAAGAACTTGTAGATGAGGTGGAAGTAGTGGCAGAAAAAAATCATTTAAATAAGCTGCTCTGTTCACATCTTGCTTTGTACAGCATCCCTTTTTCTTGTACCACTCAGTGCTGTTTGTGCACGACATGCATTTAAGGTAATCACCACTTTCCTATAATGACTTCTAAAATGTGTATTTTGGGTTGCACGTTTCTTAGTAGCCACATACAGATGAGCAATATGGTCATTTAGGAAATTAAAACTGTACTAATGAAAATGTGACTCTTTCCTCTGCCTAAATATTCTTGAGCAATAAAGAAAATTCCATTAAGGAAATTAGAGAGGACTTTTCTTTATTGCCCCCCTTTTTGTAAAATCAGATCAAGCTGTATTCCCACATATGCTATTTGGTACATTAATTTGCGGCACCGAACAGCGTGCAATCAATTGCTAAAAGTTCTAGCACATTACATTACTTTAAATGACGTTCTCCATTGCCTGAAAGATATTCTCCGAGCTCACATCGGATTCAGATCAGACATGTTATTGATGACATAGGTTTAGTCATATGAATATTAAAAACTTTAATTGTATTGGTCATCATGTAAGCACATAAGATAAGCCATGTTGCATCAGACCAATAGTCCATTCCAGCCCAACACTCTTTGCCATACATTGGCCCAAACCTAGTTTCCATCAGGAGGTCTACCAGCCAGGGCCAGAACTTCAGAAGCCCTTGCACTGTTGCCCCCAAGCACCAATAAGATAGTGTGTCCCTGTCCCAACCACAGTGTTCCATCTGTATCTTATGGCTACTAGCCATTGATGTTTACCATATCCCCTTAGACCTTTTATGCACTGGGAACTTCACTGCCCTAGCTCCTGTGCAGGAGCACAAATCAGGGACGGACAATGAGCACCAGGCAAAATGCTCCCCCATGTGGGTGCAGGAAGAGGTGGGACAACCTGCCACAACTAAAACTCCAGCCTGCAGCCTGGCATGAAACCTCCAGTGCATAAACGGTCTTAGAGCTGCCTATGGTTGTAGCTGCAGCCACTTCCCATGGCAGTGAATTCTGTTAATTACTCTTTGGGGGAAGAAGTACTTCCTTACATTGGTTCTAAGGCTACTGTTCATTAATTTCATTGAGTGTCCACAAATGCTTGTATTGTGAGAAAAGGACTCCTCTGTTTACCTCTCTATGCCATACAGAAACCTGTATCATGCCACCCCTCAGTTGTTTCTCCAAGCTAAAGAGCCCTAACCTCTTTAACCTTTCTTCATAAGGAAGATGTTCCATCCCCTCAAATCATTTTCTGTAACTTTCCCAATGCCCCTTTTTGGGAGGATGCACAACTCCTCTGGGTTTGGGACTCTCTTAAGGGGTCTCAAGTGTATGCTCAGGTATGGACTGTTGGCTGGTTTCAAACTCCAGGTGCCAATGGAACCAGGCAACATCTGTGGGACCCTGAAATTCACTACTCTGAGAGTTATCCCTTGGCTGGTGAGCTGGGGGTGGATTGGTTCATCATGTGACAAGCAGATCACAATGGTGTAGTGGTTAAAGAGTGGCAAACTCTAATCGGAAGAATCAGGTTAGATTCCCCCACTCCTCCACAGGCAGCCAGTTGGGTAACGTTGTACTAATCACAGTTTTCTCAGGGTGGTTCTCACAGAGCAGTTTTGTTAGACCCACCTATCTCACAGAGTGTTTGTTGTGGGTTGAGAAAAGGACATGTGTTGTAAGCTAACAGTTAGGGTAGCGATCCCCAACCTGTGAGCTGTGGACCACATGTGGTCCGTCAACTAATTGGAGGTGGGCCGCGAAGGACGCCTCCCCCCCCCAGCCCTTTACTTCACCCCCCCCCCGGCCTTTTACAACACACTTTGGGTGTCATTGTCTCCCATCACTCCCAGATGGGACTATCTCGTTGCAGAGAAACAAGCTCAGGGTTCCCATTGATTTGTCATTGTCATGAGTTAAAATTTCCATGAAAATAAAATGTTCCTTATGTTCATTGTTGTGGCGTGTCTGTATCTTATTTTGAAGGGATGTTTAAACATTACCATAGCGATCAGAGAGCGTCAGGGCAGTGGTTGAGAGTAGAGGAGTAAACTACCCCCCCCCCACTGGGCCTCAGTCAAATTGTCAAGCGTTGAGTGGTCCCCGGTGATAAAAAGGTTGGGGACCACTGCCATAGGGCATGCAATGCAGAACTGGGTTGGGGCTAGAGTTTAGAAGATGGCTGGGTCCCCCCACTTCTTCTCTTGGACAATTCCATCCATCTTTGCACCTTCTCACTTGCAACCCAGAGTCTCTCATTTGCTAGAAAAACATCTTTTGATCAGTTATTGTCTTGTTAAATTTTACTATTGTTCATTGGGAGGGGGGGGGTTAAATCAAGGTTATTATTGTTTTAGATTACCAAGACTGTAAGCTGCTGTGGGCCAGCCTGGCTGAGAGTGGTGGCCAATAAATCTTGACATAAATATAAAGTAAATAAATAAGTTACTTTGGGATTCCTTCAGGTAGTCAAAACTGGGGTATAAAAAAGCAGCTGTTCTTCTAATGCCATGCTATGCCGACGCTCTTACCTTGCATCCAATAAAACTGTGGCCTGCTTGTCCAGGGACGTGGGTGAGTGCAGGAGAAACAGCGGGAAAACAGACTGAGGGACAGAGCCACGCTGGTGCAAACCATGGAGGAGCAGTCTCTAAAATGGCGGGTGCAACTTTGAATTCAAGAACAGAGACATAGATATAGGCTAGATATCAGGAACAAAATTTTCGCAGTCAGAGTAGTTCAGCAGTGGAATAGGCTGCCTAAGGAGGTGGTGAGCTCCCCCTCACTGGCAGTCTTCAAGCAAAGGTTGGATACACACTTTTCTTGGATGCTTTAGGATGCTTAGGGCTAATCCTGCGTTGAGCAGGGGGTTGGACTAGATGGCCTGTATGGCCCCTTCCAACTCTATGATTCTATGATTCTATAGAATTCAGGGAAAAAGAAATGGGGACATCCCCAGACTTAGGAAAGACAGCAGGGCCACTCTGGAGAGTGGGAGAGGAGGGGAAGAAAAACGCACATCTCCCCACTCCGTTGCATGAACAGGGCCAGTGCATGAGTCCTTGGAGAGAAGCCATGGGACAACTGCAGGAGAGGAAAGAGTGGCAGGCAAGAGGATGGAATGCCCGAGAACTAGGGAGAAGGAGGGGGGGGGAACAGGAAGGGAGAAAAAGAGGGCAGAACTTTGGGAAAAGAGGAGGTGCAGGAGGGAGAAATGTTGGTGGATGGTGAAGTATTAGAGTAACAAATAAAATTAATTGAAGCCAATACGCCTCGGAAGTCTTCTCCTATTATCAAAAACGAGACGGCCCAAAGGAGTGGTGTGAAGGTGCAGGGTGTGCAACCGGCTACGCTGCTTTCATTCAAACAGTCATGGTGCTGTATTCCTTTCTCCCAATAGCACACCCCCTTTACCAGCCCCTGGGTCTGCAAGCTCAGAAGGTTACTCACCATAGATTCAGACAGCGGAAGGTAGGGCGGCTGACAGCATTTCACAGGCATGAATATTCTTACATAGTCCCTTGGGAGTCCTTGTCTGCCTCCCCGTTCCCCTGACCTGTCACTCTAGTACAGTGCTTGGCAGCCAGTCCTTTAAAAGAGTGTGCAAATCAGTCAGTCAGCTGTTGATTATGAATAAACTGTTCTTTAAAATCTTACCGTTTTGTGTGCCTCAAGGGTTGCCTGGCTCAGAAAATGAAATTTTCTACCACAGTTCCCAAACTGACTTTTCTTGATTTATCATTTGCAAACTGCCATTCATAATGACAGGCCCGCTTCACAGGGAGGGGAAGCCTGTGCATGGCAGGGACTTGACGGGAGCGTTTTGGACAGAAATGTGCTTGTTTGGCACAGAGAAGTTTGGTTGGCACATGCAGTATGATACCTCGCAGCAAGAGTTGAGCCGCTTACTTGATTCAACTCAACACGTCATTCTAGATTGCCAGCTTCATGAGAATCCCTGTAAAGAATTTCTTCTCCCTTGATTATATTCCAAAAGACTTGCAAATATGGAAAGTGCATTTAAATATCTAATGATCATTCACCGGAGGTTACAGCCTTTAGCACAACTTAGGACCAGCTCCCCTATATTTTATTGATTGATTGATTAGATTTATAGGCTGCTACTCCTGGACCAGCCAGCTCATGGTGGCAAAAAACAAAATTTAAAATACATAAATTAAAATAAAACAATTGCAAACAGTATAACCACATTAAAACACAACCGCCCCTCCCCCAACAGCCATATTCCCAAGGTAGGTGCAGTTTGTGTTAGAGGAGGAGCCAAGATTTTCCTTTTTGCCTGGCCTCAACTGAATGCCTGTCAGAAGACATCCATCTTACAGGCCCTGCAAAATTGTGTTAGCTTTTTCAGGGTCCATAACTCTTCTGGGAGCTGATTCCATCAGGTAGGGGTGAGGCCCCAAAAGTCCCTGGCCCTGATTTAGGCCAGGCAAACTTGATGGGTGAAAAGTCCTAAAGCAGGGTGAAAGGTCATAAAGCGGGCAGCATTTCTTAATACAGAGAATAAAGGGAGATCTCAATCTTCAATGTAGAATGAAGCCAATTTCCAGGAGCCAAATGATCCTTAGAAATTTGTAATCATTTCCTTCAGCACCATCCTATTAGTTTTGATGATATCAAGATAAGGAAATTGAGGCTAGATCACTATCAAAGATTGTATGTTTGCCACATTATTTATGGCACCTCTATTTGGTACAGGAAGGTCATATCAAACATGGTCACAGCTTTATTTAACCCCTATGCAAGAGGGTTGGCATGGCCTGAGAAGGAGCCTGATCTAAGCAGTCATCAGACTTCGATACACCCCAGATTCCAGAGATGCCCTGGGGACCCATACCAGTTCACAGATGGGAACACAGATCCCCTTGCTTGGAGGAATCCTATTGTTAATGGGAAGTGACCTTGGCAGGGGTGCCAAAGGACACCAACTTCAGTTGACTACCCCAAGGCCACCTGGCACACAAGCGTACTCACGCCTTCCCACCTCTTAGAAGGTGGCCACTGCCACTGAAGAGGCACACACAGCCCACATGAGGAGTTGGAGGCAGTGGATTGCACCCAGTGTCCAAGGCCACGCAGAGCATGCAGCCTAATGCATAAGCCCTCCAATGAGCCTCGGGCCGCACCCCAGGAAACGTGGTGCCACTGGAGGCGCCTCCCTCAAGGTAATCGCACACCCTCTCCACCCCTGCCTCCTCCCCAAATACACGTCTATTTTCCTTGTAGTGGGCTTTCTACTAGTAACAACATATTTTCTAAACACTGTAGCTCTAATTTTCTGGAGGGGCCTAGGACCAAGTCTAGTCTAAAGGTCCCAACAGTATTTCTGCTCATGGCTGTATGGCTGCCAGAGGCTCTGCCACCATACTGTACCTCATGCACGCCCTCCCTGGTGGGGGTTGGGCAGCCTTTTTTAGCTGGCGCATATGTAGCACTAGAGCCTCTTGTGGCGCAGAGTGGTAAGGCAGCAGCCACGCAGTCTGAAAGCTCTGCCCATGAGGCTGGGAGTTCAATCCCAGCAGCCGGCTCAAGGTTGACTCAGCCTTCCATCCTTCCAAGGTTGGTAAAATGAGTACCCAGCTTGCTGGGGGATAAACGTTAATGACTGTGGAAGGCACTGGCAAACCACCCCGTATTGAGTCTGCCATGAAAACACTAGAGAGGGTCACCCCAAGGGTCAGACATGACTCAGTGCTTGCACAGGGGATACCTTTACCTTATAGGTGGCGCTGGAGGAGTGCTTGTGAGCAGCTGGGGGAAGGGCATTGCTCATGTGCAGACACCTTTGTTTATCTCCTCTATATGGTAAAAGCAAAAGCAAAATATGGTAAAAGCAAACACTCAAGGTAACAAACACAAAAGGGACAGTAAAAAAATAGCACAGCTGTACTCTTTGATTTAGAATCATAGAATCATAGAGTTGGAAGGGGCCATACAGGCCATCTAGTCCAACCCCCTGCTCAACGCAGGATCAGCCCTAAGTATCCTAAAGCATCCAAGAAAAGTGTGCATCCAACCTTTGCTTGAAGACTGCCAGTGAGGGGGAGCTCACCACCTCCTTAGGCAGCCTATTCCACTGCTGAACTACTCTGACTGTGAAATTTTTTTCCTGATATCTAGCCTATATCGTTGTACTTGAAGTTTAAACCCATTACTGCGTGTCCTCTCCTCTGCAGCCAACAGAAACAGCATCCTGCCCTCCTCCAAGTGACAACCTTTCAAATACTTAAAGAGGGCTATCATGTCCCCTCTCAACCTCCTTTTCTCCAGGCTCAACATTCCCAAGTCCCTCAACCTATCTTCATAGGGCTTGGTCCCTTGGCCCCAGATCATCTTCGTCGCTCTCCTCTGTACCCTTTCAATTTTATCTAAGTCCTTCTTGAAGTGAGGCCTCCAGAACTGCACACAGTACTCCAGGTGTGGTCTGACCAGTGCTGTATACAATGGGACTATGACATCTTGTGATTTTGATGTGATGCCCCTGTTGATACAGCCCAAAATGGCATTTGCCTTTTTTACCACTGCATCACACTGCCTGCTCATGTTTGGTTTACAATCCACAAGTACCCCAAGGTCTCGTTCACACACAGTGTTACCTAGAAACGTATCCCCCATCCAGTAGGCATGCTTTTCATTTTTCTGACCCAGATGCAGAACTTTACACTTATCTTTATTAAATTGCATCTTGTTCTCATTTGCCCATTTTTCCATTGTGTTCAGATCTCGTTGAACTCTGTCTCTATCTTCCGGAGTATTTGCCAGTCCTCCCAATTTGGTGTCATCTGCAAACTTGATGAGTAGTCCCTCCACCCCCTCATCTAGATCATTAATAAATGTGTTAAAAAGTACCGGGCCGAGCACCGAGCCCTGAGGTACCCCGCTACTCACCTCTCTCCAGTCTGATGAAACACCATTGACAACAACTCTTTGAGTGCGGTTCTCTAACCAATTCCCTATCCACCTAACTATCTGAAAATCCAGATTGCAGTCCTTCAATTTATCCATCAGAACATCATGGGGAACCTTGTCAAAAGCTTTGCTAAAATCCAAGTAAATGACATCAACCAAATTTCCCCGATCCAGCAAACCTGTTACTTGGTCAAAAAAGGAAACCAGGTTGGTCTGGCAGGACCTGTTGGAGACAAATCCATGCTGACTTCCTTGGATCACCAAATTGTCCTCCAGATGTTTGCAGATCGCTCCCTTTAATATCTGCTCCATTATCTTCCCCACAACATTTAACCCTGTTGATGGTAAAAGGCCTTCTTTATTCTTCTTTATTGTTGTGAAGGTGAAAGTGGGAAGCAATGACCAGAAACCATAAAGGAGACACAGCACAGGACTGATTTTCCAAGGCATGTGTGTAATGATTTTAGATGAAGGAGGCTAGTTTTTCATCTTAACAAGGCTTTGCCAATAGTAATTAAAGTTAATTAAACAGTACTTTTCATGGTAGCCCCAGCAATAAAGAGGGTATTTCCCCCCATGCCAGTTAAATGAAAGGGTTTCCAGGGGCACAACATCTGATGAGGGATGGCTATCAGAAGAATTAACTATCAACATATTACATAGACCAGGAGTCAAAGAGAATGCTGAAGCTCTTCCTCAGGAGCTATTGCTCAGGAATTCAGAGAGAAGCAAAGAAAGATTTGAATAATACTGGGAGCATTTTGAGAAGAGAGGAAAGAGAAACCTCACAGATTCCGAAATTTTGACTATAGCAAAAATAAACATTTTTGAAAAGTTATTTCCCCCCTCTCAGGTAAAAAAGATTCAGGATATTTTGACAGAACTTTTATTTTAAACATTAATTAACAGGGGTCTTGGGACAGAGTTCTGAGATAAATTGGATTTTTTGTGCAGATACAATCATTTGAGCAATCAGCTATAGTGGTTTTTATTTACCTACTCAAAGTGGGGCCAAGTCAGTTTAGAGGAAAACTGCTTCCTTCGATTTTCACCTGGAATGTTGATTGATTCATTATTTTTGTATTTATATACCACCGCACTCCATTCAGACTCATGGCGGTTTACAGTAAAACAATAAAAACCAGTCCAATCCCCTAAAACCCCTTAAAAGTATACAATAAACATTGACATTTACATTAAAAGATGGCGATACAGATTTCTAACCTCCCCCCCCCCCAATCTCTCCCACTGTCCGACTGGGGCCAAGAACTCTCTTTCATTGGGAGCAAGGGCCTTGACCTAACTGATGTTAAGGGATCTGCCAGTGGTAACTCCGGGCCCCTACCAGGGCCTCAACCATACACCTGGCAGAAGATCTTGCAGGCCCTGTGGAATGCTGAAACTCCGTCAGGGCCCGTAACTCTTCAGGGAGCTCATTCTACCAGGTCGAGGCCAGGCGAACTTCCCAGGGGGCTGGAAAAGCCAGCAAATTCATACCCGCAGAGTGAAGTGCCCTACTTGGAGATAGGCAGTCCGGCAGATAAGCAGGGCCCAAGCAGCATATAACCTTAAAGGTAAAAACCAATACTTGAACTTGCCCACAGAGCTTCATACGATGCTGTGTTTCCCCCACCCTTTCCTGCTGTGTGATCTTCCTCACTGTTTCCGTTCTGAACTTTCCAAGCTGAGTGCTATAATCCTAAAGCAATTACAGTGGCACCACTAAAATACCTTGACACCATTGAGAGTCTATATTCATTTAGCACTATAGTGATCAACTTAAAATGCTTGGGAGAGGGGGAAGGGTGAGAAAGACTGCCCAGTTTGAAATGACCACAGTGTTTCAGAGACAGCTCATTAACGGGATGAAGTCAGACTACTTTAACCGAGCTAACAATGGATACTATCTGGTTTAGTGTGAAAGGAGCTTTGGTTTCATCTGGTGCACTAAGTTTGATTCCCCCACTCTTCCACATGAGGTTTCCTGGGAGGCCTTGGGCTAGTCACAGTCCTATTACAGCTGTTCTCCCAGAGCAGTTCTGTTAGAGCTCTCTCAGCCCCACTTCCCTCACAGGACGCCTGTTGTGAGGGGTGGAAGGAATATAAGTTGCTTTGAGACTCCTTCAGGTAGTGAAAAGCAGGGTATAAAAAACAACTCTTATTCCTCTTCTTTAAGGAAAGAGATATTTGGAGGTGGTTTTCTATTGCCTGCCTCCACATAGCAACCCTGGACATTCTTGGAGGGCTCCCACCCAAGTACTAACCAGGACCACCCTCCCGGTTCAGATCCTGAGATATGATAGAATCAGGTTGTTCTGGGCCATCCAGGGCCTCTTCTGCATGATGGATAAGCTGATGAGCACTCATTAAATACACCATTTTTTTCCTGATCTCTGCACAGAAGAGTGAATTTACTCCGCAAAACTGATTTTGTTCTGCATGGTGAACTGCCTCTTCGGTGCTTTAAGCGTCTTTTAAGTGTTGTTTCTGAAAGATGCTTTTCACCGATTCATTTCTCTCCTGCCTGGCCAAGATGCTCTATTAGTCATGCAGAGAAGCTCCTCAGTTATGCAGATTAGTGACTGCATTAGAGAACAAAGCGGAGTTGGCGAAACTACAGGGGGCAGGGCTATGAATTGTTTCATGCAGAGAGCATTGCAATGTAGTTTTTTAACAGACTATATTCAATATAGAACAACAACTGTAATATAATAAAGCTGTCTAAACTGGTTGTTTTTTAAACTGTGGGAACGAATGACATGTCCCTGAATACCATCGCTCCTATTTGTCAGGATCAGTGCCTGGTCCTGCCATGGGTTGACCTGGGTTACTCCATGTTTGGTTGCTTTGCATTTTACATTTCCTGCTGGGGCCTCTTTATAACCCAAGCCCCATATTTTATGCTTGCATGCCTGAAATCGAAACTATTTTGCTGTATCCTGTTATCTCAGGGAGCTGTGAATTATTTGTCTTTTGAACCGGCCAGCCGGGTCTGCCTTTTGTAACCACAACATCTATCTCGTCCGGAGATGCCCAAGGACGTGTAAGAAGTAACACTTTGGTTTATGGCACCTGGTGCCCCTCTCCCCCCTCCTTTGGGAACCTTCAAGGTTTGGGTGGGAGAATACTATTGAAAAGGGGTGGCAATTGTGATTTCAGGCAGAATTGACTTTTCTAGCTTAGGTGTATGAAGTAACTTCTCAATAAACGCTTTCTTTATTAAGAAGCCTGTTTTGAGTTCTTGCAACGCTTGACATTAAGTCAATTCTCACAACACCTTTCACCTGTAAGCATGCAGGACAAAGGCAACCTTTATAGTGAGCAGGAAGACGAGGGAGACCTGTACACGGATAACACGCAGGATGATTTTGCCACCTCGGGTTCCTTCGGCTTGGGGATGGCGAAGGTCCTGAGTGACATTACTCCAGGACCCTCAGAATTCTTGGAGCAGCATGTTACCAAACACAGGCGGTTGTCCAAGTACGACCACCCGATGGGCGATGAGCTGTGGCCCGAAAAGCTGCCCGCAGTTGTGCCAGACCGAGGAATGGCGGCGACCCTAGAGTTGCAGGAGCTACAGCTGCAAATGAGCCATGTGGGTGACTGGCTGCACATGGTGTCGGGTGAATTGGGGCCGGATTCCCAGCGTGAGGCGAGGCGCCTCCTACGGGAGCTACAGGCAGCCGCTCGATGGCCAGGAGGTCGGCGATCCTCGAGGGCACACTCAACCCTGCGAGAGCACATGGTGACAGTTGCGAGTTCAGGGACCGGGATCGTGGTTCCGGCGGCGGCGGAGGCCGCGGCCCACTCTTCGGAAGAGAAGGAGGATGCTGGCAACCAGGGTGGAGCGGCTGCAGGTAGCAGAGAGGAACCTCCTGTGGGCGCCCGCGACGGGGACCAGGCTGGGGCTGGAGGAGCCAGAGTGGCTCTAGGAGCGAGAGCCACTGCGGCGGCAGGAGCCGCTGCTGCGGCAGGAGCGGCTGCTGCGGCAAGAGCGGCTGCTGCGGCAGGAGCGGCTGCCATGGCAAGAGCGGGCGCAGCGGCACCGGTAGGAGTAGGACGCGGAGTGCGTCCATGTCCCAGAGGAGCGAGGCAGCCGAGAGGAGCAGGTCAAGATTAGGCCAATGCCCTCCCGGCCCGACTCCCCCCACAACTACGGGGAGTCGAGATGCGCAGGTCCTAGATTCCGACTGAAGATGGCGCCATAAAAGCTGGACTTCTGTTCAGCTCTTAAGCCATGCCGAGGGTCAGGAGCTTCTGCACCTGGCTGACCTGAGCAGATACGCAGATCTGCTCGCCGGTCGCCCCAGGAACCGGGAACGGCATCCTGAGGGTCCTACAGATCCGTGGAGAGGTAGGGGGACCGAACTCCCCAGATTAATAGCGGCGTGTGCTCAATGTCACGATGGCGTCCTTGTCGCAAACAACTTTACAAGCTTGAAACGACCAGCTGACCTTACATTCTTCCCAGACCATCTTTTACCAGATTGACAGGAGCGTTGACAGAAGCTGAAGCCTACAACAGTAAGGATTGAAAGCTTTCTGGCTCTTCCCGTTCTTTTTCCACAAGCTCTTCCTCCCCCCCCTCCTCAACCAATTTACAAGTGAATTCCCTCTTTCGCCGAGTGAGAGACTCCCAGCTAATTATACCCACTAACCAAACAAAGAGAGAGTTCAGTGGGGGTAGCTGACTTGATACGGAGATCGACAAACTGATAATTTGGGATCGCCCGTGCTCCCGTGAGACCTCACGAGACTTTCTGTTTATAATTTGTGACTGCCTGGAACTATGGAGAAATTAACTAAGGCACAGCTTTTCCATTTGTTATGCAAAGGGAACTCAAAGATACTGAAAGCAGTCAATAAGCTGGAAAAGGAAATCCGTGGGATTAAGGGGGAGCTTTTGGACGGAGCCGACTGCCTGGAGAGAGCAGCTGATACAGCTCTGCCAATAATAAATCAAACGAAAACTCAATGTTTGGAAGTTAATCAACAGGAGGGGGAGAGAGCCAGAGATGTAAAAACTCAAAGTACCTTTGAAGAACCTGGGAAAACAGATTCAAGGAAGGAAAGCACCGAAAACCTGGAAGTCTATTCAGAGCAGGAAATGATTTGGATCAGCAAAATAAAAAAAGTCTATTCAAAAGCGACAACAACCAGGAAGCTATCAGGAGATATTCCTGTGTGACCAGAGGAAGAGATCCAGATTGATAAAGTATTCAGAGCCTACTCAAGGGCGACTGCAAGCAAGGATCAAGTAAGAGATTTCTTTGGCCCTGACAGAAGGACAATCAGAAACACTCTACTATGGAAAAAAACACAATTTCATTTTCTGCGACCACCTGAAGGATGAGTTGAACAATGGAGTATTCCCCTGGCTTCCTGTGGGAAAGACAGCAGCAGTAACTTTTAGGACAGGACCAATATATGAAGGGAACTGACTTTATATCGTCTAAGACAATAATAGAATATATCCTTATAATAGATTATACTCTCATATGTATCAACAACTACTTTGCTAAGAAAGATGGTAATAACTCCTAGATCAGGATCAATATGCGATGGGAATTGAATATGTATGTCAATATGTATGCTAAAAGAGGATGACAAACCATACTTCATAGGCATTAACAAGACGGTAGTAGTAACTCTTAGGTCAGGGCCAATTTATGAAGGGGACTGACCTAATATCATTTTAGATAATAACAGAATGTATTCTTATAACAGATCATACTCTCATATGTATTAACAATCACTTGGCTAAGAAAAATGGTGAAAACTTCTAGATTAGGAATAATATGTGATGGGAACTGAATATGTATGTTAAAAGAGATGGCAAACCAAAAAAAAAATAAAATAAAGAGATGCGCAGGTCCTACAAGTTTAAATCTCGATTCACCGGGGACCCATCGGCGTTCCCGGGGTTCCTGGTGCACCTCCAGGCCTACATGATGGACATGGGATTCACCTTCCAAGACGACGCTGAGCGCATTCGATTCGTGGGGGAGTGCCTGGATGGCGAGGCAGCGAAATGGTTCATCGACCTCTACCGCTACAACCCTCGGGCAGTGAGGAACTACGACCACTTCATGAGAACGATGCACCTGATGTATGTGGACCCATTCGAAAGTGAGAAGGCGGAGAAAAAGCTCAAGGCAATCAAGCAAGGATCGATGTCGGCGGCAGAGTACTCCTGGGAGTTCCGGAAACTGTTGGCCTCAGTCCCGGAGTGGACCGAGCCCCAGAGGGTACACGCTTTTCGAGAAGGGCTGGCTGGAAGCCTGGCGCGCAAGTGCCTGCACCTGGACAACCCGGCGACAGTGATGGGCTGGGTACATCTGGCAGGGGAGATGGAGGAGCGCTTGATGTTGGCCGACGGCTTAGGCGGAGGAAAAGAGAAGCCAGCGGTGAAGACTTCAACACCCAAGAAACCGAAGCCAAAGGGCAAAGTGGATTCCAGCAAACGGGCGCGCCAGCGCGAGAAGGGCCTGTGCCTGGGCTGCGAAGCGAAGACGGCTGGAACAACCACCGCCGAGAACAAGCCAGTGGGAGGCACTCCCGCCCGGAGCGCAGCAGCAAAGAAACCAGCTACCAAGAAAGTAGTCCGGTGTCTCATGGCCCCAGCGGGCACCATGCAGGAGGCTGCGGATTCGAGCGACAGCAGCCCGGGAGAGGGCACGAATTCCAGCGAGCAGTCGGGAAACGAGGACAACCTGCTGTAAACGAGCCCCACCAGCAGGTCCCGGTCAGGGGCAAACGTTCGGTGAGTGATTCCCCCTTGGTGCTGTTGCCAGCCACCCTCACTGAACCCAACTCGGGGAAACAGGTGGGGGTGCAATGCATTGTGGACTCGGGCTACACCAAAACGTTGGTGAGCCCTTTGATGGCCAAGACTCTTGGGGTGGGGAAGGAACCGTTAAAGGAGCCATTGCCCATCGCCCAGTTAGACGGGAAGTGTGCCCCAGGGGGGGAGGCCACCGCAAGGACCCTCCCCATCGATCTGGACATTGACAAACATTGGGAGCAGATACAACCACTGGTGGCGCCCCGATCTGCTTTCCCATGCGTGTTGGGGTTGGATTGGCTACGAGAGCACGATCCTGTCGTGAAGTGGAAGAAGGGGACAGTGGAGTTTGCGGCCCCGGGGTGCAAGGAACACTGGCGCCCCGAGCCGCCGGGGGAGGGGCCCATCACCGCTGCTCTCGCGGGGGTGGGGGAACCTAAACTCCCTGCGGAGTATCGAGATTTTGAGGATGTTTTTGCTGAAACTGAGTGCAACTAGCTGCCTCCCCATCGCAAGGCCGATTGTGCGATTGAGCTCAAGAAAGGGGAGCTGCTTCCGAAAGCCAAGCTTTATTCTATGAGCCCCCGTGAAATGAAGGAGCTCAGAGAGTTCCTGGACAAGAACTTGGCCAGGGGTTTTATTCGACCGGCCACCTCCCCCCTGGCTGCCCAGGTTCCCATTGTAAAAAAGGACAGTTCCCTGCGCCTCTGCACAGACTACCGTGGGCTGAATGCGCTCTCCACCTGCAACGCCTACCCCTTGCCCCTGATCAAGGATTTGTTGGGACAGTTGGGGAGGGCGAGGATTTTCACCAAATTGGATTTGCGGGAAGCCTATTACCGAGTACGCATGAAGAAAGGGCACGAGTATTTAACGGCATTTAACACCCCCCTGGGACAATTCGAGTACCCCGCATGCTGTTCGGACTCGCCGGCGCTCCGGGTGTGTTCATGAACATGATTAGCGAAATAATGCATGACCTGTTGTATCAAGGGGTCCTGGTGTACACTGATTACTCTGCCAAGCAGTTCATGGTGCAAGTGGACTCGTCGGACGTGGCCATGGGGGCGGTGATCCTCCAGGAAGGGGGAGACGGGGAACTACACCCCATTGCCTATTTGTCCAAAAAATTTTCGGGGCCCGAGCGGAATTGGGCGATCTGGGAGAAGGAGGCTGCCGCGGTGAAGTTGTCCCTGACCACGTGGAGACATTGGTTAGAGGGGTCAGCAGTCCCGTCCGTGGTCTGGACAGATCATAAAAATTTGCAAGCTCTCAAGCAGCCCCGCTCGCTGTCCGCCAAGCAAATGTGGTGGGCGGAGTTTTTCTCCCGGCTCGACTTTACACTCAGACATCTGCCGGGGAAACTGAATTTCCTTGCTGATGCCCTGTCGCGCCTCCCCCAGTATAACAGCAAGCGCGACCCATTGGTGGACACGGTGTTCACACCCGCCCAGTTGGGACTGGCAGCGATGACACGCAGCAAGGCGAAGGGAGGGGTTCCCGTCCCTGGAGGGTAGGTCCAGAAGGAGGTCTTGAAGGATGCGGAATTTGAGACGCTGCGCTCCTCCTTGGTCAAGAAGGGGGGCCTATTTTTCAAAGATGACCGGCTTTACGTTCCCGCAGCGGCGCGGGGGGAAATTCTGAAATTGTGCCATGACTCTAAATCTGCGGGACACTTCGGCTTTGTAAAAACACTGCATTTAGTCCGGCGGCACTATTGGTGGCCCTCAATGCGGGGGGATGTGGAAAAATACCTACAGGAGTGTCCGACCTGCCTCTCCTCCAAACCCCTGGGGGGCAAGAAAAAGGGCTTGCTGCAGCCATTACCCACACCCTCCTGCCCGTGGTCGGATGTTACGATGGACTTCATCACCGACCTTCCCCTCAGCTATGGGAAAAACGTGATCTGGGTGGTAGTGGACGCTTTTTCCAAACAGGCTCATTTCATCCCCTGTGGGGGGTTGCCCTCGGCCGGCAAATTGGCATCGTTATTTGTCACTCACGTATATCGCCTGCATGGTATCCCTAGGAGATTGCTCTCGGATCGTGGCCCCCAGTTCGTTGCCAAGTTCTGGTGGGAGCTTTTACGCCTCCTTGGGGTGGAGCAAGCCCTCACCTCTGGTTATCACCCTCCGCTGCTTCATCAATCATCAGCAAAATGATTGGGTCTCCCTACTCCCTCTGGCAGAGTTTGCCTATAACAACGGGGTTCACACTTCTACGGGAGCGTCCCCATTTAAAGTGGTCTATGGTAGTGCTCCCCAACCTGCGGGCCGCGGCCCGGTGCCAGGCCGCGAAGGCCATGGCACCGGGCCGCGGCTCCCTCTCCCCGCCCCCCCTGCAGTAAAAAACTTCCCAGGCCGCAAGCTTGCGGCCCGGGAAGCTTCTTACTGCGGGAGGGCGGGGAGAGGAAATCATGGCCAGGCCGCGCATTGCGCATGCGCGGCC
The DNA here is from genome assembly GCF_049243985.1 of Paroedura picta. Lineage (NCBI taxonomy): Eukaryota > Metazoa > Chordata > Lepidosauria > Squamata > Gekkonidae > Paroedura > Paroedura picta. Next base: position 119,920,214 of record NC_135374.1, on the reverse strand, counting down.
CGTGCGGGCGCGGCCCACGGGCGTGGCCCAATGCGCGGGCGCGGCCCGATGTGCGGGTGTGGCCGCACAGGCGCGGCCTGATATGCGGGTGCGGCCCGATGCATGGGCGCGGCCCATGGGCACGGCCGGTCCCCAGCCTCGGAAAGGTTGGGGACCACTGGTCTATGGTACTGACCTGTTGGCAGTGCCCACCTGGGAGCTCGTGTCCTCTGAAGCTCTAGGCGTGGGTAACTGGGCTAGTCACATTGCTGAAGCTTGGCCCTCTATCATCTCCTCCCTAGAGGAGGCTAAACAATCTTATAAAGCCCAGGCAGATAAAAAACGATCTGCTAATCCTACGTGGGCAGTGGGGGACCAGGTCTACCTCTCAACCAAGAACCTCCGTTGTCAGCAGCAGTCCCGCAAGCTGCGGTTTGTGGGTCCTTTTCGTATCACCAGACTAATCAATGATGTGACTGTTGAATTGGAGTTGCCTAAGACTTATAGGAATGTATATCCGGTTTTTCATTCCAGCCTGCTGAAACGTGCCCCCCTGCCGGATGTTTGACACCCCCCACGCTCAACGCCAGTTCCTGTTTTCATCGATAAGGACACCCACTACGAAGTCGACCAAATTCTAGACTCTCGGGTTCATAAGGGGGGCCTCCAATATCTGGTGGAGTGGAAAGATTTCCCTTCTGGGGATAGAGAGTGGGTGGAAGCTGAGAATGTGAAGGCCCCACGGCTGCTCGGTGCCTTTCATAGGGCTTACCCTCTTTGCCCTCAACCAGTGGATGCGGGGTGAGGGGAGGAGGACCTTTTTGGAACGGAGGAATGTCAGGATCAGTGCCTGGTCCTGCCATGGGTTGACCTGGGTTTCTCCATGTTTGGTTGCTTTGCATTTTACATTTCCTGCTGGGGCCTCTTCATAACCCAAGCCCCATATATTATGCTTGCAAGCCTGAAATCGAAACTATTTTGCTGTAGCCTGTTATCTCAGGGAGCTGTGAATTATTTGTCTTTTGAACCGGCCAGCCGGTCTGCCTTTTGTAACAACAACATCTATCTCGTCCGGAGATGCCCAAGGACATGTAAGAAGTAACACTTTGGTTTATGGCACCTGGTGCCCCTCTCCCCCCTCCTTTGGGAACCTTCAAGGTTTGGGCGGGAGAATACTATTGAAAAGGGGTGGCAATTGTGATTTCAGGCAGAATTGACTTTTCTAGCTTAGGTGTATGAAGTAACTTCTCAATAAACGCTTTCTTTATTAAGAAGCCTGTTGTGAGTTCTTGCAACGCTTGACATTATGAAAAAAGACTATCGAGATCTGGGGAGGAAGCTCAAGCAAATGGGGGCACAAGTGGTATTCTCTTCAATATTGCCTGTCAAGGGAAGAGGAATGCGTCTGGAGAGGAAGATAATGGAGGTGAATCACTGGCTGCGTACTTGGTGCCGGCAGGAGAGATTTGGTTTCTGGGACCATGGGATAGGCTTTCTTGAGGAAGGCCTACTAGCACCTGATGGACTGCACTTATCGAAACTGGGGAAGAATGTGTTTGGCAGGAACCTGGGGGAGATTCATCAGGAGAGCTTTAAACTAAAGCCACTAGGGGAAGGAGACGATCAACATAGGGAGTGTATGGAAGGAAAACGATCGGAGGCAGCCCAACCAGCAAGGCCAGCTCATAGGGAACCAAAAGTAAAAGGATTCAGATGTCTTTATACTAACACCCGAAGCATGGGCAATAAAAAGGAAGAGCTGGAACTTCTCAGGCTGATGGAAAGGTATGATCTAGTAGGCATCACAGAAACTTGGTGGAATGATTCTCATGACTGGAATGTAATGGTGGATGGATATGAACTGTTCAGAAAAAACAGAATAGATCGAAGAGGTGGAGGAGTGGCACTGTATGTGAGGAAGGGGCTTACCTGTCAGGAAATTCTAGTGAAGGAGAGCATATCTACAGTGGAAAGCATCTGGGTGAAAATAAGCGAGGGGAAAACAAACAGTGTGGTGGTTGGTGTCTGCTACCGACCGCCTGACCAACGAGAGGATGTGGATGCTGCACTTTGTGAGCAGCTTGAGAAAATATCCAAGTGGCAGGACCTTGTCATCATGGGTGACTTCAATTTCCCAGATGTGTGCTGGGAAACAAACTCTGTGAAGCCTCCTCAGTCATGCAACTTTCTGACCTGCCTGGCTGACCATTTCATTTATCAAATGGTAGATGAACCCACAAGCGGTTCAGCCATACTGGCCTTAATACTGACCAACAGGCAAGAGTTGGTGGATGAGGTGAAGGAGGTGGGGACCCTAGGGGGAAGTGACCATGTCCTCATAGAATTCCTTTTGAGATGGGGAGCCAAGGAAGCTTGTAGCCAGACGCAGATGTTGGATTTTCGTAGGGCAAACTTTAATAAACTCAGAGACATGATGAGTGTCATACCATGGGCGAGAATGCTGGAAGGGAAGGGAGCATGTGAAGGGTGGGCGCTATTCAAACAAGAGCTATTGCATGCTCAATCAATGACTATCCCTGAAAGACGAAAACACTGCAGGAGGTCTAAGAAGCCTATTTGGATGAACAGAGTACTTCAAGAGGAACTAAGAAAGAAAAGGAAAATGTTCAGGAAATGGAGGGAAGGACAGAGCTCTAAAGAAGAGTACCTACAGGTTACTAGGCACTGTAGATCAATCATCAGGAAGGCCAAAGCTCAGAGTGAGCTAAGATTGGCCAGGGAAGCCCATTGTAACAAGAAAAGATTTTTCAGTTATGTGAGGAGCAATCGTAAAGTAAAGGAGGCAATAGGCCCACTGTTGGGTGCGGATGGACAAACTCTAACGAAAGATGCAGAGAAAGGAGAAAGGCTTAGTGCCTATTTTACATGTTTTTTCCCACAGGTCAAAGTGTTTAGGCACATCTAGAGATGGCCGTAGCCAAAGGATAGTGTCTGGGTGGCAGGTTAACATGGATAGAGAGGTTGTCGAGAGGCATTTAGCTGCACTGGATGAGTTCAAATCCCCTGGTCTGGATGAAATGCACCCGAGAGTGCTCAAAGAACTTTCCAGAGACCTTGCACAGCCCATGTCCATCATCTTCGGAACTTCTTTAAGGACTGGAGATGTCCTGGAGGACTGGAAGAGAGCAAACATTATTCCGATCTTCAAAAAAGGGAGGAAGGATGACCCTGGAAACTACAGACCAGTGAGTCTGACCTCTGTTGTGGGGAAGATAATGGAGCAGATATTAAAGGGAGCGATCTGCAAACACCTGGAGGACAATTTGGTGATCCAAGGAAGTCAGCATGGATTTGTCTCCAACAGGCCCTGCCAGACCAACGTAATTTCCTTTTTTGACCAAGTAGCATGTTTGCTGGATCGTGGAGATTCGGTTGATGTCGTTTACTTGGATTTTAGTAAAGCTTTTGACAAGGTTCCCCATGATGTTCTGATGGATAAGTTGAAGGACTGCAATCTGGATTTTCAGATAGTCAGGTGGATAGGGAATTGGTTAGAGAACCGCACTCAAAGAGTTGTTGTCAATGGTGTTTCATCAGACTGGAGGGAGGTCTCTCAGGGCTCGGTGCTTGGTCCGGTACTTTTTAACATATTTATTAATGATCTACATGAGGGGGTGGAGGGACTACTCATCAAGTTTGCAGATGACACCAAATTGGGAGGACTGGCAAATACTCCAGAAGATAGAGACAGAGTTCAACGAGATCTGAACACAATGGAAAAATGGGCAAATGAGAACAAGAGGCAAATGCCATTTTGGACTGTATCAACAGGGGCATGACATCAAAATCACAAGATGTCATACTCCCATTGTATACGGCACTGGTCAGACCACACCTGGAGTACTGTGTGCAGTCTTGGAGGACTCACTTCAAGAAGGATGTAGATAAAATTGAAAGGGTACAGAGGAGAGCGACGAAGATGATCTGGGGCCAAGGGACTAAGCCCTATGAAGATAGGTTGAGGGACTTGGGAATGTTCAGCCTGGAGAAAAGGAGGTTGAGAGGGGACATGATAGCCCTCTTTAAGTATTTGAAAGGTTGTCACTTGGAGGAGGGCAGGATGCTGTTTCTGTTGGCTGCAGAGGAGAGGGCACGCAGTAATGGGTTTAAACTTCAAGTACAACGATATAGGCTAGATATCAGGAAAAAACTTTTCACAGTCAGAGTAGTTCAGCAGTGGAATACGCTGCCTAAGGAGGTGGTGAGCTCCCCCTCACTGGCAGTCTTCAAGCAAAGGTTGGATACACACTTTTCTTGGATGCTTTAGGATGCTTAGGGCTAATCCTGCGTTGAGCAGGGGGTTGGACTAGATGGCCTGTATGGCCCCTTCCAACTCTATGATTCTATGATTCTACGATTCTATTATTCTGTTTTATTTAGCTCCATGCAGCATACCTCCAGGTAAGGACTGAAAACTTCTATCCATTATTCTTTAAAGATGAACATTCAAAACCTTCGAAGAATAGAACAATAAAGCAATGCCTATTTTTAAATATATATGTATGTATTTATGTATGTATGTATGTATGTATGTATGTGTATATGTATATGTATATGTATATGTATATGTATATTGATTTTTGATGCTTTATTAATAAATTGAAATATGTGTCAAAGAAAAAAATGGTTTTGCTTCTCCAAAGTCCTCCTCTCCTTCATTTCCAGTTCTGAAATTATAAATTAAAGATACCTACATGGCACTTCAGTTTCAACCCCAATGAAATATTTGATGAATGTTGTTTTAACTTTGGAATGCTTAAATTCCGAAAAATCTTGTTGGTCTTTAAGATACTTCTGGACTCTAATCCAGGTTTCTGCACACTGCTCAGTACATGAATCTTGGTGCAAAAGATTGAGTTTATGGAAAGCAAGCAAGTTAACCTAAATCATTTTTGTCAGAACTGAGGCAAAGCAAAAAAGATCCAGCTTATAACTCTGTATTCAAACCCACCACCCTCCTGTGAGAACCCGTTAAATGTGAAAAATCTTCAAAGTCCAAACAGTCTTGATATCAAAAGAACCCAAGGAGATTCACTCGCCTTCCTGGAGCCAAGTGGAGAGGGATTGGGGGGAGAAGTGAAAACATAGGGGAACCGGGACAGGCAGTTCAAACAATCTACATATACATCTACACTTCTAACAGTATCTAAAATATATCGCGGAAGCCAGACACTTCTGACATTTTGCCTCTCCAAAATTTTGCCTCTCCACCTGCCACAGATTCTGGGGAGGGTTTTTGGGGATAGGATGGGTGAAAGTCCTGGACCAGCCTGACCACCTGAATATGAGCACCCACCCATTCCCTATCCCTCACCAGAACTCCTTCCAATCCACCACGTACCACAATTTTCAGCGGTGCACTCGAGATTCCAAGATCTTGTTGAGTTCATAGTGGGTGCCTGACTGTCAGGTGCCATATGCCATTTGTCAGGTTCAGGTGTGTGGCAGAAAATGCTGCAGTAGAAAACTGGATGGACATTTTTGTAAGACTTTGGAAGGGACGGTTCAACCATGATGTCATTGATCAGGTGGGTGATTGTAAAGTCACATTTCATATCCAATTTGCAGTAGGGCTGCTGATGGCATAGATGCTTTGTGGACAAGTATGTTTGGTCCCCAACTTTTCATGGGGGTTCCAGGAGATGCTCTTTGTCAGCTCGGTGTTTATACTCATTCTTGACCACCTCCAGGGTGGGAACAATATTTGGCCAGGTACTCTGGACAGATCTTCAGATACAGAGGGCTGTCAGGACCAGGAACCCAGTTGTAAGACAACCTCAAAGGGGGGCATGCTGGTGCTGGCATGGACCAAAATATTGTACGCAAACTCCGCAAACGGGATGAAGTCAGTCCAGTCATCTTGTTGGTAGTTAATGAAACAGTGGAGGTATTGTTCAAGAACCTGAAACATGACAGATTGTCAGAACTGGGGTAAAGCAAAACAGATTAAGCACATAATTCCGTATTCAATCCCACCCCCTCCTGTGAGAACCTGTGAAACAAAGGAAATCTTCAAAGTCCAAACAGTCCTGATATCAAAAGAATCTTGGAGCTAAGCAGAAAGGGATGGGGTGGGGGGGGGCGGTTGTGAAAACAGAGGGGAATTGGAACAGGCAATTCAAGCAATCTACATATACATCAACAAAACATATGGCAGAAGCCTGGCACTTCTGATACACTTCTGATATTGCAGACCAACATGGCAGCCCTTTGAATCTACCTGTCGGGGACCCGCTTGCTAACTGAAAAAACAGGGTGCCCCTTTGAAGAAAACGTCACGCCAGGCCTGGTGAACGATACAACAGGAACAAGCTTTATTTCAGCAACGTGGAGTCCGCTGGTATGGAGTAAGAGCTTCCACCGAACTCCAGGTGGAAGCTCCCTTTTATACAAAACCCACCTCCTTAGGCTGTATTGCCCCACCCAGTACTTGCGGAGGGAACATGCTGATACAATCATGACTCATGCACATATGCGAGGTTTTCCGGGGTTCCTGATGGCCCATTTTCCTGGAACAAAGGGCCATCTCCGGGCCCTTGTCAAAAGGTGGAGGGGGACATTGAGGTTCTTTAGCGGCCATTGCCACCTCAACGATCGGGTGGGGCGCCCAGCTGCCGGCTTGCCTATGATCACCATGCCCTACCTCCGTGATCGCGGGCGCCTCTGATGGCGGGGTTCGGTCCGGTTCCCAAGCCACCAAGGACCGAACCACGACATTCTGCCCCCCCAAAGGTCCATTCTCCAACCCCCCGGGACGGCCAGGATACCGCTTGTGGAAACGTTCAGTGAGTCGGGGCGCAAGGACGTCCGCTGCCCAGACCCATTCCCGGTCCCCCAAAGCGAAGTCCTTCCATTCCACGAGGTACTGCAACTTCCCCCTGTGGAGTCTAGAGTCCAGGATATCCGCCACCTCGTGGTGCTCCCCCCCCGGCAGGACCTCGGGCGCTGGCGGGGAAAACACGGGGTGCCAAACGTCACCGTCCGGAGTTTTTTTTAGAAGGCTCACGTGAAAGACGGGATGGATGTGCCGGAGGTTCTTGGGGAGCTTGAGCTTGACCGAAACTTCGTTGATCGGGGCCAAGACCTCGAAAGGCCCCAAAAACCGAGGGCCTAGCTTCTTGCTGGGCAAATTCAACCGTAGGTTCCGGGTGGAAAGGTAAACTCGATCCCCCGGTCGGATCTCCTCAGCTGGTCGTCTCTTCCGGTCGGCGTCCTCTTTCTGCGCTGCCTTGACTTTGTGGAGCTGCTCCTGCAGCGACTTCCAGCAGCTCCCGGCACGCTTCCCCCACTCGCGAAGGTCGGCCGATTCCCGGGCGGGGACCTCTCCAAGCTCCGGGAAGTGTCTCAGGTCTGTCCCGTAGACGACGGCAAAAGGCGACATCTCCGTGCTGCTGTGGTCTGCGTTGTTGTACGCGAACTCGGCCAGGGGGAGCAGGGGCACCCAGGTGTCTTGATGATAGGAACCGAAACACCGCAAGTACTGCTCCAGTACTTGATTAACCCGCTCGGTCTGCCCGTCCGTCTGGGGGTGGTAAGCGGAGCTCAGCCCTTGCTCGATGTCTAACAGGCGCAGGAAAGCTTGCCAAAACCGGGACACGAATTGTGAGCCCCGATCGGAAATCACCTTGTCCGGCAGCCCGTGCAGTCGGAACACGTGATCCAGGAACATCCGAGCCAACTGTGAAGCACTGGGGACACTGGCGCAAGGAATGAAATGGGCCTGTTTGGAAAATAGATCTACCACCACCCAGATCACCGTTTTCCCCTTGCTGGGAGGCAAGTCTGTTATAAAGTCCATGGAGATCACTGACCACGGCCGGGTCGGGACCTCGAGCGGGTGCAGCAGACCTTTCGGCTTGCCAACCCCCGGCTTGCAGGTCAGGCAGACAGGACAACCACTGACGTAAGCTTTTGTGTCCCGCCGCAGACTGGGCCACCAAAACCGCCGCCGGGCCAACTTCCAGGATTTTACGAAACCGAAGTGCCCGGCGGTCTTAGCATCGTGGCAGAGGCTGAGGGCTTCCCGTCGTAGCCCTTCCGGGACGTAGACAGCCTCCCCCCTCCGCCAGAGACCGGAGTCCAAAATCAAAGAGTCCCGGAGCTCAGCCAGCTCCTCGTCTGTCCCGTAGGCTGCCACTAGGCGGTCTCGGAGCGGGGCGGTCGCCGGGTCGGGCTCCCATTCCTCCCTGGCCCGACGCCTAGTGACGACCCCCCGTCCCAGCTGCTCCTCACCAAACACGGACCTGGTGCAGGGAGCGTACCCCTCCCCATAATGCGGCAGACGGGAGAGGGCGTCCGCGAGGAAATTCTCTTTGCCGGGGATGTGACCAAGCTTGAAATTGTACCGCGAAAAGAACTCCGCCCACCTCATCTGCTTGGCGTTCAGGGATCGCGGTTGCCGGAGCGCCTCCAGATTCTTGTGATCTGTCCAGACCTCGAACGGCTCCTCTGTTTCCTCCAGCCAATGCCGCCATTCGGTGAGGGCGAACTTAATCGCAAACGCCTCCTTCTCCCAGGTAGACCAGTTCCGCTCCGTTTCGGCGAATTTTCGTGAGAGGTAGGCCGCCGGCCTCAGCTGTCCCGCCTTGTCTCGCTGCAGGAGAACCGCCCCGGCTGCTGCGTCGCTGGCGTCGACTTGTACCACCATCGGCTGGGTTGGGTCGACGTGCAGTAGCGTGGGCTCAGACGCGAAAGCTTGCTTGAGGGCCAGGAACGCTGCCTCCGATTTCTCATTCCAGCCGAGCGCTGCGCTGGGCCGCGTGGCGCGAGGACCTCTCCCCTTGGTACCTAGCAAGTCCGTGAGGGGAGCCACTATGGAGGAGTATCTGGGGATGAAGCCTCTAAAAAAGTTAGCAAACCCCAGGAAGCTTTGTAGCTGTTTCCGGGTGCGGGGCCTTTCCCAGGCCAGCACCGCCTGCACCTTCTCGGGGTCCATAGCTATGCCCTGGGCTGAGATGCGGTAGCCCAAATAGTCCAGGGAGGGACGGTGGAATTCGCACTTAGCCAGCTTCACGTATAGGTGGTTTGCCAGCAGGCGCTTTAACACCTCCCTCACCAGGGTCACGTGCTCTTGGGGATCTTGGCTGTAGATCAGGACGTCATCCAAATAAACAACCACCCCCTGAAACAGAAGGTCCTGCAACACCTCATTAATTAGACTCATGAAAACCCCAGGTGCCCCGCTTAAACCGAACGGCATCACTTTAAATTCGAATTGTCCCAATTGACAGTTAAACGCTGTTTTCCACTCATCCCCCTCCCGGATGCGTACCCGGTAGTACGCCTCCCTTAGGTCCAGCTTAGTGAACAGAGTCCCTTTGCCCAGCCGGGCCAGCAAATCCGGGATCAGCGGGAGGGGGTAAGCGTTCCCCGCTGCGATGGCGTTGAGGCCCCGGTAGTCCTGGCACAGCCGTCGGGACCCGTCCTTTTTCCGGACGAACAAGACTGGAGCTCCCATGGGACTGGAAGCGGGCCGGATGAAACCTCGGGCCAGATTTTTACCCAAAAACTCCCGGAGGTCCTTGAGCTCACCCTCACTCATCTTGTAGATGCGCCCTTTGGGTAGTACCGCCCCCTCTGGGATGTTGATAGCGCAGTCCGTGCGGCGGTGTGGGGGTAGCTCGTCCGCTTCCCGCTCGCTGAAAACGGCTGCGAGGTCTCGGTACTCTGGCGGGACCTCGGGCTCTGGTATCTCCTGCTGCGCCGCCGCCGCTCCCCTGGGACGCGCCGCCGTCCTCTTGTGGCTGGAATTCTCGTGGGGGACCCGATGCCGTGCACCCACCGTCAAGTCGAACTTCAGGGTCCCCGCCCGCCAGTCCACCACGGGGTTGTGTTCCTTCAGCCAATCCAGGCCCAACACCGCCCGATATCCCGCTACGGGGACCTGGATCAGCCACCGCAGCTCTTGGTGGTCCCCTATGTGGATGGCGATAGGACCCACCTCCTCCCCGAAAGGTCCCCCCTGAATCGGGCTGCCGTCCATCTGGACGAAAACCAGGGGAACCTTCCGAATGCGCTTCGGTAGCCCCAAAGCCCGGGCTATCTGGGGGTGGACCATGCTGTGGTCGCATCCAGAGTCCAAAAGAGCCTCCCCCACCCAACTTAGTCCGTTCTCCGGGTTCCGGAGCTCTAAAATTACCACGTTCGGAGGTCGCGCCTCATGCTGTAGGGGTTTTCCCTCGCACCGCGGGACCTGCTGCCCGGCGCCGTCTACAGCAGGTCCTGGCCGTTTCCCGTCGCCTGGGCGCTTCCCGGTTCGTTGCGGAGGTCCTCCGCCCGGCGTGCCTGCTGGGGGCGTGTCGCACCTCCCCCCTGGGAGAGCCCGCGGTCCTCCCCCCCTTGCCGTTGGCACGCTGCTGCGAAATGTCCTGACCCCCCGCATTTCAGGCACAGACCTTCCCGGCGTCTCCTTTCCCGCTCGGGGTTCGGGGGTCGTTTGGGGCGAGAGCTGTCGGGGCCCGGTCTCGGCGCCTCGGCTGACCCGCCTTTGGCCTCCCGGGGGGGTGCGGCGGCCCAACCCAGGCTGGCTTCCAGCTTGGCGACCACAAAACACCACCCCTCCAGTGTAGACAGATCTTCTTCCGTCCCCTTGATCACGGCCCATTCCCTGAGCTTCGGGTTAAGGCCCTCCCGGAAGTACTCGATTTGGGTCTCCTCGTTCCAGGAGAACACCTTGCCTGCTTCCCTCCAGAAAATGTCTATATAGTCCATAACCCCCCTAGTACCCTGTCGAAGTCCCTTGATCCGACTCTTTGCCTTGTCCTCAGCCTGGGGGTCCTGGAATCGTCGGCGGAGCGCGACCACGAAGTCCTGCAGGTCCCGAGTTGCCGGGTCGCCGCGCTCGGCCAACCCTAGGTACCACTGACCCGCCTTGCCCTGGAGACACGAGGCCACCCCCCAGACCAAGTCCTCGGAGTCCTCATACCGGTCTCCATACCTCCGGGCATGCGTCAGCGCGTGGAGGAGGAACTGCGGGAGGTCGTCCGGCGTCCCGTCGAAACGCGCCTTAAGCTCTGGGGGGGAACGTTTTGGAGAGTAGTCCGACCCCCTCCGGATCCGGGATTCTCGGCGTCCGCCGTCTCGTCCTGCTCCGCTCCACCGGCTACCAACTTGCCCAACGACGCCGTGCCGCTCCCTGCCTTGCACGTCGCTCCTGCGTTGGTCCGGCTCTCGCCGCCCCGTCGGCTCACCCGCTCCCCCGAGATCCTCTGCTGTCTCGCCTCTCCGCTGGCCGTCTCGCCTACTCGGGACTGAAAACTGCTCCGGGTCGGGGTCCGGGGCCCGCTCACCAGTGCCGGGCTCGTCCTCGTCGCTGGAGACGTCCTCACTCGACGCGATCCCCTCCGCCGTTGTATTACCAGTCCCTCCGGGCCCGGCCCGAGCTTGCTCACGGGCTTCAGCTGCCTGCAAGCGCCTGGCCAAGTCCGCCATGGCCCGCCGCAGGTCCTCTAGGGATTCCTCAGGTCCTACCGGGCGAAGCGCCTGCCTCAGCTGGGTGTCCCAGGTTGGGGCCAACCCCCCAGACCTCGGCGCGCTCCCCGCCGTGCTTGGGAACCCCATGGCCCGGCGCCTTCCCTTGGCCGCCGCTGCCGAGGGTCTCGGGGTCCCGGACAGCTGCTCCTGGCCCCCCGATTTTCGGAGGAAATCTCCCGGGGACATTAAACTCATGTTCCCGGGGTTCGTGGGGGTCGAGACCGCCCCGTTGCTTGAAAACGCCATCTCTGGATCCGTCCCGATAAGCGCTCGGATGCGATGCCGACCCTGGAGTTCGGTGGGAAGCTCTTACGATGTCGGGGACCCGCTTGCTAACTGAAAAAACAGGGTGCCCCTTTGAAGAAAACGTCACGCCAGGCCTGGTGAACGATACAACAGGAACAAGCTTTATTTCAGCAACGTGGAGTCCGCTGGTATGGAGTAAGAGCTTCCACCGAACTCCAGGTGGAAGCTCCCTTTTATACAAAACCCACCTCCTTAGGCTGTATTGCCCCACCCAGTACTTGCGGAGGGAACATGCTGATACAATCATGACTCATGCACATATGCGAGGTTTTCCGGGGTTCCTGATGGCCCATTTTCCTGGAACAAAGGGCCATCTCCGGGCCCTTGTCAAAAGGTGGAGGGGGACATTGAGGTTCTTTAGCGGCCATTGCCACCTCAACGATCGGGTGGGGCGCCCAGCTGCCGGCTTGCCTATGATCACCATGCCCTACCTCCGTGATCGCGGGCGCCTCTGATGGCGGGGTTCGGTCCGGTTCCCAAGCCACCAAGGACCGAACCACGACACTACCATTACTAAAATACCTGGAAGGGTGGTGGTTAGGAGAGAAGGTAAGCTGGAGAACAGAAACTGGGAAGACTTTCAGTTGCCCCAGATAACTAGTTCCAAAGGAAAGGAGGAAAATGCAAGGGAGTCACACCGACGAGTCAATTCTACAAATCATCATATCTTGGTTTTCTTTAACTTCACTGCAATTACAGCTCTGAAATCCGATTTTTCTGTCTAAGTAAGAGGGAAGGTTAGCAGGAAAAATACATTGAACTGGATAAATTACAGGCTGCGCCACACCACATTTCTTGTACTAGAGTAAAGATCAAGTTGTTTGAGCGAGCTGAAAATCAGAGTCTGATTTGACTTTTCCCCTAATAAGCCTGTGTCTTCAGATAACCTGAATGTTAAAACATGCTGAAATGTTTGTGCGTGTTCGAAAGGTCAAAACCACTGGGAAGTCATTTTGTCTGGAGCTTAGATTGACACTTAGGGCAATCAGAACTGTTTTGCTCTCCACATTATTTAACAAATCTCCCAAAGTCTTTCTTTGTTAAATCAGTGAAGGGTCAAGGGGGAGCTCCATACATTTGGTTAAATTTAAGTAGCTTGTAGGTTACCTATCTGCCTTCCCTTTTCCACACTGTATTTGTACAGGGGGGAAATCAGATTGGGCAGTTCCCCCCCCCCTTTTTAGAAGGAGGAGTAGGCAGAGGAGGAGGTGAAGAAGAAGAGGAGCAGTTGGTTTTAGACCCAGCTTTCCACGGCCTGAAGGGGTCTAAAAGGGATTTACAATTGCATTACCTTCCTTTCTCCTCTGAAAGGGCTGCTTGGTCAGAGCAGCACTATCAGGGCTGTAAAAAGCCCAAAGTCACCCAGCTGGCTGCTTTTGGAGGAGCAGGGAATCAAACCTGGCTCTTCAGATTAGAGGCTACCATTCTTAACCCCTACACCACACTGGTTTTTACTGAAGATACTTCAAGTGTGCATGAACAATCATGTTCTCCCTTACCTGCCTTTGATCCTCATTTTTATGCCCCTATTATTTTGAAGCTAGTGAACACTAGGAAAGTTAGAAAGCCTCATTCTCCTCTGTGAGCTTTCATGTGTCACTGCTCATGTCTACAGGCATATCTACAATCTAATCTCTCACTTAAAAGCTGAGGGTAAGCCTCATTCTCATTTTCAGTTTTCTGACTGTTCCAACTCACAAAATGAGAATCCCATGGGATTACTGGTAAAAATCAGTCAAGCACAAAACAGCGACATTTACGAATTAGAAATCAAATGGAGTTGAAGAGACATTTTGGTCATTGCTCAAGGAGAGTGCAAAATGCAATCAAGGAAAGACTCAATAAAAGATGGTTATAATCATCAGTGGTCCTTCTATACAAAACTATTAGAAAGGTTTTATGTGGATAAAAACTGTTTGACTTTAAAGAAACCAGGGCCCATTCTACACACATTGGATAATGCATTTTCATTGTGCTTTTGCTGCTGGATTTTCCTTTGTGGGTCAGGAAAATCTATATCTAAAGTGTTTTGAAAATTCATTATCCAACGTGTACAAAATAGGGCCTGGACTATATTTGAGGAGAATTATGTATAAACTAGATTTTAAGCCCATTTTATATTAGAATAAAATGGGCGCTAGCTGCTGTCCCTGGGGACAGCGCTTGGTGGCTGGCAAGGGCGGGAGAAGACGGCAAAGGCTTCTGTGCGCCCGGGAACAGCGCAGGGCGGCACGGCCGGCCTGCGCCGTCCCCGTGCGCGCAGAAGCCCTTCTCCCCTCCCACCCCCCCAACGGCAAAGGCTTCTGAGCGCCCGGGAACGGCGCAGGGCGGCTCAGCCGCCCTGCGACGTTCCCGGGCGCGCAGAAGCCATTCTCCCCTCCAACCCCACAACTGCAAAAGCTTCTGAGCGCCCGGGAACGGCGCAGGGCGGCTCGGCCGCCCTGCAACGTTCCCGGGCACCCAGAAGCGGTTCTCCCCTCCCACCCCCCCAACGGCAAAGGCTTCTGAGCGCCCGGGAACGGCGCAGGGCGGCTCAGCAAGCCTCCCAGCGCCATCCCCGGGCCCGCAGAATCCTTTGTACTCCCCCAGTTGGGGGAAGGCACAGGGAGCCGCAGGCCTACCTTCCCTTTCGGCGGCCAGCAGAGTAATGGCCGCCGTGCAGGGAAGGGTAGCCCTCGTCGGGGATGGGGCGGGTTGGGAGGCGCTTCGCGCCTCCCTATTGGCTGTAGTCCAGGCAAACAGCCAATCAGCAGCCGCGTTGTGCGCGGCTGCTGATTGACAGTTTGGGGCTGGACTGACAAGCGGAGGGCCCAATCGGGAGGCGCTTCGCGCCTCCCGATTGGGCCCTCCGCTTGTCAGTCCAGGGGAAGGGGCCTATTGGCACCCTTCCTCATCCCGGACAGGGCCCGCCCTCGGGTCCCTTACTGTTTTATTTCTTCCGCTCCGCTAGGAGCGGTTAAAGACTAGGGGGAGAACCCATTGTATCCAAGAATACAACGGGCGATAGAGCTAGGCAGTGGGAAGAGGAAGAAGAGGTGTTGTCCAGTCTGTTTACAAACACCTTTTCCCTTTGTCTCCCCACAGTACTCAACCTGTGAGGTATATGGGGCTGTGAGAGGTCTGAAGAACTGGGAATGGGCTGCAGTCCCACCTCCAAACCTCCAGGAATATTTCCAATCCAGGGGTAGCTAACCTCCAGGTGGAGCCTGGAGAGCTCCTGGAATTACAGCTCACCTGCAGAGTATAAAGATCAGCTCCTCAGGCAGAAAGGGCTATTTTGGAGAGGGTTGTGGTAGAAAATAAATATTTAAGGCCTCCCACACAGGTTGTTGTTGTTGAATTGAAAGACTTGAGGCCTACTGCACAGGGCTGTTGTGCAGATGAAACAGGAGACAAAAAAACAGTTTCATCTGCAGAATAACACTGTGCAGTGGCCTCAAATCTGCAGAGAAGAAAGACACATGGCTTGGCTGTGTCTAACCCCCGGCCAGAGCAGCGTTTTCAGTGAGAAGGGGCTTTTCTGTGGCCTCCCTGTCAGCCAACTGTTTGGCAGAAGGGGAAAGTCCCCTCCCTCAAAAGGAATGCCCTCAGGCTTCCCTGCTTAGCTCTCTGAAGAAAAAATGCCTCCTTCACAACAGGCCGGAAGGGAGGGAGGGGGAGGGAGCATTCTGCAGCCTCCGGCCAGCTCTGTCAGGGTTCTGAGGCAATTTGCAGTTGGACACGACAGTTAGGACAACCTTGGGGCGAAAAGGGCTGTCACAGCCTCTGTTCTCATCCCCCTTGGCAGCCCTGCTGACCTCCTCTCCCTGTGGTGGTCAGGAGCAAGAGTGGCAGCCAGACTGGGTGAATGGAATTTTGGTCTGTCCTGTTGAGGGGCCAATTGGAAGGCGCTTCGTGCACCTCCCCATTGGCCGCTTGGTCCTTGAGTGGCACTTGGAGGGGCGAATCAGGAGCCGCTTTGCGGCTCCTGAATCGCCCCTCCGAGTTTTTATCACGGACAGAGCCCGCCCTAACTCCTCCCCAATAGCCCTTAGGGCTTTATTTAACCGCAGGAGCGGTTAAAGATGATGATGACCATGTGATAGCAAAAATGTATAAACTTTTTGCTAAAATATAAAACAGAAGAACAGGAGAAAAAATGCATAGTTAACAGGGCAAAGGATTTGGGGTATGATATATCAATGAAAGAATGGGAAAGAAAGTGTTTTAAGGGTCTTAAATTTACATTATATGTCAGCCTGAAAGAGAACTTTTATAAAATGATGTATCAGTATTATATGCCTCCACATAAATAGGATAAGATGTATAACAATACTTCAAATAATTGTTGGAAATGTGAGTCACCAAAAGGAACTTTTTATCATATGCGGTGGACTTGTAAAAAGGCCAAAAAAATTGGTTACAAATAAACTTTTTAATGCAGATCTTAAAGACTCAGATACAGGTGAAACCAGAGGCCTTTCTATCGGCATTGATAGTTAAGCAAACTGAAAATAGTTATTGAAATCTGTTTTTGTATATAGTCATGACAGCAAGACTACTGGGAAAATTTCAAGAATACCTACCATAGATGATGAAAATGGTGGAATTGGTAAAAATGGCAAAGCTTACCTCTTTGATTAGAGATATAAAAGTCTATAAATTAATTTATTGCTAATTGGAAGCCCTTTATAGACTTTTTGCAGGAAAGTTGAAAGAATGAATTGATAACTAGTAGCATTGAGCATTGAGAAATAAAGGAAAATAAACTTACTGGCTAGAGTTTGATAGATTTTTATAGCTGTAAAGAAAACCTAAGAATAAGGGGTTTTTTCCTTTATAAATTTGTAATAATTTGAAATAACTGTAGAGTAAGAAAGCAGTTTTTGAAGAGAATATTTAGAAACAAATGTCAATGCCATCAATCTCTGTTTTTGAGAAACTGAAGTATTTCTGTTTTAACTTTTACATCCTTTATATTGACTTTCTTTTTTCTCACTTGCTTGCTGTTTTCTATAAAAAAATCAATTAAAATAATATTTCTTTTAAAAAACTCGTGGTCATGTGGTCTTGTTGTCCACAAATTGGCAAAAAGGATGTCACTCATATTCAACATTTCCCCATGCCTAAAGGCAAAAAACACATCTTTGATTTTGAAGAAAAGAGCTCTGAGCAAGCAACAGTTTTGTGGCAAATCTGTCGGATCAAAGAGAATAAATGTTTTGCGGGGATATGGCACAACATAAGTTCATATTCAAATATTGAAGTCAAGCATGTTAAGAACTAGATATTTAAATTTATAGAAAGAACTGAGGAAGAATAATCAGGAATTAATGCAACAGGAAGCCAAATTTAAGTTTTGAATGGAGAAGCGATGGGAAATGGCCCAGCATGATTATTGGTTCAGCCATTCTTGTGCATCTAGATCTGTCAGCCACATTTGATGTGGTCAACCATGAGCTATTGGCCACCGCCTTGCCCCACAGGACTCTTCACTCTGTGGGTATGAACCAACTGGTTGTCCCAGGCCCCCAAGATGTTCACCTGGCAGCAACCCAGGCCAGGGCCTTTTTGGTCCTGGCCCCAACCTGGTGGAATGAGCTCCCAGAAGAGCTGAGGGCCCTGCCGGAATTATCAGCTTTCCACAGGGCCTGCAAGATGTATGGTTGAGGCCAGGGCAGAGTCCCGGTATTCCATCTGAGGATTCCCCTCCCTCCTTGGCACCTCACCCCCAATGGGAGATAACTTGGCCTTTCGCTGAATGGGGAGGGAGGGGGATTTGGGGTAATCAGAAGGGTTTATATTTTATCGCTTGCTGAAATTTGTTGGAAGGGATGTTTTCATTGTTGTGAACCACCACAAGTCCATGCAAAGAGCAGTGGCATACAATTAATTAATTAATTAATCAATTAATTAATACATAAATACATAAATAAATCTTGAAGGCAATAGCAATGAACAACAGCTGATTGATTATTTCTGATTGATTATACCTGGAACCAACCAATCAGTGAGTGCTAATCCCAGTTCTCCCAATACATATAGTCTCCATTTATGTGAAACTAGTAGTAAAGTCCATTGCTTGCTGTCATACAAAGGGTGCTAGCTCAGGGTTTGGTGTGGGTTTAGTGCCTCATTTGGAAGCTGGCAAACCTAAGAGGTTTGTGCCCAGCTCTCTGTGCCCAGCAGTCTTAATCCTAGTCAGGTTTATGCACACCTAGGTAGTGTGGAATTCCAGAACATGAATCTACACAAATCTGCAACCTCTCTGCAATGTTCTCTTGACCCGCTACATGGCTGATTAGGTGGCTGCAGAGGCATTACTTTTAAAGCCCCACTTCCAAACCTCAAGGAATATGTTTAGACCAGGGACAGCCAACTTTCAGGTGGGGCCTGGAGATCATCTGGAACTGCTGCTCATCTCCAGACTATAAAGATCAGCTTCCCAGGCAAAAATGGCTGCTTTGGACGGGTGACTCTGTAGAAATATATCCCACTGAGGTTTAGGGATGCCAACCTCCAGGTGGGATCTGAGGATCTCCTGGAACTTCAGCTCATCTCCAGGCTGAAAGGATGTGCCCCTTCAAAAGGAATGCACATGGCCTCAGACACCCCTTGGTTAGCATAGTCTGTTGCTTGGCTGGTGATGACTGCCCTTCTGAAACCTGAGGCCTTCTGCTGATAGTTGCAGTCCCTGTTGTTGTCCGCAAGGCTAAGTCATTGTTTAATAAAAGTGGATCAACTAGTTTCCCCCAAAGTCGCACTCTCTACTTTCCTGTAAAGCTAACTCCACTTGAAATTCTGGGTCACTTATGCCTTTGATTTTGTAGAACCTTCCTGGAAAATATTTTTTATTTACTAGGCCAAGATTGATAAAAGTCACCTCAGTTCCCATGTCTCTCCAGCCATTTAGTTGTTCACCATTTAGAGTGTCGGACTGTAGATATTCTTTATTTAGATCTTCCTGCATTTTCCAGACTCGTAGGACCCATGCTGGTCTGTCTGTTTCCCTTCTGTCTGTGCTCCAAAATACAAACAGTTGCTGGTGAGGGCTGGCCAAAGCCCATAGCCCAGGAGGGACACACCCGCAATCACTCTATCCCAAGCACAGTCTGTGAGCCTCTACAATCCTCTCTAGATCACTGCTCATTTCTAGATTATAACAATCAGTTCTGCAGGCAAAAATGGCTACTTCGGAGGCCGGACTCTGAGGCATTGTAACATTTTAAAGCCCTCCTGCAAACCTCCTGGAATATTTCCGACTCAGGTTTAGCCAACCTCCAGGTGGATCCTGGGCTGATTCTGCACTTACTTTTTTTTCTGCTGTCAATCCTGATGATTTCAGATCGATTTGAACCTGTCTTTGTGTCCCCCCCCCCCGACTTGAAACAAACCCATCTGCACTTGAGCACAAGGCTGCTCTTCCTAAAGGAGTGAGCGGGTGAGCAAGTGGGTGGGTGGGAGCTAAGGCAAGCTGAGCCAGCAGCAGCCTCTCACAGAATGAAACAAATCTCTGCCGTGAGAAGTGTGGACTCTGGAGCACAGTGACCTTAAACAAATAAATCTTGGGAGGAAAATCTTGCAACCCGGAATAGGAAGTCTTAGAACTGGTGCAGAGCCAATAAGGGATAGAATGTTTCTCAGTGGGGAGGACGTAATTCTGAGAAAACACAGATCTGCACTTTAATACTGGGAGGCCTCAAAGCAGTTTTATAAATCATACCGAATTTTCTCTACTGGATATCGCAGGGGAAAGGTAGGGTCATTGCAGTTCAATCAGATTGGTTGCAGATGGGAAATTTAAATCGCCCCAGATCAGAATGGAAATCGCATTCAGTGTAGAGGGCAGGGATTTAATAGACCTGGGATTGGAATAAAAGTTCCATGCACATGCAGCCCTGGAATGCTCCTGGAATTACAGATCATTTCCAGATGATAAAAGTCAGCTTCCCAAGCAACAATGGCTCCTTTGAAGGCTGGACTCTGAGGCATTGTACCATTTTAAGACCCACCTCCAAACCTCCAGGAATATTTCCAACCCAGGGGTAGCCAAACTCCAAGTGGAGCCTGGAGAGCTCCTGGAATTACAGCTTATCTGCAGAGTATAAAGATCAGCTCCCCAGGCAGAAAGAGCTGCTTTGGAGTTTGACAGGGTTGTGGTACAGAAGAAATATTTAAGGCCTCCCGTGCAGGTTGTTGTGGACTTGAAACACTTGAGGCCTACAGCACAGTGTTGTGCAGATGAAACAGGAGGCAAAAGAACCTCCACAACAGCATCCAGTTTCATCTGCACAACAAAACTGTGTGGTAGGCCTCAAATCTACAGAAAGTCACAGAGAAGAAATACACGTCTTGGCTGAGTCTTCCCTCTAGCAGCAAGGCTGGCCACAGAAGTATTTTAAGTTAGAAGGGGATTTTCTGTGGCCTCCTGTCAGCCAACTGTTTGGCAGAGGGGAAAGCTCCTCCCACCCAAAAGGAAAGTGGAAGTACCTCCATAGACTCCTCTGCATTGCTCTCGGGAGGAAACACCTCCCTTGCCTCCGTCAGGGAGTGTTGAAGGCTTCCTTCACAGCAGGCCTGAAGGTGGGGGGGAGTTAGCTACCAGGGGCGGCTAACTCACCGGGCGATAGACTCTGACAAACTGAAAGAACTGTGAGGAGATGGTCAGAAGTGGGACACAGACTGCTTGGGTGGCCCCTGGGCAGACAGCCAATCAGGCTGCAGGAGGACACAGTCAGGAGCCATACAGGCAACTTGATTGGTCAGTAAATGGTGAGGCCCAACTCCTCCTAGGATCTCTTCCCGTCTTTCCTAAAATATTAATGGTTACTGATGGGCAATAGGTGGGGCTGGATCCAATCAGCTTTTAAATTCAATCTTGCCCAAATCTCTTCCTTCCAATCCCATTCAACTTTTGTCTGTGCAGGTCCCATGACCCCCTGATAGGCTGGTCCCTCCCTCTCTTTTAGAATAGAATCACAGAACCACAGAATCATAGAGTTGGAAGGGGCCATACAGGCCATCTAGTCCAACCCCCTAAGCATCCTAAAGCAGTGGTCCCCAACCTGCGGGCTGCAGCCCGGTGCCGGGCCATGAAGGCCATGGCGCCGGGCCGCGGCTCCCTCTCCCCGCCCCCCCCGCAGTAAAAAATGTCCCAGGCTGCAAGCTTGCGGCCCAGGATGCTTCTTACTGCGGGAGGGTGGGGAGAGGGAATCAGGGCCGGGCCGCTCATACGCGGCCGTGCGGGTGCGGGCCGATGCGCGTGCGTGGCCCGTGCGTGCATGGCCCGTGCGTGGCCCGTGCATGCGGCCCGATGTGCGGGTGTGGCCCGTGCGGGCACGGCCCGCGGGTGCGGCCCGATGCACAGGCGTGGCCCAATGTGTGGGCGCGGCCCGATGCACGGGCATGGCCCAATGCATGGGCGCGGCCCGATGCCCTGCAGGTCCCCAGCCTCAGAAAGGTTGGGGACCACTGTCCTAAAGCATCCAAGAAAAGTGTGTATCCAACCTTTGCTTGAAGACTGCTAGTGAGGGGGAGCTCACCACCTCCTTAGGCTGCCTTTTCCACTGCTGAACTACTCTGTGAAAAACTTTTTTCCTGATATCTAGCCTATATCGTTGTACTTGTAGTTTAAACCAGCGGTCCTCAACCTTCTAGTAGTCGGGGACCGCCTCCGAGGGTGGGAGAGAGCCGGCGGCCCGACTGCCGCCACTCACAAACATGCACACGCAGTTGTCGCACATGCGCGTTTTTGCCACTAGGTGGCGTTAATGCGCATGCACAGAGCTGCCGCGCATGCGCGTTTTTGCCAGCAGGGGGCGCAAACACGCATGCGCGGTAGCTCCGCGTGTGTGAGTTTGCGTCGCTGGCGTGCCGGTGGCCGTGCCTGCTTCTTCCCCCCCTCTCTCTGCGGGGGGAGGAAGGCGCGGCCGCTGGCGGCCTGGTACCATGGCCTTTGCGGCCCGCTACTGGGCCGCGGACCGGGGGTTGAGGACCCCTGGTTTAAACCCATTACTGCGCGTCCTTTCCTCTGCAGCCAACGGCAACAGCATCCTGCCCTCCTCCAAGTGACAACTTTTCAAATACTTAAAGAGGGCTATCATGTCCCCTCTCAACCTTCTTTTCTCCAGGCTGAACATTCCCAAGTCCCTCAACCTATCTTCATAGGGCTTGGTCCCTGCATCAGCAGGAGAAGTTGGCTAGATTCATTTCCTTCAAATGCATGGAAAATGGGGATACTGGAAGCCTCATAAGTCGAGCACCCTCCTTGGGTGGTTTCTCAGTCTTTGTGGTTGCATCTTTTGAAAAGGACTGCCTGTTCTGTGTGATATGAGATTTCTGGGCTGCCACCCAGAACAGTATTCAGCACTTAGACTGTTTTGTCTGCACTGTAGCCAAGGAAAAATAGATATGTCGCCCATTATTATTAGTAATATTAATATTAATATTAATAATAGCAACAACATACTTCCCTCCTGTTGCCGGGTCAAGGCAGTGAACACCATGTAAAAATACATACAATACAATAGATAAAAATTATTCACATAAAATTAACATTCTAACTTCAAAACAATTAGTAGCCCGGACCCAGCCAGGGCTGCCATTGATGTCGCAGGAAGGGGAAGAGTGGGAGAAGACACAGGGGAGGAGCCTCAATGCAAGACTCAATGAGGGAACGTGGCACCCAGGGATTGGCTGGGAATGGGCAGTGCAGGTGCCCGTGCCATCTTGTGCCTGGCCTGCCCTGTTTTGCTGGGCAACGTCAGAACAGCGACCCACCCTCCCTCCCCTGAAGGTTAAGCAAGCTGGGTTGGCTAGCAGGACAGGCCTCTATTAGGTTACAGGATGTAGTGTTCTTTATTATATGCTTGCTAATTGTCACAGCTTGTAGATTGGCAGGGAGATGGAGTCTATTTGAAGGGGACAAACCTATGAGTTGGTGCCAACCTTTGGCTAGGGGTCACAGGTCTCAAGGGCCAGATGGCCTGGGAGGGGTCAAGAGGAGGGTTGTGCTCCCTCTTGCCTTCTGAGTCAAGACTTCTCTAGGTAGGAACTACAGCAGCTTAGGTTGCCCATGTTCCCAGCTGGAAACCAGTGCAGGATCTGGGTGAGGTGCTGTAGCTGGGAATATAGATGCAGTCAGCTGACTGCAAAAGTCTCCCAACCCACTGCCATGCCGACATTCCCTATTTTTTGTTAATAAAAGCTTGTGGCCAATCCTGTGTATACACATTCCTTAGCCTGCAAGTCCCACCCTGCAAGTCAATATTAAAACAGTTAAAATCATCCACATTAAACAATCATCCAGCCATGACTTACTGTGTTTCTCCAGATGTTCTCATTGGACAGTTCTCAGGGGAGTTCTAATGGGAGGTCTGTTCAATGTTATTACTTCACAGGCCCCAACCAAAAGCTTAGTGGAAGAGCTCCATTTTACAGGACCTGTGAAACTGTGCCAGCTCTGACAGGGCCTGCATCTCCTCTGGAAGCTGATTCTACCAAGTAGGGGCCCTGGTTGAGTTCAGACATACTTCCTTAGGGCCAGGGATCACTAGACGGTTGGCACTGGCTGAGCATAAGGCTCTTCGTGGGACATAAGCAGGAAGGCAGTCCCTCAGGTACAATGTGAAATACGTGACTCGTGAATGGGCAACAATGAGCAATAATGAAAACTGTACACCCATAAAGCCCTGCCCCTAAATTATGAGACCAGTATTCAAAAAATGACATAATCGATGCAATGTAACCACTAGACCACACTACTTAATTGCTTTGGAAACCAGTCTAGCCACCCCCTGTGTTCCCTAGGGAGATGCTATGGCTCATTGGCAGAATATCGGCTTGGCATGCAGAAGATCCCAGGTTCAACCCCAGCATCTCCAGCTGAAAGGATCAAGTAGAAGATGTCACTCTGCTGGTCTGAGTAGATAAGACTGACTCTAATGGGCCAATGGTCTGATTCAGTATAAGGCAGTTTCATGTATTCATGTGTACACTACCTTGGCCGTGGCATTAAGGACGTTACCCAGGCTCCAGTGGGAAGCCTTCTCCTTCCCTCCCTTCTGTGGAGGATTATTATGCCAGGTGCTGGGGAAAACGAAGGCTGGGACGATGAGCCTGCATCCCTCGCCACTGTATGGCCCTTTCTTCTGGGGAGTGGCATGAGCACCCTTGCCTAGCACTCCTAAAACAGTGTGTCCAGCCCTAAGTATACACAACTTAAAGAGACTGGCACTGCACAGGAAGATTTGAAAGACAAAGGGTGGTTCTCTGAGACGGTTCCTGACTTTAATATACAGTGTGTCATGTTGTATCTGTCAGGTGCCATAAAACTCAGCCTCCGGTTAATAAAAGCTGTAAGTCCAATTGCCATTAGGACATGACTTTTGAAACATGGCATGGAGATTATTTTATACTCTTTTTTTTTTTTAAGCTTGCCTTCTTGGAGAAAATGCCAACACAATGCTGCAAGTTCGTTGGGCACCAAAGGTCAAATTTACAATTCATATTCTGACACCGTAAGTTTAATTAAAAGATAATAGAAGGTGATCATTTATTGATGGTTTTAACACTAATGAATGGCTTTGACCTTAGGGTAGTCTAAGGCACAGTGCCTGTTCTTTAGCAAAAGCAAAATGTGACTGCTCATAATCACTTGAGCACTAGATGAATGTATGTTTTTTGTAATCAAGTACAATATTAATACCAATACATTTATGCTCACCCCCCCAAGATGGAAATAAGTACTGCGGAAATTAGGCAAATTTATTTCAGATGTTTATGTCAGCTATTTAATTTTACATGTTAAGAAGCACTGCCAAAAGCTCATGTTTGATCCCATTAATGTAGGGTCGAGAAATCCCTGGAGATTTGGGGCACGGCTTCAGGATAGAATGGGTTCTAATCTTCATGACTTCCGGCTGGTGAAAGTGGGTCCCAGCATCCACTAGTGGATGCTGGTAACAGGCCGCGAAGGCCACCTTACCGGTAACAGGCCGCGAAGGCCACCTTACCAGACTGCCGGCAGCCGCACCTGCCTCCCCCCCTACAGCGAGAAGGAAGGGAAGAGTTAGGTGCGACTGCCGGCACGCTGGCGACACAAACGTGCACGCGCGAAGTTGTTGTGCATGCGCGTTAGCGCCCCCAGGTGGTGAAAACGTGCATGCGTGGCAACTGCGATTGCGCATTTGCGCGCAGCTGCCACCTGTATGTGCGGCACCTGGGCCGTCAGCTCTCCTCTCACCCCCGGAGGCGGTCCCTGACCTCAGAAAGGTTGGGGACCGCTGCACTAATGTAAAATAAAAGATTGGAGGAGGATTGCACAGAAAGGGGTGGTCCTGACCTGCTGGGACTTTAATAGGAAGGAGTGCAAGTGCACTCAGTGCAAATATGCGCATTTCTGTGAATTGTGCAGTGGGGGACATACAAGGCAAAGTTGTAGGAATGCAGGCAGTTCACAACATCCCATTTGAGGGGCCCAATTCTCCTTAAAGAAGGATGGTGGATTGGGTTCTGGAGGACTTTCTGCCACCAGAAAGTCTTCATGACAACACCCCGGCAGAGCTGCTTAGCCTCACCCCATCTCCAGTGTGGGTAAGTGCCTTATGGCAGCGGTCGGCAACCTTCTGGCTGCTGCGGCTCGCTGCTTCTAAGTAAGGGGAGAGGGCGGCCTGGTGCCCCGCGCAAACGCACATGCAAGGCAATCCCCGTGTGCGTGTTTGCGCCCCAGGCATGCCGGTGGCCGCGGCTCCCTCTCCCCGCCCCTCCAGGCTGCTAGCAAATCGGCCGCCGAAGGGGCCAATTAGCTTGCGGCCTGGCAAGCTTCTCTTCCCCCCCCTCCTGAAGAAGAAGCTTGCCGGGCCGCAAGCTAATCGGCCCCTTCGGCTGCTGATTTGCTCGCGGTCTGGTGAGCTCCTTGCTGCGGGGGGGGGGCAGGAAGAGGGAGCCCCGCGCCGGCGCCAAGGGTGTTGGGGACCACTGCCTTATGGCATATGTTGAACCGGTATACTAACAAGGATGCGGCAGCCTATTTGTTTGTGGGTGTCAGCATCAGCCCCCCTGATCTCTGCCATGATTTATGATTGACCAGAGGATCTCCATGTTGGTTTGATGTGTGTTGTTTGCAGAACCTTTTGTAACCTTTTTTACAACCCTGAACTATTGCACACTGTTCTGTGTATCCTTTCATGCTCTGTCTCCTTCTTGCAAATGTTGGAGGGCGCCGGTCCCCCAAGGCCAGCCGAGCCAGAGACGGTCTGGCAGGAAGCCCAGGATGGCACCTGTGAGAGGGGGGCAATATTACCCTGGGAAAGAAGGGGCATTTGGGCAGGAAGAATGCATTGATAATTCCTTGCTTGCCATATATCGATTAGATTATACCGACTACAGACGTCGGAGTGTTCAGATCTATTTCCAATAAAGCTTTCTATTAATCCAGAAGCCTAGTTGTGAGTCTGTCTGCCCTTGACAGTGGGGTTTTCTGGAGACTTCTGCATTCCATTCACGATGGAGAGGGTGGCCACAGACTATGGCAACCTGAAATCAGCTAGGGACATGCCAAGTATTATAAGGGAGAAGCAGGGAAAGGAGCTGTCAATAGGAAGGGTGGCTGGCCCTTACCATCCCCCTGTCAGGATCAGTCCCTGCTCTCTGCCATGCTTGAGTTTGCAGTGAACCTAAGAGACTCCATCTTGGAGTGATGTGCCTTTACGGAAACGTTCCCATGTAACCAGAATGCTTATCCCTGTAGTTTTCCTTTGATTCCCCCCCTCCTTTGATCCTTGCATTTTCACACTGCATAGTCTCCCTGCTGTGAAACAATGTTGCCCAGTTCCTGTAAACATCTTATCTGCTAGCCCAAGGCGCCGGCCTGAACAAGGCCGTGCTAACTTCAACACCTTGGCAGGAAGCCTGGGATGGCACCTGGGTGAGGGGTTCCCACCTCCCTTGGGAACGCTTGGGCTTAGGCAGGAGAAAGGTATTGATAGCTACTTGCTGTCCTGGTATCGAACATTCTTAACTTCAAATGTTATAGTGACCAGATCTACTTCCAATTAAAGCTTTCTTTCTATAGAAGTTTGTTTGTGAGTTTTGTCTGCGCTTGACACCCCCCTGTTGAGTAACTTGCGGGTGTCACCACTGGGGGTGGTCCCAAAGAAGACTCAGGGCCAGTACAGGCTGATTCAGTATCTTTTGTACCCTGTGGGTTTATCGGTCAACAACTTTATAACCCTGGAATTATGCTCAGTGAAATACGCTTCATTTGACCAGGCCATGGCCATAGTCAGGTCATGCTGGTTGGGAGCATTGATGGCAAAGTGCGACATACAGTAAGCATTCTAATTTCTTCCCCTGAACTCCCATGATTTTTGCTTACTTGGGTTTAAGTTCCAGGGAAGTCAGTACATTGATAAGGTGATGTCAGTGGGGTGCTTGATCGCATGTGCAACATTCAAATCATTCAGTGCCTTCCTGGAATGGGTGGAGAGGGACATCCAGTGACTTATGGAAGTGATAGATGACTTCATTTTCATGGGTCTTAATGTCAACATTGATTACAATCTGTTTTGGTTATTTACTTTAATTGATCTGGCCCCTTTAAATAATTGACTACATCTGTAACTGCCAGCTTCTCTATAAATACTAACTGAAGGTAGCTCTCATGGGCACTTTATGAAATCCCCAGACGATTATGAGCATTTTGCCAATGTGATACTACGACTACTACTAAGTATATTGGAAGGTATGTCATGCTGCTTTGTAAAATTATGAACTATGTTTTGAAATTTTACATACATATATTGTCCATTTGTTTATTCATTTTGCAGAGCAACCACTGACGAAGATAGAATAGAAAGTGGGTTACTTAACCTAAGATCCTGTTTTGGTTGACTCTTTATGTTTGACCATTTAGACTTTATGTTATAACCTTTTCACTTATAAACATAGAGAAGACTACATTATCATTGTGCCTTGGGATTTCCTTTTTTCTTCTGAGTTCATTTTCATGGAGGTAGGAGGATCCAGAGACTGTGCTGATCGGCTGGTAAGCTGGGGGTTCCCCTACCATGGACAAGATTGACAGCCCCACTACTGTGCTCACTTTCCTGAGGATACAACTCACTTTGGTTGCTGGCACCACAAGGCTGCCAGAGGACACGCTGCAGGTTTCTAAAGGCTTCATCAGCAACATGCTTAGCAGGGAAGAGTGAATGCTTGGGAAATGCAGGTGCTTTTAGGGCACCTCAGCTTTGACTGCAAAGTCGTGGCTCCCAGGAGGGCATTCTGCACAAGACTGGCCAGATCAACGGCAGGTGTACGAGGACCTCATCACCAAATAAGGCAGGTTTTATTACAAGAACTCAATGGCATATCCATCTAGCGGACCCTTCTCACGCTGGGATAAGCCCTGCAGGTGCATTCAGATGCGTCAGTCAGCTTGTGTTTGGGGATTCTTTATACCAACCAATGATGTGTTTGCAAATGGCTTGAGTGTTGGGGTTCTGGAGTCCTCAGGGACCTCACCTTCCTGGAATTATTCCCCATCTTAATGGCGGTGATGATATTGTTGTTAGGTGCGAAGTCGTGTCCGACCCATTGCGACCCCATGGACAATGATCCTCCAGGCCTTCCTATCCTCTACCATTCCCCAGAGTCCATTTAAGTTTGCACCGACTGCTTCAGTGACTCCATCCAGCCACCTCATTCTCTGTCGTCCCCTTCTTCTTTGGCCCTCAATCACTCCTAGCATTAGGCTCTTCTCCAGGGAGTCCTTCCTTCTCATGAGGTGGCCAAAGTATTTGAGTTTCATCTTCAGGATCTGGCCTTCTAAGGAGCAGTCAGGGCTGGTCTCTTCTAGGACAGATCGGTTTGTTCACCTTGCAGTCCAAGGGACTCGCAAGTGTCTTCTACAGCAGCAGAGTTCAAAAGCCTCAATTCTTTGATGCTCGGCCTTCCTTATGGTCCAACTTTCGCAGCCATACATTGCTGTGATGATATGGAAAGGCTTAATTGCCAACAGAAGGGTTTGGTTGTGGTGTGATAACCAGGCCACAGTGCAGGTGGTCAATAATCAGTCGTCAACATCTGAACAGGTCATGAGTCTAGTGCGCAGGCTGGTGCTCACTTGCCTATTGTCCAACATCATGTTCAGTGCTAGCCAAGTTAGGGGGCATGCACAATGAGGTAGAATATGCCCTCTCCTACTTTCAGCACAAAAGAAGCATAGAATCATAGAATAATAGAGTTGGATCTTTGGGTTATCTAGTCCAACTATTCAGGACACTCACAACCCTATCACTCATCCACTGTACCCTACCACTCCCTTGAAACTTCACCAAAAGAGGTTTCAGTGATGGCAAAAGGGGCAGAGACCCAGAGAATTTCCCCATCAAGTATTGGAGCCTTGGAGATGGCTGATCCTCCAGGGCAGTGGTCCCCCGACCTTTTTATCACCGGGGACTGGTCAACGCTTGACAATTTTACTGAGGTCCGGGGGGGGGTAGTCTTTTGCCAAGGGACATTGTTGCCTGAGCCCCTGCTCTGCTTGCTTTCCCGCTGGTGCCCCTGACTTCCTGCCGCCCGCTGGGGGGCGTTGCCAGTAGCAACTGTGCAGTGACACACAGAGGGGGAGCCCCAGCCATGGCAGCTGCTGGAGAGCACTAAAGGTGAGCTGGCAGCAGAGTGGCAGGGCAGCCCCCGAGGCAGCAGCCCGGGAGGAGGACGAGGAGGAGCCGTGGCCCGGTACTGACTGATCCTGTCTCCGGACCGGGGGCTGGGGACTACTGCTCCAGGGGACTCTGGGATCCATGGCCCAAACTATGCAGTGAGCATATGAGGGAGTGGCCAATGGTTTTGTGGGATTTGTGCAGAGCGCAAGTTAGCAGTCTGCCTGGCCTATGCAAGAAACACTGGTGTTACAGTATTTGTCATACCTCCAATTGGAAGGGAAGTTGCCCAGCACAATGAAGGTTCACCTGGCTGGCTTGTCCTTCTAAAGTAAACCTGTGCTTTCTGGAACACAATGAACCTATGCTCTGAGCAAAGGCTGAGATCCACTTTGGCATTCCATCTGACTTAAATGAATATTCTTTACCAGCGTTATTAATGGCATATTAAAAGCAAACACCCAACTGCATTCAATTAAACATGGTGTCAGTTTAATTCCATGTATATGACTTATCTCAAGGCTACACAGTTTCCTTGCACTGGGAAATGTTTCACTCATGGAATAAATCCCTTTAGGAGGCAGTGGCTGTAGGATGGATTTAAGGCTCCAGATGGAATACGTGCACGCCACATGTCTTTCCTATTGATGAGAATGGCACATCTGCCTTTCTCGGCAGATGAGCATGAGAAGTGGCAAGATCCAAGATCAGCTCATCTCCAGAGTAAGCTCATCTCCAGACGAAGCAAGGCAGAAGCCCTGGAGAATATGGCAGTTTCAGAGGGTAGACCCTGTGACATTGCACACTTTCCAGGTCCCTCCCTCTACAATATCCACCCTTCCTGGGTGCCAGGCCCAAACCTGCCAGCATTTCCCAGCCCAGAATTTGCAATGCTAGAATATCTCCCTGCAGCCATGGTTCAACAAATCATTGTAGCCTGTAGCCAGTAGCACAAGTCATTCTACTACAGTACTTGTCTGCTTCATTGCCATTTCATTTTCTGGCATGTCTACACCAGCCTTAATGAAGTTGACAAGTCTTCCCTGCTGTTTCTATATCTCTCTTTCCCCTCCATTCAAGGCTTACTTAACTTTGGCAAGGCTCAGAGAAACTAATGTGGCTGTTTACTATAAGACATTTCAAATTGGAGGTTGCTGATCTTCAATTCAAGGTTGTAGCAACCTTCAGGTGCCTTACTGTTTTCTTAGTAATGGCTTTTTTCCTGTGGAAGATCCAAGATGTATTAATCGGTGATGGGAACTGGTATACACGCATCTTCCCCAGAACTGATCTACTAATTAGTTCTTGGTGACAAATGAGAATGCTAATTGGCTTCATTGACAGACCTGCAACTGGAAGAATCCTAATGTGCTGGTCAGCATTTCTTAAAGAAGCTTACATGTATACAAATCTCATGGAAATTTCTGGGTATGTTGTTTTGTATATGATATGTTTCATATTCACAGAGAACTACCCTTTCTTCCTACTACACCAGCTTGGTGTAGTGGTTAGTGTGCATACTTCTAATCTGGCATGCCAGGTTCGATTCTGCGCTCCCCCACATGCAGCCAGCTGAGTGAACTTGGGCTCGCCACGGCACTGATAAAACTGTTCTGTCCGAGCAGTGATATCAGTGCTCTCTCAGCCTCACCCACCCCACAGGGTGTCTGTTGTGGGGAGAGGAAAGGGAAGGTGACTTGAAGCCGCTTTGACACTCCTTCTGGTAGTGAAAAGTGGCTTATAATTTCAAAGAAGTTGGAGATTATGCCTGTGGGAAATTTCAGAGGAGTTGGAGATGGTGCCTGTGAAAGGTTGAGAATTTGAGGATGGATTTCCACTAGAATGTGTGACATACCATAGACTTTGCCCTCTGAAGCTGCCATATATCCCTGGCCCACACATTTCCAATCTTGAAATCAAATGAGGAACTCCAGAGGAACTCCAAGCCCTATCTCAGCGGTTCTCAACCACTCCAACTGTGGTGGCGGCAGGGTTGGCGGCAGCGGCATGCACATGCATGTGGGCAGCGTGGAGGCGGCCATTGAAATGGCTCTACTGCCACTGGCCATCTGCCACCGCTGCCTGCCACCACTGCCCCGGCACTGCTGTCCCGCCGCTGCTGGTTGCCGCTGCTTGTGGACGCTATAGTGGCAACCAACCTGGGCACCCCAAAGAAGGGGCTAAGCAACTGCAAATGGGCTTATGACCCCTAGGTTGAGAACCACTGCCCTATCTGGTGTTTGCCAACCCTAAGCTATTCCTGTTCTGTAGGTAATTATATATTGAAAGTTCTGAGCAGCAGCAATGTTCCTGAATATTCCACAGGAAAGATATAACCAGATTTGTATAAAGTCTCCTTTCGATATAATGAAACCAAACTCTTCAGTGAGGGTGTGGTGGGAACTGCCACCAAGTCACAGCTGACTCATAGGGACCTCCTATAGTTTTCAAGGCAAGAGATGTTCAGGGGTGGTTTTGCCATTGCCTGCCTCACAGCAACCTTGGCCTTCTTTAGTGGTCTCCCGTTCAAGTACTAACCTCAGCCAACCCTGCTTATCTTCCGAAAGCTCATGAGACTGGGCAAACCTCAGCCATCCAGGCCACAGGGCTTAAAACAATTACACCAACAAATAGTAGAGGTTTGAAAAACTCGAGCCTGTGTTTGCCTGAGTTTCCTTTCTTGAATATATTGGATGTGGGTTACATCTGAAAACTTCTCTTATGTCTTCCAAGCGCAACACTGTAATTGCACTTGCCTACATACCATAGAAATTTTCAAAAACTCGTGGCTGTGAAGAAATGCTTGGGGCAAGGGAAAAAATCTCTTGACAATATCCGTTGAAAATTCAGAAGCCAGTAAGATTTTCCATTAATTGGGATGGAGCTGAGTTGTTCTAACTCATTCCCTGACTAGCAAAACTGAAATGCTATCTGGGGATACCGCGTAATGCAAATAAGATGCATTCTTTCAACATTTTCAACTTGAACAAGTTTTATATCGATGGGAGAATTCACCTGTTCTTAGTGCACAAGTTGGATTGTTCTCTAAAAGTATTTGTTTTAGTAAAGCAGATTCATAGCAATGTAAGGATTACCCAAAGCTGACTTTGAATTTAAAAATAGATGCCACTATTAAAATTCCATAGCACAGCCACACAGACTTTAAAACACTGTGATTTTAAGCCCCCAAACCATAAACTTCTTAAAATAATGCAATACAAAACATGGGAAGAGACTCTTGGACTGGGGAGTATAGTAAACTAAGGTGCAAACATTGTTTCTATATGTACTCTGGAAGGAACGTGATAAAGAGAAAGCTCTGTGCCAATAAGTAATGCAATGTACAGAAGTACCAGAGGTTGTTAACAATAAAATATGGTGAATTGAGAAGAATACATTGGTCACATTGACCTTAGCCCAAACAGGAAGAGCGAAATTCTCCCACCTATATAAAATGTGTTCAAGTTGAAAATGTTGCAATAATGCATCTTATTTGCATTAGAGAGTATTCCAGCATTCCAACCATAAGGATTTAAAAATTATTATCACTATACTAAGTTTTCTCGGGCAGGGGGAACTTTTACACATGTAGCAGGTGTAAATTAGCGGCTCTGCTGGAGGAGAAGGTACAGGGATTGCAGAAACGCTTGAACATGCTGCAACATATAACGGAAGGTGAAGAGTTCTTCAACAGAACTCATAAAGTACTCTTGAGAGAGCAAGTGCAGGAGGAAGGAAAGTTACCAAAAAAAATACAGGGGTACCGAACACAGGACAGTATTAAATGGAAGGCTGTTATGCATAGGAGTAGAAGAAAAAGGAGAAGCTCTGCCCCACTGATGCTTTGTTTTAAGGATCTGCCAGACGATGTTGATTCAGGAATACAGGAGCATGGGAGAATGACTGAAGATGGCGCAGTGCTAGCTCGGTCTGCTATGTGCTCTTGAGCCAAGCAGGGGGTCAGGAGCAAATGCACCTGGCAGACCTGAGCAGATACACAAATCTTGCTCGTTGGTCACCCCAGGGACCGGGAACGGTATCCTGAGGGTCCTACAGATCCATGGAGACTGAGTTCTCCAGATCATCGCTGCCTGTGCTCAAGGTCATGACAGCGTCCTTGTCATAAACAACTTTCTAAGCCTGAAACAACCAGCTGATCCTGCATTCTTCCCAGATTATCTCTTACCAGAATAACAGGAGCCGGAGTCTGGGAAGGTCGGCGCCGTAAAGACTGTGAGTTTTCTGTTTGTTTTCCTACTCTTTGGAGCCAGGCAACAGCTCCCCTCCTCCCCCCCTAACCAATTTACAAGGGAATCCTTTCTTCGGACGGGAGTCAAGCCAGCTAAATACACTTGTTAAACAAACACAGAAAGAGCTTAAAGAAAAGAGAGAGTTTGTTGGAGAGAGTTCAGTGGGGGATGCTGACTTGACATGGAGATTGACAAACTGATAATTTAGGATTGCCTGAATTCCCGCGAGACCTCGCGAGACTTTCTGTTTATAATCTGTGACTGCTTAGAACTATGGAAAAATTAACTAAGGCATAATTTTTTCATTTGTTATGCGAAGGGAACTCAAAGATACTGAAAGCAGTCAAAAAGGTGGAAAAGGAAATCCAAGACACCAAGAAAGAGCTCTTAGACAGAATCGACGGTTTGAAAAAACAGCTGATGAAAACACAACTCAGCCAGCAATACATCAAACGAGAATTCAATGTCTGGAAGTTAATCAACAGGAGTGGGAGAGAGCTAGGAACGTAAAAATCAAAAGCATCTTGGAAGAATTTGGGAAAACAGATTTAAGGAAGGAAAGCACCGAAAGCCTGGAAGACTATTTAGAGCAGGAAGAGATTCAGATTGACAAAATATACAGAGTCTACTCAAAGGCGACTGCACGCATGAAGCAATCAAGAGATATCTCTGTGCGACCTGACAACAAGGAAGAAACACAAATACTTCAAGACCTGCCAGCAGATACATCATGGAAAAGAGCACAATTCCACCTTTTGCGACCACCTGAAGAATGTGTTGAACAGTGGAGCAATTACTTGGTCTCTCTTAGGAAAGGCAGCAGTAACCTTTAGATTAAGGCCGATATACGATGGGAACTGACTATATATTATTTGGGATAATAATAGATTGTATCCTTATAAGTATTAATAATTACTTGGCTATTTTTTCTCTCTTCTTTAAGATAATAACAGACTATACCTTTACATGTATCAACAATTACTTGCTCAGCTGGTTGTTTCTTTTTCTCTTTCTTTCTATCTTTTGTAAGCGCTTTATATACAATACAAATACAAATAATATAAAAAAAAGGAATACAGGAGCATGAGCAATTCCCCATGAAGAGCAAGCCACCACAAAGACCAGGAAGTAAGTCACAGCCCCCCAGAGGTAAGAATTCTAGGAGTTCTCCCCCGCAGACCCCACAAAGCCCAGGAAATACTTCACAGGCCCCACAGGTGAGAATTCTAGGTCTGCTCCCAAGGGTAGAAAGAAAAGGGTACTGTTAACTGGCGATTCCCTGCTGAGAAGTGTAGAAGCCGAAGTGTGTAGACCAGAGTTGATGTCTCAAGAGGTCTGCTGCCTACCTGGTACACGCATCAAGGATGTCACAGAATGGCTGGACAGGCTCATCAAGCCCACAGACCATTACCTCTTCCTTCTCATCCATGTAGAAACAAATAATACTGCCCAGCACAGCATGGAACATATTAAGAAAGACTTTGTGGATCTGGGGGGGGGGGAGGTAAAGGACCTAGAGCGCAAGTTGTGTTTTCATCAGTCATTCCTGTAAGTAGCCGTGGCTTAGGAAGGGAGAGAAAAACCATGCAAGTAAGGCTATGTTACTGGAATCGTTGGGAAAGGTTTGGATTTCTGGATCATGGTCTACGATGTCAATATGAGGGGCTACAATCAGGAGATGGTGTGTACCTCACAAGGGTCGGGAAACATATTTTTGGAGAACCCTTGCACACCTGGTGAAGAGGGATTTAAACTAAATCCATAGAGGGAATGAGACATAAATTCAGAACCTGGTGTGATGGCAACAACTGAAGATGGGAAGATTGCAAAGCTACAGGGAACGGCACATAAGAAGAAGAAGAAGAAGAAGAAGAAGAAGAAGAAGAAGAAGAAGAAGAAGAAGAAGAAGAAGAAGAAGAAGAAGAAGAAGAAGAAGAAGAAGAAATGTTGGTTCTTATATGCCGCTTTTCCCTACCCGAAGGAGGTTCAAAGGGGCTTACAGTCGCCTTCCCATTCCTCTCCCCACAACAGACACCCTGTGAGGTGGGTGAGGCTGAGAGAGCCCTGAGATTACTGCTCGGTCAGAACAGCTTTATCAGTGCCGTGGCGAGCCCAAGGTCACCCAGCTGGCTGCATGTGGGGGAGTGCAGAATTGAACCTGGCATGCCAGATTAGAAGTCCGCACTCCTAACCACTACACCAAACTGGCTAAGCAGGGAACTACTAACTAGCAAGGAAGCCCAAAGCCAAAACCATGAGGCACACAAAGGATGGATTACGATGTCTCTACACCAATGCATAGAGTATGGGAAACAAGCAGGAGGAACTAGTAGTCCTGATAGAGGAAGAGGACTATGACCTAAAAGGAATCACAGAAATTTGGTGGGATAATGCTCCGAATTGGAATACTAGAATTGAGGGGTACAATCTATTCAAAAGGGACAGACAAGAAAAGAAGGGGGGAGGTGTAGCAATATATGTTAAGAATCTTTATCCTTGTGAAGAAATACAGGTACCTGAGAATGAAAGTTCAGTTGAATGTATTTGGGTAAATATAAAAGGAGTAGGAAATGAGAGTGGTATTATTGTGGGGTTCTGCTATGGTCCACCAAGTCAGTCAGAGGACTTGAATGAGATACGGCTAGATCAAATGACACAATTCTCAAAGAGAGGAGAAACCATGTTCTTGGATGACTTCAATTACCCAGGTATCTCTTGGAAGACCAACTCTGCTAAAAATACAAACTCTGTTAATTTCATAACTTGTCTTGCTGACACCTTCATTTCCCAGAAAGTAGAGAGGGGAAAAACAGGGTCTGCTATTTTAGACTTGATTCTCATTAGTAGGGAAGAACTGGTGGATGAGGTGGAAGTAGTGGGCACACTTGGTATAAGTGATCATGTGATTTTGGAATTTTCAATTGTGGGAAAGAGAAAACCTTTACGTAGTCGTACGTATAGACTGGACTTTAGGAAAGCAGATTTTAACACTTTTAAAGGTATGTTGGATAGAGTCCTGTAGTCAGAAAGACTTAAAGAGATGGGAGTCCAAGAGGGCTTGGAGTTTCTTAAAAGTGAAATACTGAAAGCTCTATCACAAACGATTCCCTTGAGAAGAAAAGATTGAAGGAGCCTAAGGAAGCCAAGATGGCTCCATAAGCAGGTGTCAAATGATTGAGTTATAAAAAAGAGTAATTTAGGAAATGGAAGTAAGGCTTTATTACCAAGGATGAGTATAAACAAATAACCAATAATTGTAAGGGGAGTGTTAGAAAAGCTAAAGCTCAATATGAGCTGAGGCTAGCAATAAATGCTAAACATAACAAAAAAGGCTTCTTTAGTTATATTTCAAGCAAGAAAAAGAATAGGGACACCATAAGACCAATGCGAGGACAAGAAAGTGAAATTATAACAGATTATGAAGAGAGGGCTGAACTGCTTAACTCCTATTTCTCCTTGGTCTCTTGTGAGAGAAATAGTGCTCAATGTGGAAAAAACGTATCACAACAGGGGAGATGGGAATGGTGGCCTAGAATCACTGTGGGGGCAGTCCATAAACAGTGTCTTTAAATTAAACAAAGTCTTTTGGGCCAGATGAATTGCATCCAAAGGTACTAAAAGAACTTGCAGATATCATCTCTGAACCTCTGTCCATTCTTTTTGACACTTCTTCTAGAACAAGTGAAAACCAGATGATTGGAAGCAGGCAAATTTTGTCCCCATCTTCAAGAAAGGGAAAAAGGATGATCTGAGTAACGATCGACCTGTCAGCTTGACATATGTAGCTAGAAAAATTTTGGAACGCAGTCGGTCCTTGAGCAGCTGGAACTGAGAGCTGTGATTTCTAAGACTCAGCATGGGTTTCGCAAGAACAAGTCATGTTAGACCAAACATATATTTTTTCAAGAAAGTGACTATCTTGCTGCATCAGGGGAATGTTGTGGACATAGTTTATCTTGA
This sequence comes from Paroedura picta, assembly GCF_049243985.1. Classification (NCBI taxonomy): domain Eukaryota; kingdom Metazoa; phylum Chordata; class Lepidosauria; order Squamata; family Gekkonidae; genus Paroedura; species Paroedura picta. Next base: position 119,882,581 of record NC_135374.1, on the reverse strand, counting down.
TTTAAGTAAAGCTTTTGATAAGGTTCCACATGATATTCTTATTGACAAGCTGGTAAAATGCATGATGGATCCTCATTCTGTCAGGTGGATCAATAACTGATTGACAGATCATACCCAGTGGGTACTTGATAATGGTTCAGCATCCTCTTGGAGAAGAGTGACAAGTGGAGTACCTCAGGGATCTGTCCTGGGGCCTGTGTTGTTCAACATATTTATAAATGATTTGGATGATGGATTAGAAGGGATACTTATTAAATTTGCAGATGATACTAAACTGGGAGGGGTAGCGAACAGAATCAGAATACAGGATGATCTTGATAGGCTCGAGAACTGGTCTAAACTGAATAAAATGAAATTCAATAGAAAAAAATGGAAACTTCTGCATTTAGGTAGGAAACAACATATACACCAATACAGAATGGGGGAGACATGTCTTGGCAGTAGTATGTGCGATAAGGATCTTAGAGTCTTCGTAGAACATACATTGAACATGAGTCAGCAGTGTGACTTGGTGGCTAAAGAGGCAAATGGGATTTTGGACTGTATCAAACGAAGAATCGTGTCCAGATGTCAGGACTGACAGACTTGGAGACACACTTCTGAATAAAACAAAGTGTTTGATTCCAAGCAGCTTACACCATGACGTTTGAAGTCGATTCTGAACACTACGTGTCCAGATTCCAGTTTTACAGATTCATTTTCCCGCCCAAATGCAATTACATTCTCAGAGCAAATAGCCCCCACCAACAGATGTCCATTCTAGGCATTGGGCCAAGAGTGATAACAAGCTCATCTCCAACCTTGGCTACTGAGAATAACCAGTTCACAAAGATAAAACAGTCTAGCAGAAGCAATACACAAAAGACAGAAAGCAACAGAGCATGGGTTCAGGGTAACAGACAATGTGTTGTCTGTTGCGCAGACACAGGATGGATTCACTTTTGACAACCTGTGAACATCAATAATGGCAGCAATCATGTGATTCTGACACCAGATCATGGGAGGTGATCATACTGCTTTACTCTGCTCTGGTTAAACCTCACTCGGAGTACTGTGTTCAGTCTTGGGCACCACAGTAGAAGAAGGATGTAGACAAACTGCAGCGTGTCCAGAGGAGGGCAACAAAGATGGTGAGGGGTTTGGAGATCAAGACGTATGAGGAAAGGTTGGGGGAGTTTGTTCTGTTTAGCCTGGAGAGGGTACGACTGAGAGGGGATCTGATAGCCATCTTCAAGTATTTAAAAGGGTGCCATATGGAGGATGGAGCAGAGTTGTTCTCTCTTGTCCTGGAGGGACGGACCAGATCCAATGTGATAAAATTAATTCAAAAGAAATTCTGTCTAAACATCCAGAAGAAGTTCTTGAGAGTGTTTTCTCAGTGGAACAGGCTTCCTCGGGAGGTGGTGGGTTCTCCATCTTTGGCAATTTTTAAACAAAGGCTGGATAGCCATCTGACACAGAGGCAGATTGTGTGAAGATTCAAGGGGTTGGCAGGTTACAGTAGGTGAGCGATAGGTTTGTTACTGTCCTGCACAGTGCAGGGGGTTGGACTAGATGACCCAGGAGATACCTTCCTACTCTATGATTCTATGATCCTACCAGTTCCCTGGATAATATCGTATATACCCGCATATATGCCGACCCGGATATAAGCCGAAGCACCTAATTTTACCACAAAATCTGGGCAAACATATTGACTCGCATATAAGCCGAGGGTGGGAGATGCAGTTACTGGTAAATTTACATTAATTGGAGGCACCAGTAGGTTATATGTTTTTGAATACTTATTTCAAAGAAAAAACAGTAAACTAGCTCTGTCAGTGCAAAAGAGGGCCAGCAAACCAGAGCAGAACAACAGTACCCAAAGTTGGCCACCTCCTACAACAAGTACAACAGCTACCAAACTGCGAGAATGGACTACTCTAACTACAGCTACAGTGCCCCCCCCACCAGAACAAAACACTGAAATAAAGAACTGTAAAAATCAACTTTTAAAGGAAACACAACCCCAAGAAGAAAAGGCAAACAATGCTGTCCCTCAGAAAAAGAAGAAATAAACATTAGGAGAAACAAATAATAGCCACAAGAGGCTATTATTGATTCTTATATGATTCAAAAATACAAATTAAAAAAAAAGTTATTATTCTTCTAATAGCCTTAGTATGAGCCTCTTGTGGCACAGAGTGGTAAGGCAGCAGAAAGGCTGTCTGAAGCTGTCTGCCCATGAGGCTGGGAGTTCGATCCCAGCAGCCGGCTCAAGATTGACTCAGCCTTCCATCCTTCCGAGGTCGGTAAAATGAGTACCCAGCTTGCTGGGGGGTAAATGGTAATGACTGGGGAAGGCACTGGCAAACCACCCCATATTGAGTCTGCCATGAAAACTCTAGAGGGCGTCACCCCAAGGGTCAGACATGACCCAGTGCTTGCACAGGGGATACGTTTACCTTTACCTTTACCTTTAGCCTTAGTATATTATATGTATCTACAAATGCAAAGTATTATTCTCATAAATATATCTTCCAAAAATTAATGTAAGGAAGCCAAAATGGGGCCTGAACTATGAATCAGTGGTCCCCAACCTGCGGGCAGCGGCCCGGCACCGGGCCGCGACGGCCATGGCGCCGGGCAGCTACGGCCATGGCGCCGGGCCGCGGCTCCTTCTCCCTGCCCCCCCGCAGTAAAAAACTTCCCAGGCCGCAATCTTGCGGCCCGGGAAGCATCTTACTGCGGGAGGGCGGGGAGAGGGAATCAGGGCCAGGCCACGCCCGCGCATTGGGCAGCTCCCGCGGGCTGCGCCCGTACGGGCCATGCATGCGCAAATGCGCCATGTGCGCCCAAAATGCGTGGCATTCGCGCATGCGCGGCTTGTGCGGGCGCGGCCCGTGGGCGTGACCCGATGTGCGGGCATGGTCCGCGCGGGTGCGGCCTGATGCCCTGCCGGTCCCCAGCCTCAGAAAGGTTGGGGACCACTGTGTTAAATCATATATATAAACTTTTAACAATATTACATTTCATAATCCATTATATAATATCAAACAGTACTAAGTAAAATAGTCAGTGCCTCATAGTATTAATTGGCCAACTGGCTCACCAAATTCTGGAGCAGAAAAAAAAATGGCCAGGAAACAGGCTTCTAGTGTTTGGATTTGTTTTTTTTAAAGGGCCGACTTCTGCGTATGGTTGAAAGTCAAAGCACCTTTATTGGCATAACCATAACAAAGCATTTGTGTTAAAAGACAAGTTATTTCAAATCACAGTTCATTTGAAAAAAATCCTATGGAGGAATTTTGTAATAGCTTCAGATGCTTGAGAGTTTTGATCCAATTGTTGAGGGAGGCCCACCAAGCCAACCACCCAGGACAGCATGTGGGCGGGGAAGGCCTCACACCAGACCCAGTTGCCACAGAGAGCAAGCTGCTCACTGCATCAACCTGGGCAAAGAGGCCTGGGACACATGCATGTGGCGCCTATATAGGCACCACAAGTCCCACCTCGGTCCTTATTGCCACATACGCTCGCATGCACAATCATAGACTGTGGACAGGCTGCTGGAACAGTCGCATCTGAAGAACCAACTCTTATAAGAACCAATTCTTTTTGTTCTTCTACTTATATGCCACTTTTTCTCTACCTGAAGGAGTCTCAAAGTGGCTTACATTCACCTTCCCTTTCCTCTCCCCACAACAGACATTCTGGGAGGTGGGTGCGGCTGAGAGAGCGCTGATATTACTGAAGAAGAAGAAGAAGAAGAAGAAGAAGAAGAAGAAGAAGAAGAAGAAGAAGAAGAAGAAGAAGAAGAAGAAGAAGAAGAAGAGTTGGTTCTTATATGACATTTTTCTCCACCGGAAGGAGTCTCAAAGCAGCTTACATTCTCCTTCCCTTTCCTCTCCCCACAGCAGACACCTTATGAGGGAGGTGAGGCTGAGAGAGCCCTGATATTACTGAAGAAGAAGAGTTGGTTCTTATATGCCATTTTTCTCCACTGGAAGGAGTCTCAAAGTGACTTACGTTCTCCTCCCCTTTCCTCTCCCCACAACAGACACCCTAGAATACTGCTCAGTCAGAACAGCTTTATCAGTGCTGTGGTGAGTCCCATTTCAAATACCTTGGTCTCAACTTCTCCTTTAACAACAAATGTGCACACCAAAAGAAGCAGATGGCCAAGACCATGAAATCATCCCTAGTTCTCCTGACTAAATTTTACCATTGAAAGGGGAACAAAAATATTCCAGCTGTGTTAAAAATTATTCTACTAAATATATCCTACAAATTCTGTATGGCATTCCAGTCTGGATCCTCGATCTTAATAATGAATTGGAGTCTCTACATTCCATGTTTTTAAGATCTTTACTTGAAGTACCCAACAGTGTCACTAATCAGACCATTCTTATTGAATTAAGTCAGCAACACCTGGCTTTGAAAGCTTGGCTATAGATCTTCAAATATCGGCTGAGAGTTCATTTTTCAGCCCATTCCGGTAGCCTGCTATGTGACCTAGGATGCGACCCACACATTTCCAGTTGGTACAATAGAATTTTACTTAAACTGAAAAACACTGGGCTTGATATTGTGTGGGTTATGGATCTGAGTGAAAAAAAAACATTTTCAAGGCAATTTCATGTATACTTGAGGATATAAAAATGCAAACATTATTTTCCGTCCCATGTAATACCTGTTCCCCCCAATTCTGGGGCATTTCATCCAACTATAAACTCCGACCAGCTTATCTCTCTCAACTGGACTCTCATTTGGCAAGGAGGGTTTTCCTTCTTGCCAGAGTCAACTCCTTTCCCTCAAGTGTGTCCTGGGGAAGATTCCATCAGATTCCTGCCCTCAAAAGACTTTGTCTACATGGCTGTAAAGTCCCGGATACACTACCACATATTGTTTTGGAGTGTCCAGTCTTCTCTCCCGAAAGAGCTTCAATCCAGTCATATTTGATTGGATTTAAATTCCAAAGCCAATTCTAAATCTCTCTTTGTCAAATTAATGCTTTCAGAAAAGGATCCCATTAAAGTTGCCAGGGTAGCCGATGCCCTTGGAAGCATGTTCCAAATAAATAACGTATGTTTGCAAGAGCGGGAACCTAATATTGTTTAATCTATTTTGTTTCCTTGGATTGTGTTTGTCTATGCCAATAAAGGTTTTCTGAGTCTAAACCATTCAGCCACTGCTTCCAAACATCTGGCAAATGGTTTGGGGGGGGGGGTCCAAGCACCTGTCCAAGAGTGTCAGGATCAGTCCCCTGCTCTCTGCCATGTCTGTGCCAAGATGACCAGAGAGACTCCATCTTTGTGTGTGTGTACCTTCTAGTGCTTTTATCATGTAACCATTTGTGCTTATGGCTCTGTAGCTGTCCTTTGAACCTCTACCTTCCCTTTGATGCCCCTGAGCTTTTCACACTGCATGTTCCCCCCTGCTGTGATACTTTGTTGCAAGTACCCCTGTAAACATCTTATCTAAAACTCGAGGCGCTGAGCAGACCAAGGCTGCGGCAACAGAGACACTTTGGCAGGAAGCCCAAGATGGCACCTGGTTGGGGGATGTCATCCCTCCCCTGGGAACGGGGCTGGTTTAGGTGGGAGAATTGTATTGATAACTGCTTGCTTTCCCGATATCGAACAGTCTTGACTTCACATGTTTGAGTATTCAGATCTACTTCCAATTAAAGCTTTCTTTCTATAGAAGCCTTGTTGTGAGTTTTGTCTGCCTCTGACAATGAGGAGATAGAGCTGGGTGTCATCAGCATATTGATGACAATCCAGCACGAAGCTCTGCACCAGCTGGGCCAGAGGATAGGATAGGATTGGCCTTTCATGAGCTATGCAGCTCTGGGCAAACTCTACTTTTCTTCCCCATCAGAAAATATATCCAGCTGTCTGCAATGATCTCTGTACTAGGTATTTGATGACTATGAAGCAAAAACTGCCATGCTCTTATTTTAGTTTCATACCTCTGATATGAAAGGAATACTGTTTGTGATTCTTATTTATGTTCTCTTCTTGAGCTCCATGTTTTCCACTTTTATTTTATTCACTGCATGTATCCAGGGTAGCCCCAGATCCTCCCTGCTGCCCTCTCCTCCACTTCAGCAGTCCACTGTGTCCTCCAAAACTCTGATCTTGGAGATCAAAGGAACCTTTGAGATCAAAGGCAAGTTGTGTGCAGGGGGGGAGGTGAATATATGGGTTTGCAGTGGGAGGACCCCTGGCAACAATTGCCCTTCCGTCCTTCCTTCCTCTACCTTTTGCCAGGATACCTGCTGTTCTGCAGCAGAATAGCACCTATGGACCCAACCCATTATGCAAAATTTATATTATTAGGGGTTTTTTTTTGCAAGTAAGTATATTGTTAGTAAAGAGCTATGATAGATAAATGCTCAAGATAAATAGATAGATGATGGATAGATAAATGCTCAATAAATAATTAAACATGTTCTCTCTGAGACTGTCCACAACCACTCACAATTGACTATATACCAAGGATCCATGGAGGGTTAAAAAATAATCTTACTCAATAACTGGATATCAGCCTTAGATAATACCAATTAAATAGGTGAAATTAGAACTGGATGAGCATTATATGAAACTGCACATGCCCAGGACTAGCTGGACAATAAAATGTATGTCTCTAGAGAGGGTTGCCCCTCCCAGTTTGTTGATTTATACAAAGGGGCTTTTTGCACGCCTTCAAAATAGCACAATGGTTGCCAATTGAAAACGCTACTGATTTGCTGTTATGCACAACGTCGTCGACAATCTGCCACACACCTGAAACCAATCTGCAAAAAGCGCTTCCTTGTAGCGCTTTCAGGGAAATCCCCAAAAGTGGATTCACCCTCCGGAAAGCGATACACTCCTGCAACCAATCTGCAACACTAGCGAAAAAGACCTGTGCGTTAACATTGTTGCGGTTTCTACAAAGTCCCTCCCACTGGCTCTCTTCTCTGATTTTCTGGCGAAGCGATCGCCATTTTTTTTTTCTCCGAGCGAGCGGGGATAAACGCACCAGCGAGCCTCTTTCAGTTTAGAGGCTTCCCCGGCTTCAGTCCCTCCCCTTCAGTCACTAAGCACAAAGAACAGAGAAGCCCGTTTGCTGATGTATTTTCCCTTTATTTTTTACACATTCATTCAGCCGAAAATCGGGCCCGTGAGGGGGGGGGGTTTCACTCGGAGGGAGCGTGGCAACAATCAAACGACAGCTCAAACACACTAGGCAGCTGGATGGGTCTCTCCGTTGCAACGAATTAACACAGATTCGTTGCAATGGGTCTGTTTTTTTTTTTTTAAACCTTTCTTAAAGGGAAAGGGGCTGTTTGGGAGCATGCTAACGGCTGCCCATTGGCTGCTTGACGGCCAGGGGCGGGACGAGCTTGGCAATAGCGCTTCCTGGCTAGCGATTTTTTCCGAGACCGGAAGCCTGTGGGAAACGCTACAAAACGCAACTGGATTCCACTACAAAGGCAGGTATGCATAACGACGAATTCCACTATTTTAAATGGCGATTTTTCATTCAGTGACCAATTTGCTACAAAGATCCTGGTGCGTAAAGCCCCAAAGCATTTCCCTTTATTGAATTTATGTGTATTCTTGATGGATGCGACGTTAACAACTATTTTCCATTTGCTAATTACATCAGTGCAGCAACTTCATCAAAGGAAACCTTAACAATATTCATGAAGGCTCTTATGATGAGTTATTCTTATTTTCTACTCTGTCATGTATGAATAAGAAGTCAAAAAAGGAAGTAATTATCCTCCCTAAACTACTTCATCGACAATTTTCTTCATCTTTGATGTTTCATTGCTCTGGAACATACAAAAGCGGCTGATTTGGAGAAAGGACATTAGTTATTTGGGTGAAATCGGTGCGAATGTTCATATATTTTAAAAATGAGAAAGCAGGAACAGTACAATGACTTTAGAGATGTTGTTGAATGGTTTAAACCAGTGGTCCGCAACCTTTTTCAGGTTGGGGACCGGCGGCAGCAGGGAGGGCGATTGCCCGGCTGCGCATGCCACGCATGCGCCATGTGCTGCCGAAAACGTGTGTGCGCGTTTTCAGCAATGCATGGCGCATGTGCACATGTGCGGCCCTGCTTCCCTCACCCCCCCCACAGTAAGAAGCTTGCTGGGCCGCAAACTTGCGGCCTGGGAAGTTTCTTACTGTGGGGAGGGGCGGGGAGAGGGAGCCACGGCCCAGTGCCAGGGCCTTCGCGGCCCGGTGGTTGGGGACCACCGGTTGAAACAGGGATACAAGGGCCTGCTCATTCACTCCCATGAGTCCTTCTGCTATCCAGGGTTGTGACTGGTTGAGATTTTGTTCTAAAACAGAGGCAATGATCATATTCTTTTACAGTCCATGCCTGAGTCACTGTTACACGTTACATGCACATTGCAGTTCACTCAGTTGTGCATCATGCTCCCCCCTTGGAATGTGTCAACCATCTCTCTAAATTCAACCCTGTGCATCACAGGGGCTGCCTCTATCAGTATGCCCTCAGAAGAATCTTAAGATCTTCAAATACCAACATATCGGCGGTCCCGGGCTCAAAAGACATTCACTTGGCCAACCATGGCTAGGGCCTTTCTGCCATGGCCCCAGCATGGTAACAGGAGATATTCATTGAGATCCAGGCCCTGGCGGAACTTTCTGAGATCTGCAGGGCTTGTGAAACACATACCCTTCCACCAGATTTTCAAGGGGAAAAATTGGAGCACCACAAGGTTTTTGTGCAGTCTTGACTGTGATTTTAATAGCATAAATGTACATACGACATATGATGTGAACTGCTATGAGCGTGCTTGCAGGGGGGGGGGGTTGGTGGTCTCTAAACCCAATAATAAATTAAATAAACCCCATCCTTATCCATTGTTGTGCATATATTTGTGAAATGGCCTAGGGGGTGGGACGTCTCCAGCTGTCCAAGTTGGAATAGGGCCAATCAGGGTGCAGCCAGCTTTGCCCTGATAGGCCCTGCCCCTACAGCTCCCGCCCTCTGTCCCTGGAATCTAGCCTCTTTGCTCTCAGATGTCTCAGTGCCTGGAGCCAGCAGCAGGTAAGGGGAGAGGCCCTAGGCAAAGGATCATGGTGGAGGGTCTGCTAACGAGGACCTCTTGCCCTGCTAGGCTGGGGCTGCTGACAAGGGCCTCCCGGCCTGCTGATTGCTTTTTAAGGACTGCTAAAGAGCTGACTAGCTGACTGCTAAGGAACTCTGTCCCGGCCCTACTAACGAGCTGCCAGCCCCTGCCCTCCCCACTGTGAGCTGCTGCCCAAGGCCAGTTTAAGTTGCCTGGCCAGGGGCCAGGGTTGGGGACCTTTTCAATGCCCGTTCTTAGGCTTTGAAGCTAGTTTAGATATGAATAGTAATTCTGCATATTATGTGCATAATGTGATCAAAGCTCACTTTAGAGAGCCAGTTTGGTGTAGTGGTTAGGAGTGCAGACTTCTAATCTGGCATGCCAGGTTTGATTCTGCACGCCCCCACATGCAGCCAGCTGGGTGACCTTGGGCTCACCACAGCACTGATAAAACTGCTCTGACCGGGCAGTGATATCAGGGCTCTCTCAGCCTCACCCACCCCACAGGGTGTCTGTTGTGGGGAGAGGAAAGGGAAGGTGACTTGAAGCCGCTTTGACACTCCTTCTGGTAGTGAAAAGTGGCTTATAATTTCAAAGAAGTTGGAGATTATGCCTGTGGGAAATTTCAAAGGAGTTGGAGATGGTGCCTGTGAAAGGTTGAGAATTTGAGGATGGATTTCCACTAGAATGTGTGACATACCATAGACTTTGCCCTCTGAAGCTGCCATATATCCCTGGCCCACACATTTCCAATCTTGAAATCAAATGAGGAACTCCAGAGGAACTCCAAGCCCTATCTCAGCGGTTCTCAACCACTGGTAGGGAAAAGCGGCATATAAGAACCAACTCTTCTTCTTCTTCTTCTTCTTCTTCTTCTTCTTCTTCTTCTTCTTCTTCTTCTTCTTCTTCTTCTTCTTCTTCTTCTTTAAAAACGGGCTTTGAAAGGGCCAACATGTAGGAGGAGCAGCCCACGCTCTGCCACAGGGCACAGCCATTTGCCTTCCCCCTGCTCATCTAGTGGATGGGGGAGCTGGAGCAGAATGTGGTGGCCCGGCCTGGGAAGCACAAGGAACAGCCCCAGGTGTGCTCAGCTAGGGCCCCACAAGTCCTTCCACTGGATCTGTGCTATGGGCCCTGTCAATCCTTAAATCCTGAAACTCCTCACATTACATTGAAGTAGTGTTTGAATGTGGATCTCAAGCAATCTCATGTCATGTTCACTCTATTTCTGTCTCCCACTGAGTGGAACATTTCACACCCTGAGCAGAATAGAACTGCTGTAATCTTGAAATGGGTAAAGGCAGCTCAAGACCCTGCACAGCTCTAGATTCCTTCTGAGCAGTTGTGAACCGAGTGTGCTGCAGGAGTGAAAAAGACAAATTTTACACCAGGGATTATTCGGAAAGGCAAAATCTATATTAGGGATCATTACGAAACTAGAAGCACCTCACTGAGGTTTAGGGATGCTAAGCTCCAGGAGGGATTTGAGGATCTCCTGAAATTACAGCTCATCTCCAGGCAACAGAGATGTTCCCCTGAAGAAAATAGCTGCTTTGAAGGGTAGAATCTGGGGCACTGCACCTATGGCCAGGGAGCAACTAACTTCCCTGGATCAGAGTGGCACTCTCCCTCCAGTAGCACAGCAGCCTGTGCTCTCTGGCTCATCCCAGCACACTGGTGACTTCCCAGGGCTTGCTTCTCTGCCATTGCTGGTGGGCTGGTCAGGAGTGAGCTAGACCTGGGACATGGCAACAGCAGCTCCAGGGATGGTGAGTCTCCCCCTGGGGGTCCCCAAAGTGCTTGATGGCACTCCCAGAAGCACCCAAAATTGGCCTTGCTGCTTAGAGTCTGTCCATGGAGCAGCTGCCTGTGGTCGGCCTGGCTGGCCTCCTTCAGTGATCTCTCTGGTATTGAGAAGCAGCCTTGCGCAGGCAACCTTGCGAAGAGAGAGCAATGCAGACACATGGCCTTTTCTTGGGTGGTGGTGGGGATTTTCCACCAACAGGAAAAGGGCAGTCCAGGTTCATCAGTGGTTGGCAGGCAGATTCCTTGAACTGCCTTTTTTCTTGTTGATGTTATATCCCCAAGGGACAATCGCCTTCAGTTTCAAGGAGTGTGTCATTAGGGCCACCAACTGGGTTTTATTAGATGGAAAGGCAGCTGATATTGTAATGCCCCAGTATAGATCTATGGTGCAGCCTCATCTTTGAACGTCCCGTGGCGCGGGGAGCCGCAGACTAAATAAAACAGTAAGGGCTGCTGGGGAGGAGTTAGGGCGGGACTTGTCCGGGATAAAAACTCAGAGAGGGCCAATCAGGAGCAACAAAGCGGCTTGGGGGTCAAGTGGCCAATTGGGAGGCGCGCGTAGCGCACCTCCCTATTGGCCACTTGGCCCGCCCCAGACTCCGTGCTCACACTCCGTCCCCACATGGCTCGCTGCTGGGTAAGGAGCAGGGCTGCCACGTCGAAAACACGGCCGCCTTGCTCCTTTCCCGCCACCGAGCCATGGCCCTTCCCTACCTAAAAGCACACCCCGCGAAGACCGGCCCTGCACCCTCGCCACCGCCCAGGCCCTCCCGTGCCCTTCCGAGCCCAACGACGATCGCCCGTCTCCCGCAGCCACTGCCCGCAGCCCCAGCATACAATTTACCGCCTTCCCCGCCTGTCCGCCCACTTCACCGCGACCTCCGCGGCCAGGCCCTGAGCGCCTCCGAATGCTGGCAACATCGCCCCGCCAACGGACACGCCACTGTCGAGCCGCTCCGCTGCCAGCGACGCACCTCCGCCTCTGCTGCCGCTGCACAAGCCCGCCCGGCCGCCTCCCCTCCTTCGACGAGCCATCGCCTACATGCCAGGATGGCCCCCTGGACTACCCCGGGGACTTCCCAACACTTCCCACGCTCGCCCCCACTCCGAGACACACGGAGCAAGGTTAGTCTCGGCGCCTAATCGCCCGACTCCCACGCCGCCACGCCGCAACTCCGACGACCACTCCCACACCCCAGGATGCCCCAAACATGGCGTCCCTGCAACGCCCGCTCGCTCCGGATCCACGAGCACGAACCCACCCTCCACTCCATTTCTCCACACCTTCCAACCCCCGCCCCAAAAAACCCTACTGCGTTCAGAGGCGGCTAGGAGGACAAGGCCTTCTGCAGGGCCATCCACGCCGCGGCCCGCCTCGCACACCCAACCAATGCCATCCCTGCCCATGCAGAGGCCTTCTGCTGTGCGGGGGGGGGGGGTGACAATCTAGCACCCATTTTATTCCAATATAAAATGGGCTTTAGATCTAGTTTGGAATGATCTGGTCATATCTCCAAAAGGGCAGAGCTGGAAGAAGTACAGAGGAAGCAAGCAAGATGATTAGGGGGTTGGGGTACCCTCTGTACCAGGAAAAGCTGAAGAGCCCGGGACTCTCCAATTTAGAAAACAGACAACTAAGAGGGTTATGAAACTAAGAGGTTTATGAAATTCTGTACAGGGTGCTGATAGTGGACAACAAGACATTTTTCTCCCTCTCCCCAAATACTAGAACTTGAGGGCATCCAAGGAAACTAGTGGGCAGTAGATTCAGGATGGACCAAAAGAAATATTCCTTTACCAAGTGAGAGATTAAAACATGGAATTTGCTACTAGCCACAGTGAACAAGGGGAACTTCCACATTCAGAGGTTGTAATCCTCTGAATCTCGGAGCCAGGAGGCATTGGCTAACAGGTGCCGACAAGTCCAGTGACAACGCAACTCCGTTTTGGCAAATAACTTGGCCGCAGCCGTTTGTTAACAATCAACCCCCAACGGAGGGTTGGCCTGATGCCGGTAACAGGGAGCCTGACCCCTTCGGCTGTCCGGCTGCCTGATATGAACCGCGGCGCTCCAGCTCCACGCCTCACTCCCAGCCGGGAGGATGGCATGCCTTCTGCCGCGGAATCGCCTGGGGAGCGACTGCAAGGTACCCAACGGGTGTCCACCTCCATTGTTGTCCCCGGCTGCTTGGCCCTGGGCCCCTGGCCTCCCAGCCGGGTAGACCGCACCCAGTTACCATCTCCTTGTTGAGACCTCCCACCTCAGGGAGTCCTGTACTCAGACAGTCCTCCCTGCCAACAGGCTCCCTACTGAGCATCACCGAGGCTGCGATGAAAAGATACAAACCCAATAACACAAAAGGGGTGGGTGGGAGGGTTGCTGTCCGGGATGCGGCTATCGCAAAGAGGGTGAGGGCATGTGTGCCCGGCCCATTTATAGGCTTGGAGCCCTCGCCCTCTTCCCCTTGGGCGTGGCCCAATGATGTCATGGGGGGCCGTGTCATCACAGGAAGCCCCCACTTCGTCAACGGCGGCCGCGCTCAGTCGTGGCCACTATATCTTAGGGAAAGGCTCCGGCCTCTGTCCTGTTGTTGTCCATCCAGAGGAACTTGTTGGCCAATGCTTGATCCAGCCAGGGCTCTTCTTATGTTCTTAATGAGTGGCCGCTCATGCGCCCAGTTCAGAGTGGACAGTGGGGCTATCCTCACCCATAATATATAGCAATATTGTGGGAAGTGGGTCTATAGAAATGTTTCCTTTACCAAATTGGCTGAGGGACAGTTGACTTGATCTCTCCCCTCAATAAGTGTCTCAAAATTCTTAGTAGGTGCAGCTTGGTTCTTCTCATCTGAGCTGCAGTTTCCTGCGTAATGGATGGTGAGGGAATCTATTCCACTTTCTCATCCTTCAGTGTGGTTTGTGTGAAGCCTGGCCCATCTTTTACACACTGTGGCATAGATTGTTTTGGCACTAGCAAGACTTTTCTCTTTTTCTGCTTTACCCAGGCGACGAGCAGCAGTCTCATCCAATGCATATTCAGATTATCCAATTTGGCTGCTTAGGCGCCTGCCAATCTGTTGGTCTGGCTGTGTGCCCATGGAAAAGTTGGTTGAAATCTTGCCCAAGGGCACAGTTGGCAAGGAATGATTTTACGACTTGTGTGATGGGATTTTTACCTATGCAAGAATGCTGATGTCTGACCAGACAGACATCTTAGGCTGAAGTGCTTCATGCCTCTTTAAACGTAATCATACCTGTTGGCTCTCTTTTATGACAAATCATACATCCAAACAATACAGTCACAGGAAACATATGGGGCATGGGGAGTCCAGAGACACTTCAAGGCAATCAATAATGTTGCCTATAAAACTAGTAATTTAATCTACTGGACATTCATTTCCCCCACATTTATTTAGCCAACTCATACCTTGAATCTTTCCCCCCTCTGCTTTTCCTTAATAAGCCAAGAACATGTGGGTAAAAATAAATCCTACTTAAGGCATTGATCCAAAACCCATTATGTTTGTTCACTTCAGCTGGTTTCAGATGAGGACCTAATAAATATTGCTTTGTGAGAAGGGTTTATGGAAGGTCAGCATTTCATTCTTGCTATTTCCTCCAGCGAGTAACCCTGAGCAAAAAAAAAATTAATTGCCACATCAAAATTCAAATGCGACTTAAATGAACTAAGGAAAGGGCAGGGAGGAACAATCTCCTGAAGAAGGAAACCAAAAGCATGGCACGGAATGTTACATATCAGCAAGATGGCAACTCAGATGTTTCCTATGAATTGTTCTCTTACCAGTCACTGTTGGATAGAATTTGGGGCTGTACTGGTCAATGAGTGAAGCCCATTCTTTTTGTCACTCGTGGGAATGCACTGAGAGTGGTGGGCTCTGGAAGTGCATATTTTAGAAGGTGGGTTCCAAATCGCATACCTTAGAAAGACTAGTTGGAGTAGCACCTAACAGATTTGTCCTTGCCACCCAGCAAGGCTTTTGATTTTGATTTTATACATAAGTGCAGTCCTCACAATGACTTGACCACTAAGGAATACCTCTTAGGCTCAAAATATGTTTGGTCCATTCTGTCGATCTATTTCATTTGTGGTTAGAAATGTGTGGTCTTTTTAATTACGATGACCATGTTTTTAACATGTTGAATTAGTGCACTTTATTTAATAAATGTTTGTAAAAAAAATGTTGCAAATATTTTTGGAGCTCAACCTTTGGATTCCTTACTATGAATTTAGGCAGACTATGAGAAGTGAGAACTGGCTGCATGTGGAGGAGTAGGGGATCAAACACAGCTCTCCAGATTAGAGTCAATCGCTTTTAACCACTACACCATTCATTAATCCATTGATTTGTTCATTTCATCTCCTTAGATTTCTAGGCCACCCCCTCTCTGAAAAGGTCTTGGGATGTCTTAAAGGTAAAGGTAAAGGTATCCCCTGTGTAAGCACTGGGTCATGTCTGACCCTTGGGGTGACGCCCTCTAGCATTTTAATGGCAGACTCAATACAGGGTGGTTTGCCAGTGCCTTCCCCAGTCATTACCGTTTACCCCCCCAGCAAGCTGGTACTCATTTTACCGACCTCAGAAGGATGGAAGGCTGAGTCAACCTTGAGCCGGCTGCTGGGATCGAACTCCTAGCCTCATGGACAGAGCTTCAGACTGCATATCTGCTGCCTTACCACTCTGTGCCACAAGAGGCTCTTGGGATGGCTTAAAACATAGTAAATAATTTTTAAATAAAAGCGAACACTATAATTGCCCTGTCAGTAGAAGCATCTCCCAGGCCAGATGTTGAAAATAATGAAGTTAAGATAATTGGCTTGCCTTTGAAGGCAGGGAAATGGTTCTGGCCAAAGCCTGAGCATGGGTTTAAAGAAAAATGGAATTAATACATGGGCAAATATGAACTGTAAGCGTGGATCTAAGAAGCCAATGAAAATATATACGACAGGTAATATGGTAATATCAATCCAGAGAAAAATAACAAAATGTCCACAAAGTTTGCTAGAGAAATACAAAGGGTGGAATAAATCATGTTCCAAGGAGAATTCATGTCCAACATACATTTCACTCCATTAGACTTCTTCAAGGGGGCACTTCTCCAAAAACAATATTATAAATATTACAAAAACAAAAAGTCATGTTTAAATACAGAAATTACAACCTACAAATGTTGTGATGTAAATATCCCCAGGCATGGCAATTTCTCAGTGACTTGCCAGTACTGTAAATCTGTATGTCTATGACTCAAATAAGCCTTCTAATATAGTGACGTATCTAAGACTAAACAGATTCCAAATGACAAAAATGTTCATGACAGTATATATGCTAAAAGCATTTTAAATAGAAATGAAAACAGTTACCTTACCACTAATAAATCTTGAAGAGCATGATCAATTTTCAGTTCAACTGAAACATAAATAATCACGCCAAACTCACTGATAAACATGAATGCTAAGAATGGTTGCAGCCCGACTTAAAGAAAGAAAAAGAATTTTTTGAGAGCAACTCACCAGGAAGAATAGCCATTTTGGGGAAAGAAGCATCAGCATGCCAAAATTCCTCAAATAACCATGCAAACTGGTGAAGTAAATACCCGTAAGTGAAATGGGAGGGAAATTCTTAAACACATCCTTACAAGTAAACTAACAAGAAACTCCTTATATGAAGCAGCTCTGAATAGTCAAACAAAACAAGACAGGTCCAAGTGGGTGTTCAGACCCTTAGGATGAAGGCAGTCCAATAAAAAATGTAGGGGGCCTCCTGCTGCAAAAGAATCTGTGTAAAGTTGATATAATTAAAGGCATGGTTCTTGATGATTTTAAATACAAAATATCTATTGCCTTTGGGACTGTGTGAAGTGAAATAGTGTTCCACCACTGCAGCTTCAAGTATCTTTTTCTGATACATGACCTATGTTCTAACACATGTGTTTTTATGTGTCTGGTGGACATGCCTACATATAATAAGGGACAAGGACAAAAAGCCAAATATAAATTGTAATGAGAATTGCAGTTAGAAAAGCTGTTAGAATGAAGACTATATCACAACCAGGTACACCCAAGGAACCAGACCCGACAAAAGATGCACAGGCCTTATGTTTATGGCCCACATACTTAATCAATTGAAAATCCATGTAAAAGAGTTCAAGTTCTTTTTCCATTTCAGACCTATCAAAGGAGGGTTTTGGCACCCCAGAATGTTCTATATCAACCCCCAATATTTATGAATAATCCTTTTAATAGCAGAGGATAAATTGGAATATCCCAATGAATAAATTGTATTATTCCCTTCTCACTTTTGTCTGAAAAAGAGATGACCTAATATTGTCAACTCCAGATCTAGGTTTTTGAACTACTCTCTTGGGATAACCTCGAGAAAATAAATTAAATTCCAGTTGCTGTGCTGCAGTGTGATAAGATGTTTCAGAGGTGCAATTGAGAAACTGGCCATATGAAACTGGCCAGTAACTTATAAGTGTGATATGAACTAAAATGAAGAAGTGAATTCCAATTAGAAGTTTTTCTGTAAATATTGACTTAAAGACTCCCTTCTGGATTCAAATATACTAAGGTATCTAAAAATAAAATGGACTGGGATTCAGTATGATGGATAAATCTAATGGTTGGATGTAACCTCGTTGATCCATTCAAGAAAGTCCAAGGCTTTGGAATGATCCAGAAAAATCACAAAAAGTATTATCTATGAAGCATACAAAAACATTATATGTTCATAGAAAGGACTGGATGTCACAATCAAGTTGAATTTATATTTGGATTTCCCGTGGCCACCCCCTGATTTGTAAAATATAATCATCACCAAAATTAAAATAATTATTCTCAATTGTTATAGCTAAAACAAATCGAAAAGGAATCAAGTAGGAAGTTCTAGGACCAGTCTATTATTCATTGCTTCACTGATGACACACCTGGTTTCATTGTGAGGGATGGCTGTATACAAAGCATTAATATCCAAGGTGATAAGTACCTAACCAGCTAGTGTACTAACCTTTTCAATAAGTTGTATAAAATGGATAGTGTCCTAGATATAAGAGGGAATCAAAGGTATAAAAGGCAGAAGAAAAGTGTTTAAGAATTGGCCAAAGGTAGAACTGGATCCAGATACAATAGTATGATCCAGAGGCGGAAAAATGTTTTTGTATATTTTCGGTAAAATGGAAAATATGGGTACTCAAGGAAATTGATTACACAAAATTTTGTCAGTATTTAAAGATATGTATCCCATGGCTAAGGCCTCAACCACCACTATTCTAATGATTTCTTAAAATTTTGTCATTTAGATCAGCATGTAAGGGTTTGTAAAAATTGATATCACTCAATTACCTCATAAATGCTCAGTTATGCAACTTTCTGACCTGCCTGGCTGACAATTTCATTTATCAAATGGTAGATGAACCCACAAGAGGTTCAGCCATACTGGACTTAATACTGACCAACAGGCAAGAGTTGGTGGATGAGGTGAAGGAGGTGGGGACCTTAGAGGGAAGTGACCATGCCCTCATAGAATTCCTTTTGAGATGGGGAGGCAAGGAAGCTTGTAGCCAGACGCGGATGCTGGATTTTCATAGGGCAAACTTTAATAAACTCAGAGACATGATGAGTGTCATACCATGGACGAGAATGCTGGAAGGGAAGGGAGCATGTGAAGGGTGGGCGCTATTTAAACAAGAGCTATTGCATGCTCAATCAACGACTATCCCAGAAAGACGAAAACACTGCAGGAGCTCTAAGAAGCCTATTTGGATGAACAGAGAACTTCAAGAGGAACTAAGAAAGAAAAGGGAAATGGAGGGAAATGGAGGGAAGGACAGAGCTCTAAAGAAGAGTACCTACAGGTTACTATGCACTGTAGGTCAATCATCAGAAAGGCCACAGCTGAGAGTGAGCTAAGATTGCCCAGGGAAGCCCATTGTAACAAAAAAAGATTTTTCAGTTATGTGAGGAGCAAACGTAAAGTCAAGGAGGCAATAGGCCCACTGTTGGGTGCAGATGGACAAACTCTAACGAAAGAAGAAGAAAAAGCAGAAAGGCTTAGTGGGCAAATGAGAACAAGATGCAATTTAAAAAAGATAAGTGTAAAGTTCTGCATCTGGGTCAGAAAAATGAAAAGCATGCCTACTGGATGGGGGATACGCTTCTAGGTAACACTGTGTGTGAACGAGACCTTGGGGTACTTGTGGATTATAAACTAAACATGAGCAGGCAGTGTGATGCAGCGGTAAAAAAGGCAAATGCCATTTTGGGCTGTATCAACAGGGGCATCACATCAAAATCACAAGATGTCATAGTCCCATTGTATACGGCACTGGTCAGACCACACCTGGAGTACTGTGTGCAGTTCTGGAGGCCTCACTTCAAGAAGGATGTAGATAAAATTGAAAGGGTACAGAGGAGAGCGACGAAGATGATCTGGGGCCTGTATGGCCTGTATGGCCCCTTCCAACTCTATGATTCTATGATTCTATGTACAATGCTGACTTTTTTTCCCCCTCCTGTCACTGCTTAGAATGACACCAGGCTACAAGACTGATTTGGATTGTAGAACTTTGGTTGTCTTCAGTTTATCTTGAGAATATTTTAAGTATTCATCTGGGATGCCTATCTATGATTGAAGGACACAAGCTGAATTTACTAGCTTATAGTCAATATCAACTCTATTTATGGATGTTTTGTTTTATTTGCTGCCTCCCTTCTTCCCACCCCTGTTGCTGCTCTGAATGAAGTTGGCCTAAACTTGTCTTTAGGCATTGTTTTGTTTATGGTTCTTTTGGGTTCCAGTTTGCTTATATTGGTTTTTATATTGTTACATTGTTTTATTGATTGTACCCTGCCTCATACACATTTAGTGGAGAGATGGCATGTAAATGTTTTTTTTAGTCAATCAATATTGCTGTAATATAGATTACCCAGAAGTAGGACGGTGAAAAATGTCTGAAAGGGCCGTAGATGAGTGAGAGTGGGAAGCTATCCAGCTGAGCCATGTTGTATTTTGGGACCAAAACAAGTCTGTCACTGGACACATGTTGTGCACATGACCTTTCTGCTTCTTACAACATTTGTAAAAGTACATTTCTCTTTCTTATGTTAGCGCACAAGAAGAGTTGACTTGCGACATTGTATAACAGAATATAAGAGAAAGCATGATGGATCAGGCCAATAGCCCATCCAGTCTAACATTCTGCGTCACAGAGTGGCCTAAACTCGGGTGCCACCAGGAAGCCCACCAGTGGGGCCAGAACCTGTCCCCCCAATGCCCTTCAAGCATCGAGAATACAGAGAATCTCTACCCCGGTTATAGTGTTCAATTGATACCTTCTGGTTAATAGCCATTCATGGATCTCTGCTCCTTATCTTTCCATCTTCATATTTCGCTAAGGGGTAAGTGGGCGGAGAGTGGGCGGAGCTGGTCCAGGTGAGGGGCCAATTGGAAGGCGCAGTTCTAGCCAATCAGATCGGAATAATGTTTGCTCTCTTCCAGTCCTCCAGGACATCTCCAGTCCTTAAAGAGGTCCCGAAGATGATGGACAAAGGTTGTGCAAGTTCTCCGGAAAGTTCTTTGAGCACTCTCGGGCAATTGAGTGATATTATGTTAATATAAGTTATATCATAACATAAATTAGAATCATAGAATCTTAGAGTTGGAAGGGGCCATACAGGCCATCAAGTCCAACCCCCTGCTCAACGCAGGATCAGCCCTAAGCATCCTAAAGCATCCAAGAAAAGTGTGTATCCAACCTTTGCTTGAAGACTGCCAGTGAGGGGGAGCTCACCACCTCCTTAGGCAGCCTATTCCACTGCTGAACTACTCTGACAGTGAAATTTTTTTTCCTGATATCTAGCCTATATCGTTGTACTTGAAGTTTAAACCCATTACTGCGTGTCCTCTCCTCTGCAGCCAGCAGAAACAGCATCCTACCCTCCTCCAAGTGACAACCTTTCAAATACTTAAAGAGGGCTATCATGTCCCCTCTCAACCTCCTTTTCTCCAGGCTGAACATTCCCAAGTCCCTCAACCTATCTTCATAGGGCTTTGGTCCCAGATCATCTTCGTCGCTCTCCTCTGTACCCTTTCAATTTTATCTATGTCCTTCTTGAAGTGAGGCCTCCAGAACTGTACACAGTACTCCAGGTGTGTTCTGACCAGTGCCGTATATAATGGGACTATGACATCTTGTGATCTTGTGATATCTTGTGATATCTTGTCTTCACTTCAATGTAAAAAAAATAATCACATGTCTTTCAAGGAATTGCCAGAAACTATGAATACACCATAGAGTTCCCAGTAATTCCTAGAGCAATGTGATAACACAACTGGTTTCCCCCAAAAGCGACATCACAACACATATGCTGGTGGTGCTCACCCTAGGTCCCTGACCCCCTCCCAAGCTCCTGGCAGTTGCCAGACATGTATTCTCACAAGAATTGTTCTAGAGCTCCCCTAAACAATCTGAATCCATTGAGCATGCTTTCCTCTACTGCAAATGACTTAACTTCCACAGAGAATGACACTTGAAACCATTAAATATAATTAAATAAACAAATAATGAAAAGAGTTGACTCCCTCAGTACTAACAAGATATTTCTGCAAAGATTTTCACACTCAGATGACTGAAACCATTGCCAGGTATCTGCACCTGTCCCTATTTGCACATCATGATTCTCTTTAATCTGTTTTGTGAATTAGTTTTATTGTTGTTAACTATGCCAATAAAAAAGAGCCTCTTGTGGCGCAGAGTGGTAAGGCAGCAGACATGTAGTCTCAAGCTCTGCCCATGAGGCTGGGAGTTCAATCCCAGCAGCTGGCTCAAAGTTGACTCAGCCTTCCATCCTTCCGAGGTTGGTAAAATGAGTACCCAGATTGCTGGGGCGTAAAGTCATTTATCAAATGGTAGATGAACCCACAAGAGGTTGAGCCATACTGGACTTAATACTGACCAACAGGTAAGAGTTGGTGGATGAGGTGAAGGAGGTGGGGACCCTAGGGGGAAGTGACCATGTCCTCATAGAATTCCTTTTGAGATGGGGAGCCAAGGAAGCTTGTAGCCAGACGCAGATGTTGGATTTTCGTAGGGCAAACTTTAATAAACTCAGAGACATGATGAGTGTCATACCATAGTCGAGAATGCTGGAAGGAAAGGGAGCATGTAAAGGGTGGGCGCTACTTAAACAAGAGCTATTGCATGCTCAATCCATGACTATCCCAGAAAGACGAAAACACTGCAGGAGCTCTAAGAAGCCTATTTGGATGAACAGAGAACTTCAAGAGAAACTAAGAAAGAAAAGGGAAATGTTCAGGAAATGGAGGGAAGGACAGAGCTTTAAAGAAGAGTACCTACAGGTTACTAGGCACTGTAGATCAATCATCAGAAAGGCCAAAGCTGAGAGTGAGCTAAGATTGGCCAGGGAAGCCCATTGTAACAAGAAAAGATTTTTCAGTTATGTGAGGAGCAAACGTAAAGTCAAGGAGGCAATAGGCCCACTGTTGGGTGCTGATGGACAAACTCTAACGGAAGATGCAGAGAAAGCCAAAAGGCTTAGTGCCTATTTTACATCTGTTTTTTCCCACAGGTCAAAGTGTTTAGGCAGGTCTAGAGATGGCCGTAGCCAAAGGATAGTGTCTGGGTGGCAGGTTAACATGGATAGAGAGGTTGTCGAGAGGCATTTAGCTGTACTGGATGAGTTCAAATCCCCTGGTCCGGATGAAATGTACCCGAGAGTACTCAAAGAACTTTCCAGAGAACTTGCACAGCCCTTGTCTATCATCTTCGGAACCTCTTTAAGGACTGGAGATGTCCCGGAGGACTGGAAGAGAGCAAACGTTATTCCGATCTTCAAAAAAGGGAGGAAGGATGACCCGGGAAACTACAGACCAGTGAGTCTGACCTCTGTTGTGGGGAAGATAATGGAGCAGATATTAAAGGGAGCGATCTGCAAATATCTGGTGGACAATTTGGTGATCCAAGGAAGTCAGCATGGATTTGTCTCCAACAGGTCCTGCCAGACCAACCTAGTTTCCTTTTTTGACCAAGTAACAGGTTTGCTGGATTGGGGAAATTCGGTTGATGTCATTTACTTGGATTTTAGTAAAGCTTTTGGCAAGTTTCCCATGATGTTCTGATGGATAAATTGAAGGACTGCAATCTGGATTTTCGGATAGTTAGGTGGATAGGGAATTGGTTAGAGAATCGCACTCAAAGAGTTGTTGTCAATGGTTTTTCATCAGACTGGAGAGAGGTGAGTAGCGGGGCACCTCAGGGCTTAGTGGAGGGACTACTCATCAAGTTTGCAGATGACACCAAATTGGAAGGACTGGCAAATACTCCGGAAGATAGAAACAGAGTTCAACGAGATCTGAACACAATGGAAAAATGGGCAAATGAGAACAAGATGCAATTTAGTAAAGAGAAGTGTAAAGTGCTGCATCTGGGTCAGAAAAATTAAAAGCATGCCTACTGGATGGGGGATACGCTTCTAGGTAACACTGTTTGTGAACGAGACCTTGGGGTACTTGGGGATTGTAAACTAAACATGAGCAGACAGTGTGATGCAGCAGTAAAAAAGGCAAATGCCATTTTGGGCTGTATCAACAGAGGCATCACATCAAAATCACAAGATGTCATAGTCCCATTGTATACGGCACTGGTCAGACCACACTTGGAGTACTGTGTGCAGTTCTGGAGGCCTCACTTCAAGAAGGGTGTAGATAAAATTGAAAGGGTACAGAGGAGAGCGACGAAGATCATCTGGGGCCAAGGGACCAAGCCCTATGAAGATAGGTTGAAGGACTTGGGAATGTTCAGCCTGGAGAAAAGGAGGTTGAGAGGGGACATGATAGCCCTCTTTAAGTATTTGAAAGGTTGACACGTGGAGGAGGGCAGGATGCTGTTTCTGCTGGCTGCAGAGGAGAGGACACGCAGTAATGGGTTTAAACTTCAAGTACAACGATATAGGCTAGATATCAGGAAAAAGTTTTTCACAGTCAGAGTAGTTCAGCAGTGGAATAGGCTGCCTAAGGAGGTGGTGAGCTCCCCCTCACTGGCAGTCTTCAAGCAAAGGTTGGATACACAGTTTTCTTGGATGCTTTAGGATGCTTAGGGCTGATCCTGCGTTGAGCAGGGGGTTGGACTAGATGCCTTGTATGGCCCCTTCCAACTCTATGATTCTATGATTCTATGATTCTAAACGGTAATGACTGGGGAAGGCACTGGCAAACCACCCCGTATTGAGTCTGCCATGAAAACGCTAGACGGCGTCACCCCAAGGGTCAGACCTGACACAGTGCTTGCACAGGGGATATCTTTACCATTATGCCAATAAATGTATTGAATATGATCAAAAGCTGCAGATGCTTTGAAATTCCTATATCACCTTTTTCAGAACAAGGGATATCCAAAATGTCTGCACCCAGTAGTGCAGATTGGCAGGTGAGGGTTGGAAAAGCAGCCCTAGAAAAAAAAGGGGCATTATTTCCAGTGAGCATGCAATAGCATGCAATTATTTCCAGTGAGCATGCAATAGCCCGGTATGGCTCCTGCCACGCATAATGGATATAGGTGGGAAGGAAACAGCCAAAACATCTGAAGCTGTGATAGAGGGTCATCCATGGCCTAGAACATGGAAAAGGAAGGCATGGGGATGAGAGGAGCAATCTTTCATGGAGATATTTGGGACTCTGGTCAAGCAATTTATGTCAGGAACCAGTAGCTACCTGACACCCATTCATTTTCATAGCAATTGCTAACTGGTAGCTACTTTCACTTCAGATTTCCTCTGGGGAGGGACATTAGCCAATTTTGCAGGCAGGACTTGCAGGATTAGGGGAGGCTGAGGAAAACTGTACTCATCAGAGAATGTCCTTTATTCAATTTGGAAATAACATTGTTGCTGTCTCAGCATGGCTCCAGTCTCACTCTACATGCTAGAGTCTTTGATGTTTTTGTTTTAATGTTTCGATTTGTGATATATCACTTTGGTAGCCTAGAAATTTAAATGCAAGTAAATCATTTGGCACTCCCATGACCCAAATCCCAAGCAATGAAGAAAAACGAAATGTAATAAATATGATTATCATTCTACAGTTGCATACATTGTGCTGTTATTGGGGGGGGGGGATAGAGGAAAGTTGTATGTAGTTACCACAGCATGACATTTCTGGGTCTATTTTTTGAAGCATTAAAGTGTTCAAAATAACGATTGCTTCTAGCTGTCATCGATAAATCACATCCAGCCAATAGCGTCAAAGTGACGGATCTCTGGCCATCAAAGGGATTTGCTCATAAGGCACCAGCCAAAATGGTAACAACACAGAGGAAGTAAATGTTTGCATTCAGATTAACGTCCCCGAAGTCAGAGGACCAAAGTATATCAATGAGGAAACCAACATCGGGAGAATAAAGGGGCACCACAGCTGAGCAAAAGAGCAGCAGAACATTATCTATTGGGATTGCTGAAGAAAATGCTGAAAGTCAATTGATTAGCAGGGCAGCAGTTTCCCAATGAAGGTGTGACTTGCTTTTGAGTTAACATGGCCACAGCCATTTAATATATGCCTCCCCCGGGAGGGTTGGCCCAGCACGGAAAGGAGCCTCACCCCCTCAGCCATCCGGCTGCTTGACCTGAGGGTCCAAGGATGCCTTGTGGCCCACTTCATCCCAGCTGGGAGAGCAGGCCCTCTGCATCTGGATTCCTTCATCAGGAAGCGACCAATTTGGGGCCCCCCAGGTGTTCACCTCACTTTGGAACTCCTAGGTCCCTTGGCTACAAGCCCCTGGCCTCCCAGTCGGTGGGCCACACTCATGTTATTGCCAGCCTAAACCGCAGCTGTGACAATAAAACTTAACTGTATTAAGACAAAACATGAACGCTGGGAGGGAGGGAGGGAGAGTGTTCAGGTTGCAGCCACGAAGTGGGGATTAGGCGGGAACACCTGGCACCTATATAGGCACCCATGCCCCGCTTCCCACGACGCAGCCTGGCCGCATGCACTCCAGCAGCTCCTGCTCACCGCCTGCTGCTACATCAATGACTGCCGCGGTGAGTCCCAGCCACTTATTAATTGCAAAGAGGCTTGGTGCTTTCTTGTTGAAGAAGACTCCCTCCTGTAAGATGTCATTCCTTGTCACAGAATTTGGTGGGCCCTTGTCATGGGGTGCAAAGAATGGGGGAAAGGAGAAGGAAACTCCCAGTAAACTTAGAACATGCCAATACAATAAAACATGGCATCAAAGTGCAAGTCTCACAGCAAACTAGGGGCGACATGATACCATGAACAAGCATGAGAAAGCACTAAAATGTTTGGAATGAGAAATCAATACAATTGTAAAGGCTAGACCAGAAGTTAGTCAACCTGTGGTCCTCCAGATATCCATGGACTATCCCGGCAATGCTACAGCTTCTGCTGCTGTGGCTACACCCACACTGCCAGACGCTGAGGCAGCAGTTGAGGCGTGAAGCTGGCAGCCACAGAGCAGCCAGCTAGGGTGGTGGATGAAGCTGCTTTGGTTGTGGAAAAGGGCTGCCCCATACAGGTTGCACATGGTAACAGGTGGGTGCAAGGCTCACTGGCCAGATAAGTGTTGTCCTGGGAGGGAGGCTCCTATCTGGCTGACTCATGGCTGCCAGCTTCAGGCTTCTGCCCGCACTATTGCAGCCTCTGCCACTGCAGTTTCTACTCCCACTGCTGCTGCCTCAGCATCTGGGGGCTTGGCTGCTGCCTCAGCCTCAGCTGGTATGGCCACGGCCTCCTCCTCTGGCTGCCTCCCTGCCTCTCCTCAGCCTCTGCCTCTGCCTCCACTGGAATGGGTCTAGCCGTTGCCTTGGTCTACTTCACCATTCATCTCCCTGCCTCTTCTGGCACGTTCTTTGAAGGACAACAGATGTCATGTCTGTTCCCATTTCCATCCTAGGAAGCAAGCTAGAAGATATGTTCCATATTAACAATGAGAGAATGATCATGTACATTAGTGGCTAAAGCTTTGTTGAGACAGGAAGAGAAGGAGCTGGGTTTTTTGGTTGTTGTTATCCTGATTTTTACACAAAATGGCTTAGAATCACCTACCCTTTCTCTCCCAACAGGTACCTTGTGAGGTATATGGGATTTAGAAAGGTCTTAAAGAACTGTGACTGACCCAAGTTTAGACAGCTGGCTACAGGTGGAAGATCAGGGAATCAAACCTGGCTCACCAGATTACACTGTAGTGGTTAAGAGCAATGACCTGCAGTCTGTAATCTCTCAATTGGGCTTCTCTTAATTGCGGAAGACTGGTTGAGAGAAGCACAATTGAAATGAAAATACTTTAGAATCATAGAGTTGGAAGGTACCTCCAGGGTCATCTAGGTCAAACCCCCTGCAGAATACAACTGCAATCACTTTGTTCCAACTAATTATATTTCCCTTCAGCCAAACATCAGCTGCTCAATAAGATATGAATAAAATGAGATATATTCTGGTGCCAGACTAACCTTGGGCTTGTGGCTTTTGTTGGTCTTCTTCATCTGTGCAGCAGAAGTAGTAACAATTGGAACTGTTCCACGCTGTGTGGCTTGTGGGTCACAGATACATCTACACTGGCCTGGATGGACTGGGTGGCATTGCTGGATTCGATCCCCAGGGTAGTGTGCCTGAAGGGGGCTCTGGCGGCGCTGGTCATCCATGTTGGAGAATCGATCAGATAAAGTGGATTCTTGATAATGGCAGACCTGACCATCTTACAACAGTGTTCTGGTGGCAGGGGACCTTCTTCCACTGCATAGGGGCCTCAAAGAGGCAGCAGGCTGCAAACTGCAGACCCTAGATGGGGAAGTTGGGGAAATTCGCAGAGCCAGATGGCTCCCAGACCATCTGGTACATGCCTCCAGAGGTGCTCCAGGTGGTACATCTCACTGGTGTAGACACCTGAAGGCAAGAGACATGGACTCCCCAGGTGCTGTCAGGGTTCTGTTGTTAGTGGTCAATTGACCACATTGCTCAGGCTCTGTAGTGGTTAAGAGCAATGCAGCCAGAGGCACCGGGTGTGCTTGCCAGGCCCTCGGGAAGCGCTCCCTCTTCCCCCTAACCCCCCTCGCCCTCAGTGGAAAGCAGCCGGGACGCTGATGTGGAGGACCCGTTCTTATGAATGGGCTTTGAAGCTAGTAGAACTATGAACCTGAGTGCCCCACTTCTTACTCACTTCTTAGGCCTTGTTCTTGTTCATGTGTCTTTAGGCTCTCTGTGTTGTTATATTCTTGAGGGGGGAGGCCCAATGATTTTATTTGTTTTCCCTGGCCTTGCCCATATGCCTTGTGGAATAGTGCTGTTTTACAGCCCCGTGGAACATTGGTAACTCCATCAGGGCCTGGGTCTTCACAGGCAGCATATTCCACCAGGCTGGGACCGGGACTAAAAAGGCCCTGGCCAAAGCCAGACCCTTTGATTGTAAGGCACTTTGAAACTTCTTAGGGTAGAGCAAATTAGGATATAAACCAGTTTTTTCTAAAGTGACCAGAACGGAGTGCAGTCGACCATATATAGGTCCACTTATCAAGTGTTTTGTAGTAGATTAGCTGAGAAATTACAGTGGCAGTGAGGATTATGGGAAGATGTGGAGTCCGGAAGAAAGGAAAAGTTCTTAACAAAGTGCTACTGAGAAACAAACAAGACAACAAAGAGCTTTCCCACCTGTAATCTCTGTACTGGCCTCTTGCAGAACAGAGAAGGACTGACAGATTGCAAGTTAGAAGCAGACTTTGAGAAAGGGGAAAGAACGAGATGTGTTGTTTAGTTTTAGGAACACATAGAAGTCATTTGTTTAAGTGGACAGGTTCTCCCCCACCCCATACAATAACTTCTTGAGATGTGGCATTTTCCCTTCCAGAAAAGCTTTCTATTTCTCTCCTCCTCCACGAGTAGCACTTCCTATTGGCAAATTCAATCCACTACTCAAAGTGTTCATTTATATTACTGAAGGTTCAGTGAGCATTTTGGATGGAGAGGTGAGTGATGGGACAATCTTAAAAGGTTTAAAGTTTCTGTGTCGAAGCACTAATAGAAATCGCAGTCTGTTAAGAGTCAGCATGCTAATCGGAGTTCGGTGAGCATGAAAACATAGCCAGTGTGTCTGACGTTGTTCAAGCTGAGAATATACTCGCAACATTTAAGGTCCTGAGGGCCCTGCTGGACTGGACCAATGGCCCACCTGCACAAGCACTCGGTTTCCTATAGCAGCCAGCTTGATGTTCTGGAAGACCCAAAATGGCACACCACCCATAGCCTCTGCAGGTGATTTGTTCTATTTATTAATTTGCAAAGTTTATGCCCCACCTTTCTGTCATCACAAACACTTAGAAACAACACTGCTGACAATTTGAAACAGACATGATAAGATTGCACCATAAAACTATTAAAGTCAACCTTATTCATTGGTAAAACAATCTGAAAAGTGTTTAAAAACAGCATTGAAATGCATACAAAACATGCATATGTTGATTAGGAAAGAGGATATTCTCAAAAGAAATAAAACAAAAAGTCTTCACCTGCTGACAGAAGACAGCAACAGAAGGGCACAGACAAATCTCCCTGGGGAGAGAGAGTTCCAGATGTTTGATTCCATTCCTAAAATGGCCCTCCCCTAGACTGCCACCTGCCTAATATCAGAAGGCAGAGGCATCTGAAGCAGGACTCCAAATATTACCGTAATAGTTTGGCAGGTTCATAAGGAATTCAGGTATATTGGTCCCAAACCATACAGGGCTTTCTGCTTAACATTTTTATTGAAAGTTTTACACAACCACACAAAAGACACAAAATCTATAAAGCATTACTACCTACACCCCTTAACCCCCAATAACAACTAATAATAAAGACACCTCCCCCACAAACCAAAAACATACAATAACAACAACAACAACAATACATACAGGGCTTTGAAGGTCAAGCCTAGCACCTAGAAGCAATTGTGAAGACAGGTGAAGACTGGAGTGATATGGTCCCCATGATCCTTAGATTGTAGTCTAGGCTCATCTACACTGGTTTCCAGTTCGTTTCTAGGCACAATTCAAGGTGCTGGTCTTGACCTTCAAAACCCTGTAAGTACCTCTGAGGAAGGAAGTTCCATTTTGTCATCATGGCTATGTCCAGATTAACAATGTTGAACAAAAGGAAGGTTCCAGCAAGTTGTCTTGCTAATCCAGTAATAATGTGGCCTCATTTTTTAGCAGTTACAGGGCATGGCAAAGATTATGGCTTCCAGATTGATCATGTCTGACTTACACATGAAAGCCACTATGCTGTTATGAATAGATTCAGGTGTTGGTCTGAAGCAGCAGAAGAGAATTTGAGTCTGGAGGCACCTTTAAGACCAACAAATGTGTACCTTGAGTAAATCTTTGTTCGACTTCAAGGTGCTACTGTCATGAACAGTATGTTTGGTGGGGACAAAGGAGGTCAGAATCCTCCCTAATGTGCTTTTCAGTCTACGAAAAGCAAATAATGGTATATGGAAAGCTTTTATATGGAGAAAATTAACTCTCTCATTTTTTGTGCTTCTTTTTTGTGCAATGAAGCTTTTAAATGACCAAACTGACCAGTTGGATTTGTGTCCAGTAGGGCCTCAGAGACAAATAAGATTTTGAAGGCATCTCAGCAGAACTTGGAAGCTAAGCAGGGTCGACCCTGGCTACTATTTGGATGGCAGACCTCTAAACAACACTAAGGTCATGACATTGTCTGGCTGGTTGCAAGACAGTCCTAGGATCTCCTGGTTGTATTATACACATGACATATGATTATAATAATAGTAGTAGTAATACTACTATTATCATCCTGCATAGAGCAGGGGTTGGTCTAGATTGCCTGTATGGCCCCTTCCAACTCTATGATTCTATGATTCTATGATTCTATGAATAATAATGATGATAATTCAAACTATAAACTTTCAGGAGTCAAAGCTCCATCAGATGTTACAAAGGACCCTACTGGACTTTAATCTAAAGTAGCTGTTCTACAACAGACCAAAACAACTGCCTTATCAAACTACTTTATGAGTGTCAACTGATACTGTACCGATGTCTACAGAGGATCTAAGGTATGTATCATGAGTTAGGTTGTCATTTCATCCTTGTAAGGCACAGAATTCAGGCATATCTTCTGCATCCACAAGGGACTGTTGTTGTCCCCTCTCCCCCCATTTTGGCCATTGTGTAAAGGCAGGTGTGACAATTGTTTCATGCCCATGTACTATGGATGTGTAGCCCCTCCTCATCCCAACATTCCTCCCCCTTTGAAGTTTATTCTTGTTTCTTTGCAGTTCTCCAGACCCTTTCCCTTCATATTTTGTTTTGGCAAACTTTTGATGCCAGTTCTATTAATATTTTAATACGCCCCTTCATACTGGCAGGAGGGATGCTGCAACGCTTGCCAGTTCGATTTCCATTCTGCTGACCAGAGCCAATATGTCGATGAATTGTGATGCTCATTGAACAGCTCAACCCTGTTTGTCAGGTTAGTTTATACAGTATGGTCCAGTCCAGTTCATTCCAATGTAATGCTCCTGGCAGTATTCATACATGCATGTTCTTACAAAGCCTCTGCAGAAAGTTGTGTTGTAGCCAATCATAAACATGAAAATGGAGCAAATGGATTGGTTACAGAGGGATTATTTTTTAAAGTATATTTTTAAGTCTTACTGTTTTATATTCCTCTGTGTCCGCATTATTGACGAAATTATTTTGAGCATGCACATAACTCTTGCATACCATTTTTTTTCTTGCTCATTATGGCTCTAATTTTTATGGCTGCAAGGGCATAAAGATCTAATATGCTAGAAATGTATGGATCAGTATGAGAAAATAAAAATATCAATTTATCCTGCTCAGACATTGTGGGCACATCAGGAATTAACCTTATAATACACTTTTCCTTGTCATATTGTGGACAAGATAAGATGCAATGAGTGAGATCCTCAACATCCAGGTTCTCACTGGGAACTTGGAATACATGAGAACTGGCCAAATCGCAAGGCTGTGGACATAGCTTGGAACCATAAATGGGTAAAAACTATGCGTAATGGCATGGAGGTTATATCAGCTAAATAAGGTGTTCTTCTATGATCTTAAAGGATTTAAAACCACGGGGCTGTTTTTGACTGCAGTATTGTAAAACTATCAATTGCAGCATCCATTTGGTAAATCCAGTCATGGAGCTCATGTCCAGTCCCCCACCCCTCCCCCCACCTTTCAAGAAGTCTGATCCTTTAGGCTGATCCTGCATTGAGCAGGGGGTTGGACTAAATGGCCCCTTACAACTCTATGATTCTATGATTATAAGTCATCTGGCACCAAATATCATGACTGAATTATACTGATCTTTTCGACTTTAAATCACTCTAGATCCATCAGTAAAGTTAAAGTCTGCTGACTGTCATTGTCAGTATTCATTGTAGAACCAATAGTTAGATTTGGTAGGTTCACGGACAGATAACAACAAAGAAGAACTTTTAATTTTGTACGGCATTTTTATTACCCAATGAAGTCTCCAAGCAGCTTACAAGTTCCTTCCCTTCCTCTCCCCACAAGACACCCTGTGAGACAGGCACACAGAAGTAATGGAATAATAACTAAAACCCTCAAACTTTCTCCTTAACTACCTGTAAAGGTATGGCCAGGGAGATGGGTATCTGCTACAAGAAAACTATCTAATTATTTGAGAAAACTCTGTAATTGTGTGAATTGTATCCTCCCTGACTCACTCAGATCGTTTATTAAACAACTGGCTTTCTGGTCACATCCCACAAGTAAAACTCATGAGCCAAGCCCGCAGACATTCAAATATAACTGATCTGCAGTTGTGTAGCCCATGAGAAATGTCACAACTGAAGCTTGAGATATGGTCATTTTAGAAGTCCTATCTCACGAACTTCCTATGGGAATACAAAAGACTCAGCTACTGTAAGGCATGTTTCCAAAAAAAAAAAAGGAGAGAAAAAAGAGAGAAATGAAAATAATTATGTCTTTCCTTAATTTTAATTTTTGATGTAGAATGGAGTTTAAAAAACTAGGATGCTTTAGGATGCTTAGGGCTGATCCTGCGTTGAGCAGGGGGTTGGACTAGATGGCCTGTATGGCCCCTTCCAACTCTATGATTCTATGATTCTAAACTAGAAATTGACTTATTCATAGTCCCGAATGAAATTTTGGAATTGATAAAATCTGTGAAGTTACAAAAATCCCTAGGCCCGGATGTGATACCTCTGGGACTATTAATACAATTTCCTGAGTGGTGGGCCAACCTTTTAAAAATAATCAATCAATCTGGCTCAATCTCAGATTCTTGGCTGAATGCCATAATCGTCCCTATTTTTAAGAAAGGAAAACCTGATATTCTGGGGAACTATCGTCCCATTAGTTTACTGGCAATCATAGATAAGCTATATGCCAGATTCTTGGCTCAAAAATTGACTATCTGGAGTGATGCAAATGACATACTGTGACCTGAACAGACTGGCTTCAGAAAAGGGAACTCAATTTTAGATCATTGTTCAATACTTGCCTCCTTAAGAGAAAAATATACGAGACCTGCAAAAGGAAAACTTTTTGTAGCATTTATTGAATTAAAATCAGCATTCGACCTTATTCCTAGGGAACGTCTGTGGGAGAAGCTTGACTCTTTAAAAATAGATCAAAGACTCCTCTTCTTAATAAAATAACTTCACAAAGGAAATGTGTGTCAGATCAAGTACACAGCAGAAGGAGCACTTACAAATAAAGTAAACATCAACACTGGGCTAAAACAGGGATACATTTTAGCCCCACAGCTTTTCAATCTCTTTTTAAGTGACCTCCCTAGGATCCTGACTGAGGTCATTGAATACTCGCTGATCCTAGGGAAAAGGCCTACACAACTACTGCTATATGCTAATGACATGGTAATCCTATCAAGAACAAAAGTAGGTCTATTGAGATACCTTCATGTCTACATTAACTATTGCCAGAACAACTTACTTCAAATAAATTATAACAAATCCAAAATAATGTTGTTGTTTTTTTGATATTAGGAGGCATAAATATAGATTTCAAATATCTGGGCATAAACTTTTCCTACAACAACAACTGGGCAGAGCACATGAGATCTGTCAGAAAATCTATTAAAAGTCAGCTGACACTGCTACCTAAATTCTTTCATTGTAAAGGTAATAAGAACCTACTATAGGGTCCCAGTATGGACTGAGGCAGCAAATGGAGATCTTGAAAAATTACAAGCTTCTTTTTTGCAGTCACTGCTCCGAGTTCCTAATTGTGTAGGTAGGCAATAAAACCCTGGTTGCAGAACTTGGTCAGCACCTTGGAGAACACCTTGGAGTGCCCATATTCATCCGGTGCTGTGACATCTGCAATGGCTACCAATTTGCTTCTAGGTCAAGTTCAATGTATTGGTTTTAACCTTTAAGGCTAAACATGGCCTGGGTCCCACTTATCTGCAGGGCCACTTATCTGCTTAGGGCTCTTCGCTCTGTGGGTATTCATACTGGTTGTCCCGGAACCCTGGAACATCCACCTGGCCTCCACCAGGGCCAGGGCCTTTTCAGCCCTGCCCCGACCTGCTGAAATGAGCTCCTGAAAAGGCTGAGGGCCCTGTCAGAGTTGTCAGCTTTCCGCAGGGCCTGCAAGATGGAGCTCTTCCACCAGGCGTATGGTTGAGCCCAGGGCAGGGTCTCAGTACTGACATCAGAGGATCCCTCAATGTGTGGTTAGATCAGGACTCTTGCTCCCAGTGAGAGAGAGCTTTTGACCCATGGACTGAATGCGTGGGTGGGAGATAGGAACTCTTATCTACTGCTATCTGATTAATATACTAAGGGGTGTTTTTAGGGGTTTTATTGTGTTTTTACTGGATTGTTGTAAGCCACCTTGAGACTTTTTGAGAACAGTGGTATAGAAATGTGAAAATAAATAGATAGATAGATAGATAGATAGATAGATAGATAGATAGATAGATAGATAGATAGATAGATAGATAGATAGATAGATAGATAGATAACTTGCAACAAGAGCATGGAAGCAACTTTTAAGTACTGGTTTGGGTTGTACTTTAAGAACCGCCAGAAGAGTCTGGTTTCTAGAAGAAGAGAAGAAGAAGAGTTGGTTCTTATATGCCGCTTTTCCCTACCCGAAGGAGGCTCAAAGCGGCTTACAATCGCCTTCCCATTCCTCTCCCCACAACAGACACCCTGTGGGGTGGGTGAGGCTGAGAGAGCCCTGATATCACTGCCCAGCCAGAACAGTTTTATCAATGCCGTGGCGAGCCCAAGGTCACCCAGCTGGCTGCATGTGGGGGAGTGCAGAATTGAACCTGGCATGCCAGATTAGAAGTCTGCACTCCTAACCACTACACCAAACTGGCTCTTCTAATCTCCTGGAAGATCCCTTTGTGTCTATCTGGTCAGTGTCAGTCCAACAGAAAATAGCAACAACTGGATTAGATCTATAATTTCTGATTGGACATGATGAGAAATCAATATTGCTGCAGATTATCTGTAGACTGGAGAATCTGGAAATTCAGTTTTTGAGATCTGAGGCAGTTAGTTCATGTTCATCAAAGCACTGGGGAATAACAACAGATTATAGAGAAATACATCCCTAACATTGCACATTAGACAATTCACTTTCAAGAACTTTTCTGCTAGCCAGAATGAACATCTTTCCTTCTAATTTAATGAAAGGCAGATTTAATAAGATCCCTGTTCCCCAAACGCTGTGCCTGCATGGGTGACCCACTCTAGATACACTGGATCATTTAATCTTAGACTGCCCTCTCTTTGAGAGTTGTCATCCAGCTTGGAGAATATCCTTATGCAAGGCTAATATCCATACAGACGGGAAACACTGCATTGGGATAGCCCTGAATGAGAAGGACCTTGCTAAAATGCATGCTATCTTAGTCCAGATTTTAGTTGACAACTTGGAATGGATGAACGCTACCACTGCTGTAACCAAACTTGATTGTCTGCAATTGTTTTGTTTTGCAAACCTGGTTCACACCATGTTTCTGCTGTATTTTATTTCTGTTTATTCTTTCCTTCTGTTATGCCAAAAAAGGCTTTGTTGTTGTTATTCATAGTCTGCCTTTCTCACTTGGACTCAAGGCAGATTGCACAGAGAATCAAAGTCTTCATGTTACTACGCCTGCAGAAGTCTATCCAGAATAACAGAATTATATTTGTAAAAAAATATTTAAAAAAGAGGAGCACCAAGAAGCTTATTATGATAGCATTGCTAAAAATACCTAGGGTAGAAACAATCGCGTGCATAATTTCGTAGTACTGAAAGTTGCTTGAAGACCTCTGCATCAACATTTCTTTGAGAAGACACTGTTTGTAGAATCAACATTTGCAGGATAAAGAGAGGATACATAAAGATTTTAAGAATCATTTTGTAAGAAGAGCCTTACTTCAGACTTGGAATAGATATAAAGTTAGGTTAGAGAGGGGATTTCTCCTAAAAAGATAGTTAAAGATAGTTAAAAGACCAGAAAAGAATATGAGCCATCAGTGGATTAGATATAGAGATATTTTGACTATCTCAAAAGAAGGTATCACAATGTTGAGGTGGGAAGAAACGTCTGAGGCAGTGGACAGATGGTTTCAGTAGCACCAGGTATATGGATGTTTTAAGAGAGACAAAGCAACAGGTTTTACTTTAAATAAATCCAGATTTGAGATAGAGGTAATAGACAAGGATAAGAAACTTATAGCAAAGGCTTATAAAATGCTATTAGAGTGGGATACTGAAATGGAAAGCATTAAAGCTCAAGCAAATGGGGGCACAAATGGTATTCTCTTCAATCTTGCCTGTCAAGGGAAGAGGAATGCATCGGGAGAGGAAGATAATGGAGGTGAATCACTGGCTGCGTAGTTGGTGCCGGCAGGAGAGATTTGGTTTCTGGGACCATGGGATAGGCTTTCTTGAGGAAGGCCTACTAGCACCTGATGGACTGCACTTATCGAAACTGGGGAAGAATGTGTTTGGCAGGAACCTGGGGAGATTCATCAGGAGAGCTTTAAACTAAAGCCACAAGGGGAAGGAGACGATCAACATAGGGAGTGTATGGAAGGAAAACGACCAGGGGCAGCCCAACCGGCAAGGCCAGCTCATAGGGAACCAAAAGTAAAAGAATTCAGATGTCTTTATACTAACACCCGAAGCATGGGCAATAAAAAGGAAGAGCTGGAACTTCTCATGCTGATGGAAAGCTATGATCTAGTAGGCATCACAGAAACTTGGTGGAATGATTCTCATGACTGGAATGTAATGGTGGATGGATATGAACTGTTCAGAAAAAACAGAATAGATCGGAGAGGTGGAGGAGTGGCACTGTATGTGAGGAAAGGGCTTACCTGTCAGGAAATGCTAGTGAAGGAGAGCATATCTGCAGCGGAAAGCATCTGGGTGAAAATAAGCGAGGGGAAAACAAACAGTGTGGTGGTTGGTGTCTGCTACCGATCGCCTGACCAACAAGA
The DNA here is from genome assembly GCF_049243985.1 of Paroedura picta. NCBI lineage: Eukaryota > Metazoa > Chordata > Lepidosauria > Squamata > Gekkonidae > Paroedura > Paroedura picta. The sequence continues at coordinate 119,845,170 of NC_135374.1, read as the reverse complement.
GGATGTGGATGCTGCACTTTGTGAGCAGCTTGAGAAAATATCCAAACGGCAGGACCTTGTCATCATGGGTGACTTCAATTTCCCAGATGTGTGCTGGGAAACTAACTCTGCGAAGCGTCCTCAGTCATGCAAGTTTCTGACCTGCCTGGCTGACAATTTCATTTATCAAATGGTAGATGAACCCACAGGAGGTTCAGCCATACTGGACTTAATACTGACCAACAGGCAAGAGTTGGTGGATGAGGTGAAGGAGGTGGGGACCCTAGGGGGAAGTGACCATGTCCTCATAGAATTCCTTTTGAGATGGGGAGCCAAGGAAGCTTGTAGCCAGACACGGTTGGATTTTCGTAGGGCAAACTTTAATAAACTCAGAGACATGATGAGTGTCATACCATGGACGAGAATGCTGGAAGGGAAGGGAGCATGTGAAGGGTGGGCGCTACTCAAAGAGCTATTGCATGCTCAATCAATGACTATTCCAGAAATACGAAAACACTGCAGGAGCTCTAAGAAGCCTATTTGGATGAACAGAGAACTTCAAGAGGAACTAAGAAAGAAAAGGAAAATGTTCAGGAAATGGAAGGAAGGACAGAGCTCTAAAGAAGAGTACCTACAGGTTACTAGGCACTGTAGATCAATCATTAGAAAGGCCAAAGCTGAGAGTGAGCTAAGATTGGCCAGGGAAGCCCATTGTAACAAGAAAAGATTATTCAGTTATGTGAGGAGCAAACGTAAAGTCAAGGAGGCAATAGGCCCACTGTTGGGTGCGGATGGACAAACTCTAACGAAAGATGCAGAGAAAGCAGAAAGGCTTAGTGCCTATTTTACATCAGTTTTTTCCCACAGGTCAAAGTGTTTAGGCACATCTAGAGATGGCTGTAGCCAAAGGATAGTGTCTGGGTGGCAGGTTAACATGGATAGAGAGGTTGTCGAGAGGCATTTAGCTGCACTGGATGAGTTCAAATCCCCTGGTCCAGATGAAATGCACCCGAGAGTACTCAAAGAACTTTCCAGAGAACTTGCACAGCCCTTGTCCATCATCTTCGGAACCTCTTTAAGGACTGGAGATGTCCCAGAGGACTGGAAAAGAGCAAACGTTATTCCAATCTTCAAAAAAGGGAGGAAGGATGACCCAGGAAACTACAGACCAGTGAGTCTGACCTCTGTTGTGGGGAAGATAATGGAGCAGATATTAAAGGGAGAGATCTGCAAACATCTGGAGGACAATTTGGTGATCCAAGGAAGTCAGCATGGATTTGTCTCCAACAGGTCCTGCCAGACCAACCTAGTTTCTTTTTTTGACCAAGTAACAGGTTTGCTGGATCGGGGAAATTCGGTTGATGTCATTTACTTGGATTTTAGTAAAGCTTTTGACAAGGTTCCCCATGATGTTCTGATGGATAAGTTGAAGGACTGCAATCTGGATTTTCAGATAGTTAGGTGGGTAGGGAATTGGTTAGAGAACCGCACTCAAAGAGTTGTTGTCAATGGTGTTTCATCAGACTGGAGAGAGGTGAGTAGCGGGGTACCTCAGGGCTCGGTGCTCGGCCCGGTACTTTTTAACATATTTATTAATGATCTAGATGAGGGGGTGGAGGGACTACTCATCAAGTTTGCAGATGACACCAAATTGGGAGGACTGGCAAATACTCCAGAAGATAGAGACAGAGTTCAACGAGATCTGAACACAATGGAAAAATGGGCAAATGAGAACAAGATGCAATTTAATAAAGATAAGTGTAAAGTTCTGCATCTGGGTCAGAAAAATGAAAAGCATGCCTACTGGATGGGGGATACGCTTCTAGGTAGCACTGTGTGTGAACGAGACCTTGGGGTACTTGTGGATTGTAAACTAAACATGAGCAGGCAGTGTGATGCAGCGGTAAAAAAGGCAAATGCCATTTTGGGCTGTATCAACAGAGGCATCACATCAAAATCACAAGATGTCATATTCCCATTGTATACGGCACTGGTCAGACCACACCTGGAGTACTGTGTGCAGTTCTGGAGGCCTCACTTCAAGAAGGACGTAGATAAAATTGAAAGGGTACAGAGAGCGACGAAGATGATCTGGGGCCAAGGGACCAAGCCCTATGAAGATAGGTTGAGGGACTTGGGAATGTTCCGCCTGGAGAAAAGGAGGTTGAGAGGGGACATGATAGCCCTCTTTAAGTATTTGAAAGGTTGTCACTTGGAGGAGGGCAGGATGCTGTTTCTGCTGGCTGCAGAGGAGAGGACACGCAGTAATGGGTTTAAACTTCAAGTACAACGATATAGGCTAGATATCAGGAAAAAGTTTTTCACAGTCAGAGTAGTTCAGCAGTGGAATAGGCTGCCTAAGGAGGTGGTGAGCTCCCCCTCACTGGAAGTCTTAAAGCAAAGGTTGGATACACACTTTTCTTGGATGCTTTAGGATGCTTAGGGCTAATCCTGCATTGAGCAGGGGGTTGGACTAGATGGCCTGTATGGCCCCTTCCAACTCTATGATTCTATGATTCTATAATTAGTTATGGTTAAATGGGCCAAAGATCTAGGCCATCCAATAGACATAGAGACTTGGTAACACTTATGGAAGAAACAAATTAAGTTTCTGGATAGTTATGATTTGAGGGAAATTTTTATAAAATGTACTTTAGGTGGTACTTAACTCCATCAAAATTGGCAAAATGGTCTCAGGATGTTGACAAGAGATGTTGGAATTCTAGAATACATGAAGGTAACTTTTTCCATATGTGGTGGAGTTGCCCCAAAATGGTTCAATTTTGGAATATATGTAGAACATAAGAAAATGTTGGAAGTTAACTTCAAAAAGAAACCAGAACTATTTCTGTTAGACATTATGAGTGATGAAATACCAAAATAATTCAATGTATTGTTATTGTATGCCTTAACATCTCTATGATTCTATGATTCTAACAGCAGCCAGAATGGTGGTAGCAAAAGTTTGGAAAACAAAGGAAACCCCATCGCTGGAGGACTGGATCATGAAACTAGTGGATCTTTCAAAAATGGCAAGACTCACAGCATTGTTTAAGGACAGGGACTTAGAAAATTATAAAAATCAATGGAGATCATTCTGGAATTATATTGGGAAAACATATACTAATTTGGACTGGGAATCCTCAGTTGATTCAGGTGGTTCAAAATGTGTGTAGTTGTATTTGTCTCAGTGTGCGAAAATTATACAGTATGTTGTCTAAAGTGTTACTGGAAGTTTAAATTTGTTATATTGAAAGACTACAAGTTTTGCTTACATGGAAATGTATTAACAATAAAGTTATCAATAAAGCAAAAAAAAAAAACATTTGCATTCACCACCCCTTGAAGGAAGGATTCAGATTTTGCTCAGTGAAGCAGAAGAATTTGGGTGGCTGGCAGTTGGTAGGAGACAAAACAAGCAGGACCAGGAAAATCCCCCTACCACTAAAATCCGTGCAAGCAGAGTAGCTCTCTGTAGCACTAAACTGCCCTGCGGCAGCAGGAGCTGGAGTTCAAGTGTTGAGGGTGGCACTGGACTCAGGTGGGCTTTGCAAAGGTCAGAAGTTTAAGGTTTCCCCGTGTTCAGGAAAGCACAGGGGATCCTAACTGAATAAAATCTTGTTGTTGTTAGGTGCGAAGTCGTGTCCGACAAATCGTGACCCCATGAACAATGATCCTCTAGGCCTTCCTGTCCTCTACCGTTCCCCGGAGTCCATTTAAGTTTGCACCTACTGCTTCAGTCACCTCATTCTCTCTCGTCCCCTTCTTCTTTTGCCCTCGATTGCTCCCAGCATTAGGCTCTTCTCCAGGGAGTCCTTTTTGATGGTCACTCCTGCAGGGCCCGTAGCTCATTCCATCAGGTAGAGGCCAGGATCAAAAATGCCCTGGCCCTGGTGAAGAACAGGCACACTTCTTTGGGGCCGGGGATGTCCAACAGATTTGTCCCCGCAGAGCGCAAGGCGCTGCGAGGGACATAGGGTAAAAGGCTGTCCCTCAGGTATGTGGGTCCCAGACCACGGAGGGCCTTAAAGGTAAGAACCAGCACCTTAAACCGGATCCTTGCAGCAGCTGGCAACCAATGCAAGTGCCTCAGCACAGGCTGGATAAGGGCCCTCCAAGCTGTCCCAGTGAGAAGCCTGTTGTGGTTAGGTGCAAAGTTGTGTCCGACCCATCGCGACCCCATGGACAATGATCCTCCAGGCCATCCTGTCCTCTACCATTCCCCAGAGTCCATTTAAGATTGCACCTACTGCTTCAGTCACTCTATCCAGCCACCTCATTCTCTGTCGTCCCCTTCTTCTTTTGCCCTCGATTGCTCCCAGCATTAGGTTCTTCTCCAGGGAATCCTTCCTTCTCATGAGGTGGCCAAAGTATTTTGAGTTTCATCTTCAGGATCTGGCCTTCTAAGGAGCAGTCTGGTCTGATCTCTTCTCAGACTGACCAGTTTGTTCACCTTGCAGTCCAAGGGACTCGCAAGAGTCTTCTCCAGCACTAGAGTTCAAAAGCCTCAATTCTTTGACGCTCGGCCTTTCTTATGGTCCAACTTTCACAGCCATACATTGCAACTGGGAAGACCATAGCCTTGACTAAACACAGTTTTGTTGGCAGGATGATGTCTCTGCATTTTAGGATGCTTAGAGCTGATCCTGCGTTGAGCAGGGGGTTGGACTAGATGGCCTGTATGGCCCCTTCCAACTCTATGATTCTATGATTCTAATGGAATCATGACCATATGAACAACTGGCCATGAACAATCCCTTCCCCTCCCTTCCAGTGAAATTTCACTTCTTATCCTTCCATGGAACCTTTTTCAACAGCTTGTGTCTCATGTTTGAGATGGTCAACCATTCTAAGTATGTAAATCAGTGGAATGCCGATGCCTTTACATCTGACTGCGTCGTTCCCTAGATTTTGGTATTTATTTGACTCTTAGAAGTTTTTTTAAAAGAAATAGTTTTTATAGAGCTCTCAAAATGTTTTCATGATGACCATTTACAATAGCATTATAACATTTGTTGTAAACCTTGGTAGGATTGGCATTTGAAAAGGCTACCCATAAAATGAAAAAACACTTATCTAAAACAAACAAACAAACAAACAAAAAAACAAGGAAATATAAACCCTCTCTCTGGTTGTCAAAAATGTCACCATGTTGGAAACAACATGATGGGTTTGTATGAGATTATTTTTTTCCTCCCATCCCCCAGAGGCTACCTCACATTTCTGAGACAGTCCTGGAGTATCTCAGATAGCATGAGGATACATTTGGTGCTTATCTAAGCAACGGTAACATGGCTCCGCAAATCATGCTAGTCGCTCTTTCATATTTCACTTTATCAAACATATTGGGTCTTTTTCATTGTCACTGGAGATGCTTCACTATCAAGTCTCTTAGATTTGATGAATCTTATTGGATTTTGGTAACCTGCAATGCACCACGGCCCATTTAATTGAGAAAATGAAAATATTTAAATGGATGTGCTGTTATTTGCAGAACAGCTACCAAATTTTAATGCTTCCTGGTGCTTTCAGGATACTTCTGACTTTAGGGAAAAGTAAAAAGGGCTTCTGCTAAAGATGGCATACCCGTGTAGACCTACGTGTCGTTCCTTCACAATGTCTATTGATGTGAAAACATCTTATGCGGCAGCCATAGGGAAAACCTTTAAGATATGCAATGAAAAATGCAACAGAAATCTGTTATGGCAGTAATTGTCAGCCAGTGACATTTAAAGGCATGAAGACATGAACTAGAAGCATCCAGGAGTCGGGGCATGGGGTGTGCACTTCACTAGTGAGCCACACTTTGTATGGTAGAGCTGCAGGCAGCAAGTATAATGTTCCAGCACTGCAATGGGAAATCTCCGTAATATTTTGGGATGATTTCCAAACTTTAAAGCAACAGTGTTGCCTCGTCAAGATCATTAATTAGACAACAATAATCTGACATAATAAACAATTACTTAAAATTAAAAATGCAGAGTATTAATGTTTGGTGTTTTCACATACATCTTAGGCAAAAATCTGATTCTCATAACTTTGTATTATTTGTTTGCTTTATTTATATCCTTTACAAAATGACTTACATAATTCTCTGCCCTTCCATTTTATCTTCTCAACAACCCTGGGAGGCAGGTTATGTATTAGGTTAGGTGTGATTGGTCCAGGGTCACCCAGCAAATGGTACAAGCAAGGGGTTTGAACCTGGATTTCTTAGATCCTAGTCTGACCCTCTAACCACAATGCCACCAAGGCTTTTGCTGTAGTTTACTTAACTTACAGGTGTCACAGTATCATTAAAATATGCATTTCCCTGACTCTGCTCCAACGGCAGGTCTTGATAATGCACACAGCCATTCCTACCGCAAAAAGAGCTCTCCCACCAGCGCTGTTTTCATTACCCACAAGTTTCCGGTCTCGCTGGAATCACAACAAAGGAGGCGATATTTTTCCACACTTCTTCCCACCCTGGCCATCAATCAAACAAAACAGCCAATGAAATGTTGTGTTCGTGCTCCCGAAAAGCGCCTTTCCCTTTAAAAGCTATTTTTAAAAAACCCGAAAACACCAGAAGCATCGAATATTTGTTCATTCAATGTCTCAAAAAGACCTTTTTTGCTGGCATAGGCGCTTAATCGTTTACATACTCTTCAAGTAACCCCCCCCCCATGGGTGCAATTTCTGGCCGAAATTACGGGCAGTGTCGAACAGGGGCCTATATTGTGCTCGGGAACTTTAAAGACAATTGCAGAAGGGAGCTTTGTTTTACTGTTAAGCACTTCTGAATTGCTTATATAGGGACTTCAGCCGGAGAAGCCTCGTTTATTCGTTGCTTTCGCCGGTTTAAAGGGGGAAAAAATGGTGATCACGTCTCCGGAAGCTCAGGGGTGAGAGCTAGGGAGGGACATTCTTTCTACCGCTATTTTGAGAACGCATATGTCTTTTTCGGATGTATTGCAGGTGGTTCTCAGGAGTTTAGCAGGTTTTTTAAAAGGGGGAATCCACTTTTGACGATTCCCCGAAAAGCACTACATCGAAGCGCTTTTTGCGGGAGTGTTGCAGGATTGTTGCAGGATTGTTGCAGATTGTGTATGACATCGTGCATAACATTAAAAAAAATAGTGTTACACAACATTAAGACTTCAGCAACCTTAATGCGGTGTGGAATGACTCAGAGAGAAGGCTGATCTACACTCTGTGGAGGAAGAGGGAACAACTGCTCTTGCTTTCCCTTACTCCCCTCCTTGGAGTGACTGTCCTTGGAAACCAATTCAGACAACTGAGATTTTTATCAAAGGCTACAAGCCATTTATGGAGCCCAAACGACTGCAAAATCACATTCTCCTATCCTGAAAACCTCCCTGAGTTTACCTTAGTTGGAATTATTGCCAGAAATGACCTTCTCTCCGATTTCCATACCTATGCCTATACCAGTTTTCTAATCTGTTCCACATAATATGTTTCTGGTATGGGCTTGGAGGAGGAGCATATCTCATGGCTTAAGTGCCACTCAGCACTTAACATCCACTCAGGGCAGCTGTCCCATCCCTGAGTGCCTCCTCCTCCAACTGGCTTGTCTCTCTGTTCAGTGGCCAAACAATCACCTTCTGTCCCCCACCCCTGACCACTCCCTCCTCCTTCCACTTCCCGCAGAGCCTTGGAGGCTGCAGATCCCTGCTGCATGAGAGCTGCCCCTGCCAGTGAGGTCCCTAACAGCTGCCTGCAGCTGTTCCAGGTACTGGGGGGGGAGGGAGAGGCTGTCTGCAGAGTTCCTCTACCCCCCCCCCCACATTCTAGCGCCCATTGTATTACTGACTAAAATGGGCTTGGCCCCTAGTCTGGAAATAAAGCAGTCTTCACTGTGTTTATTTATTTTCTAGTCTAGTGCTTGCCCTATAACTAGAGATGGAACTTTCCTCCAAACTGAAATTGTTGGTGGGTGTTTAGTCCACACAGGACTATCCTGTGTCTTTTGTGAGATGTTTAAAGTTCAATCTGACCAAGTAAGGATGTGCATGGTGTTGTGTATGTAGAACTGCCAAAGACTTGCACCTGAGATCCAAAGCAGGTCCATAAACCTGCAATTAAAATCAGCCAATTAATTCAAACTGATCAAATGGGCGCTTTGGAAGGTGGACTCTATGCCATTGCATCCAGCTGGAGTCCCTGTCCTCCCCAGGCCCCACCCCTAAATCTCCAGGGGTTTCCCAAACTGGATCTGGCTGCCCTAACCCAATATCTCCTGCCTCTGGCCAGGGGAACCTGGAAAGCTTACCAGTGGTGTGTGATGTCCAAAGAAGCTGAAGGACGGCTAGACAGAAGAAAATACTACTTTATAGAGAGAGACCGCTCAATCAGACCAGCAGTCCTTCTAGTCCAGCATCTTGTCTCACACAGTGGCCAACCAATACTTCTGGACATCCAGTGATATGACATAGAGGCCAAGGCCTTGCCCTGATGTTGCCCCCTGGCTCTGGGATTCAGAGGATTAGTGCCTCTGAGAACTGAGTGACCATGGCTTGTAGCCTGTGATAAAAATATTTAATCTCCATATCACTACATCCTCTGGCAGCAGACTGCATATTTTAATCACAGAATCATAGAACAATAGAGTTGGAAGGGACCTCCTAGCTCATCTAGTCCAACCCCCTGCACTATGCAGGACACTCACAACCCTATTGCTCATTCACTGTAACCTGCCACCCCCTTGAGCCTTCACAGAATCAGCCGCTCCATCACATGGGTATCCAGCCTGTGTTTAAAAATTTTCAAAGATGGAGAACCCACCACCTCTAATTGTCAGGAATTTTGTCCGGATGTTTAGACAGAATTTCTATTCAATTGATTTAGAATCATAGAATCATAGAGTTGGAAGGGGCCATACAGGCCATCAAGTCCAACCCCCTGCTCAACACAGGATCAGCCCAAAGCATCCTAAAGCAACCAAGAGAACTGTGTATCCAACCTTTGCTTGAAGACTGCCAGTGAGGGGGAGCTCACCACCTCCTTAGGCAGCCTATTCCACTGCTGAACTACTCTGACTGTGATCATTTTTTCCCCTGATATCTAGCCTATATCGTTGTACTTGTAGTTTAAACCCATTACTGCGTGACCTTTCCTCTGCAGCCTGGAACAATTAATCAACTATATCTGGGCAAATGTATGACTTGTAGGCTGCCAACTTCCACCACCATAAATGTTTAATCCTTCCTACTGAAGCTCCATCCCGAAAAACTTGGGTAGCCGCCCCAATTCTGAAAGAATGAGTACCATAATGTTCTGCTGACATGCCCAGTTTTTCTATACAACCTCTTAGAATAGCTAAAAACTGGAAGCGGGAAAGGCATGAACCATCCACATGAATAAACGAAGGCCCCGACTGGTGCGGGCGGATTCTCAAAAACTGCCCCATAAGCCGCACTGGGCAAATACTCAAGTCCGAAATGCTAGGTATATATACCAAAGTGCCTCCTCCCGTCTGATCTGTTTTGGACCTGCTACGGTGGACTATCAAACCCTGCTTCTGAAAGACGAGTGCTTCACTCGTCAAAGTACCCGGCCCAGAAACAGATCGAGATGGAGAAAATCATAGAATCATAGAATCATAGAGTAGGAAGGGGCCATACAGGCCATCGTCCAACCCCCTGCTCAATGCAGGATTAGCCCTAAGCATCCTAAAGCATCCAAGAAAAGTGTGTATCCAACCTTTGCTTTAAGACTTCCAGTGAGGGGGAGCTCACCACCTCCTTAGGCAGCCTATTCCACGGCTGAACTACTCTGACTGTGAAAAACTTTTTCCTGATATCTAGCCTATATCGTTGTACTTGAAGTTTAAACCCATTACTGCGTGTCCTCTCCTCTGCAGCCAGCAGAAACAGCATCCTGCCCTCCTCCAAGTGACAACCTTTCAAATACTTAAAGAGGGCTATCATGTCCCCTCTCAACCTAATTTTCTCCAGGCTGAACATTCCCAAGTCCCTCAACCTGTCTTCATAGGGCTTGGTCCCTTGGTCCCAGATCATCCTCGTCGCTCTCCTCTGTACCCTTTCAATTTTATCTACTTCCTTCTTGAAGTGAGGCCTCCAGAACTGCACACAGTACTCCAGGTGTGGTCTGACCAGTGCCGTATACAATGGGAGTATGACATCTTATGATTTTGATGTCATGCCTCTGTTGATACAGTCCAAAATGGCATTTGCCTCTTGTTCTCATTTGCCCATTTTTCCATTGTGTTCAGATCTCGTTGAACTCTGTCTCTATCTTCTGGAGTATTTGCCAGTCCTCCCAATTTGGTGTCATCTGCAAACTTGATGAGTAGTCCCTCCACCCCCTCATGTAGATCATTAATAAATATGTTAAAAAGTACCGGACCAAGCACCGAGCCCTGAGGGACCTCCCTCCAGTCTGATGAAACACCATTGACAACAACTCTTTGAGTGCGGTTCTCTAACCAATTCCCTATCCACCTAACTATCTGAAAATCCAGATTGCAGTCCTTCAATTTATCCATCAGAACATCATGGGGAACCTTGTCAAAAGCTTTACTAAAATCCAAGTAAACGACATCAACCGAATTTCCACGATCCAGCAAACATGTTACTTGGTCAAAAAAGGAAACCAGGTTGGTCTGGCAGGACCTGTTGGAGACAAATCCATGCTGACTTCCTTGGATCACCAAATTGTCCACCAGATGTTTGCAGATCGCTCCCTTTAATATCTGCTCCATTATCTTCCCCACAACAGAGGTCAGACTCACTGGTCTGTAGTATCCCGGGTCATCCTTCCTCCCTTTTTTGAAGATTGGAATAACGTTTGCTCTCTTCCAGTCCTCCGGGACATCTCCAGTCCTTAAAGAGGTCCCAAAGATGATGGACAAGGGCTGTGCAAGTTCTCTGGAATGTTCTTTGAGCACTCTTGGGTGCATTTCATCTGGACCAGGGGATTTGAACTCGTCCAGTGCAGCTAAATGCCTCTCGACAACCTCTCTATCCATGTGAACCTGCCACCCAGACACTATCCGTTGGCTACTGCCATCTCTAGATGTGCCTAAACCCTTTGACCTGTGGGAAAAAAACAGATGTAAAATAGGCACTAAGCCTTTCTTCTTTCTCTGAATCTTCCGTTAGAGTTTGTCTATCCGCACCCAACAGTGGGCCTATTGCCTCCTTTACTTTACGTTTGCTCCTCACATAACTGAAAAATCTTTTCATGTCACAATGGGCTTCCCTGACCCAATCTTAGCTCACTTTCAGCTTTGGCCTTTCTGATGATTGATCTACAGTGCCTAGTAACCTGTAGGTACTCTTCTTTAGAGCTCTGTCCTTCCCTCCATTTCCTGAACATTTTCCTTTTCTTTCTTAGTTCCTCTTGAAGTTCTCTGTTCATCCAAATAGGCTTCTTAGAGCTCCTGCAGTGTTTTCGTCTTTCTGGGATAGTCATTGATTGAGCATGCAATAGCTCTTGTTTGAATAGCGCCCACCCTTCACATGCTCCCTTCCCTTCCAGCATTCTCGTCCAAATCATAATCCATCGTCCAAATCATTTAAAAATATGTTGAACAACACAGGCCCCAGGACAGATCCCTGGGGCATTCCACTTGTTACTCTTTTCCAAGAGAATGATGAACCAATTGCAGGTACCATTTGGGTATGATCTGTTAACCAGTTACCGACCCACCTGTCAGAATTAGAATCCATACTGCATTTTACCAGCTTGTCAATAAGAATATCATGTGGAATCTTATCAAAAGCTTTAATGAAATCCAGATAAACTATGTCTACAGCATTCCCTTAATCCAACAAAGTAGTAACTTTCTCAAAAAAAAGAGATAAGTTTGGTCTAACATTATTTGTTCTTGCAAAACCCGTGCTGAGTCTTAGAAATCACAGCTCTCTGTTCCAGCTGCTAAAAGACCTACTGTTTGATGATTTGTTCCAAAATTTTGCCAGCTACAGAGATTAAGCTGATGGGACTATAGTTACCTGGATCTTCCTTTTTCCCTTTCTTGAAGATGGGGACAATATTTTCCTGCCTCCAATCATCAGGCACCTCACTTGTTCTCCAAGTTGTGTCAAAAATAAGGGACAGAGATGACATCTGCAAGTTCTTTTAGTATCCTTGGATGCAGTTCATCTGGCCCAGAAGACTTTGTTTCATTTCAAGAAACTAGGTGTTTATTGACTGCCCCAACAGTGATCCTAGGCCACCATTCCCATCCCTTCTGTTTTTGCCCCATTGAGCACTATTTCCCTCAAAAGAGAAGACTGAGGAGAAATAGGAGTTAAACAGTTCAGCCAATCTCTTTATCATCTGTTATAATTTCATTTTCTTGTCCTCACAGTGGTCTTATGGTGTCCCAATTCTTTTTCTTACTTGAAATATAACTAAAGAACCTATTTTTGCTATGTTTAGCATTTCTTGCTAGCCTAAGCACAAATTGAGCTTTAGCTTTTCTAACACTCCCCCTACAATTATTGGTTATTTGTTCATACTCATCCTTGGTAATAAGGCCTTTCTTCAATTTCCTGACTCTTTTTTATTCCTCAAATCATTTAACAACAGCTTATGGGACCACCTTGGCTTCTTTAGGCTCCTTCCATCTTTTCTTCTCAAGGGAATTGTTTGTGATTGAGCCATCAGTATTTCACTTTTTAGAAACTCCGAGCCCTCTTGGACTCCCATCTCTTTAAGTCTTTCTGACCACAGGACTCTACCCAACATGCTTTTAAGTCTGTTACAATCACTTTCTGTTTAAATAAATATTTCCTTTTATCTCTCTCGAAACTGATGCCCTCAAATTGTAGTATTTTGGGAGATGGAGAAAATATTTCTCATTGTCCACTTTATCCCTCTATCCATGCACAATTTTATCAGCCTCTCTCATGCCCTGGTCATCTCTTGATGATTAGAGACATCTTGGTATAGTGTATAATATAGAAGCCAGGTTTGATGCCCCACTCTTCCTCCACATGCAGCCACCTGGATGACCTTGGGCTAGTGACAGTCCTGTTGGAGCTGTTCTCACAGAGCAGTTTCTCCCAGATTTCTCAGTCTCACCTATCTCACAGGGTGTCTGTTTCGGAGAGAGAAAGGGAAGGCAACTGGAAGCTTCTTTGAGACTCCCTCAAGCAGTGAAAAGCAAGGTATAAAAAGCAAATCTTCTTCTAAATGGAAAGGTTCCAGACTCTTTGGTCTTTTTCAAAAGGAAGATGCTCCAGCCCCTCAATCATCTTGGTTGTCCTCCTCTGTACTTTTTCCACCTCTGCCATGTCCTTTTTGAGACACAGTATTCCAAATGAGGACACATCATAAATCTATTCTGGGACATGACAACCCTGGAAGTTTAAGAATAATAGAGTTGGAAGGTACCTCAAGAGTTATTTAGTCCAGCTGGACATTCACAGTTACCTGCCCACCCACAGTGACCCCAATTCTATGCCCAGATGACACCCCCTAGTCTTAGTCCCTTTTCTCATAACACAGAGCTTAAAAAAAAATCTTTTGTTTCAAAGTTCCTAAACATGGAAAATGAACTTTTTGAAAAGAAGACTTGTTGACGTCCTGTTTTCTGAATGCAGGGGACTTCATTTCTGTGGCAGCTCCCCTTCTCTTTGCAGCCTAAAGTGAAACAGTCCAGTTAACATTTCCCAGAAAGCGACATCCCCTTAATGTGCTGCACAGCAATAATAACCTGGGCATCTCCTGGTAGCAACACATCACGTTACAGATGAGCAGTGCTTGAATGGCTCTCGCTCCCAGTGGTGTGTTTAAAGACTTAAAGTGCTCCTCTGAACACTCAAATGTTAAGTAAACCACGGGGATGATTGTCGGGGGGCCTGAACAGAAGGCTTGGGTTTGTTTCCGTGAATAAATCATAATGCTGAGCCACAGCTTTAGGTTCGTTTGGGAAAGCAGGGAACATGTTTTGCTTGCTTGGGGTGCTTGGGGACTACTCCGTTCTTAAATGTCTTCAGTGCTTGGTGAACGAGCACTCTGTCAAGCAGTAATGTGCCTTCTTCGGTGTGCACTTGGGCAGTGTTTGGAAGATGGACAAGGGGATCCAAAGCCAGTGAAGGATTCACTCTGTTCCCTCCTCCCTCCTTAAGATTATTGGGATGAGATGTTTTAGAGACCTGTGGAATAGGTCAGGAGTTCCACAAGAAAGCTGTAGGCACAGCTTGCAGAGAATGAAATATATATTGCTATGATATGATAGCTCAGCAGGAGAGCATTGGCTCGGCATACAGAAGGCATGCAGTGAGTGTCCTGCATAGTGCAGGGGGTTGGACTAGATGACCCATGAGGTCCCTTCCAACTCTATTACTCTATGATTCTAAGGTTCCAGGTTTAATCCCCAGCACCTCCAGCTGAAAGATCTGACAGCAGGAGATGCGAATGAACTTGGCTAGAGGCCCTGGAGAGCCACTGCCAAATTTGAGTAGACATTATTGAATTTGATGGATCAATGCTCTGATTCAGTACAAGGCAGCTTCATGCGTTCATTTGATCACAAGCTGCATGCTCTGCTCTGCAAAGGGCAAAGCCTTCTCCTTCCCCAGGGTCCCTTTGTCCAGTGAAAGAGGACCTTCCTCCATGGGAAGCTTTCTTGAGCTGAAGGATGATTCCACACATAGATGAGAAGAGTGGAAGGATACAAAACAGTTGTTTATTTATCACATATCCATCCCATCTTTCCTCCAAGGAGCTCAGTATAACTTATGTGTCCATGTTAGCGTCTCAACCCTGTGTGGTAGATTAAGCTTGACATATATTGGGTTGGATTCATCCATCTTTTCCACTCAATCTTCCCAAATTCTCCTGTTTAGTACAACCTCCATCCCACCTGGCTTCATGTGCAGGTTCATGTATAGCCTTTTCAGATGGTCAAGGAGGATCCCTCTCTCCTTTTGAAAAACTGGTTGGATCTGACTCATTGATCAGCCAGAGAACAGCCAGTAAGTGTCAGAACTATGTGAGGCTTTGAAGGCTGCACTCCCTGGTCTGTGTCTCATTCTTGGCATTCTTATAGAATCATAGAGTTGGAAGGGAGCTCCAGGGTCATCTAGTCTGGAATTGTAATCTGCCTGGAACCACAAAGGGAAATGCCAGCTTCCAGGAACCCCCAGAATTATAATTCATCTCCGGATTATAGAGATCAGTTCCCTTGGGAACAAATGGGTGCTTTAGAATAGCGATCCCCAACCTGTGGGCTGCGGACCACATGTGGTCCGTCGACTAATTGGAGGTGGGCCCCAAAGGACGCCTCCCCCCCCCACAGCCCTTTACAACACACTTTGGATGTCATTGTCTCCCATCACTCCCAGATGGGACTATCTCGTTGCAGAGAAACAAGCTCAGGGTTCCCATTGATTTGTCATGGTCATGATTTAAAATTTCCATGAAAATAAAATGTTCCTTATGTTCATTGTTGTGTCTGTATCTTATTTTGAAGGGATGTTTAAACATTACCATAGCGATCAGAGAGCGTTAGGGCAGTGGTTGAGAGTAGAGCAGTAAACTACCCCCCATACCGGGCGTCAATAAAAGACATTGAGTGGTCCCCGGTGAGCGGTCCCCGGCGTTGAGTGGTCCCCGGTGATAAAAAGGTTGGGGACCACTAGTCCTACACAATGCATCTTAACAAAACCCACTATGATTTGGCAGCAACTGCAATGGAACAACATCACTGTGGTTAGCTTCAGATCCACACAAAGTGTCTTCATTCCCTAGCAATATTGTAAGTAACTCAGGGTGATGGAGTGAGGGATGACAAATCTCTAAAACTTTTGCTCAGCTAGCAGCTAGACCTCGCATCCATGATTTGTCTTCTCATTGTCAGGATCAGCCCCCTGCTCTCTGCCAGGTTGGTTCAGGTTGACACGAGAGACTCCATCTTTGTGTGTGTTTGCTTTATGACTCTGTATGCTTTATGACTCTGTAACAATTCTTTGAACCTCTGCTCCCCTTTGATGACCCTGAGCTTTTTTGCACCACATTCTCCCCTTCTGTGACACTTTGTTGCAAATGTCCATGTGAACATGTTATCTACAAAGAGAGGCGCCAATTCGACCAAGGCCACTGGAGCCAGGGACGGTCTGGCAGGAAGCCCGGGATGGCTTGTGTGTGTGTGGGGGGGGAATATTCCTCCCTGGGAACTGGGGACATTTGGATGGGAGAAATGCATTGATAACTGCTTGCTTTTCCTATATCGATCAGTCTTGACTTCAGACGTTAGAGTGATCAGAACTACTTCCAATTAAAGCTTTCTATTAAACCAGAAGCCTTGTTGTGAGTCTGTCTGCCTCTGACACTCATTCAGCTGGCTGGCTCTATAGTACAGAGTTGAGTTTGCTGTCTTTCTGGAATGTAGCTTCTGATAAGCTTGTGGGAGGAGGCTCTCAGAATCTAATGTTTATATTAGGTTTATGTCGAACTGACCTAATCTCAAGGCTGGAGGAAGAATGGAGAATTATTGCTAATGTAAGCAATTGGAGGCTGAGGAAAGGCATGCAAGCAGTTTTTTGCATCTTGTCAGCAGTTTATGGAGGGCTGGCTTACTCGGTAGCTGCTGGGTGGTCCCATGAGATGACATAGGGGGATGGAGGCCCCAGGGTATTGGCCCATTCTGCAAGAGCATTATCTTTCCCAGCCTCCAAGGAAACACTATATACTTCTGTTGTTTTGGGGAACACCCCTGTGTCTATTCTTGTGCAGTAAAAATATTTAAAAGGTTTTTCCTCTCAGTGTGATTATTGGGAATGTTAAAAGAACCCTGATTAGGCTATAGGCCCATCAAGGGCACTAATATAGGGGATATATAGGAAAGTCCTTGTGAGGTTTTTCAGGGTACCCAAGGTAGCCAGCCCCAGCACACCACCCTCACTCCAACAAGAAGACTCCCACAAAGGTTTGGCATCACTCTGGTACAAAAATAGTAAAGTCTACTATGCTCCCAGTTGACCCCTCTGAAGATTCTGAGTCTGAGCTATCTGGGTCACTGGATAGCTTCTGGAAGTCTCTCCTCTCCCCGTTGTTGACTTTTCTGCTTTCCACTGGCTTGTCTGGCTTGTCCAGCACTTATATGTAGGTATATGTTATCAAGTTGCAACCCACTTATGACTACCCCAGCAAGGGGTTTCCAAGGCAAATGAGAAGCAGAGGTGGCTTGTCAATGCCTTCTGCTGTAGAGGTTTTCCTGGTGATTTCCCATCCAAGTACCAACCCAGCTTTGCTTCTGAGGTCTGATGATACTGTGCTCTATCACACTGCCTTCTCTCCCTGAAAAGTGTTTGCTTACTAATGATGTACATACAATTGTGTGTGTGAAGTGACATGAAGTGGCAGCCAACATGGCAACCCCAGCAAGTAAGAAGCAGACCATTGCCTTTGTGTGCAGAGTCTTCCATGGTGACCCCCATCCAAGTATTAACCCTGCTTAGTTCCTGAGATCTGCCTTCACTCCAGGACATAGGTCTGTGGGTGTGAAGTGCTGCCAACTCACAGCTGACCTACGGCAACCCCAACAAGAGGATTTCAAAGCAAGTGAGAAGCAGAGGAGGTTGGCCATTGCCTTTCTCTGCAGTTTTCTTGGTGATTCCCCATCCAAGTACCAATCCTGCTGAGCTTCTCAGATCTAACATGATCAGGCTATACCTGGCATTTCCATAATCCCTGGCACTAACAGCTTAATCCTATACATCATAGTGGGGCAATGCTAAATAAGTGTATCTGGACATCAGTCACTGTTAAATTTCTTGTGCTTTGCTCCTGTGAGTCACATCTGAAGGAGTATAAATAATGGAGTGCGCTGACAGGGAAGCAGCATGGGCTAGAATGGTTTTTCAAAGGCAGGCATGAGAAGGTGAAGGTTTTCACAAATAAGATCCAAAAGGCAGAACAAACAAACCTTCTAAGACGACTTTTGTTGCTTCAGCTAGGCCTTGCTTTCTCTGCACACGTGTCAGCTTTAAAAGGAGGATGGAATAGATTCATGGAGGGTAAATCTGTCCATGACTACTAACCATGGTGACTGAGGGGAATCTCCACCAGAAAGTTCCATCAGTAAAGGCCTCAGCCTTTCTTCCCTGTTGTTGGCCATACAGAGGAACTGGTTGGCCACTGTGTGAGACTGGAGGCTGAGCTAGATGAACCACTGGCCTGATCCAGCAGGGCTCTTATGATGGTCTTATGAAGCATCCTTCTCTATGCCCTGTTCTTTGACCTCGAGGGGAACTAGTCAGTCACTGAGACAGGAGGCTGGACTAGATGGAGAACTGGTCTCATCCAGCAGGGCTTTTCTAACAGTTTTATGTTCATGAGGTGAACCTGCAGCCTGAAGATGTGCTGTTTAGGCACACATGGTTCTATGCAGTTTATTTTGAAACACTTCTCAAATACTCCATGCAAAGCAGAAAAATCAGCTCTCAAAGGAGAAGGTCTGGTAGAGAATAAAGATACTATTGCTAATATCACAAGGATCTGCATGCCCTGTAGACATCAGGGATAATTTTGGAGGAAATGTTTTATTTGTCTCTGTCATGCAGCTATTAAAGGCCATAATTTTCTGTCAGAAGTGATGGTGGCAATTCTATCCTAGTATCTTTCTATGGGGTCATTAAGACCCTTCAAAAACCTTTTATTCATCCTTTGGGTCTATTAATACTTTGCTAGCAGTCTCTGCAGCTCTGTGGCATTAAATAAAGTGGAAAAAATAGACTGGATTGGAATAAGGAGAGTGAAGGTTTCAACACACCTTGTCACTTTGTTCAAAAGGCATTTGAAATAATTTGTTAATCAGGACTCAGTTTGCTGAATTTGGGAAAGAACTGAGTTGTGGCACTGCTGCTTCATTATGTCAGACGTTGCAAGGACTCACAACAAACTTCTTTGACTAGAAAGTTTTTTATTGAGAAGTACTTCATACACCTAGACTAGAGAAGTCAAATCTGCCTGAGGACAGATTTGCTTCTCCTTATCTCCCGCCCAAAACTTGAAAGTTCCCAAGGGAGGGGAGGAAGAAAGAAGAGACAGGTACAATTAAAAACAGTGTTACTTTCACATATCCTTGGCTGTCTTCAGGCTCAGATAAGATGTTATGGTTACCAGAAACAGGCCCAGCCGAGAGGCTTCAAAGGAAAGAACATTCACAGCTTCCAGAGATAATGGCTACATAAACATAGTTTCGATTTTAAGCAAGCATGCATAATATATGGGCCTGGAGCTCCCAGGAACAAAGCTACAAAGGTCAATCTAACTGTCATGGAGAAACTCAGGCTAATTTATGACAGGGTTTTCTAACAATCCTGACATTCCTCCGCATTAAAACAAGCTTCCCTCCATTACCCCGCATCCACAGGCCGTGGGCACAATGGGAAAGCTCGATGGAATGCACGGAGAAGGCGAGGGGCTTTTACATTTCCTGCATCAACCCACTCCCTCTCCCCTGAAGGGAAATCTTTCCAATCCACCAAGTACTGGAGCCGGCCTTTGTGCAAACGAGAGTCCAAGATTTGGTTGACTTCGTAGTGGGTGTCTTTGTCAATAAAGACTGGCGCTGGCGTTGAGAACGGAGGGTGCCATACATCCGGCAGGGGGGCACGCCGCAGCAGGCTGGAATGAAAAACGGGATGCACATTCCTGTAAGTTTTCGGCAAACCCAATTCTACAGTCACATCATTGATCACCTTTACGATGGGAAAAGGCCCCACGAATTTGGGACCCAACTTCTTTGACTTTTGCTGACAACGGAGGTTTTTTGTTGAGAGATAGGCTAGGTCCCCCAACTTCCATGTTGGTGCAGGCGCACGTTTTTTGTCTGCCTGGGATTTATACGCTTGTTTGGCTCCCTCGAGGCTAGAGACAATGGCTGGCCATGCTGCACTAATACCTTTGGCCCATTTAGTGACATCAGGAGCTTCAGTGGAGACTAGTTCCCAGGTGGGTGCAGCGATAAGGTCAGTTCCATACACCACCTGAAAGGGAGACACCCCAGTGGAAGCATGCACCCGATTGTTATACGCAAACTCGGCCAGGGGTAAAAGGGCGACCCAATCGTTCTGTTGGTGGTTAATGAAACAACGTAGGTATTGTTCAAGGATTTGGTTCACCCGTTCCGTTTGCCCATTTGACTCAGGGTGGTAGCCGGAGGTCAGGGCTTGTTCCACCCCCAGCAGCTTTAAAAACTCCCGCCAGAACTTGGCAATGAACTGGGGGCCACGATCCGTGAGCAGTCTCCTAGGGATACCATGTAGTCGGAATATGTGAGTCACAAACAGGGAGGCCAGTTTGGCCGCCGAGGGCAGACCCACACAGGGGATGAAATGAGCTTGCTTTGAAAATGCATCCACTACCACCCAGACCACTGTTTTATCCTGGCTTGGAGGTAAGTCTGTGATAAAGTCCATTGTCACATTGGACCAGGGGCGAGAAGGGGTGGGCAAGGGCTGCAGCAACCCTCGTTTCTTTCCTCCTGGGGGTTTGGAAACAAGACAGGTGGGACATCCTTGCACATATTTCTCCACATCCCCTCTCAAAGTTGGCCACCAGTAGTGTCTTCTGACCAGGTGCAGGGTTTTCACAAAGCCAAAATGTCCTGCAGTCTTTGCATCGTGGTACAATTTTAAAACCTCTCCACGCGCCGCTGCGGGAACGTAGAGGCGCTCGTCTTTGAAAAACAGGTCCCCGTTATCGACCAGGGAGGGACGAAGGGAAACAAATTCAGCGTAATGTAGGACCTCCTTCTGTACCCACCCACCGGGGACCGGGCTCCCCCCTTTTGTTTGACTACGCGTCATGGCAGCCAACCCCAGCTGGGCGGGCGTGAACACCGTGTCCACCAATGGGTCTCGTTTGCTATTGTACTGGGGCAAGCGAGAAAGAGCGTCCGCCAAAAAGTTCAGTTTGCCAGGCAGATGCCTTAAGGAGAAGTTGAACCGGGAGAAAAACTCCGCCCACCGCATTTGCTTTGCGGACAAGGAGCAAGGCTGCTTGAGCGCTTGGAGGTTTTTGTGGTCCGTCCAAACCACAAACTGGACGGAAGACCCTTCCAGCCAATGCCTCCATGTAGCAAGAGCCAATTTTACCGCAGCTGCCTCCTTTTCCCAAATTGCCCAGTTGTGCTCCGCCCCCGAAAATTTTTTAGACAGGTAGGCAAGGGGATGCAGCTTCCCGTCTTCCCCCTCTTGCAGGATCACAGCCCCCATTGCCACATCCGACGAATCTACTTGCACTGTGAATTGCTTGGATGGGTCAGCATGCGCCAACACCGGCTCAGACGTGAAAAGGCGTTTTAAATGCTCAAAAGCCTCCTGACAAAGCGGGGACCACTGGAGCAGGGCACCTGGCCAATTCGCCGCCTTTCCCCCTTCTTTTGTTTTCAACAAGTCCGTTAAGGGCAATGCCACTTTGGCAAAATTAGAGATGAAAGTTCTATAGAAATTTGCGAAGCCTAAGAAACTCTGCAGTTGCCTCCTTGTCCCGGGCGGTTCCCAGGCCAATAAGTCCCGAACTTTGCCCGGGTCCATTTCAATCCCAGCTCTGGACACCCGGAATCCTAGGAACTCTACCGCCTCTCGATGGAACTCGCATTTCGATAGTTTGGCAAACAGTTGGTGCTTCCGCAGCCGGCTAAGCACCTCCTGGACTAACTTCACGTGTTCCCCCAGGTTGTCTGAATACACCAAAATGTCATCAATGTAGACCAGCACCCCCTGGTACAACAAATCATGCATAATTTCATTGATCATGTTCATGAACACGCCCGGAGCGTCGGCGAGGCCGAACGGCATAGCGGTGTATTCAAATTGTAGGGGTAGGGGGTAGGCATTGCAAGTGGAAACAGCATTCAGCCCCCGATAATCCATGCAGAGGCGAAGGGACCCATCTTTCTTTTTCACGAAAAGTACTGGGGCAGCCAGAGGGGAAGTGGCCGGTCTAATAAAGCCTCTGGCTAAGTTTTTGCTCCCTGCTCCTTCATTTCCCTCGGGCTCATGGAGTACAATTTGGCTTTTGGAAGCGGCTCCCCTTTTTTCAGTTCAATTGCACAGTCTGTCTTACGATGGGGAGGCAACTGATTGCACTCAGCCTCAGCGAACACATCCTCAAACTCACGATACCCCCGTGGGAGGGCTAGTACCCCCGCCTCCGCCACCGCGGCTTTTAAGCAAGCATGCATAATATATGGGCCTGGAGCTCCCAGGCACAAAGCTACAAAGGTCAATCTAACTGTCATGGAGAAACTCAGGCTAATTTATGACAGGGTTTTCTAACAATCCTGACACATTATCTGCCATCATGTAGATTTTCTAGGTACCTCAGGGGTCTCTAACCCTTTTCAACCTGTGAGCACCTTTGTATTTTTGACACAGCATGGCATGGGCACCTAGAAAATGGCTGCTACAGGAGGTGGAGCTAGTCACAAAATTGCTGTTGCAGTTTACCTTCAATCACAAAGTGAAATTTCGTGTGCTGTGGTAGTAGCTGCTACGAAACCAACATGTTTTTTTTTAATCTGCACAGCCAATTAAATCTCAGCCAATCAGAAGTCATGCTAGGCAAAACACATGGCCGCTTTCTTAAAACACTTGATGGGTGCTAGGAATGATTTCAGCTATTGCTCTATATTGGGAACTCCCTGATTTCGCTAAATATTTTCAATTTAAACAGAATGAGCTACAGGCTAATTCTGCCCTTGCTCCCCACCGAGAATCCCCCCCCCCCGCAACAAGTTCATCCTTGGATATATCACATGAGCATGTCTCCATTTAGTTCCATAAATACAACCATTATTCTCTCTTAAGACAGAACCAAATGCTAGAGGAGACTCTGTGGCCAAACTGTGACTCTCCAGATGTCCATGAACTATAGTTACCATGAGCCCCTGCCTGCATGAAGTCCATGGACTACAGTTTGGCTAAAGTTTGGCTCTATGTTGATATATCAACCAGGTTGCTTGCTGGAGTTTTCTCCTTTCCCCATGTGATGATGCCACTGCATGAAGTATTTTCTTTCCTCCTCGAGAGCATTGGCTTCCACCTGCATGGAATCATGGACTGGGGCGAATGATGTTACAGGATACAGAGGATGTTAGTGAGAACTGGGTGCAGGATATCTTTTTCAGTGGCAGCTCTGTGCCATTTATAAAGGTCAGCTTCATCGGTGGTGTGCTGTTATACATTATGCCATTCACTCCTCTTAAAGAATCTACCCGTTTTGATCAGCTTAATGTTGAAGGAACCTCTCTTTGACACGCACCTTCCTTCTCAAATTATCAGAAGCTCAGAATTATAACCTCATAAATTTTCTGCAAAAGCCATTCTTAAAAGGAATAATTTTTCTTCATTAACTAGAGGCCTGCTGCCAGAGGTTTTGGCTGGTTATTTTAAATCATGTGTGAAACACAGTGTTCCCAAACTCTGTGGCTTCTAGCTAGGAGTATTTTCCTGCTCTGTTCTCACACCTGCTTCTCCTGAGAATTAGACCCTCGGAGGCAGTCCCCGCCTACAAGAAGGTTGGGGACCGCTATTTCAACAAATTCCGCATTCAGCTAGGTTGTGCCCTGTGGACAACGCTGTATAGAATCAATTGTACACATTTTCTTCCATTGTCCATTTTACTCCTCCATCCGAGCCAAATTTCTTAACTCACTGCTATGTAAAAGAGAACTGCATTTGGATGAACGTAAGATTCAGTTTCTTTTGACATCCCAGAACCCTGATATAATTGAACCAGTTGCAAATTTGTATATCTTGCCATGAGAGATCGTGAATGTATTTTGTCTTACTCTAAAGCATGATCTCTGCCTTTGTTTTCTCCGTATAGCAGTGGATCCTTTTGAACTTTCCTTCCTTATAGTGTACTTTTATATGCTATTAAATGCTTGTTGTTGTTTTAATGTTGTGACTGCGTTCCCAGCACTTGGGTGGGGGCGGGTGGGGCTTTTGTTTCTTGTTCTTCTTCTTGTTCTTCTCCTTCTGTTTTTTCCCACAGGTCAAAGTGTTTAGGCACATCTAGAGATGGCCGTAGCCAAAGGATAGTGTCTGGGTGGCAGGTTAACATGGATAGAGAGGTTGTCGATAAGCATTTAGCTGCACTGGATGAGTTCAAATACCCTGGTCCGGATGAAATGCACCCGAGAGTGCTCAAAGAACTTTCCAGAGAACTTGCACAGCCCTTGTCCATCATCTTCGGGACCTCTTTAAGGACTGGAGATGTCCCGGAGGACTGGAAGAGAGCAAACGTTATTCCGATCTTCAAAAAAGGGAGGAAGGATGACCCTGGAAACTACAGACCAGTGAGTCTGACCTCTGTTGTGGGGAAGATAATGGAGCAGATATTAAAGGGAGCAATCTGCAAACATCTGGAAGACAATCTGGTGATCTAAGGAAGTCAACATGGATTTGTCTTCAACAGGTCCTGCCAGACCAACCTGGTTTCCTTTTTTGACCAAGTAACAGGTTTGCTGGACCAGGGAAATTCGGTTGATGTCGTTTACTTGGATTTTAGTAAAGCTTTTGACAAGCTTCCCCATGATGTTCTGATGGATAAGTTGAAGGACTGCAATCTGGATTTTCAGATAGTTAGGTGGATAGCGAATAGGTTAGAGAACCGCACTCAAAGAGTTGTTGTCAATGGTGTTTCATCAGACTGGAGAGAGGTGAGTAGCGGGGTACCTCAGGGCTCGGTGCTTGGCCCGGTACTTTTTAACATATTTATTAATGATCTAGATGAGGGGGTTGGGGGGCTACTCATCAAGTTTGCAGATGACACCAAATTGGGAGGATTGGCAAATACTTCGGAAGATAGAGACAGAGTTCGATCTGAACACAATGGAAAAATGGGCAAATGAGAACAAGTTGCAATTTAATAAAGATAAGTTTAAAGTTCGGCATCTGGGTCAGAAAAATGAAAAGCATGCCTACTGGATGGGGGATACGCTTCTAGGTAACACTGTGTGTGAATGAGACCTTGGGGTACTTGTGGACTGTAAACTAAACATGAGCAGGCAGTGTGATGCAGCGGTAAAAAAGGCAAATGCCATTCTGGGCTGTATCAACAGGGGCATCACATCAAAATCACAAGATGTCATAGTCCCATTGTATACGGCACTGGTCATACCACACCTGGAGTACTGTGTGCAGTTCTGGAGGCCTCACTTCAAGAAGGACGTAGATAAAATTGAAAGGGTACAGAGGAGAGCGACGAAGATGATCTGGGGCTAAGGGTCCAAACCCTATGAAGATAGGTTGAGGGACTTGGGAATGTTCAGCCTGGAGAAAAGGAGGTTGAGAGGGGACATGATAGCCCTCTTTAAGTATTTGAAAGGTTGTCACTTGGAGGAGGGCAGGATGCTGTTTCTGTTGGCTGCAGAGGAGAGGACACGCAGTACTGGGTTTAAACTTCAAGTACAATGATATAGGCTAGATATCAGGAAAACATTTTTTACAGGCAGAGTAGTTCAGCAGTGGAATAGGCTGCCTAAGGAGGTGGTGAGCTCCCCCTCACTGACAGTCTTCAAGCAAAGGTTGGATACACACTTTTCTTAGATGCTTTAGGATGCTTAGGGCTGATCCTGCGTTGAGCAGGGGGTTGGACTAGATGGCCTGTATGGCTCCTTCCAACTCTATGATTCTATGATTCTATGATTCTATGGAGACTGTCCTCCAAAGCAGCCATTTTAACCAGGAGAACTGGTCTCTGTCATTTGGTGATGAGCTATAATTCCAGGGGATCCCCAGATCCCAACTAGGGACTGACATCCCTATCTACAGTATTGACTATTAAGCAAAACCTTAAGTAAGTGAAGCTGTCCACCAAAGCGGTAAGATAGCATGATTGGATTTATTTTCCTACATATTTCAATGAGGTTTCTTGATAGATTAGAGTCGGCTCCAAATACAAACAAGAACCCTTTGTCTTGCAGGAGGGCATTATGTGCTGGAATAAGATGCGACACACCAATGTTGGGTATAAACAAGGCCACAGCTTTATTACCTCCTCACAGGAGGGTCAGCACAGCATGAGAGAGGGAGCCTGACCTAGCAGTCAGCGGACTGCACCAACACCCCAAGGAGTCCAGAAGGACCCTGGGAACCCACCCCATCTCCCTTGCAGGTCCCCTTGCCCCTGAATACTGCCACAAAGGGAAGCGACCTATGCGGGGACCAATGGCACCAACCTCATTTGACTGCCCCCAGGCCACCTGGTAAATGAGCCCCTGGGTAACCTGCACTCATATACGTGCCACCTCTTAGGGAGGCCCCAAACCCCAGGGAGTCCAATCGCATACCAGACTCCCTGCCAACAGGCTCCATCCCATGCAAATCCACAGCTGTGACAAATTATTGACTGTGAAACATCCACCTCAGTCTCTGAACAATGCCGTGTACACATCAGCATTGGGTGGGTGGGAGGGAAGCTGCTCTCTTGGTGTCCCAAGCAAAGAGGGTGGGACCCTACACATGGTGCCTCTGAGGCAGTCATGTCCACCTCCCAGCAGGCCCTCCATGATGTCAATTCCCATCTGCAATGAATCTTGGCTGTTTTTGTAAGCCAGAGGTATGTTTAAAATGTTCAGGGGAAAAAAGTGGTTTTACAAGTTGACTTCGTTTTATAAAAAGCTGCAAGGCCTTGAAGCACAATACAGTATTTCTGGGTAGTTCACAGTCATAGATCAACGGGTCACAAATGGATTTGAGAGGAAAAGGAAGAGCAGATGTCAAAACACATCTTATCAGGCAGAGACCTATAAGCCTGTGGAATAGCCTATCAAGCCAGCAAAAAGAGAGTGGAAACATTTCAAAACAAATTTGATGCTATTCTGGGACAAAGCTTACTTAGTTAAAGTAGGGTGAAGTCTGAAGGGTTGTTGGGTCACCCCAGAAATATATTCTATTTTAATTTTTTTAACCTCTTACTCAGTTTTTACAGGCTGCTACTTGCAGTGTTAGATGTTGGAGACACCATGGTTTACATTCAGAGGTTGGTGAGTCGTTTGGAGACCAAGACATATGAAGAAAGGTTGGGGGAGCTTGGTCTGTTTAGCCTGGAGAGGAGATAACTGAGAGGGGATCTGATAACCATCTTCAGGTATTTAAAAGGGTGCCATATAGAGGATGGAGCACAGTTGTTCTCTGCAACTGTGAGTGACACGGAGACAAGAGACTTTGTAAGTTTAACATTAATCAGATTTATTTAACAACAAGTACAACAATTTTAACAGTAGACAAACACCAAAACATCCACAGGCATGCTCCACCACATGGTATGCACAAGAGTATCTTAAGTTATAAAAACTTTGTGCATTGGTCCTGGGATGCTTAAAAAGAGTCAAAAGGCACTTGTGCAAGGGGCACACTTCGTCCCTTAGAATCAGAGCTGGGACCTAAACCCCATGGCTGACCTCAGGTCCGAATCCTGGAAGACAAGGGCATCATGCCTCCTTCCACTCCAGCCCACCTCAGCATCAATGAACTGTGCCAGAATAGGCCACCGTGCCCTGGAGTAGAACTGAGCAAAAGTCCTTTCTGTTTCCGAACTCCTTTATGCTGCCCTCCGGAACTCTTATGGGTATGTGGGTCCCATCCACAGCAGCAAAAGCAGTGCAGGAAACTGAGCCTCCCAAAACCATCCATATGCTGTTGGAAAGGGAGAGGAAAGAGCGATGAGAAAAAAAAAGGGGGGGGATGCATATTCATTGATATGGGAATAACACTGGAAAAAAGAGGTTTAGAAATTTAAATACCTACAAGCCGGTCTCCAAGGCACACCAATTTCCTGTAGAATTCTGCTTCCATTGCAAAGCAGAACTCCATCACGAACTCACCATTGGTGGAAATCCCTAAGCAAAACTGCTGGGCTACATTTCTGAAATACAGAGAGGTGGCCAGGTATCACAAGGCAGCAGCAACATGCTTCTCTGCAGAAACAGGGCTCCTCATGCAGGTTTGCAGGGGCTCCATCTGGCCACTAAGTGAGTTCACAGTTTCCATAAATGTTGCCCTGGAAATCCTGAATTTGAGGATCCATTGGTCATCGCTCCAGTTGGACAGGACAAAATTGTCTCACCAGTCACTGGTTCTCTTGTCCACCCAGAACTGCTTATGGAAATGCAGTTCTGCAAGAGAAATCCCACCTCATCCTGGCCGCAATGTGAGCCCTCCTCGAGTTCCTTTACATGAGTGCCCCTCTATTACAAGTCTTTCTCCTGATTGTGATCATCCTTCCTCAGTAAGCCAAAGTTTGTGCCATCATCTCAGTATTGTTGCATAAACATGTCCAGCAAGAATGAGCATCTTAGCAACCAAGGCTAAAATGATGTTCTCCATTGCTACATTGTGCTAGGAGCATGCAACAGATATAGGCAAACAAAGAGCAAGGTTGGCCAGGTGTGCGTGCCAGTGACTATATTCAGGTGATCCGTGGCCATGCTTTTCTGTTACATATTCCACTCGGGAAAAGGTTTAAAAAAAAAAACACCCCACCCGACTGTTCTCAATGGATTAATGAAGGTACACATTGGTTGCCACTTGTATTTTCGTCTTTAAAAAAAATAAGGGGAAAGGGGCATTTCCGAGGTCCAAGGACGTTTCTACGTTTCATTGATTCTCCAACTTGATTAATGGGGCAGAGCAGGCTGAAGTGCCACAAGATAAGAGCACCTTGCTTTCGACTCCAGCAAGACCAGAAACATATGTGGAATGGTAAAAGTGCTATAGAGCCTCTTGTGGCGCAGAGTGGTAAGGCAGCCGTCTGAAAGCTCTGCCCATGAGGCTGGGAGTTCAATCCCAGCAGCCGGCTCAAGGTTGACTCAGCCTTCCATCCTTCCGAGGTCGGTAAAATGACTACCCAGCTTGCTTGCTGGGGGGTAAACAGTAATGACTGGGGAAGGCACTGGCAAACCACCCCGTATTGAGTCTGCCAAGAAAACGCTGTAGGGCGTCACCCCAAGGGTCAGGCATGACTCAGTGCTTGCACAGGGGATACCTTTACCTTTACCTTTAAAAGTGCTATGGGGGCATGAATTTAGTGGTAAGAGCCGACACGTATGAAATTAAATTTTACTACTTTTAATTGTAGTGATTACTGTCACTGCGGACATCTCGCTACTTAGGACAATGTGTGGAATTCCCCTTAGTAAAGCAGGTTTGCTCTTTGATGGTTTTACTAGGAATTTTTAAACGCCCCCACTAAAATAGTGTCATTGGGAGCGGAATTTCTGCCCCCAAGATTACCTTTTAAAGGTAGATCCAGTGATTCCTTTTATTCCCCTTTGAACAATTTCTATTGGTTTAGAAATCAGTGCATTCTTTTGTACCCCCATTTCTTGCTCGGGGGGGGGGGGTTAAGTTACACACCACAGGGTGATGCTCTAGCAAAAGTAGAGAAAGGTTTGGGAAGATGTTCCTACAGAGTGAAGTTTTTGCAGAAGCTCACACCTTGTCTCTCATCTCTTTGAATTTATCTTTGATCAAAACAGAATTGATTAGAAACTAATTCCAAATTCTTAAAAGGAAACTTTAGGGGATCTCAAATTCTAACATGGCCAGTTTAAAGATATTGGAACATGCAAGATCTGTAGTGTGCATGATTCAACTGTATGAGTTAAGGTATTGCAGGGGATGTATACTTAGCATATTTAGATTACAAACTTCCTGGTATTTTTGAAATAACCTTCTGTGTCCTGATATGCTCAATGGGAGACTTCCTGCTCTTTTGAGCACACTTCCTCCCTGGTTACCTCCAGGATGAAGAACACAATTAGTCAGACTGTTAGAACTCTCTCTCTTTATGTTAGGACTCCCTTTCTCTTCTCTCCTTACAAAGTAGTTTCTCTTCTCAATAAAGTTCTTTATTCTTGAAGCATTCAGTGCCTGTCTCATTTGCATATTTAAACTCTGCCAGCAGATTGTACCTTATCCTGAGATGGACCAACCTGCAGTTTCTCACCATCTTAACATGATTCCCTTGCTTACTATATCCCCTGTCCCACATGCCTTCTGTCCAGGTAGGTTCCCAGCCTAATTCTTATTTATTTGATGTGATCAAAAGTGGTCCTTCTCCCTTTTTCACAAGCTTTTACTCAGGTTTGCCAGTCTACTAGTACCGGTGGAGGTCCCATGCTTTCTCGTCACAACTCACCCTCCCAAACTCTCCCCAAACTTACCATGAACCCCCAAAAAGCTGCATTTGAATGCAATGTGCTGATGTTACAAGGAAGTGATGTTGGCATGTTGGGGGGGGGGTTGGCACTTCCTATCCTTTGCCTACCACCACCCTCATGATGCACAATTGCCTGTGCATCCTTCCCCTCTTCCTTACAAGTTCTGCCACCACCTGCACTCAAAGATAACTGCACTGCCTACATTTCCAATTCCTGGGCATTGCTGGAAACATGGATAGCTGAGTATATACAAGCAAATAGGTTGGAGAAGAGCAAGTGGGCAAAGGGGAGTCAGGTGGTCAATGCAGGCCAGAAGCCCTGCGACCCAGTAGCTGACCCACCTCAGGGTATGCGAATGCTGGGCCTGCCCTTTGCATTTTTGTTTAAGGCAACTGTCTTACCAATATTCATATAAAGACCTCTACTGTTCCAAGCTGCCCAAGTCCCTGAATTTCACTGAAGTTAGGAGTCATCTACAGTTATTGATCCCTGTGGTGAGGAATTCACATTGGATGTGACAGATTCCTATCTGCCTGGCTTGAGAAATGCTACCCTATAAGGGAGGGTATTGGAGTGTGAAGTCGAGAAAATGGAATTTATGCTTCGGATCTGGCACAAACAGATTTGGGCTATAAGAAATGATTGAATAGCTCTTACTACTTAAAATTAATTATAACTTAAAGATGCGATACAGGACATTGGACGCTGGGTAATTACACATTGTAAATCCTTGTTTTCTGAGGCTAAGATCTGTGATAATAAATAATAGCTTACCTTCCTGCGTCCTCGTGACTGCTCTGCAGGCCGGCCACTTCAGCAATTTGCTTTGATATATCAGCTCAATTATGTGGTGCCAAACCTTTGCTAGGGAAAGTACAGTGGAAGTGGCAAAAAGTTAGCCAATGCAATCCCTCTGGTATTGGAATCCACTCCTAATGACTCTAGGGCACAATGAGTATGCTATGAGGCAAATTAATACAATTTCTCCCATCAAAATACATGGGAGAAATGTATTCATGGGAATGGTTTGCCTGTCTTATGGCATTTGTAGAACTTGTAAGTAACCAACCTCATATGTAGTACTGAGTAGGTTAGAAGCATGTTAAAATGATGGGACCAAGCCCTATGAAGATAGGTTGAGGGACTTGGGAATGTTCAGCCTGGAGAAAAGGAGGTTGAGAGCGGACATGATAGCCCTCTTTAAGTATTTGAAAGGTTGTCACTTGGAGGGGGGCAGGATGCTGTTTCCGTTGGCTGCAGAGGAGAGGACACGCAGTAATGGGTTTAAACTACAAGTACAACAATATAGGCTAGATATCAGGAAAAGGTTTTTCACAGTCAGAGTAGTTCAGCAGTGGAATAGGCTGCCTAAGGAGGTGGTGAGCTCCCTCTCACTGGCAGTCTTCAAGCAAAGGTTGGATACACACTTTTCTTGAATGCTTTAGGATGCTTTGGGCTGATCCTGCGTTGAGCAGGGGGTTGGACTAGATGGCCTGTATGGCCCCCTCCAACTCTTTGATTCTATGATTCTATGATCACATACTGGTGACTTGTGGTCAGAATTTGCTCCTAGATCAGGTGTCCCTAGCCTTTTTTGAGCCTGCCTGCCTATTTGGCACTCTGATATTGCATAGTGGGTGCAGCCATAAAATGACTGCATTGGGAGGTGGAGAGCCACAAAATGATGGCCACACCTTGACCTCAGTAACGGTACAGTTTCTTGTGCTGCAGTGGCAACTGCTGCCAAAGCAACTGTTAAACAGCTGTACAGCCAATCAATTCTCCAATAGTCAGTACCCTTATTGGGCTAACTCCCTACCTGACCCAAATTCTTACCCACCAGGGAAAGTGATGGTGGGCACCATATTGTGGGACCCTGTTGTGTGGTTGTTTTTCTGAGCCACCTTGAATGGGTGACTACAAAGGTGGGGGAAACATTCTGGGGAAAACATTTTCTAATGAATGAGAATCCTAGTTTTGTAGATGGAAAAAAGTAAGATAAAAATGTAATCAGCAAAACCAGCTGTAGAGCAGACCTTCGAAGCCGAATACTCAGCAATTGCTTTTATGTGCAACCTGTGGTCCTCCAGATGTCCATGGACTACAATTCCCATGTGCCCCTGCCAGCAAACGCTGGGAATTCATGAGAATTGTAGTCCATGAACATCTGGAGGACCACAGGTTGACTCCCCCTGCTCTAAACCCTTCCCTCGCCATTCTCTTCTCTCACTGCAGTGCCTGATACCACCCAAAGTGTTCCTGAGACCTGGGGAGCCACTAAAATCCTGCAGAAAGCAGTGTGTTCTTCAGTGACACTTCCCAGTAGCTGAAGCATGGTTGTGTCTGATTTCTGTCTTCCAGTCAAACTACAGGGGGCTGCAACCAGAAAGGGGAATTGGAAGAACCTCCCCTATTTCTTGTGAAAGTCAGAGACAAAAGTGGGGAGACAGGGTGGTGTAATGGTAAAAGTATCAGACTCATATCTAGAAAATCCAGGGTTGAATCCCCACTCTGCCCTGGAAACATATCAGGCCGGTGATCTTGGGCAACAAACAGAAACAACAAACCAAACAACAAACAGAAAACAGCACAGAACTCCAAATAGCCATATTGATACTTATTTTCCTGCTGACGGAATTACAGTGAGCAGAAAAATACTATTTTTGATGCCATTAGCTGTTGACAATTCAATAATCAGAAGGGTTCTCAAACGTCTTTCAGACGGCAGTGTTCATACACAAAGCGGTACAACTGTTTTTCTCCCCCACCAAAAAAAAGACTTTAATTGCTACCAATTTCATAGTTAAAATAAACCTGCAAGATGTGCAGCCCATGCTTTTTTTTATTGTCCCTTTCCTCTATGACTTGGGCTTGAGTATGTCTTTTATTTATGGATACTAACATACCTCACAGTCCTGGGCCCTACCTAGTGGAATGAGCTCTTGGAAGAGCTGAGGGCCCTAATGAAGCTATCACAGTTCTGCAAGATGGAGCTCTTCCACCATAGAATCACAGAAGAAGAAGCATTCAGAAGCATTCAGAAGAAACTAGGGCAGGAAGATCCTCGGGTCCCCCCCACCACCACCACCACCTCTTTCAATGTCTGAATATTCAAACACTGTACATCTTCCATCTACCTGTTGGAGCACAGAGTCTGTTGATAGGGACACCACATAGCCAGAAGAGTATGTTGAAGGTTAAATCTCTGT
This sequence comes from Paroedura picta, assembly GCF_049243985.1. Taxonomy (NCBI): domain Eukaryota; kingdom Metazoa; phylum Chordata; class Lepidosauria; order Squamata; family Gekkonidae; genus Paroedura; species Paroedura picta. The sequence continues at coordinate 119,811,825 of NC_135374.1, read as the reverse complement.
TACTATCTTGTTGGGCATTATTTTAATTATGGGGTTTAAGGGTTTTCACATTGCAATGCATTGTATTTTGATCTTGACTGTAACCCACCATGATACAGCCTTGGCCAGAAGCAGGAGAAAATAAACCTAATTAAAAAAATAAATAAGAGGAAGAAGAGAATAAAGTGGGGAGAAAGGTGAGATATAAATAAACTAAACCAATAAGTCATTAAACTCATTCTGGGGTGGAGGGTGAGATTCTGCTACTTTCCTTTTTCAACTGATGCTGCATCCCATGATCCTGAAGTCCCCCTGGGCCCCAGGACTGGCTTTTCAGGCCCACAGTTGGCTACAGGCCAGGGTCTGAATCCCTCCTACAAGCTTGAAGCATTTGCAGTTCTGTCACATCCAACTCAAAGGCCTACAAGGATCGAGTCATCCATTGGTTGGAAATTCCTGCAGACCATAGTCATGTGTGGCAATTCAGGAAACAGTGCCTCTAATGTTGTTGTTGTTAGGTGCGAAGTTGTGTCCGACTCATCGCGACCCCATGAACAATGATCCTCCAGGCCTTCCTGTCCTCTACCATTCCCTGGAGTCCATTTAAGTTTGCACCTACTGCTTCAGTTACTCCATCCAGACACCTCATTCTCTGTCGTCCCCTTCTTCTTTTGCCCTCGATCGCTCCCAGCATTAAGCTCTTCTCCAGGGAGTCCTTCCTTCTCATGAGGTGGCCAAAGTATTTGAGTTTCGTCTTTAGGATCTGGCCTTCTAAGGAGCAGTCAGGGCTGATCTCCTCTAGGACTGACCAGTTTGTTCGCCTTGCAGTCCAAGGGACTCACAAGAGTCTTCTCCAGCACCAGAGTTCAAAAGCCTCAATTCTTTGCCTCTAATGAGGGAAACATAAATGAAATGCATTCCTTACTAATCCTAATGAAAAATACTAAGAAACTCTATCATACTTTATTCTTTATATCAATTGATGTTTTCTCTTTTCCCAACGTATGTGGGACAATAGGTGGGCATTGGCATTTTCTCTATACATCCTGCGGTTCTTATTTTCATTTGCCATTTGGAAGGTGTTTACGCTTCTCCCTATTTTATCCTTGTTGTCGCTCTGTGATGTATGCGAGTATTAGCATTCAAAGAATTTGGAGTCGTACTGTGGCTCTGAGTGCAATTTTATCGTGAACATGATTGGGTTGGTGATCAGCAAACAATCTACAATTCCCTTGGAAAGTTTGAAATTGCAAAGTAGTTTTCTGGGGTTTTATTATATAGAAAAGACACGCCAGTTCTTTATCATTAAAGGCTGTCATAATATACCTCTTTAAAAGGTTTCTTTATTCTATGTGCCACCAAAATTAGCTCTCCCATCAATTCTGCAGCCACTTATATATACTGAGTTCTCTGCATTGCTGTTTGTTTTTTTTTAAATAAAGAAACGGAGCAGCAAACGGAAAATGGCATTGAACTTCAGATTGCCATATTGATACTTATTTTCCTGCTGCGGCAATTACAGCGAGCAGAAAAATACTATTTTTGATGTCATTAGCTGTTGGCAATTCAATAATCGGAGGGGTTCTCTTACACCTTTCAAAAGGCAATATCTTTAAATAGGACAGGGTCCTATTAAATAAAAGAGTAAGGCCACCTGGGGAGGAGTTATGGCGGGCCCTGTCCAGGATAAAAACTCAGAGAGCCCAATCAGGAGCCGCAAAGTGGCTCCTTATTTGGCCCTCTGAGTGTCCATCCAGGGCCAAGCGGCCAATGGGGAGGCACGCAAAGTGCCTCACCAGGACAGACCAAAATTCCATTCACCCAGCCCAGTCTGGCTGCCAGTCTGCTCCTGACCACCAAAGGGAGAGGAGGTCAGTAGGGCTGCCAAGGGGGATGAGAACAGAGGCTGTGCCAGCCCTTTTCGCCCCAAGGCTGTCCTAACTGCCATGTCCAACTGTCACTTTGCCTCAGAGCCCTGACAGAGCTGGCAGGAGGCTGCAGAGTGCGCTCCCTCCCCCCTTCAGGCCTGCTGCGAAGGAGCCTCTGACAGGCCCTGACTGAGGGGAGGGAGGCATTTCCGATAGCAACGCAGGGGAGACTGAGAGCATTCCTTTTGAGTGGGGGGGAGACTTTCCCCTTCTCCCAAACAGTTGGCTGACAGGGAGGCCACAGAAAAGCCCCTTCTCACTTAAAACACTGCTCTGCCCGGGGGTTAGACACAGCTAAGCCACGTGTCTTTCTTCTTTGCAACTCTCTGCAGATTTGAGGCCACTGCACAGCGTTATTCTGCAGAGGAAGCTGGCTCTTTTGTCTCCTGTTTCATCTGCACAACAACCCTGTGCAGTAGGCTTCAAGTCTTTAAATTCAACAACAACCTGTGTGGGAAGCCTTAAATGTTTCTTCTCTACCACAACCCTGTCCAAAGTTGCCCTTTCTGCCTGGGGAGCTGATCTTTATACTCTGCAGGTGAGCTGTAATTCCAGGAGCTCTCCAGGCCACACCTGTAGGTTGGCTACCCCTGGGTTGGAAATATTCCTGGAGGTTTGGAGGTAGGACTTCAAAATCGTACAATGCCTCAGAGTCCAGCCTTCAAATGAGGCATTTTTGCCTGCAGTTGGTAGGGAGTGGTGCCGGTGTGTCCCTCCTGGCCTATGGGTTATAGCCAGCCCTTATCAGCAACTGTTTGTATTCTGGGGCGCAGACAGGCAGACCAGCATCAGTCCTGTGAGTCTGGAAAATGCAGGAAGATCTAAATAAATATTTACAGCCTGAAACTAAATAGAGAACAAGTAAATGTCTGGAGACACATCGTAACTGAAATAGTAACTGGCAAATAACCTTGGCCTGGGAAATGAAAAACCGGAATAAAAAACCTTACTAAGGTCAAGACTGCTGTGCACAGAGAGTCTTCCTCTTAGGGTTGCCAGCTTCCCTGTGAGGCTCGCTACCCCACCTCCCTCATGGGGAGTCTGCTATGGGGAGAGAAGGGGAAGATGATTGGAAAATGCTTTGAGACACCTGAGGCCTGCTGGGTCACTGCGGCCCATTCCCAGTTCTCTCAGATCTCTCACAACCCCACATCCCTCACAGGTTGACTATTGTGGAGCGACGACTGGAAAAGGTGTTTGTAAACCGCTTTGAGACTCCTTTGGGTAGTAAGCAATAGGGTACAAAAATCCGATCTTCTAAGGAGCAACCATGGAAGAAGCATGTGGGCACATAACATTTTACCAACAGTGAAAATATGGGAGACAGAAGGAACAGGGTGGACACCTGTGTACTGTGACTACCCTATGTGTATTAGGGCAGAGGGGCATTTCGGTGAATGTGGCCTAATTCACACAAGAAGGGAAATGACGCAGAACTGGGGGGAATTGGTTGCCATGTAATCTTCCCCTAAGAAGAGTCTCCAGTCTGATTTTCCCTTCACATATCTGAGGACATGGCTCTTGAAAGCTCATCTGTAACCACTATGCCACAATTTACAAAGGTCAGTCCTCTCCCACAATCAACGAACATTCCACACCACAGGTTCTTGACACCCATATCTCCATACCCATGCCCTCATTTGCCACCATGGCACCACAACCTCCCACACCACACACATGACAACACCATCCCCTTACAGACTGGACAACTCCTCCCCTTCCTCTTCCCACTGCCAAGCTCTAGCGCCCGTTGTATTCTTGGAGACAACGGGCTTTGCCCCTAGTTTGTATATAAAGCGATACAACTTTTTTTCTCCTTCCCCCACAAATGCTTTAATTACTACTAAGTTTAGATTAAAAATAAAATTGCAAGAAGTGTGGCACGTTATTATTTTTTTCCTTGCCCCTTCTGTCATAATCAGAAATCCTTTATTGGCAGATAAAACAAACACCATCAAATTAGGATAAAAAGATGTCAAAGTGGAATAAAATGTCAGCATGAATATTAAAGGAAAATCATAAATAGGCTACAAGTCATCACTGACACTTTTCCTGGTGCAACTTCATGGTACATTGCAAAAATTTAGCCACATGTTATGTTATTTGATTTAGATTTGATATTATGTATTTATAGAACCGCCCCTCCAGGCACAGCCATCTTCGGGTTGTGTACACCAATTTTAAAACATTAGACAATAAAGAATAAAGAGCATTTACACTTGGTGATGCTAATATTTGTAGACGTCTGTATAGGGGATACCATAGAAACATTTGGAGATTGAACCACATATATATTACCATAGGATTAAGGTCATATCCTGATATATGATAAGAATTCATTTAAAGAGGACTTATTGGCAGGCAAAGAGCCATTGGGAAAGAAGCCACGACTCCAGTTCGTTGGCATTAAATTGGCCACAGCTTTTATTTTACCCATGCAGAGGGTTGGAGGCAACAAGGGAGTGAAGCTGACATATGCAGTCCGCTGACTGCAATGCCCGAATAAGAAAACCCACAGGGAGCCCATCAATTTTCCCCGCTGAGAATACGGGTCTCCCATGTGGATCTGCCTAATCCTGGGAGCTGATCTCAATGGAGGGCCAAGGGGCGCAAACCGCCTTGGTTACCTCCATGGTCAACTGGTCATGAATGAGCTACCCAAGCCTACCCTGCAGGGTCTGCTTGCGGCTCATTACCACCACCTCTTTAAGGAGGCCCCACTCACCGCGGGAAGACTGATCGCACACCGGCTTCCCTCCAACAGCTTCATTCTCTTGTGCCAACATCCGCCACAGAACGAGGAACAGCTCGTTCCCGCCAACCCTCGACCTCCCTCAACCATTCCAATAAAGCCCATCTGATGTCTTGGAGCCATATATCCTGCCCCCAATCTGACAGATGGACGCCATCTGGGCGGTACAGGGCACTCAATTGACAATCTATATCAGGATGCCATATGATCCGCCCTCCGTTGTAAAAAAAACTGATAAACAGATTGATTAACTTTTGATTTAACTCTATTAATAACTGCCGGACCCTTGACGCTTCTCCACGATATTTGGCTCAGCATCTCTGACCACATTATGACAGTCCCAGGCATCCTGTGTTGTAGGATCTTCAAATCTTCCATGATGTCATTGATCAGTTGCCGACCAGGAATACTAGGGATGTCATTCTCACCCAGCTGTATAATGGCGACATCCGGTCTTCCCCAGAAGTTTACAGAGCGGACTGCCATCTCCAATAAAGATCTCCATCTGAGGCCCCGGCAGCCAATCCAGACAACACGTAGCTGCTTCCCCAAACCAAGGTGACGGTCCCAGCCAGAGATGATGGCGTACCGGCTTGCCCAATGCACGATACTGTGCCCAAAGACGAACACCGTCCACACAGGAGGAGATAGCCCTGGAACAATTAATCAACTATATCTGGACAAATGTATGACTTGTAGGCTGCCAACTTCCACCACCATAAATGTTTAATCCTTCCTACTGAAGCTCCATCCCGAAAAACTTGGGTAGCCGCCCCAATTCTGAAAGAATGAGTACCATAATGTTCTGCTGACATGCCCAGTTTTTCTATACAACCTCTTAGAATAGCTAAAAACTGGAAGCGGGAAAGGCATGAACCATCCACATGAATAAACGAAGGCCCCGACTGGTGCGGGCGGATTCTCAAAAACTGCCCCATAAGCCGCAGTGGGCAAATACTCAAGTCCGAAATGCTAGGTATATATACCAAAGTGCCTCTTCCCGTCTGATCTGTTTTGGACCTGCTACGGTGGACTATCAAACCCTGCTTCTGAAAGACGAGTGCTTCACTCGTCAAAGTACCCGGCCCAGAAACAGATCGAGATGGAGAAAATCATAGAATCATAGAATCATAGAGTAGGAAGGGGCCATACAGGCCATCGTCCAACCCCCTGCTCAATGCAGGATTAGCCCTAAGCATCCTAAAGCATCCAAGAAAAGTGTGTATCCAACCTTTGCTTGAAGACTTCCAGTGAAGGGGAGCTCACCACCTCCTTAGGCAGCCAATTCCACTGCTGAACTACTCTGACTATGAAAAACTTTTTCCTGATATCTAGCCTATATCGTTGTACTTGAAGTTTAAACCCATTACTGCGTGTCCTCTCCTCTGCAGCCAGCAGAAACAGCATCCTGCCCTCCTCCAAGTGACAACCTTTCAAATACTTAAAGAGGGCTATCATGTCCCCTCTCAACCTCCTTTTCTCCAGGCTGAACATTCCCAAGTCCCTCAACCTATCTTCATAGGGCTTGGTCCCTTGGCCCCAGATCATCTTTGTCGCTCTCCTCTGTACCCTTTCAATTTTATCTACGTCCTTCTTGAAGTGAGGCCTCCAGAACTGCACACAGTACTCCAGGTGTGGTCTGACCAGTGCCGTATACAATGGGACTATGACATCTTGTGATTTTGATGTGATGCCTCTGTTGATACAGCCCAAAATGGCATTTGCCTTTTTTACCGCTGCATCACACTGCCTGCTCATGTTTAGTTGACAATCCACAAGTACCCCAAGGTCTCGTTCACACACAGTGCTACCTAGAAGCGTATCCCCCATCCAGTAGGCATGCTTTTCATTTTTCTGACCCAGATGCAGAACTTTACACTTATCTTTATTAAATTGCATCTTGTTCTCATTTGCCCATTTTTCCATTGTGTTCAGATCTCGTTGAACTCTGTATCTATCTTCCGGAGTATTTGCCAGTCCTCCCAATTTGGTGTCATCTGCAAACTTGATGAGTAGTCCCTCCACCCCCTCATCTAGATCATTAATAAATATGTTAAAAAGTACTGGGCCGAGCACCGAGCCCTGAGGTACCCCGCTACTCACCTCTCTCCAGTCTGATGAAACACCATTGACAACAACTCTTTGAGTGCGGTTCTCTAACCAATTCCCTATCCACCTAACTATCTGAAAATCCAGATTGCAGTCCTTCAACTTATCCATCAGAACATCATGGGGAACCTTGTCAAAAGCTTTACTAAAATCCAAGTAAATGACATCAACCGAATTTCCCCGATCCAGCAAACCTGTTACTTGGTCAAAAAAGGAAACTAGGTTGGTCTGGCAGGACCTGTTGGAGACAAATCCATGCTGACTTCCTTGGATCACCAAATTGTCCTCCAGATGTTTGCAGATCGCTCCCTTTAATATCTGCTCCATTATCTTCCCCACAACAGAGGTCAGACTCACTGGTCTGTAGTTTCCTGGGTCATCCTTCCTCCCTTTTTTGAAGATCGGAATAATGTTTGCTCTTTTCCAGTCCTCCGGGACATCTCCAGTCCTTAAAGAGGTTCCGAAGATGATGGACAAGGGCTGTGCAAGTTCTCTGGAAAGTTCTTTGAGTACTCTCGGGTGCATTTCATCTGGACCAGGGTATTTGAACTCATCCAGTGCAGCTAAATGCCTCTCGACAACCTCTCTATCCATGTTAACCTGCCACCCAGACACTATCCTTTGGCTACAGCCATCTCTAGATGTGCCTAAACACTTTGACCTGTGGGAAAAAAACTGATGTAAAATAGGCACTAAGCCTTTCTGCTTTCTCTGCATCTTTCGTTAGAGTTTGTCCATCAGCACCCAACAGTGGGCCTATTGCCTCCTTTACTTTACGTTTGCTCCTCACATAACTGAAAAATCTTTTCATGTCACAATGGGCTTCCCTGGCCCAATCTTAGCTCACTTTCAGCTTTGGCCTTTCTGATGATTGATCTACAGTGCCTAGTAACCTGTAGGTACTCTTCTTTAGAGCTCTGTCCTTCCCTCCATTTCCTGAACATTTTCCTTTTCTTTCTTAGTTCCTCTTGAAGTTCTCTGTTCATCCAAATAGGCTTCTTAGAGCTCCTGCAGTGTTTTCGTCTTTCTGGGATAGTCATTGATTGAGCATGCAATAGCTCTTGTTTGAATAGCGCCCACCCTTCACATGCTCCCTTCCCTTCCAGCATTCTCGTCCAAATCATAATCCATCGTCCAAATCATTTAAAAATATGTTGAACAACACAGGCCCCAGGACAGATCCCTGGGGCATTCCACTTGTTACTCTTTTCCAAGAGAATGATGAACCAATTGCAGGTACCATTTGGGTATGATCTGTTAACCAGTTACCGACCCACCTGTCAGAATTAGAATCCATACTGCATTTTACCAGCTTGTCAATAAGAATATCATGTGGAATCTTATCAAAAGCTTTAATGAAATCCAGATAAACTATGTCTACAGCATTCCCTTAATCCAACAAAGTAGTAACTTTCTAAAAAAAAAGAGATAAGTTTGGTCTAACATTATTTGTTCTTGCAAAACCCGTGCTGAGTCTTAGAAATCACAGCTCTCTGTTCCAGCTGCTAAAAGACCTACTGTTTGATGATTTGTTCCAAAATTTTGCCAGCTACAGAGATTAAGCTGATGGGACTATAGTTACCTGGATCTTCCTTTTTCCCTTTCTTGAAGATGGGGACAATATTTTCCTGCCTCCAATCATCAGGCACCTCACTTGTTCTCCAAGTTGTGTCAAAAATAAGGGACAGAGATGACATCTGCAAGTTCTTTTAGTATCCTTGGATGCAGTTCATCTGGCCCAGAAGACTTTGTTTCATTTCAAGAAACTAGGTGTTTATTGACTGCCCCAACAGTGATCCTAGGCCACCATTCCCATCCCTTCTGTTTTTGCCCCATTGAGCACTATTTCCCTCAAAAGAGAAGACTGAGGAGAAATAGGAGTTAAACAGTTCAGCCAATCTCTTTATCATCTGTTATAATTTCATTTTCTTGTCCTCACAGTGGTCTTATGGTGTCACATAACTGAAAAATCTTTTCATGTCACAATGGGCTTCCCTGGCCAATCTTAGCTCACTCTCAGCTTTGGCCTTTCTGATGATTGATCTACAGTGCCTAGTAACCTGTAGGTACTCTTCTTTAGAGTTCTGTCCTTTCCTCCATTTCCTGAACATTTTCCTTTTCTTTCTTAGTTCCTCTTGAAGTTCTCTGTTCATCCAAATAGGCTTCTTAGAGCTCCTGCAGTGTTTTCATATTTCTGGAATAGTCATTGATTGAGCATGCAATAGCTCTTGTTTGAGTAGCGCCCACCCTTCACATGCTCCCTTCCCTTCCAGCATTCTCGTCCATGGTATGACACTCATCATGTCTCTGAGTTTATTAAAGTTTGCCCTACGAAAATCCAACATCCGCGTCTGGCTACAAGCTTCCTTGGCTCCCCATCTCAAAAGAAATTCTATGAGGACATGGTCACTTCCCCCTAGGGTCCCCACCTCCTTCACCTCATCCACCAACTCTTGCCTGTTGGTCAGTATTAAGTCCAGTATGGCTGAACCTCTTGTGGTTTCATCTACCATTTGATAAATGAAATTGTCAGCCAGGCAGGTCAGAAACTTGCATGACTGAGGATCACAGTCAGAGTAGTTTAGCAATGGAATAGGCTGCCTAAGGAGGTGGTGAGCTCCCCCTCACTGGCAGTCTTCAAGCAAAGGTTGGATACACACTTTTCTTGGATGCTTTAGGATGCTAGGGCTAATCCTGCGTTGAGCAGGGTGTTGGACTAGATGGCCTGTATGGCCCCTTCCAACTCTATGATTCTATGATTCTATGATTCTGTAATCTGGATGTTCCCGATACTGAGTCCAATTCAATTCCCAAATATGTCAAAACTGCAGAAGGGCCTTCTGTTTTTTCGGCAGCTAAAGGAACCCCTAGTGCAATCACCAAGGCTTGGAAAATGGCCAGGCGATGCGTGCATTCTCGTGAATCCTTCAGGCTTACAAAAAGGAAATCATCTAAAAAGTGGGTGACCTCCATAAATTGCCCCTTCTCTTTTACTGGCCATTCCAAGAATGAGCTAAAGGTTTCAAATGCTGTGCATTCTACGGAGCAGCCCATTGGCATTGCTTTTTCTACATACCAATGGCCCCTGAAATGCAGCCCTAGCAAGTTGAAATCCTCCGGATGTACTGGTAGCACCCAAAATGCAGATTGAATATCGCATTTAGCCATCAAGGCCGCTGCTCCACAAGCCCGGACTAACCCCACCGCACGGTCAAATGGCGCATACTTAACCGTACATAGCTCAGGAGCTATCCCATCATTTACAGAAGATCCCTCTGGGTAAGAAAGGTGGTGAATCAATCTAAATTCTCCTGGAGCCTTCTTTGGGACTACCCCTAATGGCGATACCCTCAATTGAGGGATAGGCGGGGAATGAGAAGGTCCTGCCATACGACCCTCCCTGCACTCCTTCTCAAGCTTCCTTGCTACCACTTCCAGCATGGTTTTTGCGGACTGTTGCGGACAACTTGGTCGCACATAGTGATCTCTCTTGGACCTGTGTAAGGAATCCTAAAGCCCTGTGAAAACCCTTGAATGATGTACTCAGCAGCAGCCCTATTCAGATACCGCTGCAGCCAATCCATGAGATTGGGCAAACTTACCGGGGTGGGAGCCTTGCAGAGGAGTGAAGCTGGAGCACTCTTATGCTGTCTTTGTTGAGCCTGATGGTCTGGAAGTTCCCGACCCCCCTTCCTTTTTCCCGGAGGGTCGGGCCCCTCGAAAGGGCACCTGAGAGCCGCTCTTGGTGCATGATGGTAAGGCATGACAACCCCCATAATTCTCACATTTGTGGTCAAAACGGCAACGTCGCCGCCTACAGCCTTTATTGTTATAGTCCCAACAGGGGAGGCCAGATGAATGCCGTCCTGCCCCCCACTGTTGACCCCTTTCCTTGGGGCATCTGGCGCTTGAACCGATATGCACAAACCATGTATCTGGGTGTTTTAAATCCCAGCAAGCATCCGCATTTTGGGAAGCTAATTCTCTAAAGACCCTATCATATTCAATTGCAGCCTCATCGCCTGCAATGTCTCTTGCTTCTAAAATGTGAGAAAAATATCTGCCCAAATGCCAGCCCCTCTCTGGGTATGACCCCGCCACAATGGTAATATATTGGGCGAACCCCTTAAGCCAATTGTCGAATGACCTCTCCCAAGGGATCACGGCCTTCCTTTTCTTTTTGTTTCTTTTGCTGCCCGTGTCCCCTCCACCCACCTGACTTGGTATTAGGGAGAAAAAGTCTACAAAGTATCCCGCTAAGGCCCTTTCCCGGATTTTGGTCCCTAGATGAACCCCCGGAGGAGCATCAGATACTTTGCACTTTACAGGAGGTGCTCTATCCTTTTCTGGAATGCCTGCCTCATCCAGCAACCTCTTGGTGTTAGCCCTCCGGAGGTCCATCCACTTAGGTATTCCAGGTACAAAGGAGGCTTCCACCCAGTGCCAGCCCTCCCGTCGTGCATCCGGTCCCTCCTCCCAAAATGAGGACTCACCCTGCTCCTAGCAGACCGTCTGCGTTTGTGACAGCTCGGTTTTGAATGCTTCTTATTTTGGGGTCCATGGCTTGGATCAACCCCCGCAGACTCTTCAGACGTAACACTTCTGACGTGGCTTGAATCTCCTTTGGGAGTTATCCTCCTGCACGCCCCCCCCCCCCCAACACATGGGTGGCTGCCATATTCTCAACGGCCAGGGCATAACCCCTCCAGAAGTTACAGTCTATTTTTGTAACTGGGCCCTTGCGACCTGAGGCGTGACCTCAATTAACATAATGATCAGAGCCATCTTGACTGGATGCCTCTTCCTCCCCAGATCCACGAGTCGAAGAAGAGCTGGACTCAGATGTCCCTAACCCAGCCCTGCTCCTATGCCCATAAGGGGCTGCACTTCGTTTTCTATGAGTGGACTTAGAATCCCTGTGCCTAGACCTGCCCCTGCCCAGGTCCAAAGGAAAATCCTCTGAAGAGGAAGCCTGACTGAGAGAAAGCCTGCCAGGGGCTGCCCTCGTCCCTCTGGCTGACTGCTTGGGCCCAGATTTTCTGCCAGCCTTTGAGGCCCCAGAAGCCTCATGGCGTCATGGGCTCTGACACTCACGTGCCTTGGATCTGGATGCTCCACAATCCGGGCTCCCTATGGCCTGGCTCCTGCTGCTGGACCATGCCCTCATGGTGGATGCAGGCTCGGGTGCAGATGCCTCTCTCCCTGACCCGTTACGGCCTGCCCTGGCGCTCCTTGCCTTTGTAGCAGGCAAGGCCGTGGCCCACGCAGCTCGGGCCTTGGTGGCGCCGCTGCGCCTTTGCCTCTGCCCCCTGGCCTCCTCCGCGGCTTCCCGCCCTTTATTTGATGGCTGAGGCTTCGGGCCGACCCTCCCGCCAGACCTGCCTGTCCGGGCTCGCTGTCCCTTTGCCATGCCATGCCGCTCCTTATCTCTGTCTTTTTTTTTTTTTTTTTTACACATCAAGCGCTCTCGCGCCGAGAATGCCTGAGGGGAAGAGGAAAAAAAAAACAAAAACCACGAGACCCAGGCTGTCCCAGAGAAGACTGCCAAAGTGGCTCAGGCCCGGGAAAGCCTTTCTGCTCACCGCCCTCACCTACACTCAAACAAGCGATCCATTCGCTTGCCCCGTACAGCCGGCAAAGAGGCGGGAAAGAGACAGGCAGCATCCTAAGAAGACGCTCCTAACCCCGCCTCCCGCTGCGCGCACTGCCGCTGCAGCGCGCCACCAGGCCGTCAAAGCTTGGCCACAGGAGCCGCGCTCTTCCCTGGTCCCCCACCTGCCAATCGGCCGCACGGGTAAGTCCACGCCTCCCATTATTAAAGGTTAAAGAGTATCTTACATCACTGATGAAGATACAAAAAATGAAAAAAAATATCTAGGAGTTCATTTTGATGTTTTGGAAGTTTGAGGAATTGTTTATAGTGGAATAAACTGTTATTTGCCATTGCCAGCTTGAAAAGCATTTCATTTGCTAGTCACAAAGAAGGAGCCTGTATTCAGAGGGACTGTTTGTCCATCGACTGACTCACGGCTGTTCAACAGGTTGGTTTACTTTACTCCATTTTAACAAGGCAGTATGGTCACTTTGCCTGCTATTACCATGCATCTCTAGTCATGACAGAGTCAGCCTATCTGTCCATATATGGCAGGCATAAGTCAACACACGATAAAGCTGGGAGAATCAAAACTGGCCACCAGCTTTAGGGTTGTGGTTGTGCTTCTGTCAAGGACTGAGCTTGAGGTCCAAGGCAGGATGGAAATGAGCAATGCAATTGACTAATGTGTGGCTAGATCCCACCTGCCAGATCTAGTCAGTTTAAACTGAAACTGACCAATAGCATGCATTGGCAGGAAGATCCTTTGTCTGCCACTACTATATATAAAATTATTATTTCAGGGATTTGTTGGTTTGGTTCAGTGCTTCTTGTGGCGTGCTGGGGTCTTAATAAGGAACTCAAATAATTTCCAGCATCTGTGTCCATTTCTGAACCCACAGATTTAACATTTAGTATGACTGTGAGTTGCAAAGCCAAAATTGAAAGGCACAGGAACATGATGGGCAATGAGACCTGGATGAGAAAAGAGTGGTAGTGATGGAGCGAAATCAAGGAAAAGAGAGGGGAAGGTGGTTTTATTTTGCCATAACACATTTAACTGCCACTTTTCCAGTTTTACAGAAAGGCAAGTCTAGCCAATAGAATTCCTTTTACCATGTTCAGATCTCCCTGTGCCCCTAGTGGCTGCTATCAGAACTGCATCTAAAAGAAAACAGCTGGACACAGCATCAAGCAGCTTTCACAGGACCTCCAGCTGACTCCCCCCTCTCGGATTTTATCCCCCTATTCTGTCTCCATCTTGGTGGCCCAGATCCTTGGAGATTTGAAGCTAGAGGGCACAGTTGGGGAGGGGAAAGAGCTCAGTAGGGATGGGATACCTTAGAACCTCTCCTCCAAAATGCCCATTTCCTCCTGGGGAACTTTTCACTCCAGTCATTCTCATTTGAGATTGTTGCTGCTAACATAATCACATTCTCTCTTGTCTAGGAATCCTCTAAGCCTGGTCAGAGTGGTGCAATGAAGTATCCCCAAAAGGGTCTCTTTAACGAGGCGTCTGTTGGGGCACCCCCTTCAAAGGTGCATTAAAGGTAAAGGTAAAGGTATCCCCTGTGCAAGCACCGAGTCATGTCTGACCCTTGGGGTGATGCCCTCTAGCGTTTTCATGGCAGACTCAATACGGGATGGTTTGCCAGTGCCTTCCCCAGTCATTACCGTTTACCCCCCAGCAAGCTGGGTACTCATTTTACCGACCTCGGAAGGATGGAAGGCTGAGTCAACCTTGAGCCGGCTGCTGGGATTGAACTCCCAACCTCATGGGCAAAGCTTTCAGGTGGCTGCCTTACCACTCTGCGCCACAAGAGGCTCTAAAGGTGCATTAGGTAGGGGTGATTGCTGGCACTGCTGCAGGGCCTGCTGATCAGGCAGCCCATTCTGTTGCTGTGGTTGCTAGTGAGACACGGAGCCATCAGGAGGTATTGCCTGATCTTTCCCTCGGGGTTCGCTTTCGGGACATGTGGCATGTCTTTCATGTCCCCAGACATCACCATGAGGGTGGATAGAGCCCTGGAGGAGATAGGGGAGGGACTAACCATGACCTAGAATCATAGAGTTGGAAGGGACCTCCTGGGTCATCTATTCCAGCCACCTGCACTATGCAGGACACTCACATCCCTATCGCTCATCCACTGTAACCTGCCACCCCCTTGAGCCTTCACAGAATCAGCCTCTCCGTCAGATGGCTATCCAGCCTCTGTTTTAAAATCTCCAAAGATGGAGAACCCACCACCTCCCAAGGAATCCTGTTCCACTAAGAAACTGCTCTGTCAGGAACTTCTTCCGGATGTTTCAATGGAATTTCTTTTGAAGTAATTTCGTCCCATTGGTTCTGGTCCGTCCCTCTGGGGCAAGAGAGAACAACTCTGCTCCATCCTCCATATGGCACCCTTTTAAATACTTGAAGATGGCTATCAGATCCTCTCTCAGTTGTCTCCTCTCCAGGCTAAACAGACCAAGCTCTGCCGACCTTTCCTTGGCTTTGGTCTTGGTCTCCAAACCCCTCACCATCTTCGTTGCCCTCCTCTGGACATGCTCCAGTTTGTCTACATCCCTCTTCAACTGTGGCACCCCAAACTGAACACAGTACTCCAAGTGAGGCCAAATGAGAGCAGAGTAAAGCGGTACCATTATCTACATATCGAGCCCTTCGATGTGCGGCATACAGCTGGCAACCATTGGAGCACCATCCAGAGGAAGTCAGGTGGCTGAGTAGGCAGTGGGATGGAGCTCACCAAGGAATTCTTGATGACTGATGGTGCCCTAAACATGACCAAGGTGGTCAACAACATGGACCTGAAGCACATCTCCTGTGCGGCGCACATTCTTCATCTTGGGATTCGTTCCAAAGGAACCAGTTCTTCTGCCGAGGCCACCGACTTCAGGCATCTGATTGTCTATGAGGCAATTGCCCCCTTTATGGATCCAGCTCAAGAACATACAGACCTACCTCCAGCTGTTTGTGTGCTTGCTAGGAGGCTCCTGAGAGGGTTATAGAATCATAGAATCATAGGGTTGGAAGGGGCCATACAGGCCATCTAGTCCAACCCCCTGCTCAACGCAGGATTAGCCCAAAGCATCCTAGAGCATCCAAGAAAAGTGTGTATCCAACCTTTGCTTGAAGACTGCCAGTGAGGGGGAGCTCACCACCTCCTTAGGCAGCCTATTCCACTGCTGAACTACTCTGACTGTGAAAAAGTTTTTCCTGAAATCTAGCCTATATCGTTGTACTTGAAGTTTAAACCCATTGCTGCGTGTCCTCTCCTCTGCACCCAACAGAAACAGCATCCTGCCCTCCTCCAAGTGACAACCCTTCAAATACTTAAAGAGGGGCTATCATGTCCCCTCTCAACCTCCTTTTCTCCAGGCTGAACATTCCCAAGTCCCTCAACCTATCTTCATAGGGCTTGGTCCGTTGGCCCCAGATCATCCTCGTCACTCTCCTCTGTATCCTTTCAATTTTATCTACGTCCTTCTTGAAGTGAGGCCTCCAGAACTGCACACAGTACTCCAGGTGTGGTCTGACCAGTGCCGTATACAATGGGACTATGACATCTTGTGAATTTGATGTGATGCCTCTGTTGATACAGCCCAAAATGGCATTTGCCTTTTTTACCGCTGCATCACACTGCCTGCTCATGTTTAGTTTACAATCCACAAGTACCCCAAGGTCTCGTTCACACACAGTGTTACCTAGAAGAGTATCCCCCATCCAGTAGGCATGCTTTTCATTTTTCTGACCCAGATGCAGAACTTTACACAAATCCATGCTGACTTCCTTGGATCACCAAATTGTCCTCCAGATGTTTGCGGATCGCTCCCTTTAATGTCTGCTCCATTATCTTCCCCTCAACAGAGGTCAGACTCACTGGTCTGTAGTTTCCCGGGTCATCCTTCCTCCCTTTTTGAAGATAGCTCCTGTTTGAGAAGCGGCCACCCTTCACATGAGTAGCGCCCACCCTTCCAGCATTCTCGTCCATGGTATGACACTCATCATGTCTCTGAGTTTATTAAAGTTTGCCCTACGAAAATCCAACATCCGAGTCTGGCTACAAGCTTCCTTGGCTCCCCATCTCAAAAGGAATTCTATGAGGACATGGTCACTTCCCCCTAGGGTCCCCACCTCCTTCACCTCATCCACCAACTCTTGCCTGTTGGTCAGTATTAAGTCCAGTATGGCTGAACCTCTTGTGGGTTCCTCTACCATTTGATAAATGAAATTGTCAGCCAGGCAGGTCAGAAACCTGCATGACTGAGGATGCTTCGCAGAGTTTGTTTCCCAGCACACATCTGGGAATTTGAAGTCACCCATGATGACAAGGTCCTGCCACTTGGATATTTTCTCAAGCTGCTCACAAAGTGCAGCATCCACATCCTCTCGTTGGTCAGGCGGTCGGTAGCAGACACCAACCACCACACTGTTTGTTTTCCCCTCGCTTATTTTCACCCAGATGCGTTCCACTGTAGATATGCTCTCCTTCACTAGAATTTCCTGACAGGTAAGCCCTTTCCTCACATACAGTGCCACTCCTCCACCTCTTCGATCTATTCTGTTTTTTCTGAACAGTTCATATCCATCCACCATTAAATTCCAGTCATGAGAATCATTCCACCAAGAATTGCTTTGGGCCCCTATGTGCATCAGGGCCATACAGGGTTGCAGCCCTATGTGATCTGCATGTAAAGAGCAGCATTGCAGAGAGGAGCCTTCAGAATGGCGCAAGACGCTCATTCGGAGGCTAGTCTGGTGGATAAGGAGGCTGAGAAGGCAGCCCAGGCAGGGGAGGAAGGAGCCAGCATGTCTGCAGCTCCTCCTGCCCCCCTGCCTCTGTTGCCAAATCGGCCCCCATGGTCTGCCCCGCTGAGAAGGCTGAGCAGGAGGACTTCTTGCTGGGGTTATCTTCACACAGCGTGGCTCGCAGTTGCTCCCGGACTGACGCCCGAAGGAACCCCTAGCAGTCGCGCGAAGCACGCCTGCTGGGGATTCCCTCCCTGCCGGTCTGACGCTGCAGGAGGCGTGAAGCGCCTCGCGCAGCGTCAGACCACCGTCCGAGGGAACCCCCAGCAGTCGCGCGAAGCACGCCTGCTGGGGATTCCCTCCCTGCCGGTCTGACGCTGCGGGAGGCACGAAGCGCCTCGCGCAGCGTCAGACCGCCGTCCGAGGGAACCCCCAGCAGTCGCGCGAAGCAC
This sequence comes from Paroedura picta, assembly GCF_049243985.1. Taxonomy (NCBI): domain Eukaryota; kingdom Metazoa; phylum Chordata; class Lepidosauria; order Squamata; family Gekkonidae; genus Paroedura; species Paroedura picta. The sequence continues at coordinate 119,794,259 of NC_135374.1, read as the reverse complement.
GCCTGCTGGGGATTCCCTCCCTGCCGGTCTGACGCTGCGGGAGGCACGAAGCGCCTCGCGCAGCGTCAGACCACCGTCCGAGGGAACCCCCAGCAGTCGCGCGAAGCGCGCCTGCTAGGAATTCCCTCCCTGCTGGTCTGACGCTGCGGGAGGCGAGAAGCGCCTCGCGCAGCGTCAGACCGCCGTCCGAGGGAACCCCCAGCAGTCACGCGAAGCGCGCCTGCTGGGGATTCCCTCCCTGCCAGTCTGACGCTGCGGGAGGCGCGAAGCGCCTCGCGCAGCGTCAGACCGCCGTCCGAGGGAACCCCCAGCAGTCGCGCGAAGCGCGACTGCTGGGGGTTCCCTCCCTGCCGGTCTGACGCCTTCTCCCCTTTCAAAACCCCTTTTTATAAAGGGGCTTTGAAACTAGTTGGATATAATTGGGCAGATGGGGGAGCCCCCTTTGGAAATCCCTAGGATTGGACCTCTTGTTCCAACCTTCTTGAAAATTGGAAGAGAGTCCCTGAGCGATCCTGGAGGTTTTAGGGGTGTAACTTACACCCACTCCCCTGCAGCCCCCAGGAAAGGCGGGGAAATATAGATTTCCAATGAAAGTCAATGTTACCATTGACTTTCATCGTTTCAGCCAAAGCCAAAGCCAAAGCCGAAGCTGTGCGAATCAGGTTCAGCCGAATCTGAATTGGTCTGAATCAGGACAGGCTTGCAGAACCCTAATGGGGAACACTATATCACTCTAAGTTTGCAGAAGTGTTATTTCCTTGAATTGTCTTTATCTTAATCTGGGAGCTGCCCTCTACCCCCTCCTCTCTCACACCCTTCATCCTGTCACTCCCTCAACATGGCCTTCCATGGAGACACAGGTCTCTCCAGGTCTCTCCTGCTCTCTTGAGCCCACACACATTATTATGGACAATATGGCCATTTGTAAAAGGGCAAGTACTTTTCTTCCTTCTCTTCCGACTGCAACCTGATTTTTGAACTGAATCTGAATAAATCTATGGGCTTTTCTGCACATAATAAATATAATGAAATGTTACCCTGTGAAGATGCTATTTTTTGGCCACTTTGCATGACATCACCAACCTCCCACATTTGGCCAGAAAACTGCTTGCTACATCCACCATTTTGAAGTGCTAGTTGGGGAATCACATAAAGTGGATTCCCCAAATTAAGAGCACTTTCCCCCAGCAGACAGCCAGCACATTACATGCTCAAGAAATGTATGAAGGCAAAGAAGCGCTATCTATGCCTCCAATGTCCCGCCCTCGCACCTGCCTCCCTCTCCCTTCTTCCGGGGATCGTTTTTTTTTTAAGCGAATGATCTGGAGCAACTAACATGCATACAAGCATGCAGGCAAAGCCAAAAAGATTTTTTCCCCAAAGTTGTCACACAAAGCATGCCTCTCTACAATTCCCCCCTCCCCCCAAAAAATCAGGAACAAGATTAATTTTTAAACGATTCAAGACTCGTGATTCCATAAGGCAGGGGTAGTCAAATTGCGGCCCTCCAGATGCGTTCGCTGGCAAGGGCTCATGGGAATTGTAGTCCATGGACATCTGGAGGGCCGCAGTTTGACTACCCCTGCCATAATGGGTGGCGTATAAAAGCACTCTGTATCTATGATTAGATACATAGGCATTTCAACAGAGAACTATTAATTTAAAAATATGGTGGGCATCCAGGGAACTTAAAAAAAAGGAGAAATGGGTTGGCTGCCTGGCTTGATTGACAGGTGGAAGAGAGTCACATATAAACTGTGTTACTTACTGTCTTCCAGCAGCACTTGCATAGTGTAAGAAGCGTGAAAAGGTGGCAGACTACAGCAAGATGGCAAGAAGGTGTAGTGCTACACCATTAGGCTGGCGTAATGTTATTTTTTTTCAATGTGTGGAAGTGCCCTAAATTTACCTTTTTTTTCCCCAATAGACTTCTTGGGACATTTATTTACTGCACTCAATATCACACTTCTAAGACTGGGTAAAACTCTTCTATATTAATAAATAGTTCTAATGAGGTTTTATTGCGGGGGGGGGGATGGATTTTATCATAGAATCATAGAATCATAGAGTTGGAAGGGGCCATACAGGCCATCTAGTCCAACCCCCTGCTCAACGCAGGATTAGCCCTAAGCATCCTAAAGCATCCAAGAAAAGTGTGTATCCAACCTTTGCTTGAAGACTTCCAGTGAGGGGGAGCTCACCACCTCCTTAGGCAGCCTATTCCACTGCTGAACTACTCTGACTGTGAAAAACTTTTTCCTGATATCTAGCCTATATCGTTGTACTTGAAGTTTAAACCCATTACTGCGTGTCCTCTCCTCTGCAGCCAGCAGAAACAGCATCCTGCCCTCCTCCAAGTGACAACCTTTCAATTACTTAAAGAGGGCTATCATGTCCCCTCTCAACCTCCTTTTCTCCAGGCTGAACATTCCCAAGTCCCTCAACCTATCTTCATAGGGCTTGTGCCCTTGGCCCCAGATCATCTTCGTCGCTCTCCTCTGTACCCTTTCAATTTTATCGACGTCCTTCTTGAAGTGAGGCCTCCAGAACTACACACAGTACTCCAGGTGTGGTCTGACCAGTGCCGTATAAAATGGGACTATGACATCTTGTGATTTTGATGTGATGCCTCTGTTGATACAGCCCAAAATGGCATTTGCCTTTTTTACCGCTGCATCACACTGCCTGCTCATGTTTAGTTTACAATCCACAAGTACCCCAAGGTCTCGTTCACACACAGTGTTACCTAGAAGCGTATCCCCCATCCAGTAGGCATGCTTTTCATTTTTCTGACCCAGATGCAGAACTTTACACTTATCTTTATTAAATTGCATCTTGTTCTCATTTGCCCATTTTTCCATTGTGTTCAGATCTCGTTGAACTCTGTCTCTATCTTCCGGAGTATTTGCCAGTCCTCCCAATTTGGTGTCATCTGCAAACTTGATGAGTAGTCCCTCCACCCCCTCATCTAGATCATTAATTTTAAAATTTTAAAATGTGTTGTTATAATGCTCAGTTTACCTGTTAGCTACCTTGATGGAGAACCACAAAAAATCAACTGGAAACCAACAGGACATTAAAAGGTTGAGTGTCTGTATAGCATCAGTTAATTAAAAAATTATATGGCTTTTATTGTGTACAACTTAAAAAATTAAAAACATTAAAAACACAGCACAAGCTATTGTAAGAACAGTGTCATATGCACTATATAAATCAGCTATAGAACTGACGCATTTTGATCCATCTTCTGTTAAATAAACACATGGGCCAAAATGCCATATAATTTTGTAATTAATTGATGCTATACAGACATTCAATCCTTTAAGGTCCTGATTGTTATCAGTTGGCTTTTTGTGGTTCTGGTTCCAGATTATTTCCCCTCTTTGGCTCCTATAGCCACCTTGATGGCCCTGAAGAAGGGTTGGGGCTTATACCCTGCTTTTCATTATTTTAAGGACTCTCAAAGCAGCTGTCAATCACTTTCTCTCTGAGAGAAGTATGACTGGCCTCACCCAGCAGGTTTTATGTGGAGGAGGAGAAGAGTATCATTCATTTATTTATACGGTCACATACCAGGATAGGAGAGTGGAATCGAACCTGGTTCTTCAGATTAGAGTTAAGTGCTCTTAACCACTGCACTGCACTGGCTCTCAGTGATGAGGGCAGAAAGAAGAGCTATCCAATTTGTAAATAATAAATAAGCAGAGAATTATGGGATGCGGGGCAGGGCTGCAGTCAGGAAGCAAGATTCCCCATCTTCTCTCTTGTACTATCAGAATATCTGGCAGAATCTTAGTTGTATGAGTTGTAGCAAAAGTGAAGATCCTGTGAACAGGCAACATAAAGGAACCTTTGACTCTGGCGATAGTGGAGTGTGCAATCAAGTCACTACTGACTCATGGTGACCCCTCACAAGGTTTTCAGGGCAAGAGACCTTCAGAGGTGACTTGACATTGCCTGCCTCTGTATAACAGCCCAGGCCTCCTTGGTGGTCTCCCATCTAAATCCTAACCAGGCTTCTGAGCTCTAAAATGACTGGGCTTGACAAGGCTATCTAGGTCAGGCTGCTTGCTATCACTTTTATGAGCTTATAAAATTGAGATATATTTCAGATTAATATTTCCCTTTCCCTGCCCTCCAAGTATTGTTCTGTGGTTGCATTCTGGGTTGAGCTCCAGTTATCTTTTGGAAAGGAGGGGGGAAATGTTAGGGAAACTGCTAATAAGATTCTTGATACAGTAAAAGATATGTAATTAATAAATAAATTTAAAAGTTATTGAATTGGTTTCCTCAAAAGAAAACTACTTATTTCTGTTGCCCTTTGTCAGAAGCAGAAGAGAACAATGGCCGCTTTTGTGCAATGCAGTAGAACAAAGTCTTAGTGTGATTAAAAGTATATTTGCTCCTAAAGGGTTAGTTTTGAAAGGCTGTTTTGGTTTTTTATGTTGTTCTTATATTGCAAAAGAGTACAATTGCTCTCCACTGCAGCATAAATAAATTAAACAAAAATAAAACAATTAAAAAAATAAAACAAACATGTTTGGGCAGAAGGCTGGGTACACAATTTGTTTTTACAGAGTTATTTGATTGATTGATGATTTTGTGTGGTTTTTTCGCATGTGTTTATTTTTCATCACTACATTAGTACAATTTAAATAAAAGCCATTACTAATTACAGAAGTCCAGAAAAGGAGTAAACCACTGTGCACCAACCCACTGAGCTTTTCAAAATGCACCGACATCCACCCTACCCGACCGCCAACACAGATATACATCCCACCCCTCTCAGACATACCATCTCAGAGAGGTTTACAGAATCTAAATTTCAATAAAACCAGCATATTTCAATAAAACCAGCATATAAAACAGATTAAGCTTTTAAACAAGAAATTGGAAACAATAGCATCAGCCAAGAGTGCTGGATTGATGGTTTATAACCTGCCAGTTGCTGGGTACTAGAAGGTATTGGAAGAGGAAGGGAGGGAAGAAGAGTCTGGAGGCAAGCCTGGATTTACATCCTTATCCATTGTTGTTCCTCTATATATTTCTGAAACAGCCTAGGGGGTGGGACGTGTCCGGCTGTCCAAGTTGGAATAGGGCCATCAGGGTGCAGCCAGCTTTGTCCTGATTGGCCCTGTCCCTGCAGCTCCCGCCCTTGGTCCCTGGACTCCAGCCTCTTTGTTCTCCGATGCCTCAGTGCCTGGAGCCAGCAGCAGGTAAGGGGAGAGGGCCTGGGCAAAGGGTCATGGTGGAGGGCCTCCTAATGAGGGCCTCTTGGCCTGCTAGGCTGGGCCTGCTAACAAGGGCCTCCAAGCCTGCTGACTGCCTGCTAAGAAGCTCTGTTCCGGCCCTGTTACCAAGCTGCCCGCCCCACTTGATTTGGCTGCAAGCTGCGGCCCAAAGCCATCTTAAGCTGCCTGGCCAGGGGCCAGGGGAGGGGACCCTTTCAGTGCCCGTTCTTAGGTATGGGCTTTGAAGCTAGTATAATTATAATTATGAATATAGTTTTTACTTATTTTTTGGTGTGCATTCTAGAAATGACCCCCCGTGGGGCGCTCTGTCGGTACAAATCTGCTGCTTGTCCTGCGCCCCCGGGACATTCGTCTGACCTTGACCAGGGCCAGAGCATTTTGGGCCCTGGTGGCAACCTGGTGGAATGACCTCCCGGAAGAGCTGAGGGCCATGTCAGAGTGGCCATCTTTCTTCAGGGCCTGCAAGATGGAGGGGTTGTCCAGTCTGTAAGAGCATGAGGCTGAATATGTGCATTGTGTGTGGGGTTGTGTGATGACAAATGAGGGTGTGGGTGTGGAGATATGAGTGTCAAGGACCTGTGGTTTGGAATGTTCGTTGATTGTGGGAGAGGACTGACCTTTGGGAATTATGGCATAGTGGTTACAGATGACCTTTCAAGAGCCATGTCTTCAGATATGTGAAAAGAAAATCAGACTGGAGACTATTCTTAGGGGGAGATTACATGGCAACCAATTCCTCCCAGTTTTGTGGCCCTACTCCTTCTGTCTCCATTTTTGTTACTGTTGATATAATGTTATGTGACCACATGCTTCTTTCACTGTTGCCCCTTAGAAGATGGATTTTTGTACACAGCTGTTTACTACCAAAAGGAATCACAAAGCAGTTTACAAACACTTCTCCCCACAATAGACAATCTGTGAGGGACGTGGGGCTATGAGAGCTCTGAGAGCAGTGGGAATGGCCCTGAGTCACCCAACAGGCCTCAGATGTCTCTAAACAGTTTAAAATCACCTTTTCTTTCTATCCCCTAACACTCAGGCTGATCTAGTACCCCCTGATTTAATAAAGAGAAACATTGATTGGTGGACACCAGTACTAGCCAAGCTCTTCACAGTAATTGACAGATCAGGCAGACTTCTGAAAGGGTGGAAGGTCGCAGTGGTGGTTCAAATCTACAAAAAAAGTGACAGGAATGACCCACAGAACTATAGGCCTATAAGCTTATTGAGAACTGTAAGCAAATTATATGCAAGACATTTAAGTTGGAAATTCCAAGACTGGCTAGAGGAAGAAAACCTGCTCATAGAGGAACAAGGAGGCTTTAGAAAAGGAAGGTCAACACTGGGCCACTGGATGTTAGTTGACCACCTGATAGCTAAATATTCATCTAAAACAGTGTCCTCCCTTTATATTGCCTTCGTTGATTTTAAATCTGCATTTGATTCTATTTCTAGAAATTTGCTATGGGCCAAATTAGAAAGGACATCCATTGACAGACGTCTACTTTTCTTAATTAAAACCTTATACAAAAACACAGCTATTAGAGTTAAGTGTACTCCCCAAGGTCATCTAACTAATATAATTAACTCTGGAAAGGGAGTTAAGCAGGGCTGTATCTTAGCCCCTCTCCTCTTCAATTTCTTTATAAACAATATTGGCCACTCTGAAGAAACCAAATTTCCACCCACTAAAAGTTGGGGAAAGACACATCTCACTTTTATTATACACTGCTGATGACTTAGCCATATTTGCCAGAACCCCTATAGGACTGAGAAGAGCCTTAAGAGTGCTAAACTCCTACTGTCAATTGAATAGCCTGGTAATTAACCATGATAAGACCAAGATCATGGTATGTGGTAAGAGACCTAAATCTCATATCTGGAGACTAAATGGTGCTCTAATAGAACAAGTCCAACATTACAAATATCTTGGCGTTATTTTCCAGGCAACCTATTCAAGATCTGCCCATATTAATAACATCTCTTTAAATGCACAGAATAGTGCAGGTGCAATTAAAAAATTCTTCTGGTAGAAAGGAGGCCGCTACATTCCAGCAGCAATTAACATCTTCAAGGCTAAGGCTCTTGCTCGGCTAACATATGGGGCACCAATTAGTATAACGGGCAGATTGGGCAATCTAGAAAAGGTCCAGTCTAAATTTCTGAGGGCAATTCTGGCTATACCAAACAACATCTCAAATGTAGCAGTTAGGTTTGAGACAGGTATGGTCAACATTCAGTCCAGGCTTTGGATAGCTACCTTTACATTCTGGCTAAAACTACTTTTCCAACAGCAAGGTCTTGCAAGTCTAATAGTGATCAACACATTCGTCGCACCTTGGCAAACTGCACTTACTAAAAAGTTGTGCTACTATTGTCTCTCATATCAATTATTTTTGTCTATGGGTTATGACCCCCCTTCAAGGATCGCTGCCTTGTTGTGGCAAGGGGGCTTGCGTAGTTCAGTGAAGCTATGAGCTATGCCGTGCAGGGCCACCCAAGACGGACAGGTCATAGCTGAGAGCTCTGACAAAAGGTGATCCACTGGAGAAGGAAATGGCAAACCACTCCAGTATCTTTGCCATGAAAACTCTATGGACAGTTCCAATAGGCATAACTATATGACGCCGGAAGATGAGCCCCTCAGGTCGGAAGGTGTCCAATATGCTACTGGGGATGAGCAGACGGCTAGTACGAGTAGCGCCAGAATGAATGAAGCGACTGGGCCAAAGCCGAAAGGACGCTCAGTTGTGGAAGTAACTGGTGGCGAAAAGACAGTCCGATGCTGTAAAGATTTTTATTCCATAGGAACCTGGAACGTCAGATCCATGAATCAAGGCAAGCTGGACGTGGTCAAACAAGAAATGACAAGACTGAACATCGACATTTTAGGAATCAGTGAACTAAAATGGACAGGAATGGGTGAATTTAATTCAGATGACCATCAGGTATACTACTGTGGACAAGAATCTCGCAGAAGAAATGGAGTAGCCTTCATAATCAATAAGAGAGTAGGAAAAGCAGTCTTGGGATACAATCCCCAAAATGACAGAATGATCTCAGTTCGAATCCAAGGCAAACCATTCAACATCACAGTGATCCAGGTCTATGCCCCAACCACTGCTGCTGAAGAGGGTGAAGTTGATCAGTTCTATGAAGCCCTACAACACCTTCTAGAAGCAACGCCAAAAAATGATGTGCTTATCATCATGGGGGATTGGAATGCTAAAGTAGGAAGCCAAAAGATAACTGGGATAACAGGCAAGTTTGGCCTTGGAGTACAAAATGAAGCAGGGCACAGGCTGGTAGAATTTTGTCAAGAGAATACAATGGTCATAGCAAACACTCTTTTCCAACAACCCAAGAGACGACTCTACACATGGACATCACCAGACGGTCAACACAGAAATCAGATTGACTATGTGCTCTGCAGCCAAAGATGGAAAAGTTCTATCCAGTCAATAAAAACAAGACCAGGAGCTGATTGTGGTTCAGATCATGAGCTTCTTGTTGCAAAATTTAGGCTTAAATTCAAGAAAGTAGGGGAAAGCACTAGGCCACTCAGGTATGAACTAAATCATATCCCCGACGAATACACAGTGGAGGTGACAAATAGATTTAAGGAATTAGATCTGATAGACAGAGTGCCTGAAGAACTATGGACGGAGGTTCGCAACATTGTACAAGAGGTAGCAACTAAAACCATCCCAAAGAAAAAGAAATGCAAGAAATCAAAATGGCTATCTGAGGAAGCTTTACAAATAGCTAAGGAGAGAAGGGAAGTGAAAGGCAAGGGAGAAAGAGAAAGATACACCCAATTGAATGCAGAATTCCAGAGAAAAGCTAGAAGAGATAAGAATGCCTTCTTAAATGAACAGTGCAAACAAATAGAAGAAAACAATAGAATGGGGAGGACCAGAGATCTTTTCAAGAAAATTGGAGATATGAAGAGAACGTTTCATGCAAAGTTGGGTATGATAAGGGACCAAAATGGTAGGGACCTCACAGAAGCAGAAGAGATTAAACAAAGGTGGCAAAATTATACAGAACAACTATACAAGAGTGAGCTTAACATCCCTGATGACCACAGTGGGGTAGTTACTGACCTGGAGCCAGACATCCTGGAATGTGAAGTCAAATGGGCCTTAGAAAGTCTGAGCAACAATAAAGCTAGTGGTGGTGACAGCATTCCAGTTGAACTATTCAAAATCTTAAAGGACGATGCAGTAAAAGTGCTACACTCAATATGCCAGCAAATTTGAAAAACTCAACAATGGCCACAGGATTGGAAAAGGTCAGTTTACATTCCAATCCCAAAGAAGGGCAATGCCAAAGAATGTTCAAACTACCGCACCATTGCACTAATTTCTCATGCTAGCAAAGTTATGCTCAAAATCCTACAAGCTAGGCTCCAGCAATATGTGGACCGAGAACTTCCAGAAGTACAGGCAGGATTTCGAAGAAGCAGAGGAACTAGAGATCAAATTGCCAACATACGCTGGATCATGGAGAAAGCTAGGGAGTACCAGAAGAACGTCTACTTCTGCTTCATTGACTATGCTAAAGCCTTTGATTGTGTGGAGCACAACAAACTGTGGCAAGTTCTTAAAGAGATGGGAATACCAGAGCATCTTATTTGTCTTTTGAGAAATTTATATGCAGGTCAAGAAGCAACAGTGAGAACTGAACATGGAATCACTGATTGGTTCAAAATTGAGAAAGGAGTTCGGCAAGGCTGTATACTGTCGCCTTGCCTATTTAACTTGTATGCAGAGCACATCATGAGAAATGCGGGATTAGAGGAGTCACAAATTGGGATCAAGATTGCAGGGAGAAATATCAACAACCTCAGATATGCAGATGATACCACTCTAATGGCAGAAAGTGAAGAGGAACTAAAGAGCCTGTTGATGCGGGTGAAGGAGGAGAGTGCAAAGGTTGGCTTGAAACTCAACATCAAGAAAACAAAGATCATGGCATCCGGCCCTCTCAATTCCTGGCAAATAGATGGGGAAGAAATGGAGATAGTGACAGATTTTATTTTCCTGGGTTCCAAGATCACTGCAGATGGGGACTGCATCAAAGAAATTAAAAGACGCTTGCTCTTGGGGAGGAAAGCTATGGCAAATCTAGACAGCATCCTAAAAAGCAGAGACATCACCCTGCCAACAAAAGTGCGTTTAGTCAAGGCTATGGTCTTCCCAGTTGCAATGTATGGCTGCGAAAGTTGGACCATAAGGAAGGCCGAGCGTCAAAGAATTGAGGCTTTTGAACTCTGGTGCTGGAGAAGACTCTTGCGAGTCCCTTGGACTGCAAGGCGAACAAACCGGTCAGTCCTAGAGGAGATCAACCCTGACTGCTCTTTAGAAGGCCAGATCCTGAAGATGAAACTCAAATACTTTGGCCACCTCATGAGAAGGAAGGACTCCCTGGAGAAGAGCCTAATGCTGGGAGCGATTGAGGGCAAAAGAAGAAGGGGACGACAGAGAATGAGGTGGCTGGATGGAGTCACTGAAGCAGTAGGTACAAACTTAAATGGACTCCGAGGAATGGTGGAGGACAGGAAGGCCTGGAGGATCATTGTCCATGGGGTCGCGATGGGTCGGACACGACTTCGCACATAACAACAACAAATGGGTTATGACAAGGCTATAGATCTTGTTAAGACAAGAGTGATAGAAGTAGAGAGGCAACATGATCTCAACAATATTCAGGACCCACTTTTTAGGAAAGATCTCCTAAACACGAACACCCAGATGCAATATCTAAGAAAAGTGGTAAATCCTGAGCACAGGAGATCCTTTACCCTCCTTCGTCACAATGCCCTACTCTCTGCTTACTTGAGTGGGAAATTTGATGGACTCCCTCTCAAGGATTGACTCTGTATCTGCAATGAGGGTCAAGTAGAGAACACAGAACACATCTTATTTGAGCGCAAGCTGTATAATCATATTCGCACAGGTGCATTAGTACCAATGCTTATAGAATGCCCTCAGGACCTGAGAAAGCATCGCCTGCAAATATTGCTATCAGATACAGATAATTTGTTAACTAGCAAAGTAGCAAAATTTGCATGGCTAGCTTTAAGAATTAGGAAAGAATGGGTCACTCATGTATAGCCATAATAGGTCCACAGAACTTCTTATGTTTTTTGGTTAGTAGATGTATTGCACGTCACTTAATCTTGTCTTTTGTTTTATGTTTTAACAGCCTTATTAGTTTTATTGCTTTTATGGCTCATTTTATCTGTGTAAAATAGTCAATGACAGTTAATGCTTCTAAATGTTGGCTTTTATGGTGGAGAAGTTTTAAATATTATTGTTGATGCATTTTTAACCTTTTAATGTATTACCTTCCCTTTTACAAACTGCTATTGTATAGTAGTGCTTCTAAAATTTTGGTCTAAATGACTGTAAATAAATGATTTGAATTTGAACACTCACGCTGTGAGTGAAGTGCAGCTCAGAGCTCCGAGAGAACTGTAATAGCCCACAGTCACCCAGCAGGCCTCAGGTGTCTCTAAGCACTCTATAAGACACCCTATAAGAGAAGTGGGGCTGAGAGGTCTGTGAGATCTGGAATGGCCCACGGTCACCCAGCAGGACTTAGGTGTCTCTAAGCAGTTTAAAATCAACTTTTCTTCCTTGCCCCATAACACACAACCCCATAAGAGAAGTGGAACTGAGAGGTCTGTGAGATCTGGAATGGCCCACAGTCACCCAGCAGGCCTCAGTGGTCTCTAAGCAGTTTAAAATTGCCTTCCCTTCCTCTTCTCATAACAGACACCCTATGAGAGAAGTGGGGCTGTGCGGTCAGAGAGCCGCCAATTGCCCTGCCCTGCCAGCTCGCAAAGGCGGCTGCCCGGGGGGAGGAGCCCTTCCCAGCTGGCCGGGCAGTGTGATCGCCAGCTCAGAGAGCCACTGCCCGCCTGCCTGGGAATGGCTGCGACCCGGGGGGCAGGGGGGGCTAGCGTCCGCTGTATTACATTTACAGCGGGCTTAATTTCTAGTTTATGAAATAAAATTTGTGTACAAGACAGAAGTAGAGTTGGATATCTTAAGACTGCTATAGTCTCGAAGTAGAGTTGGATACTTGCAGTTTTATATTTTATGCCACCGATGAAATATCACCACTGTATCTATTCCCTGAGCATGTTTTACAGCAGTTGGGAGATTAATGTGGTAGTTTAGCAGCCTAATTATGTTTAATTTGGACTTCTCAGGTGGCTGGAAAGTCCTTGAAGATTCAGGAAACACCTTCTAGGAAATGGCATTTCCCTCCAGCAACTGTTTTGTGGGAATATAAAAAAGCCAAGAAATCCTGTTTTAAAACTTTAACTATTTACTAGGGGCAAAACCCGTTGTATCCAGGAATACAACGGGTGCTAGAGCTTAGTGGTGGGAAGAGGAAGGGGAGGAGTTGTCCAGTCTGTAAGGGCATAGGGTTGAATGTGTGTGTTGTGTGGGAGGTTTTGGTGGCATGGTGGCAAATGAGGGCATGGGTGTGGAGAGATGGTTGTCAAGAACCTGTGATTTGGAATGTTCATTGCGTGTGGGAGAGAACTGACCTTTGGGAATTGTGGCATAGTGGTTACAGATTAGCTTTCCAGTGCCATGTCTTCAGATATGGGAAAATCAAACTGTAGACTCTTCTTAAGGGGAGATTACATGGCAACCAATTCCTCCCAGTTCTGCATTCAGTATTATTTCCCTTCTTGTGTGAATTAGGCCACAGACACCAAAATGTCTTTCTGCCCTAATTCACATGGGGTAGTCACAGTACATTGGTCTCCACCCTGCTCCTTCTATCTTGCCAACCCACCTCGGCCCAACTGGCAACGGAGGTCATCCATCAGGGTGATTAGCACTGTCTCCTGGAATTCCTGCTGATCTCTATAAAGAACAGCTCCCCAGGCAAAAATGGCTGCTTTGGAAGGGCGATTGTGTAGCATTGTATCCCACTGAGGATCCCACTGAGGTTTAGGGATGCCAGTCTCCAGGTGGGGTCTGAGAATCCCCTGAAAGTACAGCTCATCCCCAGGCAGTTAGGCTGAAGGGAAAGCTCTCCCCCCTCACATGCATCCCTTCGAAAGGAATGCATGTGGCTCCAGACACCCCTTGGCTAGCACAGTCTGTTGCTTGGCTGGTGATGTCTGGCCTTCTGAAGCCTGAGACAACTGCAGTCTGTGTCCGCAAGGCCAAGTTGTTGCCTAATAAAAGTGGATCAGCTAGTTTCCCCCAAAGTCTTGCTGTCTGCTTTCCCGTAAAGCTTACTCCACCTGAAATTCTGGGTCACTTATGCCTTTGAGTTCACAGGAACTTTCTGGCAAACACTGCCAGCTCCATCAGCGGTCTGAGGCAAGGTGAGGGAAGTTGTTGGACATGACAGCTAGGCCTGTGCAGTAGGCCTCAAGTGTTTCAACTCAATAACAACCTGCGTGGGAGGCCTTCAATGTTTCTTTTCCACAACAACCCTGTCCAAACTCCATAGGAGCCATTTCTGCCTGGGGAACTGATCTTTATACTCTGCAGATGAGCTATAATTCCAGGAGCTCTCCAGGCCCCACTTGGAGGTTGGCAACACCTGGGATGGAAATATTCCTGGGGGTTTGGAGGTGAGACTTGAAAATGGTACAATGCCTCAGAGTCCAGCCTCCAAAGTAGCCATTTTTGCCTGTAGAGATGATCATTAGAATTATAATCTAGAGATGAGCAGTGATCTAGAGACAATAGTACAGGCTTGCAGACTGAGGTTGGGGTAGAGTGGTGCAAGTTTGTCCCCCCTGGGTTTGGGGCTTTGGCCAGCCCTTACCAGCAACATTTTGTATTCTGGAGTACAGAAAGACAGACAGACCAGTATCTATCCTGCACATCTGGAAAGTGCATGAAGATCTAAATAATGCCTGAAACTGGAAATTGTGAACACGTAAATGGCTGGCGAGACATGGGAACTGAAGTGTTTTTTCTCAAGCTTGACCTGGTAAATAAAAAACAGTATTTGCTACAGAAAGAGGACAGATACTTTTTTGGTGCTTTGTGGGCAACAATGGGAGGGCATCTGGAGCTTTGGACCTGCTTGTGGACTTTCTGATGGTACTTGGGTTTTCGCCACTGTGTGACAAAGATTGTGGGACTGGATGAGTCGCTGGTCCATGGTTTCTCTTACATTCTTATGTCTGGGACAGTGATGCTCCCTATTCTTGGTGCTTGGAGGATTACAGTGGATGGGCTTCTGGAATTCTGCCCCTGCTGGGGGACTCCTGATGGCACCTGGGTTGCGACCACCGTGTGACACATAGTATTGAACTGGATGGGCCATTTGTTTGATCCAACATGGCTCCTCTTATGTTCTAAAGGTACAAATGACCTTCAACTGTGAAGGAGGGTCTATAGTTGCTGTAGCTATGGTGTGGGTCCCAGTACTATTCCTTCTATAAAGACTGTATATATGAATTAGCCTAAAACCAAGAGAGGCTAGGGACCATATTTATTTCTAACTGGCCATCATTCTTTTGGCGTCCCAAACACCTGATCTTGAGATCCTTTCCACTGAAGAAGCTAGAGCAGGATGTCTAACATGATGCCCATGAGTATCATGTCATCCATCACTACCTACCCTGGCACCCAGGGAAATATTTTTAGAAGGAGGGTGGGGTCAGTTGGGGCTTTCACCACTGGAGATCTGACTTGTTGTGCAGATTATTATGTTTAAAAGTTGCTTGGACCTGCAGCTGCCACCACAGCATGAGGATTTGACAGTGTGGGCAAGAAAACATTTGCGCATTTCAAAAGGCATCCTGTTAAACAGGGCTTCACCCTTAAATGCCAAGAAATAACTGAGAGAATTATTCATAGCCTAGCTACCTGACATTTTGTGGCTGGCCGACCTCTCAAGGCAGCCATTTTGCTGTTGGGCCCACTACCATGTGTGAACATTCCAAAAGTACCCACAAGCTCAAAATGGTTGCAGACCCCTGATCTAAAGTCTAAAATTAGGGCTGGCATTCTTCAGGTGGTCATGATTTCCAGCTGATCTTCACATCACAAAGAATGAATCTATTGCATAATAGGCCCCAAACTCACCTGAACCCTGGCCCAAAACCTCCCCTTCACAGGCTCTTCCCACCCTTCTCTAGGAATTTCCCAACTTGATGTTATAAACCTTATGTATCCTACAGGGGGACTCTGTTACTCCACTCTGTTACTCAGCCTTGGCCCTTCCCCAAAGCTGAACAATAATTACTGTAGCTACATTCTTTTATTGAGGGAGGATGACAATGTGCAAGTATTTTCTCATGGCCTCCTTAATTGTCCAACCATTACATACACTTTCTTTAAATTTTAAATCTAATGCAATAAGATATCTTTCTGTGCCCAGCCCAATTAAATAATTCATCCTTGTTGGCGCTGGGAAAGCATTTGAGCTTGAGGAAGCTGGCAAAGAAGTCCAATTTCATTTGTTGCTCATTACAAAATGATATGCTCAGTTGGATCATGATGTTACTATGAATTGTTTATGCTGTATTTATGTAGGATCGGACTTCTCTGTGTCTACAGAATTGAAAATCAATTTTTAATGAAGGAGTGGGTACTTGTTTATACCTCTAATTATACAGCTTAGCAAATATTACGTGCCAAATGTTATGAGTAAAATGAAGGACTTTTGATACAATAGTATACACATACATTATCTATCTGTCTGTCTATCATTTTCCATCTATGAAGAAGAAGAGTTGGTTTTTATATGCTGCTTTTCTCTACCCAAAGGAGTCTCCAAGCGGCTTACAGTCACCTTCACATTCCTCTCCCCACAACAGACACCCTGTGAGGTGGGTGAGACTGAGGGAGCCCTGATATTGCTGCTCTGTCAGAGTAGTTTTCTCAGTGCTGTGGTGAGCGCAAGGTCACCTATCTGGTTGCATGTGGGGGAGTGCAGATTCAAACTCAGCTTGCCAGATTAGAAGTCTGCACTCCTAACCACTACACCAAGCTCTCTCTCTCCCTCTCTCTCTCTCTCTCTCTCTCTCTCTCTCTCTCTCTCTCCTAAATCCTAGAAATTAAAATGTAAGAGAATATTTTCCAGGTGGTATTCAAAATGTCCAAGTAGGATTGTCAGATTCTCCTGGCCACTGGCAGGGGATGGGGAATAGGGTTACCAGATGCAGTTTTGGAAACACCTGGAGATTTGAGGTTGGAGTCTCAAGGGGCAGGGACCTCAGTTCCCGGGAACAAAAAAAAAAAAGAAGAAGAAGAAAGAAGAGGAAAGAGGCGAGGACCGTCGGCGGGAAGCCGTGGCACTGGCGGGGAGACCCGGGTCGGGGGAAAAGAGGTGCGGCGGGATGCCCCGCCGCCAGAAGTCGGCCGCTGCCGGCCGCAGGGGGGAGGAGGCGGCAGACGGCCCTGGGGAGGGGGGAGCCGTTTCCGATGGGGCCCCCACCACAGTTTCCAGGCCCGACGGCCAGCCTGGCCCTTCGGCTCTCGGCCTTCATCGGCGGTGCAGCCGTGACGGAGCTGCCGCAGCCCGGCCCAGCATCCTTCCTCGCCCTGGGGGGGACGGGGGCCCGGGCGGGGCGGGGAGGAGGCCCGGGCGGCCCCAGCTTCGCCCGGTACCAGTGGGGTGGGGTCGGGGGCTTTGGGGTCGGCGTCCAGTGGGCGCCGCGGGGGGAGCGCCCGAGAGGGCGGGCGGGCCCGGGGGCGGTCCGGGTCCCCCGGCCGGCCCCCCCGCGGCTCACGGTGCATGCCATCTCCGTCGCCTGGGGCCTCCAGGGGCGGGGCCCGCAAGTGGGCCTGCTCATTGCGAGGCAGTCAGGCCTGGGCATCGGCCATTCCGACGTCCCGGGCCCGGGGTGCTGGGACCGGTTCCGGGGACGGGGGGTCCCCGGGGAGGGGTGGCCGCACAGGGCAATCTTCCCGGCCCACGAGGCGCTGGACGTGCTGCAGCCCCTCAGGGGGCGAACGTCCCGCGGCGGGCAGTCCACCTCCATCGCGGGGCGGGTCAGCAGGGGTGGTTCGGGACCCGGGCTCGTCGGAGTCCGCATCCAGCGGGGCGTCCGGCGTCGCTTGGGGGGCCCCAGGGACCGGGCCAAGGATGCTTACAGGTCCCTGTCCTCCTTGCGTCATCCAGTTCGGCCTCTCCGGCGGGATACGGATGGGTCCAGTGGGTCCTCCCCGCGCCCCTTCTGGGGGTCTTCCGGGGGGCGCGTGAGGGACCGGGGGACAGGCGGTGACACTCCAGTCGCCGTGGCGGCCGGCACCGCCAGTCGTCCCAGTCCAGCTCATCTGCTCCTTCCCATCCGCACCCTTCGTCTGATTATTGGGCGGGGTTCGCCGAGGCACAGCCCGGGCCCAGACGATGCTTCCTTTTCCGGCAGCATGCTGGGGAGCACCGATTTTTGGACTCCTTCGCTGCGCGCAGGGCCGAGCAGAAAACGGAGGCGCAAGACGCAGAGGAAGGCCCACAAGCGGAGGCGTACGTCGCGACACAGCCCGCCCACGGGTGAGTCCTCCTCTTGGGAGGAAGGCGATAGTACCATCCACGACGGATGGTACTGGATAGAAGGGGCCTACGTCCCAGGGATACCCCCCTGGATGAAGAGCCAGCGGCGGAACATGGTCCGGATGCTGGATGAGGCGGGGATCAGCCAGTGGCGGAGGGAACCACCGGGCCGGTTCAGGGATGGCGAGGCGCCACCGGGGGTCCACCTCCCCGTCAAATTGCGAGAGCGGACCCTCGGCCTTCCGGTGGAACTTCCGCTCCAGCTGGCTGGCTCCGTATCAATGGAGCTTCTTCGTGTTAGAGAATGCAGGTAAAAACTCTTTAACCTGCAAATTAGAATTCTCCAGTACAAAGGAGAAGCGGTGGGGGAGCTCCAGTGCCTGATAAAGGTGAAAGCTGTGAAGGAGAAACAGTCGTAGTGACTATAACTCGAGAGCAGCATTTCATCGCGGCAGGAGAAAAAGAACTCCCTATCAACACGAAAGACCCTGAGGGGACTGAGGCTGGAGCGACCTTTCATTTCCTAAAACTAGGTGATTAAACAATTGAAATGTAAAGTGGAGGCTGTATTGTTGAAAAACCCTTCTAACTCCTCTGAGCTAGATTCTTATTTCCTGAAGGCTGATTGAAACACCCCACCCCTGTTTAAGACGCTGAAGGAGAAACTGAAGAGGGGAAGGGAAAGCTGATGTATAAAGTCACAGACGGTACAGAAGATTTTTGTTGTTGCCTTATTAACTTTTGAACAGTGTTACTACTTATCTAAAAGGAATAATGATTCCCAGGGGAAAAAAGGAGGTACAAATGCAGTTTGCTGTCCCCATGCCAGATAAAGTGAATATGCAGGAGATGATGATAAAATTAACACAAATGACTGAGACTTTAAATGACATTAATAGAAAAGTAAATAAAATTGATGAAGATTTAAGCAATATTAAACAGGAGACAGCAAAGATTTCAAAGCTGGAACATGGCATATCTCAACTAGTAGAGGACTTTAAAATTGTCAATGAAAAACTGGAAAGTCTAGAAGATAGGATGGAAAGCCTGGAGAATGAGAAGGGGAGAGAAAATCAAGAAAGAATGTGGATAGAAATGAAACAAAAGGAAAGACTTTTAAGACTGCGCTCACTGCAAGAGCTGGAAGGAGAAGATACATATAGAAGAGTAGTTAATATTTTGTGTGAGATGTTGGAGAAAAATGAGGGAGAAATGAATTTGGAGGTGGATGAAATTTTTCGTGTAAACTCAAAATATGCTAAAGAAAGAAATCTGCCAAGAGACATTCTTATAAGTTTTGTTAAGAAATCTATATGGGATGCTGTACTTCATGCACATTATGAGAAAAGGTTCCAAGTGGATGGGAAGGAAATTATTTTGTTGAAGGAAATGCCACCAAAGATTTTGAAATTGAGAAAGGAATACAGTTTTATAACTGAAGTGTTGAAAAAAAAATAGGATATATTTTAAATGGGAAATACCAGAAGGTATTTCATTCCAATTTAAAAGCAGGGAAGTTAAGATCAAAGACAAACAGAAAGCAAGAGAATTCCTAAAGAAACATAAAAAAGAGCTGAATTAAAATATTGGTCTGTTTGTAACAGCAAAACTAACTTACTTATGTTGTGTAATAAAGATATGAATATAATAACTTGGAATGTGAATGGTTTAAATGACCCCAAAAAACATAAAAGAGTGTTCCAATTTTTGAAAAGGGGGAATTTCCAAATAATCTGCTTACAGGAATCATATATAAAGGAATCGGTTAAAAAATATTTAGTTAATATGAATTTCGGTTTAGATTTTGTGTCAGCAATTTAAAAGGAAAAGAAAAATGGTGTTGTGTTATATGTTAAGGAACAATTGAAACCATGTTTAATAAAATCTGATAAAGATGGAAGATATATAATGTTAGAAGTGGAAATAAATGGCATCAAAACATTGGTGGTAGGGACATATGCTCCAAATGAAGGTAAAAGTACATTTTTTGAGAATTTGGCCTGTGAAATGTCAAATTTATTATACTCTAGTGTTATTTTAATGGGGGACTTAAATGGGGTAACTGAACCTAAATTAGATAAGAGATTAAGTAATGGGAATACTGGAAGAGAACGAGGGAAGTTACCATTGAGTTTTTTTGATTTGGTTGATAATTGGGGATTGGTGGATGTGTGGAGGAATAATAATAGAACTATGCAAGACTTTACCTTTTTTTCTGAGAGGCATAGTTCATGGTCCAGATTGGATATGATTTGGGTTACAAAAGATATTGTTTTAGATGTAAGAAAAATTGAGATACTACCGGGATTAATATCAGATCATAGACCTGTACTAATGAGCTTGAAGTCCAAGAGAAGGAAAAGTAATCAAAGATGGCGAATGATGGATAGTCTACTATTACATGTAGAAGTTGTGAAAGATTGTAAAGAGAAACTAAAAGACTTCTTTGAATTAAATATGCAGGAGGATATTAAAATGAAAACGGTGTGGGATACAAGTAAAGCCTACATGAGGGGGCTATTGATATCCCACAGCTGTAAATTAAAAAAAATTAAAGATCAAGAAAGGCAGAAACTAGAAGAGGCAATAAAGAACAAGGAAAAAATGTTGTTGGAAAAACCAAAAGATAAAAATACTCTACAACAATTAAAGCTATTAAGAAAACAACTGGAACTCTTAGAGGTGGCCAGATTAGGTGAACAGTTAAACAAAGTAAAACAACAATATTTTGAACTGGGAAATAAACCAGGCAGATGGCTCGCTTGGAAATTAAAGAAGAAACAACAAAATAAATTGATTACAGCCCTAAAGAAAGATGGGAATATATTACTGGAGGAAGAAAAAATTAAACAAGGTTTTTTTGAATTTTATTTAAAATTATATGAGAAGCAGGACATCTCTAGGGAGAAAAGAGAGGAATACTTAGAAAAACAGAATATTTTGAAATTGGACTCAGAACAGTTAGAATTATTAAATCAGCCTATAAGCTCAGAGGAAATTATAAACACAATTAACAATCTAAAAGATGGTAAAGCTCCGGGACCTGATGGGTTATCAAGTGCATATTATAAGGTTTTTAAAGAAGAAATATTAATAGCTTTAAAGGAGACAATGAACAAGATTATAATTGATGGCATCCCAGACTCCTGGAAAGAGGCAC
Source organism: Paroedura picta (assembly GCF_049243985.1). Lineage (NCBI taxonomy): Eukaryota > Metazoa > Chordata > Lepidosauria > Squamata > Gekkonidae > Paroedura > Paroedura picta. The sequence goes on along the minus strand of NC_135374.1, from coordinate 119,773,352 downwards.
ATATTACGGTTATACCTAAACTGGAGACAAATGAGGTGCAAAATTTTAGGCCTATTTCTTTAGTAAATATAGATTATAAAATCTTTACGAATATACTGGCTAATCGGCTGAAAGGGATACTGGTTAAGATAATACATGAAGACCAGGCGGGTTTTCTGCCCGGTAGACAAGTTAGAAATAATATAAGGATAATACTAAATGTTATCGAATATTACCAACTGAGACCGGATAAACAACTGGCGTTATTCTTTATCGATATGGAAAAAGCTTTTGATTCTGTTGATTGGAGTTTTTTATTTAGCTTACTCGAAAGAATGGAATGTGGTGGAACATTTATAAATTGGATAAGGGAGATTTATAAAGAACAGTGGGCAAAAGTAATAGTAAATGGTGAGCTTACAGAGAAATTTAATATTCAGAAGGGAACACGGCAAGTTTGCCCACTCTCACCCTTACTTTTTATCATGGCTCTAGAAGTCTTTAATCAAGACATAAGAGAAGACAAAAATATTACAGGTCTGAAAATTAAACAACAGACCTTTAAATTGAGGGCTTATGCAGATGATTTGATATTGATTTTGGAAGGTCCTTTAGATTGTATAGATGTGGTATTAGGTAAGCTTAAAGATTTCGAAGAGGTAACTGGTTTAAAAATAAATAAAACCAAATCAAAAATAATTGTGAAAAATATGGATAAGGAGAGTCAGAAAGATTTAGAAGGGAAAACAGGATGTCAAATAGTTAAAACTTATAAATATTTAGGTATCAATATTGCTAGCACAAACTTGAATCCATTCCAGGATAATTATGAGAAACTATGGACAGAGGTCAAAAAAGATTTTAAAAAATGGGAGACTCTCAATTTATCTTTTATGGGTAGAATATCCGCCATAAAGATGAATATCTTGCCAAAAATTTTGTATTTGTATCAGAATATTCCAATTATTAAATTGGATAAGCCATTCAGAATTTGGCAGAGGGATTTGGCAAGTTTTGTTTGGAGAGGGAGAAAACCTAGAATACAAATGAAAATTCTTTGTGATGCTAAAAAGAGGGGAGGACAGGCATTACCAAATTTAAGGATGTATTTTGATGCATGTAGTCTGGTTTGGATAAAGGAATGGATAGTTTTAAGAGATCAGAGATTATTAACATTAGAAGGTGCAGGCTTGAGGTTTGGTTGGCACGCATACTTATGGTACGAAAAAGAGAAAGCAAATAAACAATTTTTACATCATGTTATAAGATTTGCTTTATTTAAGGTTTGGAATAAGTATAAAAGAAAATTATATTCTAAAATTCCTTTATGGTTGTCACCACAGGAAGCTCTGTTCAGGGGACAAGTAACACCAGAAACTAAATGGTTAAATTATAAGGATATAATTGAGACTTTCACTCAAGAAGGAATAATGCAGTTTAGAATTAAATCTCATGAGAAATTAGCGCAAGAATATAAATATGTAGACTGGTGGCTATATAGACAGATTAAGGACAGATATGAAAGGGATAGGAAGCTATAGGAATTTGAAGTAGAAAAATCACAATTAGAGTTATATTTATGTAAAGACTAGAAAATAAGCCCGTTGTCGAAGAAATATAGCGGGCCCTAGCAGAGGGGGGGGAGAACAGACTCTGGGGAAGGAAGGAAGGAAGGAAGAAGAGGAAAGGAAGAAGGGGAGGGAGAAAAAAGGGCAAGGGGTGGTTGAAGGGATGGGTAGAAGGGAGAAAGAAAGGAAGTAAAGGAGAGAGACAGGAAGCAAGTAAGACGGAAAGACAGAGAGACAGGAAGGAGATGGAGAAATAGAGGAAGTCAGGAAGTAAGAAGGAAGAAAAGAAGGCAGGCAGAGAGGTAGGTGAAAGGGGAGGGGACAGGGGGGTGTAGGTTGGGGGGAATCGGGGGGGGCAAATCGGGAGGGGGAGGGGGGAGGGAAGAGGGGGTAGAGAGGAGTGTGTGCTTGGATGTGTGGAGTGGGGGAGAGGAAGTCAGGAAGTAAGAAGGAAGAAAGGAAGGCAGACAGAGAGGTAGGTGAAAGGGCAGGGGCCAGTGTGTGTGTGAAGGTTGGGGGGGAATCGTGGGGAGGAATTGCGGGGGGCTAATGGGGAGGGGGAGGTGGCGAGGGAAGAGGGGGTAGAGAGGAGTGTGTGCGTGAATGTGTTTGGTGGGGGAAGGGGTGGCAGAGCGCGGTCGGTGGGTGGCTGTGTGTGTGTGTCTGTGTTCGCTGGGAAGTGGCGGTGGGGCAAGGGGACGGCTATGGGGGTTTGGGTGGTGAGGCTGTGTGTGTGTGTGTGGGTACGGGGAACCGGCGGTGGGGAATGGCCATTGGGAAGGGACCCCAGGTGGGAATGGAGTAGGGATGGGGTGTCTCCCCCGGGCGACGGTCATTTGGTGGGCAGGGAGTCCCCGGCAGCCGCGCTCTGCGCAACTGCCGGGGGCGCCCTCGGGCGGCGGCATGCGTGCACGAGGCTGAGGGAGGCCCGTGGGCTGGGCGTCCGCCTGCCCGTGTGCCGTGAGGGAGGCCATGGTGGCGGGCGCGGGCTGGGATGGCGGCGGCGGTGCCGGAGGCGGTTGGGGCGGCAGCAGTGCGGGCGCGTCGGGTGGTGCTGTTGGGCCGGGCGCGGGGCCTGTGCCGGCGTCTGCGGGCGCTGCAGGCGCAGCAGGTGGGTCTGGCGCGCGATGCGCGGCTTGGGGCGTCCCCCGCTGGGCTCGGCGGTGCTGGGCTCGGAGCTCCGCCGCTTGGCCGTCAGCGCCTCCACCCACCTTCGCGCCACCCGGTGCGCATGCGACTTCAACGCCACCGACAGCGCCTCGCCGCCCGCCTCTGCGCGGCTGCCGGGGGGTACCTTGCGGCCGAGCTGACGCGTCGGAGGCGCTTCGCACCTCCGACGCGTCAGCCCGGCGGGAAAGGGAGCAACTGCGAGCGCCACGGGCGGTTTAAAGATGATAATCATTTAATCAAGAAGATGTATGAATTATGTTTATTACTGTACACGGAAGATGAGGTGGTCAAAGTTTTTATGATTGTTTGGGCAAGGAATCTTGGTCACAACATTCCATTGGAAACCTGGCAAAAAATGTGGAGTAAAGATCTGAAATTTACAAGCAGTTATTATATTAAGGAAAACTATTATAAAATGCATTACTGTTGGTACATGACTCCGCACAAATGATCAAAAATGAATAAAAGCCTACCGGACAAATGTTGGAAATGCGGGGAAGTGAGAGGGACAATGTTCCTTATGTGGTGGACATGCAAAAGAGCAAGACACTTTTGGCAGGATATCCACAAAGAAATCTCAAAAATCTTTAAGGACTCCATAGCTTTAAATCCTGAAGCTTATCTTTTAGGTTTTCTGATAAATGAAAAAGATAAAAAATATGGAGAATTATTTAGATATTTGACAACAGCGGCAAGGATAGTCTGGGCAAAAAAATGGAAGTTAAAAGAGACGCCCACCATATTTGATTGGCAGTTGAAAACATTGGAAATTGCTCAGATGGCAAAATTGACAACTTATGTCGAAGATAAACTAATAACAGACTTGAAGACAAAATGGAACTTATGGATAGAGTATATTAGAAAAAAGGATAGTTGTGGATTTATGACTATTGGTTACGATTTATAATTATTAAGGGGAAATGAGAATCGATTGAAATTTTGCACAGGAGAATTAATGTTTTTTTCTTGTAAATTCTTTAACAAATACAGTTGGAAGTTATTGTTTATAAATGTAGTATAGTCTATTGGTGTGTAATTTTGGAGATGGCTAAATGTATTTTTCTTGTAATGGATTGTAAATAAAATGTGAAATTATTTTTTAAAAAAAATTGCGGGAGCGGACGCTCGACGGCTACTTCGTCGATTTCTTCGAATTGGCCAAGTGGCGCCGAAAGGGTGCCGACACTGGGAAGAAGGGCGACAAGGACAAGGCGCAGTCCCAGCCATGCGAGCAGACCATGCTCGAAGCCTGGGAGGTGGGTGGCGAGGAGGCCGCTATGGATTACGACTGGGAGTTCAGGGAACTCGCCTCTCACAACGCCTCCACGCGTTGGGATCTCCGGCTGCATGACGCCTGGTTCATGCAGGTGGGACCCAGCGCTCGGCAAAAAAGAGACCGCGGCAAAGGTGGTTCCTCTGGTCCAGTCCGGAAGTTGTCTGGGCTGGTATGCTGGGACTATAACAGAGGCGGTTGCAAGCGCCGCAGGTGCCGCTTCGAGCATTGCTGCAAGACTTGTGGTGGCGGCCACACCATGGCAGCTTGTGCCCAGCCTTCCACCTTGCAGCCCTTTCGAGGGACATGATCCTCCGGTAGAAAGGACGGGGGATCGGGTTCCGCGGCTCCTTCCACTGCTCCTAAGTCCGGCTGAGGCTGCGGGGCAGCTCCGGGAACTCGCTCTCACGCCGGTCAAGCTCCCTGTGCTGTTGGCGTGGCTGGGCAGTTACCCGGACAGCCCTGCAGCTGCTTACTTGGCAGCTGGGTTTTCGGAGGGTTTCCGAATCCCGTTCACGGGCGAGCGGGTGGCGTCCACAAGTGGGAACCTGCGGTCTGCCCGAGACCTGCCTGATGTGGTGGCGGCCAAGTTGGCAAAGGAACGGGCCGCGGGGCGCATCGCCAGGCCTTTCAGCGGGCCGCCTCTTCCCAACCTAAGGGTCTCCCCGCTCGGTGTCGTGCCAAAGAAGGCACCCGGCAAATTCCACCTCATCCAGCACCTGTCGTACCCGAGGGGCGAGTCAGTTAATGACTTCATCCCACCGGAGCTGTGCGCAGTGAGATACACCCCATTCGATGAGGCGGTCGACATGGTTCGCCAGTGTGGCCTCGGTGCAGTGTTCGTGAAGTGCGACGTGCAATCAGCCTTCCGGCTCCTGCCTGTCCATCCTGCGGATTTCTGCCTTTTGGGCTTCCGGTTCCTCGACGGATGGTACGTAGACAAGGCCATGCCAATGGGTTGCTCCATTGCATGCGCGGCCTTCGAAGCGTTCAGCTCCTTCCTCGAGTGGGCAACAGGGTCCGGGGGGGTATCCCCGAGTTGGCGCACTACTTGGACGACTTTTGGTTGGCGGGCCCGGCGGGCACGGACGCTTGTGCGAACAGTTTGAGGTCATTCCAGGGGGTGATGGCCGACTTGGGCGTACCATTGGCTGCCGACAAAACTGAGGGTCCGGCGACCAGGCTCACATTCTTGGGGGTCGAACTCGACACCGAGGCGGGCACGTCCCGGTTGCCGGCGGATAAGGTGGTCTCCCTTAGGGAACTCATTCGGGGCACTCTAGGCAGGAGGAAGTGCGCACTGCGGCATATTCAGGTGCTGCTGGGACACCTGAACTTCGCCTGCAGGGTGGTCACCCCTGGGAGGGCATTCTGCTTCCGCTTGTCTTTCGCCACCCGGGGTTTGTCGTGTCCATTTCACCACCTTCGTATCACCAAGGAGATGAAAGTGGACCTACGGGTGTGGGAGCAGTACCTGGAGGGTTTCAATGGCGTGGCCATTTGGCAGATGCCTTACGCCCCCGGGGATCGACTGCAGGTCCATTCTGACGCCGCTGGGGGATGCGGGTTCGGGGTGTTCTTCAAAGGGGAGTGGTGCGCCGCAAGGTGGCCAGACGCCTGGCCGGCGGAGGTCCACCGTGATATGACCTTCCTGGAATTTTTCCCAATTGTGGTGGCGGTCCGCATTTAGGGTCCGCGTTTTGCCAATCGCCGGGTCAAGTTCATGTGCGACAATCAGGCCGTGGTGCAGATCGTGAACAGGCAGACGTCCAGGTCGGCCAGGGTCATGCGCCTGGTTAGGGTTTTCATTTTGGCCTGTTTGTCGCACAATGTCTCTTTCCGTGCCAGACACGTCCCGGGGGTTACCAACGAGTTGGCCGATGCTGTTTCGGTCGGACGGGGTTCACCTCTCCGAACGCGGAAGTGACCTCTGGCTGTCCGATGTGCGGGAGGTTTTGAGCACAGTTTTATCTGAGGGTTGGCGGGAACAGGGACCTGCGGTTCCTGTCCAGTGGCGGGTCATGCAAGGTAGGGAGCCCGTTGGTGGGGAGCCCGTCTGCGTACGGGACTCCCTGGAGTAGGGGGTCTCATTAAGGAGACCGGCCACAACCGGGTGCGGCCTACCCGGCTGGGAGGCCAGGGGCCCGGGGCCAAGTGAGGGGAGGGGGCCCCATGGAGGCGGACGCCCGTGGGGTCCTCGATGGTCGCTTCCCAGGGATCCCGCAGCGGAAGGCATCCCATCCTCCCGGCTGGGAGTGAGGTGAGGAGCTGGAGCGCCGCGGGCATGGGTGGTCAGCCGGCTGGCTGACAAGGCATGGGCTCCTCTACCTGGCATGCGGGCCAACCCTCCGGTGGGAGGGGTCCTGGTTAATAAACGGCTGCGGCCAATTTGTTGCCAAGTTCGGGTCTGCGTCGTTACTGCTAGTCAACAGGGCTCTCTCAGCCTCACCCACCTCACAGGGTGTCTGTTGTGGGGAGAGGAAAGGAAAGGCAATTATAAGCCGCTTTGAGACTCCTTTGGGTAGAGAAAAGTGGCATCTAAGAACCAATTCTTCTTCTTCTTCAAAGTGCATTATTCAACATATGCAGAATGAGAATGATGACTAAAATGCTCTTCAAGGCCACGTTTGAAATTAGCTGTTCTCTAGTCAGCATTATTGCAATAACCATGTAATAGGGTTGTACGTGGCGGCGTTTGAATCAGCTGTTCCAGGCCGATGCAGCCAGCACCGTGCCATGGGGGGGGGTGCTGGCTGTGTCGGCCTGGAACAGCCAATTCGGATGCCACCATGCACAACCCTACGTATATCAGGTTTGCCAAACCCCTGAGACACTAACCTAGGTCTCTCACCATGGCTGTTAAGTCCCTCTGCTGGCCAGATTGCTAGCTTTGGGAAATACCTAGAGATCATGGGGTGGAGTTTGGGAAGGGCAGGGTTTGGGGTGGGACCTCAGCCAAGTATAACACAATAGAGTCCACATAGAGAAGGTGGGCTTCTAAAGTAGCTATTTACTCCAGGGGAACTGAACTGATCTTTGTCATCTGTGGATCACTGGAGGTTGGTAGCCTCATAGAGAGGCCAGCTGATCCATGGTAGAGTGTGGTTGCTTGGGGTTGATGTCTGGTAGCCCTCGTAATAACCAAGTGCGAACTAATTGAATCATTACAAATTATCATCGTTGTGTACAAAAATCCCCTTACACCTGCCAGTTATTTCTATTTCCCGAAGGATGTGGAAAGAAACACATGCCCAAATCAAACAAGTCAGCATATGAAATAATGGAGAAAGTAATTTAATCTATGCAAATCTTCAAATCCCTGAAGTCTGCAGAGGTGAAAATAAAAGGTCCCACATCTGCTTCCACTGCTTTGGTACACAGGTGCAATGGGAATCTGTATTGTTTTAGGATAAAGTTGACTCTATGGAAAGGAGATTGTTATCCCGACTTCTTTCTTTGCTGTCAGGTGGTTGGATGTTTTTTTCTTTCTTCTTCACCTTAACCAACATTTGTTTACAATGCAGATTGCTGTGTCATCATCTCTAGTGCTCGGTTTAATTGTAAACATGGCTTGTATAAAACCCGTACTTTAAAATGTCATAGAGGTACAATTTTAACTGTTCTACAGCACATTGGCTATTTATTAACTAAAATAATATACCCCACCTTTCTCATAGCTTAAGGCAGCTTACAAATTCACATTGAAACCAGAAAGTCTATCAATGGGTATTAACCATATCGAGAGCCAGTTTGGTGTAGTGGTTAGGAGTGTGGACTTCTAATCTGGCATGCCAGGTTCGATTCTGCACTCCCCCAAATGCAACCAGCTGGGTGACCTTGGGCTCGCCACGGCACTGATAAAACTGTTCTGACCCAGCAGTAATATCTGGGCTCTCTCAGCCTCACCCACCCCACAGGGTGTCTGTTGTGGGGAGAGGAATGGGAAGGCGACTGTAAGACGCTTTGAGTCTCCTTCGGGTAGGGGAAAGTGGCATATAAGAACCAACTCTTCTTCTTCTTCTTCTATGGGGAACATCCCTATTCAGAGTCACTCAACCTCTAAATCCTAGAGCCAGGAGGCAACATCAGAGGTAGGCCTCAGTCTCTGTGCCCTGTTGCTGGCTATCCAGAAGAACTGGTTGGTCAATGTATGAGAGAGGATGCTGGACTAGATGGACTATTGATCTAATCAAGTAGGGCTCTTCTTATGTTCTAAATACCATAATATGTCACATAACACCTCTATCCAATGGCTGTAGCCTACATCATAATTTCATTTCAGGCTAGCTGTTTCAGTGAAGAACAATTTCCCACTGGTCATTAAATCCAGGTTGAGAAATTCTTGGAGATTTCAGGGTGGAGACAGGGAAGATGGAATTTAGGGATGCCAACCTTCAGGTGGGACTCAGGGATTCCTCAGGGATTACAGGTCATCTGTAGACTACAGATATCAGTTCCTCCAGAGCAGTGGTCCCCAACCTTTTTATCACCGGGGACCATTCAATGCTTGACAATTTTACTGAGGCCCACTGACCTAACACTCTCTGACTCTGGTTGCTATGATAATGTTTAAACATCCCTTCAAAATAAGATACAGACACGCCACAACAATGAACATAAGGCACATTTTATTTTCATGGAAATTTTAACTCATGACAATGACAAATCAATGGGAACCCTGAGCTTGTTCCTCTGCAACGAGATAGTCCCATGTGCACCTGCCGGACCGTGGATGAAGTAAAGGGCAGGGGGGGGGACAAGGCATCCTTCATGGCCCACCTTAAGTTAGTCAATGGAACACAAGTGGTCCGTGGCCCACGGGTTGGGGATCGCTACTCTAGAGTACATGAATGTTTTGGAAGGTGGACTCCATGGCATTGTGCTTTGCTGAGGTCCCTGTCCTCCCCAGGCTCCATCCCTAAATTGAGAGGAGTTTTCCACCCTGGATCTGTCAACACAACTGCCACCAGTAGACAGGAGAAACCTTGTAACCTTAGGAGGGGGATTGAGAGGAGAGAGGCCTCAGTCTCCAGGGAAATTGATCTTTGTAGCCTGGAGATCAGTTTTCATTCTGGGAGTTCTCCAGGCCCCACCTGAAAGTACGCAAATGACCCCCCTCCCTAAATGATCCTCCAAATTTTGTTTGGAGGGGGGGGACAGTAAAAGTTCAGGCACATAATCTTTGACTATTTTAGCCGCCATAAGAGATGGGAGGTAGGAAAATTGTTCTGTGAAAGTACTGAAACATTAGTCATGTTTTCCAAGAACCATCTTAGTGTAGTGTTTAAGAGCAGTGGCTTCTAAACTGGTGAGCCAGGTTTGATTTCCCGCTCCCCCACATGCAGCCAGCTGGGTGACCTAGTGCTGATTTCACAGAACAGTTTTGTCAGGGCTCTCTCAGTCCTACCTACCTCACAGGCTGTCTTTTGTGGGGAGACAAAGGGAAGGTAATTGTAAGCTGCTTTGAGACTCCTTTAAGTAGTGAAAAGCAGGGTATAAAAACCAACTCTTCTTCTCCTTCCATGTATTTGATGCTCTTGTAGTAGTAAAGTTAGTCTAGATTTGAAAAAAATCAAATATTACGACAAATGGCAGAAGTCCTTTACTGTTACTAAAGAAATGCTTCCTGTTAATAATTCAGTCCATCAGAAGACCAAAGTAATTCAGTTTATACAAAAGAGGCTAACGTTAATCCTGAATTATCATATGTTAAAATTACAAGAAAACAAATAGCTTAGAGCCAACATTCAGGTTAGCAAAGGGGGAGAAAATGATCATTTCTGATTGATTGGGTAATGTGAATAAATTATTAGTTCTCACAGTCATAGACAAAGAATTAATCTTCAGAGCACAGTAAAATTAAAGGGTTTTGGCTTGCCTGATCTGAACAAAGTATGATGAATTGGAATACTGAGAATTAATTAGGCACATAATGAGGAATAGTCTGCATAATAGCTCTAATTCTGATAAATAGCAAAATAATCGAAATCCTGAAGGAAATAAGTACCATTTATCATGAGAACACCCAAAATTTGGTTCGTGAGGAGATATGAACGATAATAGAATTTGCAGGAAAGGCAGTGCAGTAATTCTATTTGCTAATTTCCCATTATGTAAAGTTATATTATGCACAATTATCTTACATCGTGACCCTTATCCATTACTTTGGTGGCACGGATATTGGGATATTAGTCATTTTGGAAGGAGTTAATGTACCATACCGGATCTGTATTACTATTATCAAACATACTGTCCATGCCAGGTGTTACATGTTATTTGCCTCTGGGATGAAGATTGTTCAACAGTTTATAAATCTTTATGGCTTTACCAAGTCTTCCTCTCACAACAATTGAGCCAATGCTAAGCACTATCGACCTGGGCAATGGGAGGAGGGGGAAGAACCATGTACAAAACAGAGGCACCCTTGCGAGGCCAGGAAAATCCAAGAAGCGAATGGTTTCAGCGATGCCATGTCCACTGACTTATGGACTATCTGGTAATAGGACAACAATTATTACAATATCATGGACTGGCTTACAGAGGAGGGCTCCAAGCATGGAGCTGCCCTAGGAAATTCAGGCATGATTAATTCACTTGTCTCTGATATCAGGAGGGTTGGAGGTGGTGCTGAAAGACTTCTGAGGGAACTGTGACTGGCCCAAGGTCACTGGCTTCATGTGGAGGAGTGTTCCAACCAGTTCAGCCAAATCAAGCCTGGTGATTAATGGGGTGGCAGATGTGGCCTGCTCCAGGCAAATGGGGGGCTTTCTTCACATACTCTCTCATTAAAAGGCTAACCTAGGGCCATTCCGCACAACGGGCAATTTCGCTAAGTCTGAGCGCTATTGAAAAGTGCTGGAAGCAAAAGCAGCAGGTCTCGGCAACGCACACAGCCAGTTCTATCTCAAAAAAGGCTCTCCCACTAGTACTGCTCTCAAAACACATACGTTTCCGGTCTCACTGAAATCGAAACAAAGGAGGCGATATTTTTCCACACGTCCTCCTTCCCCTGGCCGTCAATCAAACAGAGCAGCCAATTAACTGTTTTGTTCATGTTTCCCTTTAAAAACTGTTTTTTAAAAAGCATAAGAACACCAGTAGCAACGCATATTCGTTCATTCAGTGTATCAGAAACCTTTTTCACAGGCTTAGGAGCTGGCGCTTACTCGTTTACACGCTCTGAAAGCCGTGCTATTTCTGGCTGAAATTACGGGCCGTGTCGAACAGAGGGCTGCATTGTGCTTGGAAACTTTACGGACAATTGCTTGTGGAGGAATTTCAGCCAAAGAAGCATCGCTTATTTGTTGCTTTTGCCTCTTTAAGGGGGGGAAATAGCGATCTCGAGGCCGGAAGCTTGGGTGCGAGAGATTAGGGAGGGACATGCTTGCTACCGCTGTATCGAGAACGCACATGTGTTTTTCGGATGTGTTGCAGAACGCACATGTGTTGTTCATTGAGAACGCACATGTGTTGTTCTCAAGAGTCTAGCGTTTTTTTTAAGGGAATCCACTTTCGTGGATACAGATCTGGTATGGTACATTAACTCCTTTTGTGTTGCAGGAGTGTTGCAGATTGTGTACGACATCGTGAATAACGAAGAATAAATAGCATTACACAATGGTAACACTTCAGCAACATCAACGCTGTGTGGAATGGCCCCTAGTTTTCACACCATCAGTGACCTGAGCCTCTGATTTGTGGATAAACCAGATGTCGGGGACCCGCTTGCTAACTGAAAAAACAGGGTGCCCCTTTTGAAGAAAACGTCACGCCAGGCCTGGTGAACGATACAACAGGAACAAGCTTTATTTCAGCAACGTGGAGTCCGCTGGTATGGAGTAAGAGCTTCCACCGAACTCCAGGTGGAAGCTCCCTTTTATACAAAACCCACCTCCTTAGGCTGTATTGCCCCACCCAGTACTTGCGGAGGGAACATGCTGATACAATCATGACTCATGCACATATGCGAGGTTTTCCGGGGTTCCTGATGGCCCATTTTCCTGGAACAAAGGGCCATCTCCGGGCCCTTGTCAAAAGGTGGAGGGGGACATTGAGGTTCTTTAGCGGCCATTGCCACCTCAACGATCGGGTGGGGCGCCCAGCTGCCGGCTTGCCTATGATCACCATGCCCTACCTCCGTGATCGCGGGCGCCTCTGATGGCGGGGTTCGGTCCGGTTCCCAAGCCACCAAGGACCGAACCACGACATTCTGCCCCCCCAAAGGTCCATTCTCCAACCCCCCGGGACGGCCAGGATACCGCTTGTGGAAACGTTCAGTGAGTCGGGGCGCAAGGACGTCCGCTGCCCAGACCCATTCCCGGTCCCCCAAAGCGAAGTCCTTCCATTCCACGAGGTACTGCAACTTCCCCCTGTGGAGTCTAGAGTCCAGGATATCCGCCACCTCGTGGTGCTCCCCCCCCGGCAGGACCTCGGGCGCTGGCGGGGAAAACACGGGGTGCCAAACGTCACCGTCCGGAGTTTTTTTTAGAAGGCTCACGTGAAAGACGGGATGGATGTGCCGGAGGTTCTTGGGGAGCTTGAGCTTGACCGAAACTTCGTTGATCGGGGCCAAGACCTCGAAAGGCCCCAAAAACCGAGGGCCTAGCTTCTTGCTGGGCAAATTCAACCGTAGGTTCCGGGTGGAAAGGTAAACTCGATCCCCCGGTCGGATCTCCTCAGCTGGTCGTCTCTTCCGGTCGGCGTCCTCTTTCTGCGCTGCCTTGACTTTGTGGAGCTGCTCCTGCAGCGACTTCCAGCAGCTCCCGGCACGCTTCCCCCACTCGCGAAGGTCGGCCGATTCCCGGGCGGGGACCTCTCCAAGCTCCGGGAAGTGTCTCAGGTCTGTCCCGTAGACGACGGCAAAAGGCGACATCTCCGTGCTGCTGTGGTCTGCGTTGTTGTACGCGAACTCGGCCAGGGGGAGCAGGGGCACCCAGGTGTCTTGATGATAGGAACCGAAACACCGCAAGTACTGCTCCAGTACTTGATTAACCCGCTCGGTCTGCCCGTCCGTCTGGGGGTGGTAAGCGGAGCTCAGCCCTTGCTCGATGTCTAACAGGCGCAGGAAAGCTTGCCAGAACCGGGACACGAATTGTGAGCCCCGATCGGAAATCACCTTGTCCGGCAGCCCGTGCAGTCGGAACACGTGATCCAGGAACATCCGAGCCAACTGTGAAGCACTGGGGACACTGGCGCAAGGAATGAAATGGGCCTGTTTGGAAAATAGATCTACCACCACCCAGATCACCGTTTTCCCCTTGCTGGGAGGCAAGTCTGTTATAAAGTCCATGGAGATCACTGACCACGGCCGGGTCGGGACCTCGAGCGGGTGCAGCAGACCTTTCGGCTTGCCAACCCCCGGCTTGCAGGTCAGGCAGACAGGACAACCACTGACGTAAGCTTTTGTGTCCCGCCGCAGACTGGGCCACCAAAACCGCCGCCGGGCCAACTTCCAGGATTTTACGAAACCGAAGTGCCCGGCGGTCTTAGCATCGTGGCAGAGGCTGAGGGCTTCCCGTCGTAGCCCTTCCGGGACGTAGACAGCCTCCCCCCTCCGCCAGAGACCGGAGTCCAAAATCAAAGAGTCCCGGAGCTCAGCCAGCTCCTCGTCTGTCCCGTAGGCTGCCACTAGGCGGTCTCGGAGCGGGGCGGTCGCCGGGTCGGGCTCCCATTCCTCCCTGGCCCGACGCCTAGTGACGACCCCCCGTCCCAGCTGCTCCTCACCAAACACGGACCTGGTGCAGGGAGCGTACCCCTCCCCATAATGCGGCAGACGGGAGAGGGCGTCCGCGAGGAAATTCTCTTTGCCGGGGATGTGACCAAGCTTGAAATTGTACCGCGAAAAGAACTCCGCCCACCTCATCTGCTTGGCGTTCAGGGATCGCGGTTGCCGGAGCGCCTCCAGATTCTTGTGATCTGTCCAGACCTCGAACGGCTCCTCTGTTTCCTCCAGCCAATGCCGCCATTCGGTGAGGGCGAACTTAATCGCAAACGCCTCCTTCTCCCAGGTAGACCAGTTCCGCTCCGTTTCGGCGAATTTTCGTGAGAGGTAGGCCGCCGGCCTCAGCTGTCCCGCCTTGTCTCGCTGCAGGAGAACCGCCCCGGCTGCTGCGTCGCTGGCGTCGACTTGTACCACCATCGGCTGGGTTGGGTCGACGTGCAGTAGCGTGGGCTCAGACGCGAAAGCTTGCTTGAGGGCCAGGAACGCTGCCTCCGATTTCTCATTCCAGCCGAGCGCTGCGCTGGGCCGCGTGGCGCGAGGACCTCTCCCCTTGGTACCTAGCAAGTCCGTGAGGGGAGCCACTACGGAGGAGTATCTGGGGATGAAGCCTCTAAAAAAGTTAGCAAACCCCAGGAAGCTTTGTAGCTGTTTCCGGGTGCGGGGCCTTTCCCAGGCCAGCACCGCCTGCACCTTCTCAGGGTCCATAGCTATGCCCTGGGCTGAGATGCGGTAGCCCAAATAGTCCAGGGAGGGACGGTGGAATTCGCACTTAGCCAGCTTCACGTATAGGTGGTTTGCCAGCAGGCGCTTTAACACCTCCCTCACCAGGGTCACGTGCTCTTGGGGATCTTGGCTGTAGATCAGGACGTCATCCAAATAAACAACCACCCCCTGAAACAGAAGGTCCTGCAACACCTCATTAATTAGACTCATGAAAACCCCAGGTGCCCCGCTTAAACCGAACGGCATCACTTTAAATTCGAATTGTCCCAATTGACAGTTAAACGCTGTTTTCCACTCATCCCCCTCCCGGATGCGTACCCGGTAGTACGCCTCCCTTAGGTCCAGCTTAGTGAACAGAGTCCCTTTGCCCAGCCGGGCCAGCAAATCCGGGATCAGCGGGAGGGGGTAAGCGTTCCCCGCTGCGATGGCGTTGAGGCCCCGGTAGTCCTGGCACAGCCGTCGGGACCCATCCTTTTTCCGGACGAACAAGACTGGAGCTCCCATGGGACTGGAAGCGGGCCGGATGAAACCTCGGGCCAGATTTTTACCCAAAAACTCCCGGAGGTCCTTGAGCTCACCCTCACTCATCTTGTAGATGCGCCCTTTGGGTAGTACCGCCCCCTCTGGGATGTTGATAGCGCAGTCCGTGCGGCGGTGTGGGGGTAGCTCGTCCGCTTCCCGCTCGCTGAAAACGGCTGCGAGGTCTCGGTACTCTGGCGGGACCTCAGGCTCTGGTATCTCCTGCTGCGCCGCCGCCGCTCCCCTGGGACGCGCCGCCGTCCTCTTGTGGCTGGAATTCTCGTGGGGGACCCGATGCCGTGCACCCACCGTCAAGTCGAACTTCAGGGTCCCCGCCCGCCAGTCCACCACGGGGTTGTGTTCCTTCAGCCAATCCAGGCCCAACACCGCCCGATATCCCGCTACGGGGACCTGGATCAGCCACCGCAGCTCTTGGTGGTCCCCTATGTGGATGGCGATAGGACCCACCTCCTCCCCGAAAGGTCCCCCCTGAATCGGGCTGCCGTCCATCTGGACGAAAACCAGGGGAACCTTCCGAATGCGCTTCGGTAGCCCCAAAGCCCGGGCTATCTGGGGGTGGACCATGCTGTGGTCGCATCCAGAGTCCAAAAGAGCCTCCCCCACCCAACTTAGTCCGTTCTCCGGGTTCCGGAGCTCTAAAATTACCACGTTCGGAGGTCGCGCCTCATGCTGTAGGGGTTTTCCCTCGCACCGCGGGACCTGCTGCCCGGCGCCGTCTACAGCAGGTCCTGGCCGTTTCCCGTCGCCTGGGCGCTTCCCGGTTCGTTGCGGAGGTCCTCCGCCCGGCGTGCCTGCTGGGGGCGTGTCGCACCTCCCCCCTGGGAGAGCCCGCGGTCCTCCCCCCCTTGCCGTTGGCACGCTGCTGCGAAATGTCCTGACCCCCCGCATTTCAGGCACAGACCTTCCCGGCGTCTCCTTTCCCGCTCGGGGTTCGGGGGTCGTTTGGGGCGAGAGTTGTCGGGGCCCGGTCTCGGCGCCTCGGCTGACCCGCCTTTGGCCTCCCGGGGGGGTGCGGCGGCCCAACCCAGGCTGGCTTCCAGCTTGGCGACCACAAAACACCACCCCTCCAGTGTAGACAGATCTTCTTCCGTCCCCTTGATCACGGCCCATTCCCTGAGCTTCGGGTTAAGGCCCTCCCGGAAGTACTCGATTTGGGTCTCCTCGTTCCAGGAGAACACCTTGCCTGCTTCCCTCCGGAAAATGTCTATATAGTCCATAACCCCCCTAGTACCCTGTCGAAGTCCCTTGATCCGACTCTTTGCCTTGTCCTCAGCCTGGGGGTCCTGGAATCGTCGGCGGAGCGCGACCACGAAGTCCTGCAGGTCCCGAGTTGCCGGGTCGCCGCGCTCGGCCAACCCTAGGTACCACTGACCCGCCTTGCCCTGGAGACACGAGGCCACCCCCCAGACCAAGTCCTCGGAGTCCTCATACCGGTCTCCATACCTCCGGGCATGCGTCAGCGCGTGGAGGAGGAACTGCGGGAGGTCGTCCGGCGTCCCGTCGAAACGCGCCTTAAGCTCTGGGGGGGAACGTTTTGGAGAGTAGTCCGACCCCCTCCGGATCCGGGATTCTCGGCGTCCGCCGTCTCGTCCTGCTCCGCTCCACCGGCTACCAACTTGCCCAACGACGCCGTGCCGCTCCCTGCCTTGCACGTCGCTCCTGCGTTGGTCCGGCTCTCGCCGCCCCGTCGGCTCACCCGCTCCCCCGAGATCCTCTGCTGTCTCGCCTCTCCGCTGGCCGTCTCGCCTACTCGGGACTGAAAACTGCTCCGGGTCGGGGTCCGGGGCCCGCTCACCAGTGCCGGGCTCGTCCTCGTCGCTGGAGACGTCCTCACTCGACGCGATCCCCTCCGCCGTTGTATTACCAGTCCCTCCGGGCCCGGCCCGAGCTTGCTCACGGGCTTCAGCTGCCTGCAAGCGCCTGGCCAAGTCCGCCATGGCCCGCCGCAGGTCCTCTAGGGATTCCTCAGGTCCTACCGGGCGAAGCGCCTGCCTCAGCTGGGTGTCCCAGGTTGGGGCCAACCCCCCAGACCTCGGCGCGCTCCCCGCCGTGCTTGGGAACCCCATGGCCCGGCGCCTCCCCTTGGCCGCCGCTGCCGAGGGTCTCGGGGTCCCGGACAGCTGCTCCTGGCCCCCCGATTTTCGGAGGAAATCTCCCGGGGACATTAAACTCATGTTCCCGGGGTTCGTGGGGGTCGAGACCGCCCCGTTGCTTGAAAACGCCATCTCTGGATCCGTCCCGATAAGCGCTCGGATGCGATGCCGACCCTGGAGTTCGGTGGGAAGCTCTTACGATGTCGGGGACCCGCTTGCTAACTGAAAAAACAGGGTGCCCCTTTTGAAGAAAACGTCACGCCAGGCCTGGTGAACGATACAACAGGAACAAGCTTTATTTCAGCAACGTGGAGTCCGCTGGTATGGAGTAAGAGCTTCCACCGAACTCCAGGTGGAAGCTCCCTTTTATACAAAACCCACCTCCTTAGGCTGTATTGCCCCACCCAGTACTTGCGGAGGGAACATGCTGATACAATCATGACTCATGCACATATGCGAGGTTTTCCGGGGTTCCTGATGGCCCATTTTCCTGGAACAAAGGGCCATCTCCGGGCCCTTGTCAAAAGGTGGAGGGGGACATTGAGGTTCTTTAGCGGCCATTGCCACCTCAACGATCGGGTGGGGCGCCCAGCTGCCGGCTTGCCTATGATCACCATGCCCTACCTCCGTGATCGCGGGCGCCTCTGATGGCGGGGTTCGGTCCGGTTCCCAAGCCACCAAGGACCGAACCACGACACCAGACTGAGTTGAAAGATGAGGCTGGAGCAGCTGGATCTTTGCATTTAGTGCCCACCGTGCTTTCGATATTGCTTGCCCTCATTTGTTATTTTCTTCATGGATTGCCAAGACTCAGCTTGTCAAGTAAAATTTAATCAAGAGAAATGAGTGGCCTTCGAAAGGCTGAAGTTGGATATTTTCAGAAGTCTGGGGCTTACACACAATATACCCCTTCAAATCCGAGTGGATTTTGAGTGGTGTTGAATTTCCAAGTACCAATGGCAAGCAGCACTGCAAACTTCTCACCAGCCAGATCCCCATACTCTTGTGTAGGATTATTTATTCTTCATGCTAGACTCCTGTAACAATCTCTCTCTATTTTTTAAAGTGCCTTCATACAGAATCAGAAAACCAGAAAAAAATGTTTTTGATAAGTCCTCACTCTACAACTTGTGTTTTGTGTTTTCTTTTCTCTTTTGCCATTTGGGCGTGCCGCACTACTTGTACACAGCATGACTGGGGAGCATCATACATACATAAGCCCTTTATTTCCATTATATAGAAGTGGCCCAGTTGACAGTAATAAAATTTACGTTGAGGGTCATAAAGGACGCAGTAAAACATCCTATTGACTAAGGACTCACTGTCACTGGCACCACATGGACATAATCTATCACCAAGACGGTTGTGGCGCAGAGTGGTAAGGCAGCCGTCTGAAAGCTTTGCCCATGAGGCTGGGAGTTCAATCCCAGCAGCCGGCTCAAGGTCGACTCAGCCTTCCATCCTTCCGAGGTCGGTAAAAGGAGTACCCAGCTTGCTGGGGGGTAAACGGTAATGACTGGGGAAGACACTGGCAAACCACCCCGTATTGAGTCTGCTATGAAAACTGTGGAGGGCGTCACCCCAAGGGTCAGACATGACCCGGTTCTTGCACAGGCGATACCTTTACCTTTTAAGGCGGTATCAACTTGGGAGCCTCATTGTAGACAGTGGTACATCACCAAGGAAGTACATCAATTTCATTAGGGAGGGTCACAAACCTGAAAATTCTGGATAACCTAAACCACTCTGAGCCAGAGTTTTCCCAAATCAAACCAGCCAGTTGGGATCCCATTTCCTTTGGCCATGGCTTGTCTAGGAAGGGTTAAATGGGTGACATTTTGCTTCCTTTGGCTTCAAAGTGTGGGGGGGGGGGAGGCATGAAATAGATGGCTTTAATGGCCATTTAAACCCAACAGCCAATGGACAGACCCACAAGGCTGACAGCCTTTTCAGCCTAACAGTAGGGCAGGTTCACCCATCTACTGGCTGTGAGCCACTTCACTGGCCTTTGCTTCCCCCTGCTTGGAAGCCGGAGGGAGAGAAATGAATGGGTCAAATGATTCACAGCCATTTATTCTAAACATAACATCTGATGGGTAGAGCCACCCCGCTTAGCTGTTAGGTTTAAATGGCCCAAACAACCAAACTGGAGTCCAGTAAATATTTGAGGAAGGCACCTTCTCCAAACATTAGTTTGGGGCTACAAAGCAGATCAAGTTCATGCTGAATCTTAGCATGTGGACCAGTTCGTGCCCATCACTATTTCAAATTGTTGCAGTGCATCCAAAATTTCAGGCAGATAGGAAGAATGATCTCTGTTGACTACTGAATTAAGCTGTGGGTTCGTGGATCTAAAAGAAATTGGATGCTGCAGTATCTAGAACGCTTCTTATTCAATGACCATGAAATTTGAGCAGCTGTTTATAGCCACAATCTTGAAGTATTCAATCAGCTGTCAATGAAAACAGGAAGCATGCTGTCAGCCTTCAAAGATCTTTTATTTCTTGTTTGTGTGATCAGAAGGTGGTGAAGAAAGAGAAGGAGCCTGGAGAAATCCAGAGATCTGAAATTGATGTCTAGGAAGCATTCAATCTTTAAACCACTCCTGCGGAGCGGTATAAATAAAAGCCTAAGGGATGAAGGGGAGGAGATAGGGCGGGCCCTGTCCATGATAAAAACTCGGGGGGGCGAATCAGGAGCCATGAAGCGAGTGGCACTCAAGTGACACTCAAGGGCCAAGTGGCCAATTGGGAGTCGCGCGCAGTGCGGCTCTCCATTGGCTACTTGGCCAGTCCTTGGATGAGCGCTCCAGCGAATCAGCCGGCCGTGGAGTCAGCCGTCCTCGCCTCTGTGGTCGCACCACGGTAAGTCCTGCCCACCGGGAAAGGAGCAGGGATGCCGCATCGAACACTCGACACCCTGCTCCTTTTCCATGGGCCACCTAGGGACCTTATCCGGGGAGGGGGGGCCACCACAGACCTGCGCCCTGCGAAAGAAGCAGGCCCGCCACGCCCTGCTTCTTTCCCTCTGCCAACCAACGAGGCTTGCCTGGGGAGGGGCTGGACATGAAGCAGCAGGGCCACTACCTCCACGCCCTGCTCTTTAGCCCCCACTGACAATGACGCCTGGCACCACGAGGCCGCGGGCGCCTCTGCGCCTGCTGCCAACACTGCACTTCTGCCCGCACCAATGCCTGTTGCTGCGCCCACCCACCCACCCACCCTTTTCCCCGGCCTGACAAAGCCCCGTGCCTCCCTGGCCCGACAAAGCCCCACACCCCGGGACTTACCTGTGCGGGGGCCTGCCCGCAACCCGCTTGCCCCGCCGCCCTCCTCTGCCTCCGCCGCTGATGCCGCACTCGCTCCCATGGCCTTCTCGCCCTGCCTACACATGCCCATTTTTAGAAATGGGCTTTTTTACTAGTTGCTCAATAAATCACTAAAAACAAACCTTTTATTTCGAGTAAGTATTTTGTTTGAACCCCCTTTAAAACTTGGAATCCCTCTATCTGTCTTAAATCTGGTAGTCAGGATTCCTTAGCCAATGGTTACAATTCCATATATTCAAATGGGATGAAAACTTTATAAAAGCATTAGAGATATGTTTTACCTACAAAAATGGAACCTATTGGTCTTATATTATGTACATAATGTGTACAAATCATGAAAATGTCTTCCAAATTGTCTTTAAAACAAAGAAGTTAAAGCCCGAATTGAATTTCCATTTGCCAACAATAGAAACAACAATGCATGAATAAAAAACAAACAAACAAACAAAACAAAATAAGGGAACCAGTAAAACATTAGACAAAACACTGGTGTTTTTGAAAAAGTTAAAAGGATCACAAATGTAAGCAACCTGAGATTAAACCTCTGAATGAAAAAAAATATAGTGTCCTTGCCTCCAAGAAAACAAACGCTTGCTGAGGGTTACTGAGATCCTAAAACAGACCTGAAGGTAAAATCAGCCATGTTCTTTTTTTCTTGGCTGAAACCACATCATTATGAATGAACTGGGGAAATGTGGTTTGGTTCATGACTGTATCGTGAACCAAACCACAAACAAAAGCAAGAGCTGGTTCATGAACCAAGAACTTACTCCCTTCTGCTTAGCTGTTTTGGGTTGTCTTGTGTGGAAGGAGGTCAACCAGTATAACAACCAATAAACTTTTAAGGGACTTCAGAAGACAGCTCCCTCCCCTCCCCCCCCCAAAAAAAGCTGAGCAGTCAACTATTCGTAAACCATGAAAAGGGCAAAAATTGTGATGAATTTTGTTTTGTGGTTCAGTTCCCAACACACAAGCATTACCCCAGATACATGGCATTCCCCCTATTTATATTTACTTTCATCAGTGTGGCAGCTCAAAATGATTTCAGGAGGACGTTTCAGGGTGTCCTAGGCGGGGAGGAACAAGAAAATATCTCTCCATGGGTGGAAGTACTTGACTCCTTGTGTCCACCCTCTGCCTGTGAAGATCCAAGCCCATCTTCAAGTGAACTGATGTACATATCTAGAAGGGTTTCTGGATCTCTTGCCTCATCAATGTACTCCCCTGTCTCTTCAGGGACTTTTGTTACCTGCCCAATTCAGAAGAGCCATAGCACAAAATATTAGTATTGTTATGAGGATGGAGAATTTCTGACATACTCTTTATTAACTAATAGCTAATATTCTCTTTTAAAAGAGGGATTTCTCCTTGATTTCTCTTTGTCGAGCAATCCATGCACCCATTTCTCATTTCAGTCCTCTCTGTTGTTTTGCTGTATACCACAGGTATAATGCTCTAGCAGAAGAATAGGAAGGTCCAGGAAGACACTGTTTGCCTCTGAGCATCTACAGAGTGAAATCCTGATACTATGCAGAAAATCCCATCCTGCCCTTCCTCTCTTCAAATGCATCTCTGATCAAAATGGAATTGATTAGAAATCGACTCCAAATTTCTAGAAAAGAAGAAACAAAGCTGATTGTTGTATTTTAGGAAGAAATTGGACATTATGGTATTGTGGTTAAGAATGGCAGTTTCTAATCTGGTGAACTGGGTTTGATTCCCTGCTCCTCCACATGCAGCCAACTGGGTGACCATGAGGTAATCACAGCCCTGATTGTGCTGTTCTGGCCGAGTAATCCTGTCAGAGCTCTCTCAGCTCACCTCCCTCACAGGGTGCCTGTTGTGGGGAGAGGAAAGGTAAGGTAATTGTAAGCTGTTTTGAGAATCTTTTGGGCAGTGAAAAGAGGGATAAGGTAAAGGTAAAGGTATCCCCTGTGCAAGCACCGAGTCATGTCTGACCCTTGGGGTGACGCCTTCTAGCATTTTCATGGCAGATTCAATACAGGGTGGTTTGCCAGTGCCTTCCCCAGTCATTACCGTTTACCCCCCAGCAAGCTGGGTACTCATTTTACCAACCTCGGAAGGATGGAAGGCTGAGTCAACCTTGAGCCGGTTGCTGGGATTGAACTCCCAGCCTCATGGGCAGAGCTTCAGACTGCATGTCTGCTGCCTTACCACTCTGCGCCACAAGAGGCTCTTGAAAAGAGGGGTACTGGGGTACAAAAAACAACTCTTCTTCTTATAAAGAAGAATGAAAAGAATTGATCTGAACACTACTACAGAAGAAAGGAAGTCAGGATCAAGCTGGAAAGGCATTTCCTGCATTGCGTAAATGGTTGGACTAGGTATTGTGGAAAGGCATTTTCAACTCCAGAAATCTAAATAGTACTTAACAGCATCTCAATTGTTGCTGGACTCTAGTTATTGGGGATGGAATATGCACAGTGGTCAGACTCCTAAATCAAATGCTCCTTTTGGTGTTATAATCCAATCTCCTGTAGATATGAGCACTGCAGATGTGTGTGAGCAAACACGTCCGCTAATGCCCTTGTCACCTTTGCTACTTTCTCTAGTCGGACTCATTAGAAATTCCGCAGCGTCCTTAGGAAAGTTGATAGTTGGGCTCATGATTCTGCTTGATTAATGGTTGTGTGGTTGTTTCTCCCTTCTGTTACATCAACAATTAAAATAATTTGGAAATTAGGGAAGTCAGCGGGAAGACACAACAAAGTGCTCCGCAATTAACATAATATAAAAGGCTGGTTAAGGCCGTTTGGCAAGGCGCATTTGAGAAATTATTCAAAATTATGCAGTAATCAAAGTCTTTCACATTGTGCATGACTTGGCAATGAGTGACAATGATAAATGATATTCTGTTCTGTTATTCATTTGATGATAATGTGCTATTCACATCTGAATAGCTTTATCTGCCTGTGGTATTCTCCAAAGATCTTTTGCATTGTTCAACGGTTTTGGTTATAGACATTTTATGATTTTTTTGTGTGTGGGGGGGTGCATTTCAGAACTGATGTTACTTTTTCAATCTACAGGCATGGAGAGATCTTCCACATCTTATTTATTCAACAAGCAAAAGATGGTTTCAGAAGGGAAGTAGAACATCACTTACGTATAATGGACAGGAAGGCCTGCAGGATCATTGTCCATGGGGTTGTGATGGGTCAGACACGATTTTGCACCTAACAACAACAACAAATAATGGCCTATGTAGAATTTATGGTCTTGGGGAAAGTATGTTCCTTTCTATACTCCTGCCTCTCTTCTCTCAGTCTTGTTTTGATTCATACCAATGAAAATTATCTACAAGTTGAACTGGAAACAAAGTTCTACAAATCTTAGGTTTTCAAGCTAATCGTTGGCTGATTGAAATGTTGTACAATTATAACTGCTCAAAACTTTACTGGTTGCCTTTCCAGCATCAGAATTTTACTGGAAATGTTCTTCTATAATGACACTTGGATATTTTTTTTCACTTGATAACCAAAATGTATTTACTAGATTTGATCAATCAAAGTGAAGCTAACAGAATATTAATATACATTTTCTCTCCTAAAGTACTCTCTCATAAGAGGGAATGAGCAGGAGGGGATTGATGAATGTTAATTTTATGTGTCACATGTACAAAGGCCTGATCAAACAGAGAAATCTGAATAAAACTATTCTGATGATAATTTCTTATAAAATCCAAACAATGAACCGACTTCTGTCTTCTTTATTTAAAAAAAAGAATCTAATTTACAGTACTTTAACAGCCATATAGTTTCTGCAACTTCTTCATGTTCTGAGGCAGCTAGTTTCAAAATCCCAGTGTTAGGAGCAGGAATGGACATAAACAGCAAAAATGTAGTTTGGTTCATGATGTACCCAGTTCACAAGCCATGAACTACCACAAACTTGTAGGTATCAAAATAATTTGTCCGATTTATGAGGTTCATGAATTGCTAGAATACACTACTCTCCTGACATGCTAAAGACATCAAGCTCACAGGGGGTCTCTGTCTGATTCTTCTCTATCTGAGCTTCAAAAGGTCCAATTACAGTTCCCCAAATAAGGTGCCCTCAGGAAAGTGCTTTCTGTGGAAACGGCAACTTCAGAAGATTCAGAAATATATAGAATGGACCTTGTTCAAACTAGAGGCATCAAACTTTCAGAGGGCCAGTTTGGTGTAGTGGTTAGGAGTGCGGACTTCTAATCTGGCGAGCCGGGTTTGATTCTGCACTCCCCCACATGCAGCCAGCTGGGTGACTTTGGGCTCGCCACAGCACTGATAAAACTGTTCTGACCGGGCAGTGATATCAGGGCTCTCTCAGCCTCACCCAGACCACAGGGTGTCTGTTGTGGGAGAGGAATAGGAAGGCGACTGTAAGCCGCTTTGAGCCTCCTTCGGGTAGGCTAAAACGGCATATAAGAACCAACTATTCTTCCTCTTCCTCTTCCTCTCTTCCTCTTCCTCTTCCTCTTCCTCTTCCTCTTCCTCTTCCTCTTCCTCCTCCTCCTCCTCCTCCTCCTCCTTCTTCACATGTCCTCCAAGTTATGTGGAGATTGGACTTTGGGGGTCCCCAAAATAATATGCCCTGAGGACAGTGCTTTGGGGAAAATATGAAGTGCAGATTAAAAAGTACAAGCTATACACACCGAACACATAGGGAACCTCACCCTGCCACCTTCTCCTAGACAATCTCTCTCCTGTTGATTTGACATTTGGCAAACATTTTGACTGAGCAGAGACAGTATGTCTGAAACATGTATCTGTCCATGAACTGCCATTAAACAGCACAAACTGTTTGAAAGTTTGTGGGATGTTTGTGTTGATTAAACTGCCATGAACTGCTGAAAATTGGTCACAAACTTGAATTTGTGAGCTGGTTTGTGCCCATCCCTAGCCAAGAGTCAACATCAGGGGAAGGTCTTAGCATCTCTTAGTTGGCCACAGCAACTATGTCCTTAGCTATCATGATAAGCTGAATTGTTCAGGTGTCCCTCCCTATTTCATGATGGAAAGTTAGCAACTTCAGGTAGATCTTTTCAATGGGGGTGCTTAGCCACTGGGATTTTACCCAGGAGTTTTACATTGCATCCTCAGTGCATTTTTCCACTAACAAATAAAATCCATTTTATTTAGGTAATAATCTGTGTGCCCTAACCTGAACAGCCCAGGCTAGTCTGATCTTGTTAGATTTCAGAAGCTGAGCAGGGTTGACCCTGGTTAGTACTTGGATGGGAGACCACTAAGGAGGTCCAGGGGCACTACAAAGAGACAGGCAGAGGCAAACCATCTCTGAATATCACTTGTCTTGATAGCATTATGGGGTTGCCTTGAATTGGCTGGAACTTGACAACACTTTCCACCATCACCACAACCAATCATCTGGGCAGAGGAAATAATAAAGTTTTATTATCCTGTGACTACATGGATTTGAACTGAACTTTTAAATAGTTTGGATAGTTGTAAGCTAAGCTGTCTTGAACCTGAAAGCTGAAAGTATTTAAATATTTTAAATGAATATAATATTCCATATTACACAACAACTCAAATGTTCGCTAAAATGCATTCTTGTCACTGTTTACAAAATGATTCCTACTATATTAATTTAGATGCATTTGTACTCCATGTTGCATTTGATTGATACTTTCTCACTAAGGATTTTAGACTTCCTTATCACAGAACTTGCTAAATTTCATACCCCACCACCGCCATTATCTGAATTATGGTTGGTCTTGTAAAGTCCACAGTGTACAGCACTTTCAATGCTTTATATCAGTGGTCCCCAACCTTTCTGAGGCTGGGGACCGGCAGGGCATCGGGCCGCGCCCGCACGGACCAGCCACGCCCGCGCATCGGGCCGCGCCCGCACATCGGGCCGCGCCCGCACATCGGGCCGCGCCCGCACATCGGGCCGCGCCCGCACATCGGGCCGCGCCCGCGGGCCGTGCCCGCACATCGGGCCGCGCCCGCAATGCGTGGCCCGGCCCTGATTCCCTCTCCCCGCCCTCCCGCAGTAAGAAGCTTCCCAGGCCACAACTGTGGGGGGGCGGGGAGAGGGAGCCGCGGCCCGGCGCCATGGACTTGGCGACCCGGCACCGGGCCGCAGCCCGTAGGTTGGGGACCACTGCTTTATATAACTTTGGGGAACATTTCGCTTTTAATGCCCTCCTGCTGTTTGTTTCTATGCCATCTTTAATGGAGACACGGCCGGCGTCCTGGGTGTGCTCGATCCCCTTCTAACCTCCAGCCCATCCCTAGGAATGTGAGGGTGGAGGCTAGGGTACAGGGTCCAACATTGGTCTTGTGCAATGCAAGGTTGATTAAGAACAAGGCCTCGACCCTGCAACATTTCATCGCAGAGTCGAAGGCGGACCTTGCTTGCGTGACCGAGACCTGGGTGAGGGAAGGCGAGACAGTGGCCTTGAAAGAACTGGCCCCACCAGGTTACTCGGACCTTCACCAATGTCGGACCCACAAGAGGGGAGGGGGGGTGGCTATTGTGGTCCGGGAGGTCCTCACCCACAGGGCTCTCCTGGCGCCGGAAATCGAGGGAGTGGAGTGTGTCGGTATTTGTTGGGACTCGGTCGAGAGTGCGGCTATCTGCTTGGTATACCGTCCGCCCAATGCGCCGCCAGATGTCCTGCCCCGCCTGCTGGAGGCGGCGGCCGCCTGGGTGTTGCAGTACCCCAGGCTTCTGATCCTGGGTGACTTCAACGTTCACAACGTTCACAACGTTCGCCCTCTCCAGTCCATGGCGGAGACCTGGTGTCATCCATGGCGACACTAGGACTCTCGCAATTTGTTGCTGGGCCCACCCATCACGCCGGCCACACACTCGACTTGATTTTCGGCGCTGGGATAGAAGTGGAGCTGGATACAGCATTAGCTGTGCCGTGGTCAGACCACTACGCCCTGCGGGCCCGGCTCAAGATGCCACCCCCTCCCCAGTTGGGCGGCGGGCGTATTTTAGCCCGCCGCGGAGACTCATGGATCCAATTGGAATCCGGAATGCTCTGCGGGACCCGATGCCTCCTGGCAACTCACTAGCGGTCTTGGTGGCGGACTGGCAGTCATGCCTATCGGCTGCTATAGATAAGATCACCCCTAAACATCCTCTCTGCCCTCGACTCAAACGGGCTCCCTGGTATACCAGGGAGCTCTGGGAGAGGAAAAGGGAAGTGAGACGACTGGAGTGAGTGTGGCGGAAGACTCGCGACGAAGCTACGAGAACATCTCATCGCACGCTTATGAGGGCGTATGAGATGGCAGTGAAAGTGGCAAAACGGGAGTATTTTGCCGCAGAAATCGTGTCCGCAAGCTCTCGCCCGGCCCAACTATTTAGGACAGTTAGATCTCTTACCGCCCTTGAGGGGTGCCAAAATAGTAGTAAATTGGAACTAGGCTGCGAGGCCTTAGTGAGCCATTTTGCGGACAAAGTCTCGTTACTCCGCCGCGCTCTTCCCGCCACAGTTAATACAGTAAATGAACTGGAGACCCATTGGCCACCTTTGGAGGTGACGTTCGATGGCTTCAGACAGCTCTCTTTACGCGAAGTGGACAAGTTGTTAGGTTCAGTTAGGGCGACCACTTGCCCACTTGATCCCTGTCCATCCTGGCTCCTCAAGGGTGGTGGCCAGAGGATAGGAGGTCAGCTCAGGGATATCATCAATCTCTCCCTGGATTCCGGGGAGTTCCCTGGGCAGCTGAAGGGGGCAGTGGTTCACCCTCTCCTGAAAAGATCCACGCTGGACCCTCTGGACCCAGACAGCTACCGCCCGGTGTCGCATTTGGCATTCCTGGGCAAGGTAGTTGAAAGGGCCGTGGCAGACCAGCTCCTGGTATTCTTGGAAGAAACTTCGGCACTCGATCCATATCAGTCTGGCTTCCGACCTGGCCACGGGGTGGAGACGGTGTTGGTCGCCCTGTTGGATGACCTCCGTCGCCAGCTGGATAGAGGCGGGTCGGCAGTGCTGGTTCTTCTGGACCTGTCGGCCGCTTTTGACACCGTGGACCACGAACTACTGGTCCACCGCCTCGCCGAAACGGGGATACGGGGCACAGCTTTACGCTGGATACGCTCCTTTCTCCAGGACCGGACCCAGAGGGTAGCAGTGGGAGATGAGCTCTCGCGCCCCTACAGACTTCCTTGTGGAGTCCCACAGGGCGCGGTCCTCTCTCCCACATTGTTCAACGTCTTTATGCGCCCTCTGGCCCAGCTGGTGCGGAGTTTTTGGCTGGGTTGCCACCAGTACGCTGATGACACCCAGCTCTATCTCCTCATGGACGGCCGCCCGGACTCTCCCCCGGAACCATTTGCCAGATGTTTGGAAGCGGTGACAGAATGGTTCGAGCAGAGTCGCCTGAAACTCAACCCCTCCAAGACGGAGGTCCTGTGGTTGGGACGTAGGGGGTGGGAACAGGAAGCGCGTTTACTCACCCTGGGAGGGACGCACTTTACCATCGCGTCCCAGGCCAGGAATTTGGGTGTGATCATTGACGCCTCCCTGACCTTGGAGGCGCAGGTCAAAAGAGTAGCGGGCCAGGCATTTTTCCAGCTTCGCCAGGCCCGACTACTAGCGCCCTACCTGTCCCCCGAACACCTAGCCACAGTGATCCATGCAACGGTCACCTCCAGAATAGATTTCTGTAACTCGCTCTACGTGGGCCTTCCCTTGTCCTTGGTCCGGAAACTCCAGCTAGTGCAAAATGCAGCTGCCAGGGTCCTCACTGGTACACCTTAGAGGGCCCACATTCAGCCAGTGCTGAGGCAGCTGCACTGGTTGCCAATTGCTGCCCGGATCCAGTTCAAGGTTTTGGTTTTAACCTTCAAGGCTTTACGCGAGTTGGGACCCACATACCTGCGGGACCGTCTATCGCCCTATGCCCCCCGCAGAGCCTTACGTTCTACGGGAGAAAATCTGCTGGTTGTTCCCGGCCCCAGGGAAGCACGCCTGGCCTCGACCAGGGCCAGGGCCTTTTTAGTCCTGGCCCCTACCTGGTGGAATGAGCTCCCGGGATAGCTGCAGGCCCTGCAAGATCTTCCATCATTCCGCAGGGCCTGCAAGACGGAGCTCTTCCACCAGGTTTACGGTTGAGGCCAAGGCTAACATCTATGCCCCCCCGGGGACCCGGGACCCGGGACCTGGGATTGAGATTGGGGATTAGTACCATCAGTATCCCTTCTCCACCTGCTTGTAGTAGGAGGGGGAGGTTGATTAGCCTATATTGCCAGGTTAGCTTGCTAACCGATAATGTTATATTGTAATTGTTGTTGAGGGATTTTAATGGATTTTATTGGGGTTTTTTAAATGTTGTAACCTGCCACGAGCCGTAAGGGAGTGGCGGGCAATAAATCGAAAGATAATAATAATAATAATAATAATAATAATAATAATAATAATAATAATAATAATAATAATAATAATAATAATAATAATATTTAAATACCCAGTGCTTAAGATGTATGTGACTAGAATAAAGTAAGATTCATATACTTCTGCATTCTGTGTATTGAACACTTTTCCAATCTTTTGACCATGTAAAAGCCCCTGAAATATTTTTCAGGCTTCAAGGAGCCCCAGAATTGGATTGGAAGTGATGTCAGCTGGCCACACCTTCCTATCATGCCTGAGGAAGTGGGGTGCCCAGAACTGAACACAGTACTCCAAGTGAGGCAGAACCAGAGCAGTGTAAAGCAGCACCATCTCCTCCTGTGATCTGAACACGATACTCCGTTTGATACAGCCCAAAATTCCATTTACCATTTTAGCCACTGAGTCACACTGCTGACTCATGTTCAATAAAGGGTTTACTAAGGCTCCTAGATCCTTTTCTCACATGCTACTGCCAAGAAAAGTCTCCCCCATCTTATATTGGTGTATTTGGTTTTTCCTACCTAAATGCAGATCTTTACATTTATCCCTATTGAACTTCATTTTATTCAGTTTGTAATTGTTGTTGTTGTTGTTGTTGTTGTTGTTGTTGTTGTTGTTGTTATTGTTATTGTTATTGTTATTGTTATTGTTATTGTTATTGTTATTGTTATTGTTATTGTTATTGTTATTGTTATTATATTTATTTCCCGCCTCTCCCGACAGGCTCGAGGCAGGTCACAACAACTAACCCCATTAAAATTCCCATTAAAACATCAAACTATTAACATGACGGCTAAAAATCCCATCCCTCCCCCATTATCAAAGAGGTGAAGAGGAAAGGATGGGGGAGTAGTGTACACTCCGACTCCTGGAGGGGGGACCGATGTCCCTGATTCGCTGACTCCAGCCTCAACCATAGACGTGGTGGAAGAGCTCATTTTTACAGGCCCTGCGGAAAGCTGACAAATCCCGCAGGGCCCATAGTTCATCCGGGAGATCATTCCACCAGTTAGGGGCGAGGACCAAAAAGGCCCTGGCCCTGGTCAAGGCTAGGTGTGCTTCCTTCGGCCTGGGGACGACCAACAGGTTCTCCCCCGCAGAGCGTAAGGCCCTGCGGGGGGGCATAGAGCAGTAGGCGGTCCCTCCTGTACGTGGGTCCCAACCCGTGTGTGACCTTGAAGGTTAAAACCAAAACCTTGAACTGGATCCTGGCAGCAATTGGCAGCCAATGCAGCTGCCTCAGCACTGGCTGGATGTGGGCCCTCCAAGATGTTCCAGTGAGGACCCTGGCAGCTGCATTTTGCACCAGCTGTAGTTTCCAGGTCAGGGACAAGTGTAGGCCTGCATAGAGTGAATTACAGAAATCTATTCTGGAGGTGACTGTCACATGGAACACTGTGGCTAAGTGGTCAGGGGACAGGTAGGGCACTAGTAGCCGGGCCTGGTGAAGATAGAAAAATCATAAAAGAGAATAAGAAGGAAGGTCTAATAATTAAACCAAACAGACCTATCCACTGGCAATATGATAAATATATTCGTAAAATAAAGAAAAATGTCCTATTTTTGTGGTTTTCCTTGTTTCTTTATTCTTTAGGACTTCTGTCAAAATGGAATCCAGGTAATCTCCGTTTTCAGTTCTTTCATCAGTGACAAGTCCTTATATATATTAATAGTATAATACTGGCCACAGGCTCACATAGGTATGGGGATACCAGTCTGTATTGACACGTGTCAATACAGACTGGTATCCCCATACTGGTATCCCCATACCTGGTATCCCCATAACCAGAGGTTAGAAGGGAATCGAGCACACCCAGAGTGCCGGTCATGTTTCCATGGCCGGGCCCTATACGGGACACCAGTGCTCCCAACCCTTCTCTTGTCCAACCTCCTCCCCCAGTCATAGCTCCCCTGGCCCGTGATTGTTGGGATCCCGGCCCCTCTATATGCTCCCCCCCTGACCAGAACTCCCCCTTCATGATTCCTCCCACCTACCCCCCAAGAGAGGGCACTAATACACCTAAGCTAGGTCCTTCTCCCTACAACTGCATCCCACCCTAGCCCGCCCAGCGCACTTACACTATCACCCACCCGACCCCACCTCCCCCTACCCACCAATTCTAGCAGCTAGCGAGAGGGGTCCGACCGCAGGGAGAGATCCCACCAATTTAAGGCCTATCTTTAGCCCACTTCTTGAGCCTCTCAAGATCATCCTGTATTTTGTTACTGTCTTCAGTTGTGTTTGCTACCCAGTTTAGTATCATCTGCAAATTTAATAAGTATCCCCTCTAATCCCTCATCCAAATCATTTATAAATATGTTGAACAACACACACCCCAGGACAGATGCTTAGGGTACTCCACTTGTCACTCCTTTCCAAGAAGATGTTGAACCATTAACAAGTACCCTCTGGGTATGATTTGTCAACCAGTTATTAATCCACCTGACAGAATTAGGATCCATACGGCATTTTACCAACTTGTGAACAAGAATATCATATCATTTGATACCTTATCAAAAGCTTTACTGAAATCCAGATAAATTATGTCCATGGCATTCCCTGATCCAGCAATGTAGCCACTTTCTCGAAAAAAGAGATAAGTTTGGTCTGACATGACTTGTTCTTGCAAAACCCATGCTGAATCTTAGAAATCACAGCTCTCAGTTCCAGCTGCTCAAGGACTGAGTGTTTGATTATTTGGTCCAAAATTTTGCCAGCTGCAGATGTCAAGCTGATGGGTCGATAATTACCCGGATCCTCTTTTCCCCCTTTCTTTAAGATGGGGACAACATTTGCCCACCTCTGCTCTAATCAAGCTGATGACAATGCACATTGTATCTTTGCATCCCTTATAACCATTCTTTACAACCCTCCTCCCACCTTTGGACCAGGATAAAAGGATTCAGAGGTCTCCATTTCTACCCACAGTTGACAAAGTGACCTTTGGGTCTCTGAAACTTATACCATGAAAAATGTTAGTCTCTAAATTGCTCCTGGAATAGAAACTAACAGGGCTACCTTCAAAAACACACTGTTTAGATCCTATTTGCTTGCAAATTTCAAGTCAGATCTTTACTCTCTCTCATTCAAAAAAGCTTGAGTCAAGTGGCATCTTTGAGACCATCAATATTTAATTCTGTACATAAGCTTTTGTCTGCATGGAATGGAAAGGTTAGACCCAGAATTAAACTTTATTTATTTATATAATGTATGATTTATTTTACGTACTGCCTCTCTTGGGCTCACCATCTCAGGGCAGTGGACAACAATATTATTTTTACAACATTCCTACAAGAAACATTAAAACAGCATAAAATGTAAAATTCTAGTTACAGTTTAAAGCAGCTATTAGCACTGATGAAGGGTGGACTTAGACATCAATATTACCAGATAAGGTAAGAGTTGGGGAAGGAGAGGATGAAGGCCTGGTTGACTGTTACCATGTGGTTACTGGATGCCTCAACCATAAGTCCAGAGGAAGAGTTCCATCTTGCAGGTCCTATGGAACTTCTTTATACTTCTACAGCTTCAGACCAATATAGCTGCCCACCTGAATCTCTCAAAAAAAGGTTGCTTATTTCTCTAACTTTTGAAATCAGGCCACTCTGAACAAGTGATAGCAGGGCAATGGCTGTCATTCTGTTTAGACCAATAAAATCAGAGTCCAGTAGCACCATTAAGATAGACAAAGATTTATTCAAGGCGTGAGCTTTCCAGTACAAGCACTCTCCCTCAGACTAAGAACTGGCCATCATGACAGTAGGACAATATAAGCAAAAGTTAATCCTGTTACATTAATAAACTCTGTCACAGCATCCAAATACAGCCATATGATAATTCTTTGCTAAACCAGCCAATCAGACCCCTCGAATTCAGTTGTAGTTCACAAATACATATGAGAAATAAAACTGTCAATGCCAGTGATCAATGGCTTCCTGTCGTGGTTCGGTCCTTGGTGGCTGGGGAACCGGACCGAACCCCGCCATCAGAGGCGCCCGCGATCACGGAGGTAGGGCATGGTGATCATAGGCAAGCCGGCAGCTGGGCGCCCCACCCGATCGTTGAGGTGGCAATGGCCGCTAAAGAACCTCAATGTCCCCCTCCACCTTTTGACAAGGGCCCGGAGATGGCCCTTTGTTCCAGGAAAATGGGCCATCAGGAACCCCGGAAAACCTCGCATATGTGCATGAGTCATGATTGTATCAGCATGTTCCCTCCGCAAGTACTGGGTGGGGCAATACAGCCTAAGGAGGTGGGTTTTGTATAAAAGGGAGCTTCCACCTGGAGTTCGGTGGAAGCTCTTACTCCATACCAGCGGACTCCACGTTGCTGAAATAAAGCTTGTTCCTGTTGTATCGTTCACCAGGCCTGGCGTGACGTTTTCTTCAAAGGGGCACCCTGGTTTTTCAGTTAGCAAGCGGGTCCCCGACATCGTAAGAGCTTCCCACCGAACTCCAGGGTCGGCATCGCATCCGAGCGCTTATCGGGACGGATCCAGAGATGGCGTTTTCAAGCAACGGGGCGGTCTCGACCCCCACGAACCCCGGGAACATGAGTTTAATGTCCCCGGGAGATTTCCTCCGAAAATCGGGGGGCCAGGAGCAGCTGTCCGGGACCCCGAGACCCTCGGCAGCGGCGGCCAAGGGAAGGCGCCGGGCCATGGGGTTCCCAAGCACGGCGGGGAGCGCGCCGAGGTCTGGGGGGTTGGCCCCAACCTGGGACACCCAGCTGAGGCAGGCGCTTCGCCCGGTAGGACCTGAGGAATCCCTAGAGGACCTGCAGCGGGCCATGGCGGACTTGGCCAGGCGCTTGCAGGCAGCTGAAGCCCGTGAGCAAGCTCGGGCCGGGCCCGGAGGGACTGGTAATACAACGGCGGAGGGGATCGCGTCGAGTGAGGACGTCTCCAGCGACGAGGACGAGCCCGGCACTGGTGAGCGGGCCCCGGACCCCGACCCGGAGCAGTTTTCAGTCACGAGTAGGCGAGACGGCCAGCGGAGAGGCGAGACAGCAGAGGATCTCGGGGGAGCGGGGGAGCCGACGGGGCGGCGAGAGCCGGACCAACGCAGGAGCGACGTGCAAGGCAGGGAGCGGCACGGCGT
Organism: Paroedura picta; assembly: GCF_049243985.1. Taxonomy (NCBI): domain Eukaryota; kingdom Metazoa; phylum Chordata; class Lepidosauria; order Squamata; family Gekkonidae; genus Paroedura; species Paroedura picta. Next base: position 119,738,478 of record NC_135374.1, on the reverse strand, counting down.
CGTTGGGCAAGTTGGTAGCCGGTGGAGCGGAGCAGGACGAGACGGCGGACGCCGAGAATCCCGGATCCGGAGGGGGTCGGACTACTCTCCAAAACGTTCCCCCCCAGAGCTTAAGGCGCGTTTCGACGGGACGCCGGACGACCTCCCGCAGTTCCTCCTCCACGCGCTGACGCATGCCCGGAGGTATGGAGACCGGTATGAGGACTCCGAGGACTTGGTCTGGGGGGTGGCCTCGTGTCTCCAGGGCAAGGCGGGTCAGTGGTACCTAGGGTTGGCCGAGCGCGGCGACCCGGCAACTCGGGACCTGCAGGACTTCGTGGTCGCGCTCCGCCGACGATTCCAGGACCCCCAGGCTGAGGACAAGGCAAAGAGTCGGATCAAGGGACTTCGACAGGGTACTAGAGGGGTTATGGACTATATAGACATTTTCCGGAGGGAAGCAGGCAAGGTGTTCTCCTGGAACGAGGAGACCCAAATCGAGTACTTCCGGGAGGGCCTTAACCCGAAGCTTAGGGAATGGGCCGTGATCAAGGGGACGGAAGAAGATCTGTCTACACTGGAGGGGTGGTGTTTTGTGGTCGCCAAGCTGGAAGCCAGCCTGGGTTGGGCCGCCGCACCCCCCCGGGAGGCCAAAGGCGGGTCAGCCGAGGCGCCGAGACCGGGCCCCGACAACTCTCGCCCCAAACGACCCCCGAACCCCGAGCGGGAAAGGAGACGCCGGGAAGGTCTGTGCCTGAAATGCGGGGGGTCAGGACATTTCGCAGCAGCGTGCCAACGGCAAGGGGGGGAGGACCGCGGGCTCTCCCAGGGGGGAGGTGCGACACGCCCCCAGCAGGCACGCCGGGCGGAGGACCTCCGCAACGAACCGGGAAGCGCCCAGGCGACGGGAAACGGCCAGGACCTGCTGTAGACGGCGCCGGGCAGCAGGTCCCGCGGTGCGAGGGAAAACCCCTACAGCATGAGGCGCGACCTCCGAACGTGGTAATTTTAGAGCTCCGGAACCCGGAGAACGGACTAAGTTGGGTGGGGGAGGCTCTTTTGGACTCTGGATGCGACCACAGCATGGTCCACCCCCAGATAGCCCGGGCTTTGGGGCTACCGAAGCGCATTCGGAAGGTTCCCCTGGTTTTCGTCCAGATGGACGGCAGCCCGATTCAGGGGGGACCTTTCGGGGAGGAGGTGGGTCCTATCGCCATCCACATAGGGGACCACCAAGAGCTGCGGTGGCTGATCCAGGTCCCCGTAGCGGGATATCGGGCGGTGTTGGGCCTGGATTGGCTGAAGGAACACAACCCCGTGGTGGACTGGCGGGCGGGGACCCTGAAGTTCGACTTGACGGTGGGTGCACGGCATCGGGTCCCCCACGAGAATTCCAGCCACAAGAGGACGGCGGCGCGTCCCAGGGGAGCGGCGGCGGCGCAGCAGGAGATACCAGAGCCCGAGGTCCCGCCAGAGTACCGAGACCTCGCAGCCGTTTTCAGCGAGCGGGAAGCGGACGAGCTACCCCCACACCGCCGCACGGACTGCGCTATCAACATCCCAGAGGGGGCGGTACTACCCAAAGGGCGCATCTACAAGATGAGTGAGGGTGAGCTCAAGGACCTCCGGGAGTTTTTGGGTAAAAATCTGGCCCGAGGTTTCATCCGGCCCGCTTCCAGTCCCATGGGAGCTCCAGTCTTGTTCGTCCGGAAAAAGGATGGGTCCCGACGGCTGTGCCAGGACTACCGGGGCCTCAACGCCATCGCAGCGGGGAACGCTTACCCCCTCCCGCTGATCCCGGATTTGCTGGCCCGGCTGGGCAAAGGGACTCTGTTCACTAAGCTGGACCTAAGGGAGGCGTACTACCGGGTACGCATCCGGGAGGGGGATGAGTGGAAAACAGCGTTTAACTGTCAATTGGGACAATTCGAATTTAAAGTGATGCCGTTCGGTTTAAGCGGGGCACCTGGGGTTTTCATGAGTCTAATTAATGAGGTGTTGCAGGACCTTCTGTTTCAGGGGGTGGTTGTTTATTTGGATGACGTCCTGATCTACAGCCAAGATCCCCAAGAGCACGTGACCCTGGTGAGGGAGGTGTTAAAGCGCCTGCTGGCAAACCACCTATACGTGAAGCTGGCTAAGTGCGAATTCCACCGTCCCTCCCTGGACTATTTGGGCTACCGCATCTCAGCCCAGGGCATAGCTATGGACCCCGAGAAGGTGCAGGCGGTGCTGGCCTGGGAAAGGCCCCGCACCCGGAAACAGCTACAAAGCTTCCTGGGGTTTGCTAACTTTTTTAGAGGCTTCATCCCCAGATACTCCTCCGTAGTGGCTCCCCTCACGGACTTGCTAGGTACCAAGGGGAGAGGTCCTCGCGCCACGCGGCCCAGCGCAGCGCTCGGCTGGAATGAGAAATCGGAGGCAGCGTTCCTGGCCCTCAAGCAAGCTTTCGCGTCTGAGCCCACGCTACTGCACGTCGACCCAACCCAGCCGATGGTGGTACAAGTCGACGCCAGCGACGCAGCAGCCGGGGCGGTTCTCCTGCAGCGAGACAAGGCGGGACAGCTGAGGCCGGCGGCCTACCTCTCACGAAAATTCGCCGAAACGGAACGGAACTGGTCTACCTGGGAGAAGGAGGCGTTTGCGATTAAGTTCGCCCTCACCGAATGGCGGCATTGGCTGGAGGAAACAGAGGAGCCGTTCGAGGTCTGGACAGATCACAAGAATCTGGAGGCGCTCCGGCAACCGCGATCCCTGAACGCCAAACAGATGAGGTGGGCGGAGTTCTTTTCGCGGTACAATTTCAAGCTTGGTCACATCCCCGGCAAAGAGAATTTCCTCGCGGACGCCCTCTCCCGTCTGCCGCATTATGGGGAGGGGTACGCTCCCTGCACCAGGTCCGTGTTTGGTGAGGAGCAGCTGGGACGGGGGGTCGTCACTAGGCGTCGGGCCAGGGAGGAATGGGAGCCCGACCCGGCGACCGCCCCGCTCCGAGACCGCCTAGTGGCAGCCTACGGGACAGACGAGGAGCTGGCTGAGCTCCGGGACTCTTTTGATTTTGGACTCCGGTCTCTGGCGGAGGGGGGAGGCTGTCTACGTCCCGGAAGGGCTACGACGGGAAGCCCTCAGCCTCTGCCACGATGCTAAGACCGCCGGGCACTTCGGTTTCGTAAAATCCTGGAAGTTGGCCCGGCGGCGGTTTTGGTGGCCCAGTCTGCGGCGGGACACAAAAGCTTACGTCAGTGGTTGTCCTGTCTGCCTGACCTGCAAGCCGGGGGTTGGCAAGCCGAAAGGTCTGCTGCACCCGCTCGAGGTCCCGACCCGGCCGTGGTCAGTGATCTCCATGGACTTTATAACAGACTTGCCTCCCAGCAAGGGGAAAACGGTGATCTGGGTGGTGGTAGATCTATTTTCCAAACAGGCCCATTTCATTCCTTGCGCCAGTGTCCCCAGTGCTTCACAGTTGGCTCGGATGTTCCTGGATCACGTGTTCCGACTGCACGGGCTGCCGGACAAGGTGATTTCCGATCGGGGCTCACAATTCGTGTCCCGGTTTTGGCAAGCTTTCCTGCGCCTGTTAGACATCGAGCAAGGGCTGAGCTCCGCTTACCACCCCCAGACGGACGGGCAGACCGAGCGGGTTAATCAAGTACTGGAGCAGTACTTGCGGTGCTTCGGTTCCTATCATCAAGACACCTGGGTGCCCCTGCTCCCCCTGGCCGAGTTCGCATACAACAACGCAGACCACAGCAGCACGGAGATGTCGCCTTTTGCCGTCGTCTACGGGACAGACCTGAGACACTTCCCGGAGCTTGGAGAGGTCCCCGCCCGGGAATCGGCCGACCTTCGCGAGTGGGGGAAGCGTGCCGGGAGCTGCTGGAAGTCGCTGCAGGAGCAGCTCCACAAAGTCAAGGCAGCGCAGAAAGAGGACGCCGACCGGAAGAGACGACCAGCTGAAGAGATCCGACCGGGGGATCGAGTTTACCTTTCCACCCGGAACCTACGGTTGAATTTGCCCAGCAAGAAGCTAGGCCCTCGGTTTTTGGGGCCTTTCGAGGTCTTGGCCCCGATCAACGAAGTTTCGGTCAAGCTCAAGCTCCCCAAGAACCTCCGGCACATCCATCCCGTCTTTCACGTGAGCCTTCTAAAAAAAACTCCGGACGGTGACGTTTGGCACCCCGTGTTTTCCCCGCCAGCGCCCGAGGTCCTGCCGGGGGGGGAGCACCACGAGGTGGCGGATATCCTGGACTCTAGACTCCACAGGGGGAAGTTGCAGTACCTCGTGGAATGGAAGGACTTCGCTTTGGGGGACCGGGAATGGGTCTGGGCAGCGGACGTCCTTGCGCCCCGACTCACTGAACGTTTCCACAAGCGGTATCCTGGCCGTCCCGGGGGGTTGGAGAATGGACCTTTGGGGGGGCAGAATGTCGTGGTTCGGTCCTTGGTGGCTGGGGAACCGGACCGAACCCCGCCATCAGAGGCGCCCGCGATCACGGAGGTAGGGCATGGTGATCATAGGCAAGCCGGCAGCTGGGCGCCCCACCCGATTGTTGAGGTGGCAATGGCCGCTAAAGAACCTCAATGTCCCCCTCCACCTTTTGACAAGGGCCCGGAGATGGCCCTTTGTTCCAGGAAAATGGGCCATCAGGAACCCCGGAAAACCTCGCATATGTGCATGAGTCATGATTGTATCAGCATGTTCCCTCCGCAAGTACTGGGTGGGGCAATACAGCCTAAGGAGGTGGGTTTTGTATAAAAGGGAGCTTCCACCTGGAGTTCGGTGGAAGCTCTTACTCCATACCAGCGGACTCCACGTTGCTGAAATAAAGCTTGTTCCTGTTGTATCGTTCACCAGGCCTGGCGTGACGTTTTCTTCAAAGGGGCACCCTGGTTTTTCAGTTAGCAAGCGGGTCCCCGACACTTCCACCCCATATAAAAGTAACATGCTTGGTCTGTGTCAGGATTGTTAGAAAACCCTGTCATAAATTAGCCTGAGTTCTTCCATGACAGTTTTATTGCTTGGTGCCTGGGAGCTCCAGGCCCTATATCATGCTTACTAGTTAAAAGTGAAATGTATGTTATTGTAACCATTATCTCTGAATGTGCTTTTTCCTGGGGCCTCTCGGCTGGTTCTGCTACACGGCTTATCTAAGTCTGGAGACAACCAAGGACATGTGAAAGTAGCACTGTTTTTAATTGCTTTCGCCTCTTCTCTCTCTGCCTCCCCTTCCTTGGGAACTTTCAAGTTTTGGGCGGGAGAAATGTATTGATAAGAAGAAGCAAATCTGTCTTCAGGTCAGATTTGACTTCGCTAGTCTAGATGTATGAAGTGCTTCTCAATAAAACTTTCAATTTCGAAGAAGTTAGTTGTGAGTTCTTGCAACGTCTGACATTAAGTCAAATCTCACAACATCTTTCGCCTGCCAACATGCAGGACGAAGGTAATATCTACACTGAGCAGGAAGAGGGTCTGGATTGGGACTACTCTCAAGGCGAAGTGGCTGGAGCGGGCTCGTTTAGCTCGGGAATGGCCAGAGCCCTGGGAGAGGTGACTCCGGGCTACTCCGAGTTCCTGGAGAAGCACATCACCGAACGCAGGCGTTTGTCAAAGTATGACCACCTGACAGGTGATGAGCTGTGGCCTGATCAACTGCCATCGGGGGTCTCAAGCCACGGATTGGCGACCACCCTGGAGGTGCAGGAGTTGCAGCAGAAGATCGGCCGAGTGACCAACTGGTTGTAGGCGGTGTCGGGAGAACTGGCTCCGGAGTCACAGCGCGAGGCAAGGCGCCTGCTGCGAGACTTGCAAGCAGGCTCCCGCGAACCAAGTGGCCGGCGTGGAGGAGATCTTCCCACCCTGAGGGAGCGCGAGCTGGCGGCGATGGACGCCGAGGCCGAAGCCGCAGCCCTGGCGGCGGCGAGGGCAGCAGCGGGCGAGCGCGAAGGAGAGGATGACCTCGGTGCGGCCGCGGCTGGTGGAGCAGGAGAACCCCTGGGGCGGCCGGTGGTCCCAGCGGGGGTCGATGGAGCGCAGGGGGCAGCAGTGGCAGCGGCAGCGGACGGAGCGGCGGCGGCCGCTAGAGCGGCGGCAGGAGTTGGTCGCGGCATGCGCCCACGACCCCGTGGAGCAGGGGCTCCGATGGATTGGGGCCCGGGTCGCCTGCCTCCTCATCTGAGGGGAGTTGAGAAGCGGAGCACCTACAAGTTTAAGGCCCGTTTCTCAGGTGACTCGTCAGCTTTTCCTTCTTTCCTGGTCCATCTCCAAGCTTACATGATGGACATGGGCTTCACTTTCCATGATGATGCCGAGCGCATTCGTTTCGTGGGAGAGTGTTTGGAAGGGGAGGCGGCGAAGTGGTTAATGGATCTCTACCGTTACAACCCGAGAGCCGTTCGTAACTACAATCACTTCCTGAGAACCATGCGCTTGATGTACGTGGAGCCCTTTGAGAATGAGACAGCGGAGAAGAAACTCAAGACCCTTAAGCAGGGGACAATGACTGTGGCCAAGTACGCTCGTGAATTCAAGAAATTATCATCGGCTGTTCTGGATTGGACGGAACCCCAGAGAGTGCATGCTTTCGTGGGGGGCCTCTCCGGAAACCTGTCCAGCAAGTGCCTCCTCCTGGACGACCCATTGACCGTGTTGGGATGGGTGCAGCTGGCGGGAGAGATGGAAAGCCGCCTTGAACGGGCCGCTGAGTACAAAGGACTTGCGGAAAAGGTGGGGGGAAAGACCTCCACCCCTAAGAAACCCAAGCCCAAAGCTAAACTGGAACCCAGCGAGCGCACTCGGCGCATGGAAAAAGGATTATGTTTGGGCTGCGGCCAGGCTGGCTATTTCCTCGCCCAGTGCCCAGCCAAAACCGGGGCGGCAGGTTCAGCGAGCGCCAAACCGTCGGGTGGGGCACCAGCCAAAGCCACGACAACCAAGAAAATGGCCCCAAAGAAGACCGCCAAGTCTCTGCTCGCTCCGGCTGGAGCAGCGACTATGGTGGAGGAATCTGATGGCAGCAGCCAGGAGGAGGAAATACAGTCTGGAGAGCAGTCGGGAAACGACGATGACCTGCTGTAAAGGCAGGCCAGCAGGTCTCCGGCAGGGGCAAACGCGCGGTGAGTGACTCTCCCCTGGTTCTCTTACCCGCCACTCTCACAGAGCCCAGCTCTGGGGAAAAATTGGGGGTATGTTGCATAGTGGACTCGGGCTGTACCAAAACCCTAGTAAGCCCAGCACTGGCCGAGACTTTGGGGGTGGGGAAGGTGCCTCTGGGGGAGCCTCTACCCATCACTCAGTTGGATGGGAAATGTGCCCCAGGGGGGGAGGCCACAGTGAAAACACTCCCGATGGACTTGGACATTGATAAACATTGGGAGCAAATCCAACCCCTGGTGGCACCTCACTCCGCGTTCCCGTGTATGTTGGGGCTGGACTGGTTGCGTGAACATGATCCCACAGTGAAGTGGAAGAAGGGGACAGTGAAATTTTCGTCCCTGGGTTGCAAGCAGCATGTGCGACCCCTACCCGCTCCGGGCTGCCAAACCATGGCCGCGGTGGCGGAGGCAGGGGCACTCGCCCTCCCATGGGAGTATCGAGAGTGTGAGGATGTGTTTGCGGAGATTGAATGCAATAAGTTGCCTCTCCATCGCAAGACAGACTGTGCAATTGAGCTGAAGAAGGGAGAGCCGCTTCCTAAAGCCAAATTGTACTCTATGAGTCCTAGGGAAATGAAGGAGCTCAGGGAGTTCCTAGACAAGAATTTAGCCAGGGGTTTCATCAGACCGGCCACTTGCCCCCTGGCTGCCCCAGTCCTCTTAGTGAAAAAGAAGGATGGGTCCCTGTGCCTTTGCACGGATTACAGGGGGCTGAATGCTGTTTCCACCTGCAATGCCTACGCATTGCCATTGATTAAGGATTTGTTCGGACATTTGGAGAGGGCCCGAATTTTTACAAAATTGGACTTGAGGGAAGCTTACTACAGGGTCCGCATAAAGAAGGGGCATGAGTACCTGACGGCTTTCAACACCCCCTTGGGCCAATTTGAATAATCTGTCATGCCGTTCGGCCTCGCCGGCGCTCCGGGCGTGTTCATGAACATGATAAATGAAATTATGCATGATTTGTTGTATCAGGGGGTGCTGGTCTACATAGATGATATTTTGGTGTATTCTGACAACCTAGACAAACACACAAAATTAGTCTGGGAGGTGCTCTGCCGGCTGCGGACGCACCATCTGTTTGCCAAACTTTCAAAATGTGAGTTCCACCGGGAGGCGGTGGAGTTTCTTGGATTCCGGGTGTCCAAAGCTGGAATTGAAATGGACCCGGGCAAAGTACGGGACTTGTTGGCCTGGGAACCTCCCAAGACACGGAGGCAACTCCAAAGTTTCTTGGGCTTCGCGAACTTTTATAGAACGTTTATTCCCAGTTTTGCCAAGGTGGCATTGCCTCTGACTGACTTGTTGAAAACGAAAGAGGGGGGGAAGGTGGCAAATCGACCGGGCGCTCCACTCCAGTGGACCCCCCTTTGCCAAGAGGCTTTTGAGAGTTTGAAACTCCTTTTTACATCTGAACCGGTGTTGGCACATGCTGACCCATCTAAACAATTCACAGTGCAAGTAGATTCGTCGGATGTGGCAATGGGGGCCATGATCCTGCAAGAGGGAGAGGATGGGAAGCTGCACTCCCTAGCCTATCTGTCAAAAAAGTTCTCTGGGGCAGAACGCAACTGGGCAATTTGGGAAAAAGAGGCAGCTGCAGTAAAGTTAGCTCTTGCCACTTGGAGGCATTGGCTGGAAGGGTCTGCCGTCCCGTTCGTAGTTTGGACGGACCATAAAAATCTCCAAGCGCTCAAGCAGCCTCGCTCCTTGTCAGCCAAGCAAATGCGGTGGGCGGAGTTTTTCTCTCGGTTCAACTTCTCTCTTAAGCATCTGCCAGGCAAAATGAACTTTTTAGCGGACGCCCTTTCTCGCTTGCCCCAGTACAACAGCAAGCGCGACCCATTGGTGGACACGGTGTTCACACCCGCCCAGTTGGGGATGGCAGCAGTGACGCGCAGTCAATCAAAAAAGGGAAACCCGATTCCCGGGGGGTGGGTTCAGAAGGAGGTGCTACAAGACTCTGAATTCGTTTCCCTCCGCCCCGCCCTCGCTGACAAGGGGGGCCTGTTTTTTAAAGGTGAGCGCCTCTACGTCCCAGCAACGACGCGCGGAGACGTTTTGAAATTGTGCCACGATGCAAAAACCGCAGGGCACTTTGGCTTTGTGAAAACTCTGCACCTGGTCAGGAGACATTACTGGTGGCCAACGTTGAGGGGGGATGTGGAGAAGTATGTGCAGGGCTGCCCTACATGCCTTGTTTCCAAACCCCCAGGAGGAAAGAAGCGAGGGTTGCTGCAGCCCCTGCCCACCCCTTCTCGTCCCTGGTCTGATGTTACCATGGATTTTATCACGGACCTGCCCCCCAGCCAGGGCAAGACTGTGGTTTGGGTGGTAGTAGATGCATTTTCAAAGCAAGCCCACTTCATCCCCTGTGTGGGACTGCCCTCGGCGGCCAAACTGGCCTCGATGTTTGTGACTCACATAATCCGGCTACATGGAATTCCTAGGAGATTGCTCACGAATCGGGGGCCTCAGTTCATTGCCAAGTTCTGGCGGGAGCTTTTGAGGTTGCTAGGGGTGGAACAAGCCCTGACATCTGGCTACCACCCTGAGTCCAATGGGCAGACGGAAAGGGTGAACCAAATTCTTGAACAGTACCTACGCTGTTTCATTAATCACCAACAGAATGATTGGGTCGCCCTCCTTCCCCTTGCTGAGTTTGCCTACAACAACGGGGTGCACGCATCCACTGGAGTATCTCCCTTTAAGGTGGTGTACGGGACTGACCTGATTGCTGCACCCACCTGGGAGTTGGTTTCTACCGAGGCTCCCGAGGTCACTAAATGGGCAAAAAATATTGGTGCTGGTTGGCCAAACATTGTCTCTAGCCTTAAGGAGGCTAAACGAGCGTATAAGTCCCAGGCAGACAAGAAACGTGCGCCTGCGCCAGCCTGGAAAGTGGGAGACCTCGCCTACCTGTCCACAAAAAACCTACGGTGTCAACAACAGTCTAAAAAACTGGGTCCTAAATTTGTGGGACCTTTTCCCATCGTAAAGCTGATCAATGATGTGACTGTCGAATTGGGTTTGCCAAAGACTTACAGGAATGTGCATCCAGTTTTTCATTCCAGCCTGCTGCGGCGAGCCCCTTTGCCGGATGTGTGGCACCCTCCGCTCTCAACGCCTGTGCCTGTCTTTATTGACAAGGACACCCACTACGAGGTCAACCAGATCCTGGACTCTCGTGTGCACAAGGGCCGACTCCAGTACTTGGTGGATTGGAAAGATTTCCCTTCAGGGGAAAGGGAGTGGGTTGATGCGGGGAATGTGAAAGCCCCCCGCCTTCTCAGAGCTTTCCACCATGCCTTCCCAGTGTGTCCTCGGCCGGTGGATGCGGGCTAGTGGGGGAAGTCTATTTTGGGGCGGAAGGATGTCAGGATTGTTAGAAAACCCTGTCATAAATTAGCCTGAGTTCTTCCATGACAGTTTTATTGCTTGGTGCCTGGGAGGTCCAGGCCCTATATCATGCTTACTAGTTAAAAGTGAAATGTATGTTATTGTAACCATTATCTCTGAATGTGCTTTTTCCTGGGGCCTCTCGGCTGGTTCTGCTACACGGCTTATCTAAGTCTGGAGACAACCAAGGACATGTGAAAGTAGCACTGTTTTTAATTGCTTTCGCCTCTTCTCTCTCTGCCTCCCCTCCCTTGGGAACTTTCAAGTTTTGGGCGGGAGAAATGTATTGATAAGAAGAAGCAAATCTGTCTTCAGGTCAGATTTGACTTCGCTAGTCTAGATGTATGAAGTGCTTCTCAATAAAACTTTCAATTTCTAAGAAGTTAGTTGTGAGTTCTTGCAACGTCTGACAGTCTGATGTTCCTGAAGGATGAATAACGTATTCATGATGTCCCTAAGGCATGCAAAATGTCCATACATCACCTATAGCCTCACTGAATTATACACCCATGCAGATGCATAGGAACATAAAAAAAAAACATGTGGGATAAGGCCAATGGTCCATCCAATCCCACAGTTGTGTCACACACTGGCCAAACCCCAGGTGCCTTCAGAATGTTCACTAGCAGGGCCAGAACTACAGAAGCCCTCCCATTTTTGTTCCCCTTCAAACACCAAGAATACAGAGCATCACTGCCCCAAACTGTCACTCAGTTTCAATTGCAAGCAAGTTATCAAATAACTAGCAAGAAAGCCCATTGCAACCAGGAATGCAATGGATGCTAGGACCCAGGGGACATCGGGAGGTGCAGATCTCTTTCTATGTGTCTCTCGCTCCCTAACCCTCTCGCTGTGTGACTCTCGGAGTGCCTCGCAGCAGGAAGCATAGCAGATAATGAGGGCTGGTTTGTAGGAGGGAAGCAGGGCTGGTGTGCAGTTTGGGGCAGCTCTCTGCCTCTGTCTCTCTCTCTCCCTCCGTCTCAGCAGGGGTGGCTCTCTCTGTGTCTCTCTCTCCATGGCAGCAGGAGCCATAGCAGGTAATTAGGAGGAAAGCAGGGCTGGTCAGCAGCTTGGGGCAGCTCTGTGTCTTTCTCTGCATCCCTCGCAGCAGGAGCTATAGGAAGGAATGAGGGCTTGTGTTAGGTCTGGTAGGGTTCTGTGTGTCTCTTTCTGTCTTTGGCGTAGCTAGCATCTGGGGAGGGAGGGTGGAACGTGGCTAGCATCCAGGGAGGAAGGGCGGGAGCTGTAGGGGCAGGCCAATTGGCCCTATTCCACCCCAGTCCACCCCCACTCAGTCTACGTTCCACCCCCCAGGCTGTTTCACAAATATATAAAGGAACCATGGATAAGGATATGTTTGACTTGACAAAAAATGGAAATCACAGACATAGTAAGTTCATACGATCATTGCATTCTGTAGAATTTGAAGTATCTCTGAATGTGACCAAACAAAAACAATACAAAAAAAACCTGAGGATGCAGGTTGCAGAAAAGTACTATGCCTAGAATTTCACCTTCCATGTGGTGAAGGATTTTGTGGCCATCTCCTTTGAGGAGAGGTTGAAAGAGTTGGAAATCTCTACAATGGAGAGGAGTCCCTTGTAAGGGAATATAGTCCTACTTCCTGTTACCTAAAGTGTTTTCAGTTGTGACGGCTAACAGGACTCAAATTAATGGATGTGAACTACAGCCAAGGAGGTTTCATGTACAGTTGAGGGAGAACTTCCTGACAGTGAACTGAACTTCAATCATCAGAAAGGCCAAAGCTGAGAGTGAGCTAAGATTGGCCAGGGAAGCCCATTGTAATGAGAAAAGATTTTTCAGTTATGTGAGAAGCAAACGTAAAGTAAAGGAGGCAACAGGCCCACTATTGGGTGCGGATGGACAAACTCTAATGGAAGATGCAGATAAAGCAGAAAGGCTTAGTGCCTATTTTACATCTGTTTTTTTCCACAGGTCAAAGTGTTTAGGCACATCTAGAGATGGCCGTAGCCAAAGGTTAGTGTCTAGGTGGCAGGTTAACATGGATAGAAAGGTTGTCGAGAGGCATTTAGCTGCACTGGATGAGTTCAAATCCCCTGGTTCGGATGAAATGCACCCGAGAGTACTCAAAGAACTTTCCAGAGAACTTGCACAGCCCTTATCCATCATCTTCGGAACCTCTTTAAGGACTGGAGATGTCCCGGAGGACTGGAAGAGAGCAAAGGTTATTCCGATCTTCAAAAAAGGGAGGAAGGATGACCCGGGAAACTACAGACCAGTGAGTCTGACCTCTGTTGTGGGGAAGATAATGGAGCAGATATTAAAGGGAGCGATCTGCAAACATCTGGTGGACAATTTGGTGATCCAAGGAAGTCAGCATGGATTTGTCTCCAACAGGTCCTGCCAGACCAAACTAGTTTCCTTTTTTGACCAAGTAACAGGTTTGCTGGATCGGGGAAATTCGGTTGATGTAATTTACTTGGATTTTAGTAAATCTTTTGGCATGTTTCCCCATGATGTTCTGATGGATAAGTTGAAGGACTGCAATCTGGATTTTCAGATAGTTAGGTGGAGATGGAATTGGTTAGAGAACCGCGCTCAAAGAGTTGTTGTCAATGGTGTTTCATCAGACTGGAGTGATGTGTAGCGGGGTACCTCTGGGCTCGGTGCTCGGCCCGCTACTTTTTAACATATTTATTAATGATCTAGATGAGGGGGTGGAGGGACTACTCATCAAGTTTGCAGATGACACCAAATTGGGAGGACTGGCAAATACTCCGGAAGATAGAGACAGAGTTCAACGAGATCTGAACACAATGGGAAAATGGGCAAATGAGAACAAGATGCAATTTAATAAAGATAAGTGTAAAGTTCTGCATCTGGGTCAGAAAAATGAAAAGCATGCCTACTGGATGGGGGATACGCTTCTACGTAACACTGTGTGTGAACAAGACCTTGGGGCACTTGTGGATTGTAAACTAAACATGAGCAGGCAGTGTGATGCAGCGGTAAAAAAGGCAAATGCCATTTTGGGCTGTATCAACAGAGGCATCACATCAAAATCACAGGATGTCATAGTCCCATTGTATACGGCACTGTTCAGACCACACCTGGAGTACTGTGTGCAGTTCTGGAGGCCTCACTTCAAGAAGGACGTAGATAAAATTGAAAGGGTACAGAGGAGAGCGACGAAGATGATCTGGGGCCAAGGGACCAAGCCCTATGAAGATAGGTTGAGGCAGTGGTCCCCAACCTGCGGGCAGCGGCCCAGTGGCGGGCCGCAAAGGCCATGGCGCCGGGCCGCGGCTCCCTCTCCCCGCCCCCCCCCGCAGTAAAAAACTTCCCAGGCTGCAACCTTGCGGCCCGGGAAGCTTCTTACTGCGGAAGGGCAGGGAGAGGGAAGCAGGGCCGGCCGCGCCCATGTGGGCGCGGCCCGATGCACGGTCACGGCCCGCAGGCGCGGCCCGATGCACGGGCGCGGCCTGCGGGCGTGGCCCGATATGTGGGTGCGGCCCGATGCATGGGCATGGCCCACGCGGGCCGCGGGCATGGCCCACGCGGGCCACGGGCCGCGCCCCAATGCCCTGCCGGTCCCCAACCTCAGAAAGGTTGGGGACCACTGGGTTGAGGGACTTGGGAATGTTCAGCCTGGAGAAAAGGAGGTTGAGAGGGGACATGATAGCCCTCTTTAAGTATTTGAATGGTTATCACGTGGAAGAGGGCAGGATGCTGTTTCTGTTGGCTGTGGAGGAGAGGACACGCAGTAATGGGTTTAAACTCCAAGTACAACGATATAGGCTAGATATCAGGAAAAAAATGTTCACAGTCAGAGTAGTTCAGCAGTGGAATAGGCTGCCTAAGGAGGTTGTGAGCTCCCCCTCACTGGCAGTCTTCAAGCAAAGGTTGGATACACACTTTTCTTGGATGCTTTAGGATGCTAGGGCTAATCCTGCGTTGAGCAGGGGGTTGGACTAGATGGCCTGTATGGCCCCTTCCAACTCTATGATTCTATGATTCTATGATTCTAATGGAACTATCTCCTTCATGAGGTGGTGGGTTCTTCCCTACTTCTGGGGGATTTTGTAATTCGGCAGTGGGTAGGGATAAATAAATAAACAAGAAGAAGCAGCTTTTGGGGAGCAACTGAATCTTCAAAATTGATTTATAATTTCACAATTAATCTATGTATGATTTTGACATGTAGACCAATGCATGTGGTTGAGGTTGGTTTGTATACTTTTCTGGTGGTGAAGACTGGAGATATAGAGTTCATTTTGACCACCAAAAAGTCCATGCTGGGGGGGATCACAAAAAGATCAGGGGGATCACATGGACAAAATTGTAAATGCTGGGGGATTAGAGAAGGTTGTATAAGGAGCCTGGTAAGATCCAACCCTCAGTGTGAGAGACAAGAGTTCCCCTTAGATCTTAACCCTAGACAAATATTTCTCCATTTGCCTGGCTTTCTTTTATTGTTTGAAATTTTCATTCTCCATAGGGCAATACTACAGCCAGCTGTTAGACCGAAGGTGGCCCACCAACTAAGCAGAGGTATTATATATGATCTATGCTACCAATACATAACCAGTGACAGCTTTGATCACTCTTGGGTTACTGATCCATTAGGGCAGTATATCATCACAATGGGAACCAGACGGAACAGAAGGTCTAGAATGGACCTTTTTAGTATTATTGTGAACAGTTTACATTTAATTATTATTTATTGAACAGCTCCACATTCCAAGCCGTCACATGGAAAGATGAAGTGTAGGCAGAGAAGTTTACAACCAACGTTAGTTTGGTTGAATGTAGGCAGTGACATAACTAACCGTTCAAACACTATGATCACCAGCCCAACCTCATTAAAGGTAAAAGGTAAAGGTATCCCCTGTGCAAGCACCGAGTCATGTCTGACCCTTGGGGGCGATGCCCTCTAGCGTTTTCATGGCAGACTCAATACGGGGTGGTTTGCCAGTGCCTTCCCCAGTCATTACCGTTTACCCCCCAGCAAGCTTTTTACCAACCTTAGAAGGATGGAAGGCTGAGTCAACCTTGAGCCGGCTGCTGGGACTGAACTCCCAACCTCATGGGCAAAGCTTTCAGACGGCTGCCTTACCACTCTTACCACAAGAGGCACATCCAACCTCATTATACACCCACGTATTGGTACAGCTA
This sequence comes from Paroedura picta, assembly GCF_049243985.1. NCBI lineage: Eukaryota > Metazoa > Chordata > Lepidosauria > Squamata > Gekkonidae > Paroedura > Paroedura picta. Next base: position 119,722,788 of record NC_135374.1, on the reverse strand, counting down.
ACTTCTGCACTCTATGCTAGTATGAACAGGGATGATTGAATTTGTGAACCATTCCTGAGTATATTAGCACAAACAAGAAGTGTGCTTAGGATCTTGGGAAACTGTACTCATGGTTTTAGCAGACAAGGTATGGAAAGATAGTATGGTGGATGTTTTTAGAAGTTAACTACTGGTCCCAAATGTCTGGGACCAGTAGGATGTCTGGCTCCAGGTCAAACCTTCTCCCAAACATGCCTTTTTCTGATGGTCCTTGAGATTCTCCTGGATATGAAGTTTTCCCTCCAACCCATTTGAGATGGACGGAGTCAGTCATTTGGTGGGTTTTTGAAAAATGTTTAAAAACTTTCAGAAGGATGATTTATAATACAGAGCACACAAGAAAAAAATGTTCTACTGAGCAGCAACAGTATTATGAAATGTCCAAGACAGAAATGCAAGAGAAATCCATCAGATGATCCTTCCAAAAATAAATTTAAAAATAAAAAAGATTTATCCAAAAATCAAAGTAGGAGGAAGAGAGTTCACACAGAATATCTGATTCTAACTTTTTGTCCTTCAGGAGACTGGTACACATTTCAGGAGTTTCCTGTCCAAAGTTTATAAAACATTGTGAAGTGAATCATGTTACATCAGTAAGTTCTTCTGTGGTATCTGGGGAAACTTTTATGTACTTAATTGGCAGTACCTGGTCTTTTATAGGTTCCTACATTTTGGGGGATGAGAGAGCAATTAGTCTTTTCTGGATAAGTGACTTGAGACTTTTTTGGCTGTCCATCTCAAGAAGTTCCTTCATGAAAAGGATTTTCTAATTGTATTTCAATACGGCTGAAAGCTTGATTTTAGACCTAGATACACTTGGTCATTGGAGATGAGAATTTAGGAGAAAAATCTTGGAAAAGAGCCTTGGGCTCCAATCCTTGGAGAACACTTTCTTAAGAATAAGGTCCATAGAATAAAATGGGCCTTATTTCCAAGTAAGCCAGGATAGAATCTTTAACTGACTGTTCTGAACCACTCTGTTGGAACTAGTTCTATGTCATATATCAAGTTCTTCTGTGGAAATGTACTTATTTATAGGGATAGACATGAAATGGCTCATGAAATAAAGCAACACATTTTGGATGATTTGTGGTTCAAAAATGAAGTTCATGTCTACTGCCATGAACTTTCCATAAACTTTCAAGTTCTTTGGAGTGGTTTGTGAATTGATACATTTACAGATAGACAGTCTCCAGTCAATTGAAATGTTAAAAAATTTTAAAAGCAAAGAGGAGGACGGTATGTATAGGAGCTTCCAGGAAAGTTCCCTGGTGACTGATATCTCTTTCATGGGATCCATTCTATACACTTCTGAATCTCCTGAACCTGTGCTTGTAGTTTCCTGAGAAAGCACTTTTCTGGGGGGGACCTTCCTTTGGGAGGCAGGATTAACTAGGACCCCATACATTCAATTCTCACCAGACTTTGCAAGCAGGTAGATAAGAGTCATCTGGAGAACTTATGCAAGTCTCTAGTAAGCCAAGGGGTTGTTCTACACCCACCATTTTTTAATCTCTTCTGCTTCTGTTAGGTCCCAACCATTTTGGTCCTTTATCATGCCCATCTTTGCATGAAATGTTCTCTTCATATCTCCAATTTTTTTGAAGAGATCTCTGGTCCTCCCTATTCTATTGTTTTCTTCTATTTGTTTGCACTGTTCATTTAAGAAGGCATTCTTATCTCTTCTAGCTTTTCTCTGTAATTCAGCGTTCAGTTGGGTGTATCTTTCTCTTTCTCCCTTGCCTTTCACTTCCCTTCTCTCCTTAGCTATTTGTAAAGCTTCCTCACGCAGCCATTTTGCTTTCTTGCATTTCTTTTTCTTTGGGATGGTTTTAGTTGCTACCTCTTGTACAATGTTGCGAACCTCCATCCATAGTTCTTCAGGCACTCTGTCTAATTCCTTAAATCTATTTGTGACCTTTACTCCATATTCATTAGGGATATGATTTAGTTCATACCTGAGTGGCCTAGTGCTTTTCCCTACTTTCTTCAATTTAAGCCTAAATTTTGCAACAAGAAGCTGATGATCTGGACCACAATCAGCTCCTGGTCTTGTTTTTACTGACTGTATAGAACTTCTCCATCTTTGACTGCAGAGCACATAGTCAATCTGATTTCTGTGTTGAACGTAAGAGTGTTTGCTATGACCATTGTATTCTCTTGACAAAATCCTACCAGCCTGTGCCCTGCTTCATTTTGTACTCCAAGGCCAAACGTGCCTGTTATCCCGGTTATCTTTTGGCTTCCTACTTTAGCATTCCAATCCCCCATGATGATAAGCACATCATTTTTTGGTGTTGCTTCTAGAAGGTGTTGTAGGGCTTCATAGAACTGGTCAATTTCATCCTCTTCAGCAGCATTGGTTGGGGCATTGTTAGAGAAGAGTTAAAATGACCTTGCTGAACTTCCTCAATCATATGTAAGAGAAATTCCTGATGAATCACCTGGATGGCTGACAATCAGAAAGCTAATTTATTTATTTGTTTGTTAGACATATAGCCTGCCAGCCCTAGAACAGCTCGTGGCTGGTAACAAAGGTCAGAAAAAATCCCTGATAAAACCCACATTACAATCCAGCATACCAAACTACAAGGTTGGGGGTGAATAATAACCCTCCCCCCATTCCGGTCTGGCAGCCTGCCACCTGCCATGAGGAAGGAGTGGTGACTCACCTGATATATTGGCATAGTGTGCTGGACTAGCCTAGCCTGAGGAGGGGCCCCTGATCTTACTTGCTCTGGCCTCTGTCTTACAGGTCCTGTGGAACTGTACGAGCTCTGTATGGCCCTCTCCTTGTCTTTACTTGCTGTCACTTGCCTTAAATATCAGTTAAACATCTATACATTCCTTAAAGATTTTGCATGCATTCCTTTCCTCTTGACTCTCTCTCTCTCTCTCTCTCTCTCTCTCTCTCTCTCCCTCTGGTTGGTACTTTAATCTCTTCCCTTCCTTCAGACAGTCAACAGACAGTCTTTATGGAGGATCAATTATTTATCACTGCAAAAAAAAAAGGTTCAGAGGGTTCATTGGACAATAAATGTGTTGTCGCTTTGTAATGTGTAGCTCCAGAGCAAGCCTTGGGGGAGTCAGGAAGGAAATGGGGCTTCTGTTAAGGATGCAAACTAGTCGAAAAGAGCAAGCACACAATGAACAGGGAGATCAATACCATAATCAATAGACCCCGAGAAGGATGAAATGGAGGGTAAGCTAACCTCATGATTAGCAAGCAGACAGCCATTCATAATAGCCATCTCTAAACAAAAACCGATCAATGGCCTTAATATTTTGAGAAGGAACAAACTAGCAGTTGAGTGAGGAGAACTCCAGGGAACTGGCTTGTGGAACAGAAAAGCGAACACTAACTCACAAACACCTGTATTCAAAGACAGCACAGGTGGGCAATTATAGACACAAGCAATGCACCTTGTTGGCACATGTTCAGCAGAATACTAATTGCACTCTAGACTGGAATGAAAGCCCTAGTTAATTCACAGGGCAACCCTAAACTGACTTTGCCCACTGACTTTGCTATGCCCACTGACTTTGAAGAGAAGGGTATAACTCAGTTTAGGATAGCGTTGTTAGTCTTACTTCCTGATCGACCAAGGTGTACAGATAGGAGCCATACAAACATATGTCCCTAGTCACCAGCAGCTGTCTCGACTTGTGTGTGTGTGTAAAATGCCCTCAAGTTGCAGCCAACTTAAAGAAAATGCCATCAATTGCAACCCTGTAGGTTTTTCAAGACAAGAGACATTTGGAGGTGTTTGGCCATTGCCTTCCTTTGCACAGTGACCCTGGATTTCTCTGTTGGTCTCCTATTCAACTACCAACCAGGGCAGACCCTGCTTAGCTTCCAAGAGGTTTACAGAATCTATTATTCTGAACACGTACAAAGCTTCTTTATACTGTATCAGACCACTGGTCCATCAGGCTCAGTATTGCCTACTTAATTTGGCAGTGGTAGTCTAAGGGCTCACATCACTGTCTGTCTGGTTCCTTCAACCGGAGATGCTGGATATTACAACTGTGGACTGTAAGCTAAACATGAGCAGACAGTGTGATGCAGCAGTAAAGAAAGCAAATGCTGTATCAGGCTGTGTCAACAGAGGCATCTCATTGAAACTGCAAGATGTCATAGTCCTGCTGCATACCACGTTGGTTAGACTGCACCTGGAGTCCTGTGTGCAGGTCTGGAGGCCTCACTTCAGAAAAGACATGGACAAAATGGAGAGGGTGCAAAGGAAAGTGATGAGGGTGATCTAGGGCCTGGGGACCAAGCCCTATGAGGAAAGACTCAGGGACCTCGGAATGTTCAACCTGGAGAAGAGGTGGCTGAGAAGGGATATGGTCGCTGACTTGAAGTGTTTGAAGGATTGTCACTTGGAAGGTGTAGGGTGTTGGAAGCAGAGGACAGGACCTGCAGTAATGGGTTTAAATTACATGTAGAATGGTATCAGCTAAATATCAGGAAAAAAAGCTTTTTCATAGTCTGAGTAGTTGAGCAGTGGAATGGGCTGCCTAAGGAGGTGGTGAGTGCCCCCTCATTGGTGGTCTTTAAACTGTGGCTGGATAGATCCTTATCCTGGATGCTTTTGATTGATCTTGCATTGAGCAGGGGGTGGGACAAGAGGGCACCTTCCTGGATGGCCCCTTCCAACTCTAGGATTCTACAGTAATTTCTGCATCAAAAGCAGAAGCTCTTCCACTGAGCCACAGGACCCCCCCCCCCTCTTCTTCTGGGTCTTGCAACTTCACATGCTCATGCAGCCTTTTCTTTTTCTCCCATTGTAGATTTTTGTGTACATGCAATTTAAAGAAATACAGTCCTTAAGCTAAAGAGGTGATTACATTTAGAAATCCATACCTCAAGTCACATTTTTAGGGGGGAGGAAGCCCTTGTGTCAAATCATATGATCTATGGGTGTACTTTTATGAATATAGCCCTTTTTTGTAAACTTAGGGCCATTTCGCACGGCTTCAAAGTAGCACAATGGTTGCTAATTGGAAACGCTACTAATTTGCCATAACCCACGACGTCGTAGACAATCTGCAACAGTCCTGCAACCGACCCGCAAAAAGCGCTTCGTTGTAGCGCTTCTAGGGGAATCCAGAAAAGTGGATTCACCCTCCGGATAGCGATACAGTCCTGCAACCAATCTGCGACAATAGCGCCAAAGACTTGTGCGTTACCATTGTTGCGGGTTCTTCAAAGTCCCTCCTCCCGAGCCTTTCCTCCAAACTTCCGGCGAACTGTCCGCCATTTTTTTTTCTCCGAGCGAGCGGGGATCAACGAGGCAACGAGACAGCGACTGGCTTTCAAGCACGATCACTTTCGGAAATTCTGCCTGGACACCACAAGAGTATTTCAAAAGCACAGTGGCACACACCGTCACGTTCCAAACATTTGCCCAAAGCTTAAAACCCCGTCTACCTTCGGCCAGTACTAGCGGAGTCAACGTATAGGGAGCATTTTAAAAAACTTTCCTCTGAGCGTGCCAACGAACGTTCGCCGCTCGCAGTCTCCAGTTTAGATTAGTGGGGTTCAATAGATATGATTCGAGGTGATACCATGAGGGGCGGTTTATGTGTAGTGGGTATTTGTGTGGTTCCGGGTACGTGGTTGTGCTTGGGTGCGGACAACCCCTTCCATCGGCGGCTAGACCTCTGGCAAGCGGAGTTGCCGTCCACCGTTCATTTTAAAAAACTTTCCGCTGAGCGTGCCAACGAACGTTCGCCACTCGCAGTCTCCTGTTTAGCTTAGAGGGGTTCAATAGAAATGATTCGAGGTGATATCATGAGGGGCGGTTTATGTGTAGTGGGTCTTTGTGTGGTTCCGGGTGCGTGGTTGTGCTTGGGTGCGGACAACCCCTTCCATCGGCGGCTAGACCTCCGGCAAGCGGAGTCGCCATCCACCGTTCATTTTAAAAAACTTACCGCTGAGCGTGCCAACGAACGTTCGCCGCTCGCAGTCTCCTGTTTAGCTTAGAGGGGTTCAATAGAAATGATTCGAGGTGATGTCATGAGGGGCGGTTTATGTGTAGTGGGTCTTTGTGTAGTTCCGGGTGCGTGGTTGTGCTTGGGTGCGGACAACCCCTTCCATCGGCGGCTAGACCTCCAGCAAGCGGAGTCGCCGTCCACCGTTCATTTTAAAAAACTTTCCGCTGAGCGTGCCAACGAACGTTCGCCAGTAACATGTCATTGATTTATGCTTTGGTTGGTGAATATTATTGGGGAACTGTCGCGTACCGCTGGACTTGCTCTCGGTTTTACACCGGCATGCGTTTTTGTAATGGCGGACATTTCAGTAAAATGGCTCCCGCTGCATGTACAAACTGCTCTTCTCGCGTGTAGACGAATCAGCGCATGCGAGAAGTCAAACAACAAGGGCGCTAATCTGGCCATTAGGGGCAGATCCTGTTCCCGCGCGAGGAGTTTTGAACGTGACATGTGACCTCATGTGGCCAATGTGCGTGTCCCCTACTGCCCTCCACCAATCAGGAGCCGGCTAGTCCCTTTGTCTTTGTGTGCGGGAAGGTATATGATCCGTTGCACCCTGCACCTCGCACCACCTCCATTTTGCTCAGCTACTCGCGAAGGCACCATGGAATCTTCGTCACAAGCGTCGTCCGTCCCGGCAACCGGCCGTGGGCCAACATGGAGGGACGCGGAGATCAGGGACCTGATCGCGATTTTCTTGGAAGAGAAAATCCAGGACGCCTTCCAGTCCTCACACAGGAATCGGGAGGTCTTTGAACAAGTGGCCATCAAGATGCGTGCCCTGGGCCACAACAGGACCGGCCTTGAATGCCGGTCAAAAACAAAGACCATGCGGGCGGAGTACATGCGGGCCGTGAACCACAACAAGGGTTCCGGCAACGCTAAAGTGACCTGCCCGTACTTCGAGGAGCAGCGGCCACTCTACAGCGACGGGGACGGAGTCGGCAGGCCGAAGCGCGTCGGGAGGAGCCTGAAGGTGGTTCGGAAGCCGGCTGCCCCGGTGGAGGAACCACCCGCTGAGGAGGATCCCGGCGAGGGCACCTCGTCCACCGTCCGGCCTCCACCCCCGGTCCAGCAACGAGGCGCGGACATGGTGGTGCTGGACCTACTCGCCATCGCTCCTGGGGAGCCTGAAGAGATTCCTCAGCTTACCCTTGCCTCCGGTAAGCACTTTTATTTTTATTTTATATTTAATTTCGAGCAAATGTGTGTTCTGATGTTTGGGATTCGTTTTCTCGTGTGTTCGTTGCAACGCATAATATGCTAGGATGTTTGTGGATTGCTTGCTATGGTGGCTTTTTAAAACGGTAGTGTTTAACCTACAACCCAAAAAGTTTTGCAGCATGCCTCAGCCATAGGCCTTCTGCAGTGCTTTAGCCACTACTTTGGGAGCTTGCTGTGTGGTTCAGGTTGTATGTTTGCTCCTTTTTCACTATTGTAAGCCGTGTGTTCGTTGCAACGCATAATATGCTAGCCTGTTTGTGTACTGCTTGCTATGGTGGCTTTTTAAAACGGTAGTGTTTGACCAAGAACCCAAAAAGTTTTGCAGCATGCCTCAGCCATTGGCCTTCTGCAGTACTGTAGCCACTACTTTGGGAGCATGCTGTGTGGTTCAGGTTGTATGCTTGCTCCTTTTTCACTATTTTCTGCTCTTGTCCACAGAGACACAGATGCCAGGGACGGGGCCCCTCGAGTCTCAAGCGGCGGTGGACGAGGACAGTGACTCTGGGGCATCAACAAACGTTGGTAAGTATCAGTTGCAATAAGGGGGGGGGTTTAACTGCTTTGTGCTTTTCTGTTTGTGCAGGGCAGCAGCACTGCTAAGAGACAGAAGAGAGTCCCTCTACGTTGCTGCTTTAGGGTTTGAAGCTTGCTTTGCCACACTTTGGTCCTAGATCCTTCTTTTTTTCCTTCTTCGCAGATTTCATACCCGGGACGCAGGAGGAGGAGGAGCGTGGGGTGGCTGGACCTCCTGCCCAGCGCAGGCGGATACAGATCCAAGATGGTGAGCGTGCATGAACTGTTCCTTTCGAGCCATGGCTGCAGGACAATGTCGCAAGCCACTAACCGTGTGCTCCCTTTTTATTGTTGTGAGTCTTGCTGTGAAAGTAGGCAAAGGAAAAAGCCCACCATGGGCAAACAAACACTAACCATGTGCTCCCCGGGCATTGTTTAGAGTCTTGGTTTAACAATATGTGACCAAAAAAGGCCACCATGTGCACCAGGGTGGGTTTGGACTGTCTCAATGGTACTAACAGTTCTGTTTCTCATTTTTTGCCAACAGAGGTCTTTTCAGAAGACGATGAGCCAGCCGGCTCACCACCTAGAGGTGCTCTCCAAGCAGAGGAGAGGCTTGCGAGGGAACGCGGCAGGCTGAGGCGCGTCTCCATCTTAACTGGTGTTGGAGAAAGGATCCTCGAGCACTGCCAGGAGGAGTCCAGGTGTGCCGCTGCCGCAGACCAAGCGATGCTCTCCCTCGTGGCCCAGGAGGGGAAAAAATTGCGGGCAATCCTTAGGGAGTCAAACCAATCCCTACGCGAAAGCGTGGAGGAGGTGAGACTGATAAGGAGACTGATGGAGAGGGCGGTCGTGGTAATGGAGACGGCCAACCCTCCTCAGATTACCGTACACGTCCCCCCCCCCCCACACCTACACCACCACCTCCAGCACCCACCCCACCGACCCCGTCTCAGAATGCCTCGACCCAAACTAGAAGGAGGACTGTCCTCGGGAAGAGAATCATAAAACCCGCAGACAAGTTCTCCCCCTCCTAGTTTGGGCCAGTTTCTCTTTAACTTTATCTGTGTTTGCTGTTGTTTGTTAAATAAAGTTTATATTTTTCACTCTGTCTCTGTGTACCCTCTCTAGTGATTGTGTCTATTCTGGTACTGTTGTGTGGGGCGGAGGTTGGAGGGGTGTCAGTTAAAGGTGTTTTAGGAGTGTGGGGTGAAAGGTGTGCGAGTGTAAGGAGTCACACTGGAGTCTTTTTCAGAAAATTTGCAACAACATTTTATTTTAAAAAACAGTTCAACAGGGGAAAAAAATTAGGGAATGTAACTTGGACCCCCCCACCACCACCACCACCCTCCAGGAAAGCCAACTTTTTAAAAACAAATTTATATATTTAACAGGGATAGAAAATTAGGGAATGTAACTTGGACCCCCCCCACCCCCCACCCCAAAACACAAACAGAAAACAAAGCTCAGGTCCCACTGCTCCCCTCACCAGCCCCTTCTATCTCCCTCACTCTCCTGCACAACCGTCCCATGGTTCCCCTGACTTTGCGGCGGAAGAGGTCTTCGTCCTCCTTCTTCTTAACTGTGTGGGGAGGGAGAAAAAGTACACATTAGTGCCAAACATATTTTCCAATCTGGATACACTTTTTAGTGGCCTTAGCCACAGTGTGAGAAGAGTTGGGGAACATAACCTACGTTCTTCCGCCTCCCTCTGCTGCCTTTGCCTCTCCATCTCCCCTTTTAGGTCTGCCACTTCAGCCTCTAAGGAAGTCACCCTGGCCTCCATGGCACGCAGCCTTGCCTCCATAGTTTCTGCTATAGAAATCAAATAAAGAATTTAATCACACTTCAAATGGAAGCATCACAGCAGGCTCCCTTATGGCTCCATGGGGGTACACACACATGGGTCTCCCTCAAAGACATAAAACTCTCACCTGCAGCCTGTCCTGAGGTGGAAGGTCCCTCTTCCTCCCCTTCCTCACGCTCAGGTGCTTTTGCTAGCTTGGATGGTGATTGTGTAGCTGGGCAAAGAAAAAGAGAAATCATAAGTAAAAGCACACAAACCAGAGATGAAACACAGCTGATGGCCACACCACAATCAGAGTCAAAGCGCATTACCAAAGTGGTTCTACAGTACTGGCGGGCTAAGTCAGAGGGGGTTGACAGCATCTTAATACTTTCTCGAATTTCATTGGGGACAGTAGGGGAAAGAGGCAGCTAGACATTCCATGCATGTTTAAGGGTAAAACACAACAAGGGCAGCACTCACCCATATGCCTCCTCATTTCCAGGGGGGGCTTCCCAGCCTTCTCCCATATCTTGACCATCTGGTCGTGGAAGACCGTTCTCCCACTTGGCTGCGGGACCCCCCCCCCCACTGTTCTAGACTGTTCAGGAAGTCCAGCTTCACCCTCTTAAATTTTGTCCGGACCTGCTCCCAGGTCCGGACGTAGCCCCTCTCCCTCAGCTTTGATGCCAACACCAGGTAAGCACCCTTGGTGTGGCAGTGGGTGCTGGCCATAAGGCGGCCAACACTTTTTGATTGGAGAACAAGCTCCAGAAGTGCCTCAGCCTCGGCGCGCTGCCAGAAGGAGCCCTTCCGTGGCTTCGGCATCTTCGGAATGACGGTTAGGGAACGAACATGCGTTGCTCCGAACGACCACCCCTATTTTAAATGTATCAAATCTGCCCACCAATGAAATTATTCCTTGGAACATAAGTGGATTGATCCTCCGGTTTGACAGGGGTCGCCAATACTTCCTGGCTACCCGCCTCCCCAAACTTTCCCTGTTCAGCGCTTCCGTATTGTGTTTGTCAATTTCAGCGGGGAGTTAGCATTTAGGGCTGTCAAAGTGCCTTTGGACCAGGGAATCCCCGTTTTTTTGCTGGCTAAGTAGACAAACCACACAAGACAAGGTTAAACAAAGAACATAAAACTTTATTCAACACCAGAGTAGAGAAAACAATCAAACACGCCTCCTGTTTCTGTAGATGTGGGTGGCTATAGCGTCCCGAACCTTGCACCCCTCCGCATAGATCCTTTTTTCCCCTTGCTTCAGGGATGTCTTGTGTGTCCTCAAGGACTACAGGAGCAGGTTCATCCACAGGGAAGGGGATGTTATGTCCCTTGTCCTCGCAGATGTTGTGCAAAATGACACATGTGATGATCAGCGGAGTCACGTTGTCTATATGCACATGGAGTCGAGACATCAAGCAACGGAACCGTGACTTCAAACGTCCAAAGGCACGCTCCACTACATTCCTTGCCCGGGAGTGACTGAGGTTGTAGTGGCTCTGCACGTCTGTCCTTGGCCGCTTATAGGGAGTCATGAGCCAACGGCGTAATGGGTAGGCTCCGTCCCCGAGCACCAACGCCGGCACACGCACGCCCTCAATGGTGGCGGTGGGGTTTCCTGGAACAAAGACCCCTTCGTCCATGGCTTTCCTGAGGTTAGATTCCCTGAAAACAAGGGCATCATGCCTCCTGCCACTCCACCCCACCCCACCTCGGCATCGATAAACCGTCCGGAGAAGTCCACAGTTCCTTGCAGGAGAACAGAACAAAAGTCCTTCCTGTTCCCGTACTCCTTTATGCTTCCCCCGGGTGCACGGATAGGGATGTGGCTTCCATCGACGGCCACAAAACAATGCGGGAATCCAAGCCTGGCAAACCTGTCCATACTCTGGAATAGGGGAAAAAAACCATGGCATGTTAGCGTGGGGTGCATCGCGTGTTCGTTGCTCACCTGTCAAACAAGAAAAAAAATTTAAAGGGAAAAGGGCATAGAATGACACTCACCGCTCCAAGGCGGTCTCCGAGGCACACCACTTTGCTGAACAATTCCGCCTCCATGGCTAGGCAGAACTCCCTAAGGATATCGCCAACCGTTGTGACTCCGAGTCCGAATTGCTGGGCTACTGTCCGGAAGTACTGAGGGGTGGCCAAGTACCACAATGCGGCTGCCACCCTTTTTTCCACTGGCACGGGGCGCCGCATGCCAGTGACTTGCCTTTCCATGCGGCCACGTAGAGCCTCCACGAGTTCAAAAAACTTTCCCCTGGACATTCTAAAGTTTGCAATCCAGTGGTCATCATCCCAGCGAGACCACACAAAATTTTCCCACCTGTCAGAGGATCTTTCGTCCACCCAGAACTGTCTGGGGAACCGGACCTCTGCCAGAGCTTGCCAGTGCTTCTTTGCCGCCATGGTTGCCCGTAGAGAACATCTTCTACTGGTGGTCATCGTTCCGGCAATACGTTCTCGGTAGTCCTCGATAGCAGCCCTCCTATGCCGCACGGTGGTATGGATACGCTGGACTACCGCAAGCATCTGAGCCAACAATTGATAAATAATCCTCTCCATTGCAACGTTAACCTGTGCTGCGGACAGTAGGCTACGCAAACAAAGAGTGAGGCCGACCACGTGTCTGCCTAGGTGCATATAAGCAGGTAACCTGTGGGCGTGTACTGTGGGCGGGGATTAACCTATCAAAGATATCAATGCATCAACCTCTGGTTCATAGAAAACAATAGAAAACCCTTTCCAACGGCGCCAATGATTTAACGATGATGCGTTGCTACGGGGTTTCCTGGGTTTTTAAAAAAAAAACGGGAACCCCACCAATTTCGGCTTTAGGGTCGAGGTCAAAGGTGTGCCTGCAGTTTGATTGACGGGCACGGGAGGCCAGAAGCGCTAAAAAGGGACCTCCTCTGTAGCGATAAGACGGAGACCAGAAGCCTGTGGGTTACGAAAGTGACGAGAAGTGAAAGTGCTAAATTCCGCAAAAACCGCAGCTGTGCGTTACGGGCACAGCTAGTTACATTTCGCTAGTCAAAGTAGCGATTTCGCAAACCGCAACCAAATAACCACTTTGAGCTCTGTGCGAAATGGCCCCTAATGTTCTCTCTGTTTATGCTGAGAGAAGAATAGACTCCCAGTGTCAGGACCTTTTGAAAAATGCCTTTCAAAACAGCTTCCCGACTGACTGCATTTGCCTGGCCTGTTTAGAGCCCCGTGTTGTTCTCAGTAATAACTCCGGCTTTTGATAAGCTGTTTTAACATGAATCAAAGAGCCTGTCAGTGTCAATGAGAAGAACAGGCTGCTTTCCAACAAAATATGAGCTGTCCGGGGGAAAATGCATGCTTCTGCCGTGGGCTGGCTTTGAAGGACCCTCATCAGCCTTAGATCACCTGCATGGTGTAAACTGCATGGAGCTTTTATTCCAATCCCAGGTCGATTCAGTCCCTGCCCTCTACACAGAACGTGATTTCCGTTTGGATTTGGGGCGATTTAAATTTTCCTTCTGCAGCAAGAAAGATTGATCCAGAGTGACCCCACCTTTATTGTGCGATATCTTAGAGTTCTTATAATCCTCAATATATTTTAAAATCCAGATTGGGAAAGAAAGCTCCGTGGTAGAGAACCTCTGATAGGTCACACCTGGTCATATGACAAGCTTGCCTTAAAGGAGAAGCCCCTTATTTCTCTCAACTTCTGTCGGTCCTGGATTTTTCCTCCCTCCTCTGCCTTTTTCGATCATCTCCCCCCACCCTTCAAGAAAAGAAAGAAAGAGGCTTGGCTCCCCCCCCCCCCCATTCTGAACTACCCTAACCACGTGCAGAAGACTTTCCTGTTTCAATGGGGGGGGGGGAGAGGAAGACCCGAGTTCAAAGCGATCTGAATTCAACAGGATTCACAATGGAATAAAGAAAGTAAGTGCAGATTCTGCCCTGGATCGCTTTTTGACATTGAGCTGCCTTTTCATCTGGAGAGCTCTGAGAAGACCGCCTGAATTAAAACAGAAGAGTAGGCAGAAACTACAAAGGTCTTATGTGGAGTCAGAAGAGAAACCAGCCCTATTCTGGCCAGTCTCTGAGACATAAGAACTTTTTTAAAAATTGAGATGTGAGAACATAAAAATTGATGATTTATGGGAGAAAGCCTGATGAACAGGGATAGCTTAAGGATTGTATTTGATAATGCATGTACACACACACACATAGACACACACACAACACTACAATGAGAGAAAAAGAAAAGTCTGCATTAGCATCTGACATTTCTGGAGTCAGAAGAGGGGGCCATTCCGCACCATGATCCATGTAGCAAATTGTTTGCTGAATGAAAAATCACCATTTTAAATAGTGGAATTCGTTGTTATGCATACCTGCCTTTGTAGTGGAATCCAGTTGCGTTTCTATCGTTTGCAACAGGGTTCCGGTCTTGGCAAAAATCGCTAGAAAGGAAGTGCTATTGCCGAGCTGTGTCCCGCCCCTGGCCGTCAAGCAGCCAATGGGCGGCCGTTAGCATGCTCCCAAACAGCCCCTTTCCCTTTAAGGAAGGTTTAAAAAAACACACACATACACACCCGTTGCAATGAATGTGCGTTGATTCATTGCAACGGAGAGACCCATCCAGCTAGCAGGTGATGTTTGAGCTGCCGTTTCATCGTTGCCACGCTCCCCCTGAGTGAAACCACCCCCCCTAACAGGCGCGATTTTCGGCCGAAAACAGTGTGAAAATAAAGTGAAAATAAACCAGCAAACGGGCTTGTGCTTGGTGACTTTAAACAGAGGGACTGCAGCCGGGGAAGCCTCACTGGGTAAACGAAGGCTCGCCGGTGCGTTGATCTCCACTCGCTCGGAGAAAAAAAATGGCGATCACTTCGCCGGAAGATCAGAGGAGAGAGCCAGGGGGAGGGACTTTGCAGAAACCGCAACAATGGTAACGCACAGAACTTTCCCACTAGTGTTGCAGATTGGTTGCAGGAGTGTAGCACTTTCCGGAGGGTGAATCCACTTTTGAGGATTTCCCTGAAAGCGCTACAACGAAGAGCTTTTCGCGGATCGGTTTCAGGAGTGTTGCAGATTGTGAACGACGTGCATAACGGCAAAACTGTAGTGATTTCAATTAGTAACCATTGTGCTATTTTGGACGAATGCGGAACAGCCCAGGGAGTTCTCAGACTTTTCAGATTGTCTTCATAGCAAAGGTGCACCAACAGCAGAAAGTTGAGTCATAGTTCATGCAGGGGCCCTCCCCTTGTTGGAATGAGGCCTCTCTTCGGCTCTCCTCACCTGCCCTTCAACCCTGCCTTGCCCTGCCCTGCCCTGCCCTGCCCTGCCCTGCTGATTGGCTCCCCATCTGTGCTCTTCCCCCACTCCCAGGGAGAGCGGTGCACTCAAGCCATCTTTCTGTTCCTCTGGGCATGGCTGGCCTTTCCTGTGTCCCAAGGGTCTCCTGACATTCCCTGACACCCCCCAGAACCCCTTGAGACTTGCTTGCCCTCACTCCCCTCCTGGCCATCATGTCTGGTGCCTCCTGACACCCCCCCCCCCCAGCACCAAAAGTACTTCTTCTCTTGGGTCTTGTTTGGCAGTCCAACTCATGAGTAGTTGCAGCCTCCATCTCAGGGTTTTCCTCAGGCTTTGGCAGAAGAGATGTTTCCTGTGTCTTTTTATGAGCTTCCAAGCCTTGCTGAGAGTCTATTCCCTGCTCCCTCCCCAGTGCCTGAGACATTCATACCCTTGGGGTGACTGTTTTATTCTCAAGTCTGAAACAGTTTTGATGGGTTTACAGGAGGCGAACTGAGAAAGCTGACTAGAACCAACCCATTGTTTTCGAAGGAGCCTTGGAGCATGCAGTACAGCTGGCATCAGAGGAAACCCGACAGCTGAGGGAAGGCTTCTAAGAACAATGGTGCAGCATCTAAGCCACCCTTTCTCAAGCAGGGTTCCAGGAAACCCTGGGGTTTCTTGACCTCCCCGGAAGGGTTTCCTGAATGGGTTGGCATTAATATTTATATCATTTTTACGTTGTTAAACATATATTGGGGGATATGACCATATATGGTCTTAATGCCCCACCCCCTAAATGGTCAATGATGGGCCTGGAGGGGTTGGGAAGGGGAGGAGCTCCAGGTATGTTTCCCAACAAGGGTTGTGCAAGGAGGCCCCGATTCGGACCGTTTCAGATCCAAATTGGACGGCTCCAAATCGATTCGGGGCCAATGCAAGTCAATGGAGCTATTGACTTGCATTGGAAAGCCTTCCCCCACCTTCCCCAGGAACTTGGGGGGGTGTACGTTGCACCCCTGAAACTTCTTGGGGAGTGCAGGAAGGGTCTTCCCTGACTCCCCTGCAAGTTTCAAGAAGATTGCACCAGGGGGTACGATCTTAGGGGCTCTCAAAGAGTGTGGGGAAAAATGATTTCAGCAGGTAAATTGCCAATTTTCTTCTTCAATTCCTACTGAAATCATGTTTTCCCCACGTCCTTAGGAGCCCCTAGGATGGGACCCCTTGGTCCAATCTTCTTGAAACTTGCAGGGGAGCTCAGGGAGGGTCTGAGTCCCCTGCAAGTTTCAGGAAGATTGCACCAGGGGGCATCCTGGGGGCTCCCAAAGACCATTCCCATAGAAGACTATGGGTAAACAAAGAACCTTACCTGACACTCCATTCTATCCAAAGGAGTGGATGGGGGCACCCCCTTTGGGAGCCCCTAGGATTGGACCCCTTGGTCCAATCTTCTTGAAACTTGCAGGGGAGTCAGGGAAGACCCTCCCTGAGCTCCCCAAGAAGTTTCAACTTACACCCCTCCCCCCAGCCCCCCAGGAAAGGCGGGGCAAGGATTCCCAATGCAACTTCTTGCTGGAGGAACCCCAGCAAGAAGTTGCCCTGCTCAGCCTTCTTGCTGGGGTGGCCCGCAGTAGCTGATGTGGCAGCAGAGGCTGGGGGGTGGGAAGGAGCAGCAGAGGTGCTGGCTCCTTCCTCCCTGCCTGGCCTGCCACCTCAGCCTCCTTCTACCAGACAAATCTCTGAATGAGCCGATCCCAAGGGCATCCTTAACCACGAGGTGGAGAAGGTGGGCCACTCAGGAGATGTGCTTCAGGCCCATTTCCTTGACCACCTTGGTCATGTTTAGGGCACCATCCATCACCAAGAAGCCCTTGTGAGCCCTGTCCCACTACCCCATCCCACTACCCCTTGTGAGCCCTGTCCCACTACCTACCCACCCGTCTACCATTCTATGGATGGTGCCCTGAATATTGTCTGCCATGTGCCGCACATCAAAGGGCTCGATGTGCAGCAAGGCATGGCGATAGCCTGCCGGGCAAACTTCACCCTGCCTAACGGGCTCGACCCCACCCAGCACCTCCCGGACATCCCACCAATGCGCAGTCAGAGAGATGTACGCATCCTGCGCATGACATGACGTCCATATGTCCGACGTGAAGTGCACAGTCCCTGAAGCTCGGGACATCTCTACCTCCACACAGCACCTGGCTGCCCTATAAAGAGAGGGCAAAACTGACCTGCTAATTGTGGTACGACTAGGAGGCATGTACCAGGTGGATACAGGTCCCTCACCCATCTCCTCCAGGGCTCTCTGCACCCTCAAGGTGATGCCTGGGGTCATGAAGGACAAGCCACTCATGTCCCCAAGGCTCACCCCGAGGGAAAGATCAGGCAACTTCTCCTTACGCCCCCATGCCTCGCTAGCAAAGGGAGCGACACGAGGGGCTGCCTGATCAACAGGCCCCACAGAAGTGCCAGCAAAGACCCCCTGCCTGACGCACCTTAGAAGGGGGCACCCCGGCAGCCGCCTCAATAAAGAGACCCTTTTGGATGCTCTTTATTGCACCACTCCGGCCAGAGTTCAGAGTCGTGGAAGGTCGACCCAAGACAGGCCTCTTCTCCACCCCTCCAGTTTTCTATTGGGCCTTTCCCCCAGGGCCCCTTGCCTGACATTCTTTCTTGCCACTCATGTCTGTGTTCCCTTGGACAAACTGTGTCTAATGTAAAAGACAAGGAAATTTGAGGCCCTGCCACTAACTGCCCCAACACCTGTTTCTAAGGAAACCTTGCTAGAAACTTATAAAACCTCCCACCAGCTACCTGTTTAGTTTTTTTAGATAGACCATAAGCTGACCTGACTTCTATGGAGTTTTCCTGTTCTCTGTCTTGTTTTTTTTTTTAACTTAAGGAACCTTTCTGTGCTAAGCCTAGCTAAGTTTAACTGGCCCTACCTAACCTACAGCAGAGCCTCTTGTGGCGCAGAGTGGTAAGGCAGCGATATGCTGTCTGAATCTGTCTGCCCATGAGGTTGGGAGTTCAATCCCAGCAGCCGGCTCAAGGTTGACTCAGCCTTCCATCCTTCCGAGGTCGGTAAAATGAGTACCCAGCTTGCTGGGGGGTAAACGGTGATGACTGGGGAAGGCACTGGCAAACCACCCCGTATTGAGTCTGCCAAGAAAACGCTAGAGGGCGTCACCCCAAGGGTCAGACATGACTCGGTGCTTGCACAGGGGATACCTTTACCTTTTTAACCTACAGCACGGAAAAATTAGAAAAAACCCTTTTTACAGGTTTAAAGTGATTTAAGCTACCTGAGTGTTATTAGCTAGGAGGGAGGCTGGAGCAGATGTGTGCACCAAGTCCCCACCTGATCTGCTAGGTAGAACCCCTAAACCTGGTGACCTCTAAATCAATTCCTGTCTCTACCAGGAAAGCTGGCCTTCAATAAGGCATAGCCCCTGCTGGTTTCAAGTTTTTTTAAACTATTAAGAAAGTACTATTTAGCCAAATCCCAATTCACTTTTATCTTATAAAAAACAATCCTATCTGGCTACTTAGGAAAGAAACTATTTATTCTAAAAAAAATAGTAGCACTTTATAATTTTCCCTAAAACTATGGGTTTTACTGCCTATTTAAAGGGTCACTCCTAATTGGGCACCCCAAGAAGAACGTAGCAATCCCCCCCCCCAGCAAACAGTCTCTAAAACACCAACCAGCTGCCAGCCACCCAGGGTAACACCCCAAAGGTGGCAACTGAGAAAAACTGGCCCTGCAAGGCCCTAACAGGTAACCAAACTAAAAACAATGACAATTCCCCCCCAAACTCAAATTAGCCCCCACCAAAAAACACCTACAACAACCAACCACCCAGCAGTCACCCAGGGCATGAAGCCCAAAGGTGGCAACTGAGCAAAACTGGGGGAAAAAAACACCACAACAATCAAATGCCCCCACAAACAACCAGCAACAATACAAATGCAAAATACAAAAGCTCCAAACTTCACCTAGCCCCCAAAATACTTTTAAACAACACTTAAAAACTACAAAACCACTACCAGTAAATTTTAAACGCCAAACAAATACAATTAAAACACAGTAAATTTAAAACACACAGTAAATTTATAAAAGCAAAATTCCCAATCCCCCCCAGGCCCCCACCCACAGAAACCCATAGGCACACTATTAAACTTTGGAGAAGAGGAGGGAGGGAGAGGGAGAAGAGGGAGGCAATAAAGACAAAAATAGAATAGAGAGAAAAGGGGAGGGGACCCTAAAGCAAACTATTAGATGTCTTCTCCAGTGATGTCTTCTTCATCTCTGCAGCAGCAGCAGGCAGGCAGGCAGGCAGCCAGCCGAAGCTCACAGTGAGCTCCAGCAAGCAGACCCTCGCTTTACGTAGCCTCCTGGGCAGACTACAGAAAGCAAGGGGATTTAAAAATAAAAGGTCTTCTGTGAGTGGCTAGAATGCTTGAGCTGAAAAGCTACAGGCATTAGAATCATAGAATCATAGAATCATAGAGTTGGAAGGGGCCATACAGGCCATATAGTCCAACCCCCTGCTCAACGCAGGATTAGCCCTAAGCATCCTGAAGCATCCAAGAAAAGTGTGTATCCAACCTTTGCTTGAAGACTGCCAGTGAGGGGGAGCTCACCACCTCCTTAGGCAGCCTATTCCACTGCTGAACTACTCTGACTGTGAAAAACTTTTTCCTGATATCTAGCCTATATCGTTGTACTTGAAGTTTAAACCCATTACTGCATGTCCTCTCCTCTGCAGCCAGCAGAAACAGCATCCTGCCCTCCTCCAAGTGACAACCTTTCCAATACTTAAAGAGGGCTATCATGTCCCCTCTCAACCTCCTTTTCTCCAGGCTGAACATTCCCAAGTCCCTCAACCTATCTTCATAGGGCTTGGTCCCTTGGCCCCAGATCATCTTCGTCGCTCTCCTCTGTACCCTTTCAATTTTATCAACGTCCTTCTTGAAGTGAGGCCTCCAAAACTGCACACAGTACTCCAAGTGTGGTCTGACCAGTGCCGTATACAATGGGACTATGACATCTTGTGATTTTGATGATGAGCTCAGACAACTGAGAGCACGTGGAGAGAGCTACTGGGGAGAGTTGCTGCTGACCAGGTGAGGCTATTGTGCTGCCTGGGCGAGGTGATTGCTGGGTAATTGTTGGGAGGCTTAAAAAGGGCTGCTCCTCGCCAGAGGCGCGAGCCTTTGGCGCGAGCCGAAGAGCGAAGGGCGAGAGACAAGGGCTCTTGGCCTGTGGCTCTTAGCCTGGGGTTCTTGGCTGAGCAATTAGAATCAGTAG
Organism: Paroedura picta; assembly: GCF_049243985.1. Taxonomy (NCBI): domain Eukaryota; kingdom Metazoa; phylum Chordata; class Lepidosauria; order Squamata; family Gekkonidae; genus Paroedura; species Paroedura picta. Next base: position 119,702,617 of record NC_135374.1, on the reverse strand, counting down.
ATTATATTTCCCTAGTACATGCACTGCCTAGACATTACAATGGAACTCCAGGACACTCATCCCATCATCTGCAACGAGTGTGACATGATTGCCTTCCTCCCAGAAGACAAGATGGACTACAGCTGCCCCAAGTGTAAGCTGGTAAGACTTTTGGAGGAAAAGATTAGGGGATTAGAAAACAGAATTATTACTCTGACCCAAAGTAAGGAAGGGGAGGAGTTCATAGACCAGAGCCCTGCAACTCGGAATAAAGACAATACAACTAGTCCTGAAGAGGATAAGGAGATTGACCACAATAGGGAGCCTCTGCAGACAGTTCGGAAAAAGACTCAACGGCGAAGAGCGAGACAGTTCTCAGGGCCTTTGGAGCTCCAGAATAGATTTCAGGCCCTTGCAGAGGAGGTGCAAGGGTCAACGAGGGAAGACGTCCCAAAACAAAGTCCAAGACAAAGGGAAGAGGCCACGGGGACAGAAGGAAATGGAGTTGAGAAGAAAAAAAAAAGGAGAGTACTGGTAATTGGAGACTCCCTGCTAAGAGGAATGGATCGCCATGTGGCTGGGCCTGACCCCCTAACCCGAGAGGTGTGTTGCTTGCCAGGGGCGAAAATTAAAGATGTTTCAGAACGGCTGCCCAAACTCCTCAAATCTACAGATCGCTACCCATTTGTGAAGATAATGGAGCAGATATTAAAGGGAGCGATCTGCAAACATCTGGAGGACAATTTGGTGATCCAAGGAAGTCAGCATGGATTTGTCTCCAACAGGTCCTGCCAGACCAACCTGGTTTTTTGACCAAGTAACAGGTTTGCTGGATCGGGGAAATTCGGTTGATGTCATTTACTTGGATTTTAGTAAAGCTTTTGACAAGGTTCCCCATGATGTTCTGATGGATAAATTGAAGGACTGCAATCTGGATTTTCAGATAGTCAGGTGGATAGGGAATTGGTTAGAGAACCGCACTCAAAGAGTTGTTGTCAATGGTTTGAGTGCGGTTCTCTAACCAATTCCCTATCCACCTAACTATCTGAAAATACCTGTTGGAGACAAATCCATGCTGACTTCCTTGGATCACCAAATTGTCCTCCAGATGTTTGCAGATTGCTCCCTTTAATATCTGCTCCATTATCTTCCACACAACAGAGGTCAGACTCACTGGTCTGTAGTTTCCCGGGTCATCCTTCCTCCCTTTTTTGAAGATTGGAATAAAGTTTGCTCTTTTCCAGTCCTCCGGAACATCTCCAGTCCTTAAAGAGGTTCCGAAGATGATGGACAAGGGCTGTGCAAGTTCTCTGGAAAGTTCTTTGAGTACTCTCGGGTGCATTTCATCCGGACCAGGGGATTAGAACTCATCCAGTGCAGCTAAATGTCTCTCGACAACCTCTCTATCCATGTTAACCTGCCACCCAGACACTATCCTTTGGCTACAGCCATCTCTAGATGTGCCTAAATACTTTGACCTGTGGGAAAAAAACAGATGTAAAATAGGCACTAAGCCTTTCTGCTTTCTCTGCATCTTTCGTTAGAGTTTGTCCGTCCACACCCAACAGTGGGCCTATTGTCTCCTTTACTTTACGTTTGCTCCTCACATAACTGAAAAATCTTTTCTTGTTACAATGTGCTTCCCTGGCCAATCTTAGCTCACTCTCAGCTTTGGCCTTTCTGATGATTGATCTACAGTGCCTAGTAACCTGTAGGTACTCTTCTTTAGAGTTCTGTCCTTCCCTCCATTTCCTGAACATTTTCCTTTTCTTTCTTAGTCCTCTTGAAGTTCTCTGTTCATCCAAATAGGCTTCTTAGAGCTCCTGCAGTGTTTTCGTCTTTCTGGGATAGTCATTGATTGAGCATGCAATAGCTCTTGTTTGAGTAGCGCCCACCCTTCACATGCTCCCTTCCCTTCCAGAATTCTCGTCCATGTTATGACACTCATCATGTCTCTGAGTTTATTAAAGTTTGCCTTACGAAAATCCAACATCCGCGTCTGGCTACAAGCTTCCTTGGCTCCCCATCTCAAAAGGAATTCTATGAGGACATGGTCACTTCCCCCTAGGGTCCCCACCTCCTTCACCTCATCCACCAACTCTTGCCTGTTGGTCAGCATTAAGTCCAGTATGGCTGAACCTCTTGTGGGTTCATCTACCATTTGATAAATGAAATTGTCAGCCAGGCAGGTCAGAAAGTTGCATGACTGAGGACGCTTCGCAGAGTTTGTTTCCCAGCACACATCTGGGAAATTGAAGTCACCCATGATGACAAGGTCCTGCCGCTTGGATATTTTCTCAAGCTGCTCACAAAGTGCAGCATCCACATCCTCTCGTTGGTCAGGTGGTCGGTAGCAGACACCAACCACCACCCTGTTTGTTTTCCCCTCGCTTATTTTCACCCAGAGGCTTTCCACTGTAGATATGCTCTCCTTCACTAGAATTTCCTGACAGGTAAGCCCTTTCCTCACATACAGTGCCACTCCTCCACCTCTTCGATCTATTCTGTTTTTTTCTGAACAGTTCATATCCATCCACCATTACATTCCAGTCATGAGAATCATTCCACCAAGTTTCTGTGATGCCTACTAGATCATACCTTTCCATCAGCATGAGAAGTTCCAGCTCTTCCTTTTTATTGCCCATGCTTCGGGCGTTAGTATAAAGACATCTGAATCCTTTTACTTTTGGTTCCCTATGAGCTGGCCTTGCCGGTTGGGCTGCCTCCGATCGTTTTCCTTCCATACACTCCCTATGTTGATCGTCTCCTTCCCCTAGTGGCTTTAGTTTAAAGCTCTCCTGATGAATCTCCCCAGTTTCCTGCCAAACACATTCTTCCCCAGTTTCGATAAGTGCAGTCCATCAGGTGCTAGTAGGCCTTCCTCAAGAAAGCCTATCCCATGGTCCCAGAAACCAAATCTCTCCTGCCGACACCAACTACGCAGCCAGTGATTCACCTCCATTATCTTCCTATCCCGATGCATTCCTCTTCCCTTGACAGGCAAGATTGAAGAGAATACCACTTGTGCCCCCATTTGCTTGAGCTTCCTCCCCAGATCTTGATAGTCTTTTTTAATAGGAGTGATGGTATTCAGGGACATGTCATTCGTTCCCACATGGACCATCACAAATGGGTAGCAATCCGTAGATTTGAGGAGTTTGGGCAGCGTTTCTGAAACATCTTTAATTTTTGCCCCTGGCAAGCAACATACCTCTCGGTTTAGGGGGTCGGGTCCAGCCACATGGCGATCCATTCCTCTTAGCAGGGAGTCTCCAATTACCAGTACTCTCCTTTTTTTTTTCTTCTCAACTCCAATTCCTTCTGTCCCCGTGGCCTCTTCCCTTTGTCTTAGAGTTTGTTTTGGGACCTCTTCCCTTGTTGACCCTTGCACCTCCTCTGCAAGGGCCTGAAATCTATTCTGGAGCTCCAAAGGCCTGAGAACTGTCTCGCCCTTCGCTGTTCAGTCTTTTTCCGAACTGCCTGCAGAGGCTCTCTATTGTGGTCAATCTCCTTATCCTCTTCAGGACTGGTTGTATTCTCTTTATTCTAAGATGCAGAGCTCTGGACTATGAACTCCTCCCCTTTCTTACTTTGGGTCAGAGTAATAATTCTATTTTCTAGTCCCCTAATCTTTTCCTCCAACAGTCTTACCAGCTTACACTTGGGGCAGCTGTAGTCCATCTTGTCTTCTGGGAGGAAGGCAATCATGTCACACTCACTGCAGATGATGGGATGAGTGTCCTGGAGGTCCATTGGAATGTCTAGGCAGTGGAAGTACTAGGGAAATATAATCTACTGATATAATTCTTATTGGCCACTCACTCCCCCCTGCCCCCGTTGCCATTTTTGGTGGGAAAAACAGAAAAAAACCCAACAGAAGGCAGCCAGAGTCTGCAGGCAACGGCTGCCTGCCTCTCACTCGGCCAAATTGATTTGGATCCGTTTAACCCTACAGGGGCCCCAATTCGGACTATTTCCGCTTTGGAAACATCCGAATCGGGCCCGATTTTGGCGATTTGGCCAAATCCGAACCCGAATCACCCATGCCTATTCCCAACCATAGTCTGCATCACTTTTGGGGGTTCTAAAACCTGAAGAATGTTTCAGGGGTTTCTCAATGGTAAACAGTTAAGAAAGGCTGATCTAATTCATACACTTTCCCCCTCTTCATACATGTGCTCATTAGGCAAACAAGGAACTGCCCTGGAGAGTTCTAGCTCCATGTCTGCTAATGTGAATAGATGTTGTCCTGGAACAGCAGCTACTGCTGAACAGTAATAGTTATTCTGCTGGTGCCTCATTATTTGCAAGTTCCTTTGTCTTTTTCAATAACTTATGAAATATAATCATGTATTCTGGCATAGTTTCTCCTTATTATTCTTCAGCAGGAGTAGAATGTGTAGTAATCTAATTATTTCTACTAGGTGGATGTTGATCTGTATAACTTTTTAAAACAAGTGGTCATACAGATGGTGATGTCATCTCATTTTCAAAGGGCTGTGGTTGCAAAAAAAATGATATTCTACAGAAAAGTCAAGACATTGAATGGTGATACAATGTAATAAAAGAAGATGGCCGAGCAATAGCTACATTAATGGATTGCAGCAAAAAAGAGCAGCAAGCCTTGTGACATCTTAAAGTCTAGCTAATATTCAGGGGCCTAATCATTTTTGAGGCAAAATTCTCTTTGGCTATTGGCCTGAATTCATTGCCTGGCATTGGTCACTCCACTAAGCAAAGTGTGAAGTCCTGCTCCATCCGAAAGCTTCTTCTTCTAGCTCAAGTGGTTCTTTATCCAAAGAGACTCCAGAGAGCCTGTGCAGGTCTCCTCCAACTCGGCTCTTCTTCCAAAGTAGAAGTCTTCCAAGGAGCCCTATTCCAACTGAAGTCTCTCTTCCTACAATAGAAGAACTCTTCAGGGACATAATCCCAGAATCACAGAATCAGAGAGTTGGAAGAGGCCATACAGGCCATCTAGTCCAACCCCCTGCTCAACGTAGGATCAGCCCAAAGCATCCTAAAGCATCCAAGAAAAGTGTGTATCCAACCTTTGCTTGAAGACTGCCAGTGAGGGGGAGTTCACCACCTCCTTAGGCAGCCTGTTCCACTGCTGAACTACTCTGACTGTGAAATTTTTTTTCCTGATATCGAGCCTATATTGTTGTACTTGTAGTTTAAACCCATTACTGCGCGTCCTTTCCTCTGCAGCCAACGGAAACAGCATCCTGCCCTCCTCTAAGTGACGACGTTTCAAATACTTAAAGAGGGCTATCATGTCCCCTCTCAGCCTCCTTTTCTCCAGGCTGAACATTCCTAAGTCCTTCAACCGATCTTCATAGGGCTTGGTCCCTTGGCCCCAGATCATCCTCGTCGCTCTCCTCTGTACCCTTTCAATTTTATCTATGTCCTCCTTGAAGTGAGGCCTCCAGAACTGCACACAGTACTCCAGGTGTGGTCTGACCAGTGCCGTATACAATGGGACTATGACATCTTGTGATTTTGATGTGATGCCCCTGATGATACAGCCCAAAATGGTATTTGCCTTTATTATTATTATTATTATTATTATTATTATTATTATTATTATTATTATTATTATTATTATTATTATTATTAATTGGATTTATTTCCCGCCACTCCCCGTAGGCTTGTGACGGGTCACAACAGTCCTATCCCCATTAAAATACCCATTAAAAGACTTTAAAACAATCCACACATGGCGGAACTTATTATTCCCACCCCTGCTATCAGAGTGGCAGGGAGGGTGGGGAGGAGATGCTAGGTCTGTGGGGGGGGGGAATGTTGGCACTCATTCGCTGACCCCGGCCTCAACCAAAAACCTGGTGGAAGAACTCCGTCTTGCAGGCCCTGCGGAAAGCTGGTAAATCCTGCAGGGCCCGCAGCTCATCCGGGAGCTCATTCCACCAGGTAGGGGCCAGGACCGAAAAGGCCCTGGCCCTGGTCGAGGCCAGGCGCGCTTCTCTAGGGCCAGGAACGATCAGGAGATTCGCCCCCACTGAGCGTAAAGCCCTGCGGGGGATATAGGGCGGTAGGCGGTCCCTCAGGTATGTGGGTCCCAACCCTCATATAGCCTTAAAGTTCAAAACCAGAACCTTGAACCTGATCCGGGCAGCAATTGGCAACCAATGCAGCTTCCTCAGCACAGGCTGGATATGGGCCCTCCAAGGTGTACCAGTGAGGACCCGAGCAGCTGCGTTTTGCACTAGCTGGAGTTTCCAGATCAGAGACAAGGGTAGGCCGGCGTAGAGCGAGTTACAGAAATTTATTCTGGAGGTGACTGTCGCATGGATCACTGTAGCCAAGTGGTCAGGGGACAGGTAGGGCGCTAGTAGTTGGGCCTGGCAAAGATAGAAAAATGCCTGACCCGCTACTTTCTTGACCTGAGCCTCCATAGTCAGGGAGGTATCAATGGTCACCCCCAAATTCCTGGCCTGGGGCGCAATAGTAAGTTGTGTTCCTGCCAGGGTGGGTAAGCGTGCTGCCTGGTCCTGCCCTCTGCCTCCCAGCCACAGGACCTCCGTTTTGGAGGGGTTGAGTTTCAGGCGACTCTGCTCGAACCATTCAGTCACTGCTTCCAAACATCTGGCAAATGGTTCCAGGAGGGAGTCTGGGTGGCCGTCCATGAGGAGATAGAGCTGGGTGTCATCAGCGTACTGGTGGCAACCCAGCCCAAAGCTCCATACCAGTTGGGCCAGAGGGCGCATAAAGATGTTGAATAACGTGGGGGAGAGGACTGCGCCCTGCGGTACCCCACAGGGGAGTCCGTAGGGACGCAAGAACTCTTCCCCCACCGCAACCCTCTGGGTCCAGTTCTGGAGAAAGGAGCTTATCCAGCGCAAGGCTGTGCTCCGTATCCCCATGCCGACGAGGTGATGGATCAGAAGGTCGTGAACTTTACCACTGCATCACACTGCCTGCTCATGTTTAGTTTACAATCCACAAGTACCCCAAGGTCTCGTTCACACATAGTGTTACCTAAAAGTGTATCCCCCATCCAGTAGGCATGCTTTTCACTTTATTAAATTGCATCTTGTTCTCATTTTCCCATTGTGTTCAGATCTCATTGAACTCTGTCTCTATCTTCCGGAGTATTTGCCAGTCCTCCCAATTTGGTGTCATCTGCAAACTTGATGAGTAGTCCATCCACCCCCTCATCTAGATCATTAATAAATATGTTAAAAAGTACCGGGCCGAGCACCGAGCCCTGAGGTACCCTGCTACTCACCTCTCTCCAGTCTGATGAAACACCATTGACAACAACTCATTGAGTGCGGTTCTCTAACCAATTCCCTATCCACCTAACTATCTGAAAATCCAGATTGCAGTCCTTCAATTTATCCATCAGAACATCATGGGGAACCTTATCAAAAGCTTTACTAAAATCCAAGTAAACGACATCAACTGAATTTCCACGATCCAACAAACCTGTTACTTGATCAAAAAGGAAACCAGGTTGGTCTGGCAGGACCTGTTGGAGACCAATCCATGCTGATTTCCTTGGATCACCAAATTGTCCTCCAGATATTTGCAGATCGCTCCCTTTAATATCTGCTCCATTATCTTCCCCACAACAGAGGTCAGACTCACTGGTCTGTAGTTTCCCGGGTCATCCTTCCTCCCTTTTTTGAAGATTGGAATAACGTTTGCTCTCTTCCAGTCCTCCGGGACATCTCCAGTCCTTAAAGAGGTTCCGAAGATGATGGACAAGGGCTGTGCAAGTTCTCTGGAAAGTTCTTTGAGTACTCTTGGGTGCATTTCATCCGGACCAGGGGATTTGAACTCATCCAGTGCAGCTAAATGCCTCTCGACAACCTCTCTTCCTTATACCGAGGGAGGCTTCATCCAGTGGAAGTGGCTCTTCTTTCAGTAGAAGAATCCTACAAGGAACCTGATTCTAGACTTAAGGAACTCTATTCCAACTGGTAGTTCTTTCTCCTTTGGAGAAATCAGTCTAGAATGCTGCCTTCTGCCTAAGAAACCTTCTTTCTAAAGGTTGAGCTTTTGCCCAGCAGGGGTTTTGATTGGCTTTGTAGATTAAAAATGTTAATCTGCCTGAAATATTGATGAGTTACTATTAGACGTATTCATAAGCACCATCTCTGCCTTTTGTGATTGACTCTACCTCCTGCAATAGCCATTTTATGATTGACTCCACCTATAGTGGCAGTAATTTCATGGTTGTACCTGTGAAGTTCAGTCGATTAGTCCCAATAAGTGGTCTTCATTGAATGAAAATCTCTTCATTGAAGGAACTGTGAACTGAATATCATGTGGCTCTTGCTAAGACTAAAGATCCTACCTCTATCCTACCCCCTTACCTATCCCCTACCTAGCACTTTGGACACAAAGTAAGATGACCAGATTTTAACATTGGTAAAACAGGACACCGGTGACTGGGGGGGGGGGGTTGTTGATTAAAAATTCGGTTTATATGGAGGATCAAAAAGTTTCATAGAACGCATAGAACATAAAAATAGTATTGTAATATATATATACTAGTTTCAAAGCCCATTTCTAAAAATGGGCCTTGAAAGGGGAGAAGGGGGAAGGGGAAAGGAGAGAGGAGGGCCCCCGGCAGCTTACCTCTTAGTCCGGGCGGGTCCGCAGCTTGCAGAGGCCGGGCCATTGGGCAGGTGCGCAGGCCGCTCCGGACAGCGGTGGACGTTCGCAAAGCCTTCTTGCGGGGAGCCCCTGGCATCCGCGCTCCGCGCGACTGCCAGGGGCTCCCTCAGGCAGCGGCCTGATGCGGTGAGAGGCGCTTTGCGCCTCTTGCCGCATCAGGTCGCGGGCTCCCTTGCGGCCGGCCTGACGCGTCAGAGGCACTTCGCGCTTCCGACGTGCCAGGCCAGCGGCAAAGGGAGCAACTGCGAGCCACGCGCAGCACAGCTCGCAGTTGCTGGGGCTGGGAATCGGAGGGACCAATCGGCAGGCGCTGCGCGCCTGCCGATTGGTCCCTCCAATTGTCTGTCCGGAGGAAGGGTCCAATCTGGACCCTTCCTCATCACAGACACATCCCGCCCTAGAACCCCTTAGCCTTTTATTTAGTCCGTGGCACCCGCGGCGCCACCGGCGGTTTAAAGATTTTAATTTCAACATAAGTACAATTTGCCAGGTACCCTCAGATGTCCCTCCAAAAGTGGCACAATCTGGTCACCTTAACACAAAGGCATTTTCTTGGCCAAATGGCTGGGACAGATGCAGGCATGGCAAAATCCCAAAGACAATGGGAAAGATAGTCATTCTCACAGCTTCAAACACAGGGCCCCTCCTTAGCTAGCTACATTCACACCTGTTCTAATCAATCAGCAGAGGATAAAAGGATGCTTAGGATGCTTAGGGCTGATCCTGCATTGAGCAGGGGGTTGGACTAGTTGGCCTGTATGGCCCCTTCCAACTCTATGATTCTATGATTCTAAAATGCTCTTATAGGATCAAAGACTACAGTGATATGCAGATAGGACAGGAAACAACCCATGGCAAGGCAGGTCAAGCAGCACAAGCAATAGAAGGTAAAAGCACAAAATATGGTTATGACATCAGAACAGTTCATGTCATGTCAGGTAAAGCAAAACAAGTAATACATGGCATAGCATATGGTTTTGACAGTGCCCAGTGCCCTGTGTCAAATTCCATTGGTATCCTCAGGTTCAAAAACCTTTTGTGCCCTTGCTGTAGGAACTTTCTTAAAGGAACTTTCTTAAAGACCAATGTAGGATATCACTTATTTTCCTGATGGGTGGATGCTCTACACCTCTACCAGGTGCTCTACAAAAAGGGAAAGAATTTAAAAAATAATGAAGTAATGTCAGAAAGTCAAGCAACGGAAGAAACAGCAGTTGGTATCTTGTAGTATTGTGCAGACACAAAGTAATACAACCCCCCCCCCCCCCAATAACCATGTAATCAACATGGGCATGATACAGTCCTGACAGTCATTAATAATTAATAGGAATTGTGCAAACTAAATTTTCCAATCATAAAAGGACTTTCCCCCCATTGGGACAGAACACAGTGTCCTGTTCAGTCGTTATATGTTAAAAACTAGATTTAAAGTCCATTGTACTTGTAAATACAACAGGCACTTGGTGTGCTTTTGGGGCCGGAAGGAAGGCATCCTTCCCGATCCTGACAGCGGCGTGGCCTTCCCCCCAGGGCCAGAAGCAGCAGGTTCGAGGAGGCTACAGGTGTGCTTTTGGGCCTGTGGGGTAGGCCTCCTTCCCCCCTACCCCCGGGGAGTGTGGAAGAGGACTGACCTTTGGGAATTATGGCATAGTGGTTACAGATGAGCTTTCCAGAGCCATGTCTTCAGATATGTGAAGGGAAAATCAGACTGGAGACTCTTCTTAGGGGGAGCTTATATGGCAACCAATTCCTCCCAGTTCTGTATCATTTCGCTTCTTGTGTGAATTAGGCCACAGACACCGAAATGGCTCCCTGCCCTAACACACATGGGGTAGTCACAGTGCACAGCTGTCCGTCCTGCTCCTTCTGTCTCCATTTTTTCATTGTTGATAAAATGTTATGTGCCCACATGCTTCTTTCATGATTGCTCCTTAGAAGAAGAACTGGATTTTTGTACCCTGTTGTTTACTACCCAAAGGAGTCTCAAAGCGGTTTACAAACACCTTTTCCCTTCGTCTCCCCACAATAGTCAACCTGTGAGGGATATGGGGCTGTGAGAGGTCTGAGAGACCTGGGAATGGACCACAGTGACCCAGCAGGCCTCAGGTGTCTCAAAGCATTTTCCAATCGTCTACCCTTCCTTTCCCCATAGCAGACTCCCCATGAGGGAGGTGGGGTAGAGAGCCTCACATGGAAGCTGGCAACCCTAAGAGGAAGTCTCTCTGTGCACAGCAGTCTTGACCTTAGAAAGGTTTTTATACTGGTTTTTATTTGCCAGGCCAAGGTTGAAAAAAGTCAATTTAGTTCCGGTGTCTCTCCAGCCTTACTTGTTCACTATTTACAGTTTCAGGCTGTAAATATTCTTTATTTAGATCTTCCTGCACTCTCCAGACTCACAGCTAAGGGCTGGCCATAGCCCATAGCCCAGGAGGGACACACCTGTACCACTCACTGCCAACTGCAGCCTGCAAGCCCCTACCATAGTATTTAGAGCAGGGGTAGTCAAATTCCCATGCTCGTGGGAATCTGGAGGGCTGCAGTTTGACTACCCCTGATCTAGAGTATAATGATCAGCTCTGAAGGCAAAAATGGCTCCTTTGAAGGCTGGACTCTGAGGCATTGTACAATTTTTAAGGTCCATCTCTAAAACTCCAGGGAAGCCAACCTCCAGGTGTGGCCTGGAGAGCTCCTGGAATTACAGCTCATCTGCATAGTATAAAGATCAGCTCCCCAGGCAAAAAGGGCTACTTTGGACAGGGTTCTGGTAGAGAAGAAACATTTAAGGCCTCCCACACAGGTTGTTGTTGAAGTGAAAGTCTTGAGGCCTACTACACAGGGTTGTCATGCAGTTGAAACAGGAGACAAAAGAACCTCCGCAATAGTATCCAGTTTCATCTGCAAAATAACGCTGTCCAGTGGGCCTCAAATCTGTAGAGAGTTGCGAAGAAGAAATACACATGGCTTGGCTGTTTCTAATCCCCAGCCACAGCAGTATTTTAAGTGAGAAGGGGCTTTTCTGTGGCCTCCCTGTCAGCCAGCTGTTTGGCAGGAGGAGAAAGCTCCTCGCCCTCAAAAGGAATGATCTCACCCATGCCCTCAGACTCCCCTGCATTGCTCTTGGAAATGCCTCCCTCTCCTCAGTCAGGGCCTGTCAGAGCAGCAGGCCTGAAAGGAGAGGGAGGGAGAGCGCTCTCCAGCCTCCTGCCAGCTCTGTCAGGATTCTGAGGCAATTTATAGTTGGACATGACAGTTAGAACAGCCTTGGAGTGAAAAGGGCTGGTGCAGCCTCCGTTCTCATCCCCCATGGCAGCCCTACTGACCTCCTCTCCCTGCGGGTGGTCAGGGTGCTGCAGACTGGCAGCAATGTCTCTAGATTGCCCCTGGGTGGGCTGGCTTGGAGGCACTTTGCATCACCCGACTGGATGGAACTGGTCTGTCCTGGTGAGGGGACAATCAGAAGTCGCTTTGTGCCTTCTACCTGGCCTCTCACCTGGACCGGCACTGCCCACTCTCCGCCCACTTACCCCTTAGCCTTTTATGTTTATACAGCGATAGCTGTATAAAGATAGGGATGTGCACAAAAACCATTGAGAGGGAGTTATTTCGAGTCTATTGGAAATTCCCCTACACACACACGGACACACCATCAATGTTGGTATACCTGGAAAACCCTGCGTATTTTGTATCCATAAGTTTTTGGAAAGCCCAAATACACATTTGTGTGTGTACACACATACACATGCACACACGCATGTACATATAGTTCCCTTCCACCACATCTGTTTAAACTGAGCTGAAAAGGGAGGCAGCCACAGCCCAAACAAGTCAGAACTGTCAGCTTTGAAGTGGAAGGGAATTAAATGGCTTGCAGATGTTTTACCCTTATACATGCATGTCCACTCTGAGGCTGAATCACTGACAGCTTTTTAAACTGTCAGGATTAGTGCCTGACCCTGCCATGGGTTGGCCTGGGTTTCTCCATGTTTGCTTAACTTGTGTTTTACCTTTCTTGCTTGGGCCTCTTTATAACCCAGGTCCCATATATTATGCCTGCATGTCTGAAATCGAAACTATTTTGCTGTAGCCTGTTATCTCAAAGAGCTGTGAATTATTTGTCTTTTGAACCGGCCAGCCGGGCCTGCTTTTTGTTACCAAAGCATTTATCTTGTCCGGAGATGCCCAAGGATGTGTAAGAAGTAACACTTTGGTTTATAGCACCTGGTATTCCTCTCCCCCCTCCCTTGGGAACCTTCAAGGTTTAGGCGGGAGATTTCTATTGAAAAGGGGTGGCAAATGTGGTTTCAGGCAGAATTGACTTTTCTAGCTTAGGTGTCTGAAGTAACTTCTCAATAAACGCTTTCTTCTAAAGAAGCTTGTTGGGAGTTCTTGCTACACTTGACATTAAGTCAATACTCACAACACCTTTCGCCTGAAATCATGCAGGACGAAGGTAACCTTTATAGTGAGCAGGAAGATGAGGGAGACCTGTATGCGGATGACACTCAGGATGACTTTGCCGCCTCGGGCTCCTTTGGCTCGGGGATGGCGAAGGTCCTGAGTGACTCTACCCCAGGGCCCTCAGAGTTCCTGGAACGGCACGTTACAGACCGCAGGCGATTGTCCAAGTACGACCACCTGATGGGCGATGAACTGTGGCCCGAAAAACTGCCCGTGGGGGTGCCAGACCATGGGACGGCGGCGGCACTGGAGGTGCAGGAGCTACAGTTGCAGATGAGCCGTGTGGGTGATTGGCTGCACTCGGTGTCTGGCGAATTGGGGCTGGAGTCCCAGCGTGAGGCGAGGCGCCTCCTATGGGATTTACAGGCAGCCGCCAGACGGCTGGGAGGTTGGCGATCCTCGGGGAGTCACTCAACCCTTCGAGAACACATGGCGACATTTGCAGGTTGGGCAACTGGAACAGGGACCGGAACCATTGTCCCGGGGGCGGCTGAGGCCGTGGCCCACTCTTCGGGAGAAGAGGAGGATGCTGGTGACCAGGGAGAAGCGGCAGCAGGGGGTGGAGAAGAACCCCCAGCGGGCGCACCCGAAGGGGACCAGGCTGGTGCTGGCAGAGCCGGGGCAGCTCAGGGAGCGGGAGCAGCAGCGGTAGCTGGAGCTGGCGCGGCGGCGGCCGCAGGAGCAGGACGTGGAGCGCGCCCTCGACCCAGGGGAGCGAGGCAGCCGAGGGGCGGCTCAGGATTGGGCCAATGCCCCACCAGGTCGACTGCCCCCACAACTACGAGGAGCCGAGATCCGTAGATCCTACAAGTTTAAAACTCGATTCACTGGGGACCCGTCTGCTTTCCCAGGGTTCCTGGTCCACCTCCAAGCCTACATGATGGATGTGGGATTCACCTTTCAGGATGATGCCGAACGCATTCGATTCGTGGGTGACTGCTTGGATGGTGAGGCAGCGAAATGGTTCATCGACCTCTACCGTTACAACCCCAGGGCGGTGAGGAACTACGACCGCTTCATGAGAACGATGCGCCTGATGTACGTGGACCCATTCGAGCACGAAACAGCGGAGAAAAAGCTCAAGGCAATCAAACAAGGGTCGATGTCGGTGGCAGAGTACTCCTGGGAGTTCCGGAAGCTGTCAGCCTTGCTACTGGAGTGGACCGAACCCCAGCGAGTGCACGCTTTCTGAGAAGGGCTGTCTGGGAACTTGGCCCACAAGTGCCTGCACCTGGACAACCCGGCAACAGTGATGGGCTGGGTGCATCTGGCCGGGGAAATGGAGCATCGCCTGATGCTGGCCGGAGTTTTAGGTGGGGGGAAGGAGAAGGTGGCAGTGAAGACTTCACCTCACAAGAAACCAAAGCCAAAGGGAAAAGTGGATTCCAGCGAGCGGGCACGCCGACGTGAGAAGGGGTTGTGCCTGGGCTGGGGCCAAGCCGGGCATTTCCTTGCTCAGTGCCCGACGAAGATGGCCGGGACAACCACAACCGATGCCAAGCCGGAGGGAGGCGCCTCCACCCGTAGCGCAGCAACTAAGAAGCCAGCACCCAAGAAAGTTGTCCGGTTGCTCCTGGCTCCAGCGGGCGCCATGCCTGCCACTGCGGATTCCAGTGACAGCGGCCCAGGGAGGGCACGAACTCCAGCGAGCAGTTGGGAAACGACCTGCTGTAAACGCGCCCTGCCAGCAGGGCCCGGCCAGGGGCAAACGTTCGGTGAGTGACTCTCCCTTGGTACTTTTGCCGGCCATCCTCACTGAGCCTAACTCGGGGAAGCAGGTGGGAGTGCAATGCATCCTGGACTCGGGCTGCACCAAAACACTGGTGAGCCCTTTGATGGCCGAGACTTTAGGGGTGGGAAAGCAGCCTTTAGGGGAACCGATGCCCATTGCCCAATTGGATGGGAAATGTGCCCCAGGGGGGGAGGCCACTGCCAAGACGCTCCCCATAGATCTGGACATTGACAAACATTGGGAGCAGATACAACCGCTGGTGGCTCCCAGATCGGCGTTCCCATGTGTGTTGGGGTTGGATTGGTTACGAGAGCACGACTCCACCGTAAAATGGAAAACGGGAACAGTGAAATTCTCGGCGCCTGGGTGTAAGCGACACCGACGTCCCGAGCCACCGGGGGGAGGGTCCGTCACCGCCGCAATTGCGGAGGTGGGGGAACCTGGACTCCCTGCGGAGTATCGAGACTTTGAGGATGTGTTCGCGGAGGCTGAGTGCAATCAGCTGCCTCCCCACCGTAAGACTGATTGTGCGATTGAGCTCAAGAAAGGGGAGCCGCTCCCAAAAGCCAAGCTCTATTCTATGAGTCTCGTGAGATGAAGGAGCTCAGGGAGTTCCTGGATAAAAACTTGCCCCGGGGCTTTATCCGGCCTGCCACCTCCCCACTGGCCGCCCCGGTCCTTTTTGTGAAAAAGAAGGACGGTTCCTTGCGCCTCTGCACTGACTACCATGGGTTGAACGCTGTTTCTACCTGCAACGCCAGCCCTTGCCTTTGATCAAGTATCTGTTGGGACATTTGGGGAGGGCAAGGATTTTCACCAAATTGGATTTGCGGGAGGCCTATTACCAGGTCCGCATAAAGAAGGGGCATGAATATTTAACGGCATTTAACACCCCCCTTGGACAGTTAGAATACACCGTCATGCCGTTCGGCCTCGCCGGCGCTCTTGGTATGTTCATGAACATGATTAATGAAATAATGCATGACTTGTTGTATCAAGGGGTCCTGGTGTACATTGATGATATTCTGGTGTATTCTGACGACCAGGCCGAGCATGTGGCCCTGGTCCGGGAAGTGATGCGTCAACTCCGGAAGCACCAGTTGTTTGCCAAACTGTCTAAGTGCGAGTTCCACTGCGTCTCGGTGGAGTTTCTGGTATTCCGGGTGTCCAGCGGGGGAATTGAGATGGATCAGGGGAAAGTGAAAGACCTGCTGGCATGGGAACCGCCCAAGACGCGCAGGCAACTCCAAAGATTCTTGGGGTTCGCTAATTTTTACAGAACGTTTATCCCCAATTTTGTGAGGGTGGTCCTCCCCTTAACGGACTTGCTAAAAACCAAGGAGGGAGGAAAAGCGGCAACGCGGCCCGGGGCCACTTTAAAATGGTCCCCGCTCTGCCAGGGGGCTTTTGAAAAACTGAAGGAACTCTTTACATCAGAGCCCGTACTGGCCCTTGCGGACCCCACCAAGCAGACCCCACCAAGCAGTTCACAGTGCAAGTGGACTCTTCGGAAGTGGCCATGGGTGCGGTGATCCTCCAGGAAGGGGGGGACGGGAAGCTGCACCCTATTGCTTATTTGTCAAAAAAGTTTTCTGATCCTGAACGGAATTGGGCGATCTGGGAAAAGGAGGCTGCAGCTGTGAAACTGGCCCTAGCCACTTGGAGACATTGGTTGGAGGGGTCAGCGGTCCCGTTCGTGGTTTGGACGGATCATAAAAATTTGCAGGCTCTCAAGCAGCCCCGCTCTCTGTCCGCCAAACAAATGCGGTGGGCGGAGTTTTTCTCCCGGTTCGACTTCACACTCAAACATCTGCCGGGGAAACTGAACTTTCTGGCTAATGCTCTGTCGCGCCTCCCCCAGTACAACAGCAAGCGCGACCCATTGGTGGACATGGTGTTCACGCCCGCCCAGTTGGGGCTGGCAGCGATGACACGCAGCAAGGCGAAGGGAGGGATTCCCGTCCCTGGAGGGTGGGTCCAGAAGGAGGTCCTAAAGGACGTGGAATTCGAGACGCTGAGCTCCTCCTTGGTCGAGAAGGGGGGCCTGTTTTTCAAAGATGACCGGATTTACGTCCCTACATTGGCGCGGGGGGAAGTTTTGAAATTGTGCCATGACTCTAAATCAGCAGGGCACTTTGGTTTTGTCAAAACTCTGCATTTGATCCGGCAGGGCACTTTGGTTTTGTCAAAACTCTGCATTTGATCTGGTGGCACTATTGGTGGCCCTCTATGCGGGGGGATGTGGAGAAATACGTGCAGGGATGTCCTACTTGTCTCACCTCCAAACCCATGGGAGGAAAGAAAAGGGGCTTGTTGCAACCGTTGCCCACACCCTCCTGCCCATGGTCGGATGTCACGATGGACTTTATAACCGACCTCCCTCTCAGCCATGGGAAGAACGTGATCTGGGTGGTGGTTGATGCTTTTTCCAAACAAGCTCATTTTGTGCCATGTGGGGGATTGCCTTCAGCCGCCAAGTTGGCGTCTTTGTTTGTCACTCATGTATACCGCCTGCATGGTATCCCTAGGAGACTGCTCTCGGATCGTGGCCCCCAGTTCGTTGCCAAGTTCTGGCGGGAGCTTTTGCGGATCCTGGGGGTGGAGCAAGCCCTCACCTCTGGTTATCATCCAGAGTCAAACAGCCAAACCGAACGGGTGAACCAAATCTTGGAACAGTACCTCCGCTGCTTTATCAACCATCAACAAAATGATTGGGTCTTGCTACTTCCGGTGGCGGAGTTTGCCTACAACAACGGGGTCCACGCTTCTACTGGGGTGTCCCCTTTTAAAGCAGTCTATGACACCGACCTGTTAGCAGCGCCCACGTGGGAGCTTGTGTCCTCAGAGGCTCTGGATGTGGGTAAATGGGCTAGTGACATTTCCAAGGCTTGGCCCTCCATCATCACCTGCCTGGAAGAGGCTAAACAGACTTATAAAGCCCAGGCGGATAAAAAACGCTCAGCCAACCCTTCGTGGGCAGTGGGGGATCAGGTTTACCTCTCAACCAAAAACCTCCGCAGTCAGCAGCAGTCCCGCAAATTGGGGCCCAAGTTTGTGGGGCTTTTCCGTATTACCAGACTAATCAATGATGTGACTGTTGAATTGGGGTTGCCTAAGACTTATAGCCTCTTGTGGCGCAATGAGCCTCTTGTGGCGCAGAGTGGTAAGGCAGCTGTCTGAAAGCTTTGCCCATGAGGCTGGGAGTTCGATCCCAGCAGCTGGCTCAAGGTTGACTCAGCCTTCCATCCTTCCGAGGTCGGTAAAATGAGGACCCAGCTTTCTGGGGGGTAAGCGGTAATGACTGGGGAAGGCACTGGCAAACCACCCCGTATTGAGTCTGCCATGAAAACGCTGGAGGGCGTCACCCCAAGGGTCAGACATGACTCGGTGCTTGCACAGGGGATACCTTTACCTTTACCTTTAAGACTTATAGAAATGTGCATCCGGTTTTTCATTCCAGCCTGCTGAAACGTGCCCCCCTGCCGGACGCCTGGCACCTTCCGCACTCAACGCCAGTTCCTGTTTTCATCGATAAGGACACCCACTACGAAATTGACCAAATCCTGGACTCTCGGGTTCATAAGGGGGGCCTCCAATATTTGGTGGAATGGAAAGATTTCCCCTCTGGGGATAGGGAGTGGGTGGAGGCCAGGAATATGAAAGTCCCACGGTTACTCCGTGCTTTTCATCGGGCTTTTCCTCTGTGCCCTAGGCCCGTAGATGCGGGGTGAGTGGAGGGGGACCTTTTTGGACCGGAGGAATGTCAGGATCAGTCAAGAAAAAACTTAAAATGGCAAAAGAAGCGAAATGAATATGAAAAGGAGAAAGGGAAGAAGAAAAGAACCCCTAATATACAATTTTGATTGTAACCAAGAACAACATTCTTACTCCTGTGTTCGCATGAGTTCTAACATGGTGCAGAGAGATTCCCAAATTCTCAGGATGTCTCTTTCCAATCTGGGACCCAATGCTTCCCTTGACAGTTCCAGAAGCCCTGGAGGTCTTGGGACACTTGCTTATGGATGTTTGAAAGTGGAAGTGCACTAAGTGCTCTGCCTACTGAGCAACAGGTGTCTTGGTAAGACTAAATCAGGATTGGTGGTGGGCAGTGCTTTCAAGCCTCAATTGATTTACAGCAGTCCTGGAGAATTTGCAAGGCAAGCAATGAGCAGAAGTGGTTTGCCATTACCTTCCTCTGCATAGCAACACTGGTCATCCTTGGTGGTCTCTCATCCATCTACTAACCTTGCTTAGCTTTCAAGATCTGATGAGCCTGAGCTAACCTGGGCCATCCAGGTCAGGGAATGAATTAATAAGAAATATGAATAAAGTATTCACCACTGGAAAGGCCACAGTACGATTCTGCAGTGCTTTATAGCAGGGGTAGTCAACCTGTGGTCCTCCAAATCAGTGGTCCCCAACTTTTTATCACCGGGGACCATTCAATGCTTGAAAATTTTACTGAAGCCCAGGGGGGGGAGTCTTTTGCCGAGGGACGTCGCTGCCGCCACCTGAGCCCCTGCTCCACTTGCTTTCCTGCCAACACCCCTGACTTCCTGCTGCCCACAGCAGCTGCGCAGTGCCACGCCAAGGGGGAGCCCCAGCCATGGCGGCCACTGGAGAGCACCAATGTGAGCCAGCGGCAGAATGGCAGGGCAGCCCCCGAGGCAGCAGCCAGGAAGGAGGACGAGGAGGAGCTGCGGCCCGATACCAACTGTTCCAGGGACCGGGACCGGTCCCCAGACCGGGGGTTGGGGACCAGTGCTCCAGATGTTCTACAATTTGTTCACTGGCAGGGGCTCATGGGAATTGTAATCCATGAACATCTGGAGGACCACAGGTTAACTACCTCTGCTTTATAGGGCAATGGATAATGTTGATTCTCCTGCTGGGCTGAGAGGCTAAGCAGCAGGGGGTTGTTGCCAGACCACCTAGTGAATATGTGATTGATGTGAAATTTGATTCTGTGGATTTTCTTCTGTTACAGCCACTCTGCAACTCTTTACAGCGGTGCTGACACCTGGTGGGAATACTCGACTTCCCGCATGGTCACCCGTTTGGGCTAATTGCTGATTTATTTCTTGCGATTGTTTTGAAGCCCCATGATGCTAAAACAGTAAAACTAATAGAAGTTAATTGGTTTCTTTAATCAAATGAAGGCTTCCTTGTGGTCTGGGCTCTGAATAATTCACACATATCACAGGGAGCTATCAAGTCGGTAACTCGATGCTCGTCTGAGACCATTAAATCATATTTCCCCTTTCCCTTGTTATGTAACACACCCGACGTTCTTGGCACACCCACGTCAGACTCTCACTTCATCCCGCTGCAAGGAATAATCAGCTCCCCACATTAGCAAAAGGTCATTCTCTTCGTTAATATTTTCCAGAAATGGCAAGTATAATCCCGGTGTGAGGTCTATCTGTACTTTCATCATTAGGTCACCCTTATATACCGTTGGACAGAGTTGTTGCTCGGTTGTGTTAGTTAATTATGTGGGTTGTCAATCCACTCCTTTGCTGAGAATGAAAAGAAGACAGAGTTGATGCCAGACTTTTTTTCTCTCCCATATGTTAGGAACGTACTTTTCTCCCCCTCCCCCCCCATTGTGGCTGGAGACTTATCAAGCCTTACCTCCATTAATCTGAGAAACTACGGTTGGGATCTACACAGGATGTTTAGGGGAATTACAGCTCAGACATCCCTATTTTGCATCTGCAAGAAGGTCTTTCCTTTGTGCTTGAAGGATCACTGACATATTTGATTTGCACAAATGGTCTGAAATGGGGTTGCCAGCTCAAGGTTGGGAAAGTCCCAACTTTTTACCATTGAGAAACTCCTGAAACATTTGTCAGGTTTTGAGAAACACCAGAAGTGGCCTGATGCAGAATATGGTTGGCAAGCAGAGCTATATACCTGCTCACCCAGGCTCATCATTGGCCTATTTTTTTTTTGGGGGGGGGTGTATCAACATGGCCATATATGGTCATATCACCTAATAAATGTTTAACAAAAAATTTAAATTAAAAATTAATTAACCCATCTATTTGGGAAACCCTTCCAGGGCCGTCAAGAACCTCCAGGGTTTCACAAAACCCTCGTTGAGAAAGCGTGTCCTAGAGCAGTGGTCCCCAACCTTTTTATCACCGGGGACCAGTCAACGCTTGACAATTTTAATGAGGCCTGGGGGGGGTAGTCTTTTGCTGAAGGATGTCGCCCCTGCTCCTCTTGCTTTGTCGCCGGTGCCTGTGACTTCCTGCCACCCACTGGGGGGCGCTGCCAGCAGCAGCTGTGCAGTGCCATGCCGAGGGGGAGCCCTAGCCATGGCGGCCACTGGAGAGCATCAAAGGTGAACCAGCGGCAGAGTGGCAGGGCAGCCCCGAGGCAGCAGCCGGGGAAGAGGATAAGGAGGAGCCGCGGCCCGGTACCAACTGATCCAGAGACCGGGACCGGTCTCCAGACTGGGGGTTGGGGACCACTAACCTAGAGGATTGGAGGTGAAGCCTAAAGAGAGCACTGTTTGTAGAAGGAAGGAACTTCAGTTTTATTGAGCTTGCAGACATGTTTTCACATGCTGGAGCAGGTTGTGCAATAGGGTTGCCAATTCTGGGTTGGGAAATTCCTGGAAATTTGGAAGTGGGACCTAAGAAGAGAGGGGTTCAGGGAGAAGAAGGGCCTTGGAGTGTTATAACACCATAGAATCCATACTCCAAAAAACCCTATTTCCTCCAGGGGACTTGATCTCTGCCATCTGAAATTCAGTTGTAATCCTGGAATATCGTGAGGACCCATCTTGGAGGTTGGCAACTCACAAACTGAGAGCCAGTTTGGTGTAGTGGTTAGGAGTGCAGACTTCAAATCTGGCATGCCAGGTTTGATTCTGCACTCCCCCACATGCAGCCAGCTGGGTGACCTTGGGCTCGCCACAGCACTGATAAAGCTGTTCTGACCAAGCAGTGATATCAGGGCTCTCTTAGCCTCACCCACCTCACAGGGTGTCTGTTGTGGGGAGAGGAAAGGGAAGGCGACTATAAGCCGCTTTGAGCTTCCTTCGGGTAGGGAAAAGTGGCATATAAGAACCAACTCTTCTTCTTCTTCTTCTACATCTGAAGTGGTAAAGTCTGGAAAAAGATATATTTCATGCTGTTGCAGCAGTCTACAGCAGTCTTCTGAGAACCAAGAGTAATGAGAGTTCCACTCAGCAGGCAAATAAAAACAAATTCTGCTTGTTCCAGACATTTTTCAGTCATGGCATGGGATCCAGCGCAAAATATCCAATTACTCTAGAGTTCTTGTGCAAGTGGTAATGTGGAGGAAAGATCATGGTAGCCATTTGCACTGTCAAATTCATTGCAACTCCTCCCCCCCACCCACACAAATTTGCATTTCTGCTTGTACATTATTTTGTGCAGCCATCATGAAGTTACAGTCATTGTACAAGATCATGTGCAAGGGGAAAGGTACTAGAAGAAGAAGAAGAAGAGTTGGTTCTTATATGCCGCTTTTCCCTACCCGAAGGAGGCTCAAAGCGGCTTACAGTCGCCTTTCCCTTCCTCTCCCCACAACAGACACCCTGTGGGGTGGGTGAGGCTGAGAGAGCGCTGATATCACTGCCCGGTCAGAACAGTTTTATCAGTGCTGTGGCGAGCCCAAGGTCACCCAGCTGGCTGCATGTGGGGGAGTGCAGAATTGAACCTGGCATGCCAGATTAGAAGTCTGCACTCCTAACCACTACACCAAACTGGCTCTCTACTAAGTATGTTGCTACTGCTTGTAAATCACCAGATCCAAGGCATGGTCCCTCCACGTTGGAACACGATTGTCCTTGTATAGGCTGTACAAATTCAAGCTCTGTAGACCTTTTTGAGTATGAATTTTAATCTGCTGATGGCTCTGGTTTGCTGGGGTTTTGTGAGATGGATATAGGTTTCTTTTTACTATGGATTTTATTCATGTAACTTGCTTTGAGTTCCTGCTGATAGCCAAACAGCCAAATTAGGTTCCTTTGCCCGTCCCAAGAATCACACTGAGAGAAAAACCTTTTTATATTTTTAATGCAGCAGAAAATATGACACAAGGGCAGTTCCCAAATCTGTGTGTAGAACAAAGGGTTACATGAGAATTTATAACATTCCATTGAAGGCAGGGAAAGATGATGTCCTTTTGGGTCAAGCCAATAACCTGGGGTGTCCACCTCTTGCACATCCCACAGGACCAACCCATGTCCATTATGCTAACCTACCGGAAAAAGGTTACAAAAGTTCTCTTGTTAATATAAACAATTGCATCCAGCCTTGAGAATAGAATATATCAGGCTTGGCAATATTTCAGGGCACAGTCAAGAACAAGCTGCTAAGAACAAATGAACAAGTTGAATTTCAAAACAGTTTCTTTACTGAACAAGTTTTTTTTTCCTCACTCCATCACTGCCTGATAGCTAAATCTGGGAATTGGACACATGGAGGCTAAAGATTATTTCTTGGGGGACTCTTCAGATATGCAGAAAGATCTGAGATTTTTAAAAAAATAAAATAAACGAACAATGGTGGGTTAAATTCCTCCCCCCACCCCCAAATTAAATATGCGATGGGGACTGGCTCAAAGTAAGGGGGCACAGGAGCCCAGGGATTGTCCTGTGTCTGGCACCTTAAGTGCAGCAGCCTGAGAAGTGTCATGAAATAAGTCTGTGTTCTGTGTGAAAGTGGAAGGGAAATTAGAAGAAGAAGAAGAAGAAGAAGAAGAAGAAGAAGAAGAAGAAAAAGAAGAAGAAGAAGAAGAAGAAGAAGAAGAAGAAGAAGAAGAAGAGTTGGTTCTTATATGCCGCTTTTCCCTACCCGAAGGAGGCTCAAAGCGGCTTACAGTCGCCTTCCCATTCCTCTCCCCACAACAGACACCCTGTGGGGTGGGTGAGGCTAAGAGAGCCCTGATATCACTGCTCGGTCAGAACAGTTTTATCAGTGCTGTGGTGCCCAAGGTCACCCAGCTGGTTGCATGTGGGGGAGCGGGGATTCAAACTGGCATGCCAGATTAGAAGTCCGCACTCCTAACCACTACACCAAACTTAAGACGTGCAAATTACAAATGAGGGCTACCATATTAGAAAAAGCAAAAAAAAGAACATATTTCCCAACAGAGTACTAAAAACTAGTCATGTGCACTAAATAAAAAAATTCAGTACTTTTTGGATTTGGGTAGTATCTAAATCACCATTCATTGGTTTGGATTCAGCTGAATGTGAATCACCTTGATCAATTCAGTGTCATAAAAGTTTATGTTTTCCTCTCACCATTGGAAATCATGGAGTTTTGTTAGGGGGCACCCTTTTTTGGGTGCCATAGAATCAGACCCCTAGTTCAATCTTTTTGAAATATGGGGGTTCTTTTGAGGAAAGGCCCCCACAGCTGCAAATTTGGTTTCTCTACCTCAAACCCCCACCTCCCAGACCATGGAAAAGGCAAAAAGGAAAAAAAAAATCATTGACTTTAATGGCACAATAGGTAAAAATGGAACTGAATTGCCAAATATTTATCCAAATCACCAAATTGCAATTTGGATAAGGCTGATTCTGATTATTTAAAGTGCAGGGAGGGGTGATTTGGTTCAAATACAGCTGAAAAGTACCAAAATCAGCATTGATTCCGGTACTTTTCATCTTATATGAATCAAATCGACCATGCCTACTTCAAACAAATGACCACAAGGACAAATCTAATTTTAACTACTCCTTCTATTTAAGCTTTGATAAATGGTTACTAACTAGGAATAGTCCTAAACGTCCAACCCCAAAAAAGGATGTTTCCATCAGTTTTTTTAAAGAGTATGAAAAAGAATGGACACCAGAGAGAGAGAGAGAGAGAGAGAAATCGCACATTCTCTAAAAAGAGGACTTCTTGTAAACCTCTATTAGTTTAAGTGGCAAGTTAGAAAACAGTATACCCTCTCTGGAATCATTGTGTTTATTTGCCTATCTGAAATCATCTTGCTTATTAACTGTACTGAAACCATTAACTTGCTTTACTTATAAATAAACTCTGTGTTAATAATAATAATAATAATAATAATAATAATAATAATGATGATGATGATGATGATGATCTGTAACAGTGGAGCTCGCTGTTATATAATAATTCGCTAAGAGCTAAGTGGATGGAGAGTGGGCATGGCCTGTCAGAGGCAGGGCCCAATACAATTGGGCCCTGCCTCAGACAGGTCATGCCCACTCAGGACTTTGGGCCAATGATTGGCCCAAAGTTCCGACAGGGCCCACCCACCCAGCCCATCCAGGGGAAATCTGGAGAAATCACTGCCAGTCTGCTCCTGACCACCGCAGGGAGAGAAGCTCAGTAGGTCTGTCGAGGGGAATGAGAATATTGGAAAGGCTCCCGAATCAATTCGGAGCTGTCCGAATTGATTCGGGAGGCTTCCAATGCAAGTCAATGGCCTCCATTGACTTGCATTGGCCCCAAATCAATTTGGACAGCTCCGAATTGATTCGGGAGCCTTTCCAATGCAAATCAATGGCCTCCATTGAATGCATTGGCCCTGAATCGATTCGGACCGGTCCGAAACTGTCCGAATCGGGCCGATTCGGATCTGAAACGGTCCGAATTGGGGCCTCTATGCTCCAGTGTTCACTGGAGTGTTGTCAGTCTCCAGATGGGAGTACACCACGAAAAAAAGGGACGGTTCAAAATTATTGTAATAGAAAACAGAACCTATCCTGGGCTATACTAAACAATTTCACAATAAATACAAATAAACGTTTCTTATCTCTTCTTTTATATATATATGTATATAAGAACAACCAGAACGGCCTCTAGATTGAACCGTTTTCAAGTGGGTTTTCCTCAGTGGTTTATTTGTATTTATTGTGAAATTGTTTAGTATAGCCCAGGATAGGTTCAGTCTCCAGATGGGGCCTGCAGGTCTGTAATTACAACTCATCTCTCGACTACAGAGACTGTCCCCATAGAGAAAAGGACTTCTTTGGAGGTTGACCTCTATGGTGAAAGCCCATTCCTCTTCAAGTTCTGCCCCTAAATTTCCTGGAATGTCATACTCCAGAGTTGGTGATCCAGCTTCCCCAGTATCTGAAAGTTTTCTTCTGCAATGCTGTTCTCTTTCCATTCCAGTTGCACTTGGTAAACAAAAACAATGGGCCTTGCAGAACAGACTTGGAAAACCTGTGTTGTTTTCTTCAATGGGTAGATAGGTTGTCCCCATGGGAAGCTACAAAAACTGCAAGAAGAAACTTTGACGCTTGTGTCTTTCTATCTAGAAGTCTCACGTTAATGGGAAGTGTGTAGCACATTGGATGGAATAGGGAGGGAAATGGCTTGGCACAGACTGTGGATTTTGAGAATGATCCTAGCAGAAATGGTTCTTCGGAGATACATTTTTTTTGTTTGTAATTAACAATGCAAGGTAACTGATCCTTATCTGAGCTGTATCCAACTGAGGTGAATTATTGAACAAATGCAGAACCAGTTTGGAGAAGAGAAAAGACCATCATGTTTTGAGAATCCATTTACTCACACAACATTTTCTTACACAGCATATTGGAAAAGCTCCTGTCCCCCCACCCACCCATCTATGGGATGTGAGACTGTCCATTTTTAATTTTCCTGGCACTCTTGAAAACTCCTAGAGAAAGATATTTCTCGATGCCTAATTGGAAATCATTTGGGTTTTAAACGACTGAATAATTTTGGACTCCACAGTACAGATACAATTTATTATTAATATATTAGGCTTCAAAAATGTTGGACTAATCAATAATTCAAGTAATCACTGTTTAATTATTTATTGAAGGGACACGCACCCTGCCTTTGACACATACCAGGACAAAAATATGATATTAAAATATAAACATCACATTACCAAATACTAAACTCTGAACATCATAAGAAGAGCTAATTGCTACTAGTGTATATGTTCATTTCAAATGGGCACTTAGTTATGACAAGAAGTATATCAAGAAGTATAATAATAATCCTTTCCTATATATAAGCAATGAAATTAAAAGTCAACTGTGGAGGATTCCCCCACCGATAGTTTTAAATGTGTTGCTTTATGTGCAGAGTCCCAAAACTCAGAGGGAAAGGAAACTGACAGTGAAATCAATGCCAAAGGGAAGAAAATAAATACAGAATGGACCACACACCCCTCCAATGGACATGGAAGGTGAAAGTAAGGGAAAACACCTGTGCATAATAGACCAGTATTACTTTATGACATTTACATTCATCCTTATCCATGGTTCCTCTATATATTTGTGAAACGCCTTGTGGGAGGAGCATGACCTGGGTGTCCAACTTGAATATGGGCCAGTCAGCACTGGCCGCATCATGACAGTGCCGGCCCCTACGCTCACCTCTTTCGCAGGGGGCCTATTATGGGGAGACAAAGAGAAGGTGATTTTAAACTGCTTAGAGACACCTGAGGTCTGCTGGGTGACTGTGGGCCATTCCAGTTTCTCTCAGAGCTCTTCTTTCACAGGGTGTCTGAATGGGGAGTGGAGAGATGGGTGTCAAGAACCTGTGGTTTGGAATGTGCGTTGAGTGTGGGAGGGAAACCTTTGGAAACTGTGGCATAGTGGTTACAGATGAGCTTTCCAGAGCCATGTCCTCAGATATGTCAAGGGAAAATCAGACTGGAGACTCTTCTTAGGGGGAGATTACATGGCAACCAATTCCTCCCAGTTCTGTGTCATTTTCCTTCTTGTGTGAATTAGGTCACAGACACCAAAATGCCCCTCTGCCCTAATACACACGGGGTAGTCACAGTACTATTGATAAAATGTTATGTGCCCATATGCTTCTTTCATGGTTGCTCTAACACAGGAACTTCTTCCGGAGGAGCAGACATTAATATATTTCTAGAGAAGAAGAGCCTATCCTCTGTGCAGTGCCACTGTTCTCACAATGGACATGAACACTTGAGGACTGCTGCCCACACTGCACTTCCTGACACAGACCACCCACTGCATACAGGAAAGGAGGACCAACAAATATTTATTGACAAGCTTGGCAGTGCTGGACATTCTTTACAGACATGATACTATCCTTCTGGAGAGGCCATAAGAAACTATTTGCTTGTCAAACATATCACAGCGGATCCAGCCTTCCTCCAAGGAGACTTCTTCCAACACCAATGTAAGAACAGCTTGAATTGGACAAAGCCTCCTGCAGAGGAAGGCTTCAAACATTACTCTGTGGAGTGGGAAGATGCAGAGCAGATTCATCTCAACGTGTCCAAATACTGACTTCAGAAACCTTACAGGTAGAAAGGCACAAGGAGAGACAGGCCAAGGATGGAATATTAATTCCAACAACAATAACAATAGCAATAATAATATCCAAAGATCCTGCAAAATGGCATAGTTCCACCAGGCAACTGGTTGAGGCCCAGGCCCACCATTACCATTGGAATGAGCCCACCAGCCAGACCAATATTCCCCCATATCCTGTGCCTGGCTAATATTGGCACATTATTGACAACTTCCAGGCATGGGGGGGGGGGTGGTTTGAGGTATTGGAGTGCTTTGAAGATTTTTGGTTAACAGTTTTTTAGGTTGCAGCAGATTGTACTGGTTTTTAACTTGGAACTATTGTAAGTCACTCCAAGAGCATTTTAAGAGGGATGGCCTATAAAACCCAAAACAGTAATGTTCCTCCTGCCCCTGTGATTAGTATTGACTGAGATAGTGTTTCCTTCCAGGTGAAGGGCCTGTTCAGGGAAAAAGGTGTGGGTGGGTGTGGAAGGGATCTCCTGGGCCACCAGGGCCAAGTTCAAGACAGGCTCAGGAAAACCTTTGAAGCAGTAGTGGAGAAGCGCTCATATGTGCCTTGCATTCCCTGACCACAGCATGCTAACCAATCAACTGGGGATGTGTCTAGAAACCGCAACCTGACTGCTTAATGTACTTGCAGTTTGGGTTTGTACACACAGTCAAACTCTGCTACTGCCTTGAATAAAAAGGAAATCTGATGAAAAGAGCACTTTGTTATGCCAGTAATCAAACTGTCCACACAAAAGGCATCTGTGCACGTTGGTTTCCTGTGCATGTTCCAGGACTCTTGCTAAAATCTGTTACCAGAAGAAAACATGTTATTCCTGGGGTGGAATGTGCTGTTCTGAGAGAAGGCTGGAAAAGTCCCCAAAATCAAGGGTTCTACATTAGTGCTCTCAATTTCCAGTTCTGAGCGTTCTTCCACATTCTGCCGGTGGATCTAGGAACACAGCATGTGTGCACACAGATGGAAAAACCACAGGTGTCTTTTAGTGTTCCATTCTATACATGCACATTATAGTCATATATCTCTGTGCGCTTCCAAATTTTCCTGTTAAAAAAGCTCTGACATGTTCCTTCTAATGAATGTTCAGCCATTTTCTTGAAAAGGATTAAGTGTTCAGCATAGATGTGCCTGTTGTTTTAATATTAGCTCATTTTCTGTTTGGAAAGGAGATTTGGCTCTCTGGAACCACCCTCCCTTAAAGGCTTGTTGTATATTACAATCAATAGCAGAAAGGAATATGAATGGAGCATTTGTTTAAACATCTTACAATCATGTCATGCGGTTAGAGAGTTATGCGCTCTTTCAGCATGCACTGAAAATGATCATTAAGGAATAGTTAATTTTAGAATAATTAATATATTTTTGAATGCTATAGAAAGCCTTTCATTTTCCCTGGTACATTTGGCAATGGAATTGTCGGACCACCAAGGAAGAGTGGTTTAATTACTGGCATTTTGTTACTTAATTTGAGTGCAAAGACTGCTGAAGGTTAATGGACCTCTCTTAGAACATGATTGTAGATAATCAGAAAGCATAACTGTTAGATAAAGGCTGTTAGACACAACACAATTTGGTTTCTTTTTTCCTGCCCAGTAGGAGACTTAAACTACTTCTGCGCACACGTTCACTCAAGGAAACTTTAACACTGGGCCTGCCATATTTCCAAATAGATTTAATGTTCATGAGGATCTCTTAAGTATAATGCTGCTAGGCCTCCAGGATGCATGCATCAACAAGTGTTGGGAGGTGTCAGTAGGAAGGGCAAATCACTCTTTTGATTCTTGGGATATACATGCGGAGCAGAGATTCATCCATGAGTCACAAGGTTGAGATGAAATACGCTATCGGGGAAAGTGATGCTCCATCTACCAAGTGCTTGGGGGGGGGGTAATGGTGGAAAGGGTTCTAGAATTCTAGCTCCTCTGGTGGACCTACTGATGGCCACTGTGACTGATTATGCCATGCCGGGCTGCTACATTGCTTCCCGCATATGCACAAGGTAGGGAATACCCCGGTGTATGTGAACTACCCAAGCATGCACAAAGCACGCAGCTGGAAGAGGTTGGTGTGCTGTGCAGTGGCAGTGGCAGAGGGGGGGGAGTGAGGGGAATGGTGCCCCCACCGCACAATGGAAGGGGAGTGGTATGCCCCTCTCCCACCAAGGTGGGGGTGGAGGAATGTCCCATCCAGCTCTACAGCTCCACAAAGTTGACAGGGGCATTTGGTGCCCCTGCAGGGACACCATAGTTTGGGGGTGGACCTTCCATTATGCATGGGGCTGGCCCAGGAGGGCCGTGGATGGTCCTGCAGTATTGTGGGGAAGACGGGAGTTTCCATGTTTGCATACCGCGGGCCATCCAAGGCCCTGTGCCTGGCCAGGGCTGGGATGGCGGCAGCATCATTCATAAGTGGGAATTAGCCCTGCTGCCCTGCTGCCGCCACCCTGGACTATCCACCTGGTGCATAATCAGTCTACATGACACAGAATGTTGTACTGGCTGGGCCATTGGCCTAGAATCATAGAGTTGGAAGGAGCCATACAGATCATCTAGTCCAACCCCCTGCTTAATGCAGGATCAGCCTTAAGTACCCAGGATAAGTATCTGTCCAGCCAATGCTTGAATTCAGCCAGTGAGGGGGAACTCACCACCTCCTTAGTCAGTCGATTCCATTGCTGAACTACTCTGACTGTGATTCACTTTCCTGATATCTAGCCAATATGGTTCTACACATAGTTTAAACACATTATCCAGGCCCTATCCTCTGCTGACAACAGGAACATCTCCCTGCCCTTCCCCAAGTGACAACTTTTCAAATACTGAGACATCAATCATGACCCCTCTCAACCTCTTCTTCTGTAGGCTGAAAATTCCTAAGTCCCTCAGCCTTTCCTCATAGGGCTTGGTCCCCAGAGCTGGGATCATTCTCATCATACTTCTTTGAACCCTCTCAATTTTGTTCACGTCCTTTTTGAAGTGAGGGCTCCAGGAATGCACACAGTACTCTATGTGGGATCTGACCAACATGGCTTCTCTTATGCTCTTACTTTTGGATCTTTTCTTCTTCCACCCCATAAAACTGTTTTATATGGAATCAGACATAAAAACAAAATGCAATACTAGATTAAGCAAAATCAAAATTTATTTTATTAGGAGCTATAATATAAATATAAAGAGCCTCTTGTGGTGCAGAGTGGTAAGGCAGCAGACATGCAGTCTGAAAGCTCTGCCCATGAGGCTGGGAGTTCGATCCCAGCAGCCGGCTCAAGGTTGACTCAGCCTTCCATCCTTCCGAGGTCGGTAAAATGAGTACCCAGCCTGCTGGGGTGTAAACGAGGAAGGCACTGGCAAACCACCCCGTATTGAGTCTGCCGTGAAAACGCTAGAGGGCGTCACCCCAAAGGTCAGACATGACCCGGTGCTTGCACAGGGGATACCTTTACCTTTATAATATAAATATAAGTATCACAGAATTATATATTTGGTGAGGATCTTAAATTCCCCAAGCAGTACATAATGTTTCAAATGGTCCATCATTTCCTTAGTGTTTCTGCTAAAAACTGTTGATGAGGAATGGCATCCAAAATATAAAAGTTCAAAGACAGACTTCCTGTTTTGATTTTGTTCTTCAGTTTGCTACAGCTTCTGTACCATTAATTTGTTCTTACCCTAAGCACAGCTGTGAACGATTTATGGGCACATGACTTCTAAAACAAGTATGCTGCTATGATACTTAGAAGATTCATCAGCCTATGTAGAAGGCAAGATGGAACATTTCTGTTACCGTGCTCAAGGCTTGTCTCCCACTTGTTCGCAGCTTTTTGCCTATGTTATTTTTGGTGTTATTCTATTTCTAGTTGACTTCAACGCTTGAAACACTTTGTTTCAAGAAGAAAATCGACAAAGCTAACTGGCAACAAACTGATGAAGACTATCAAAACGACAATTATCGGGAAGTCTGAAATTTTATGTTTTGGATTCCATTCTTTATCAACAGTTCTAGCAAAAACAACAGGAGAAAAGATTGTCCATTTGAAATTATGCTATGTTCAGTTTGGGGAATATTCTAACTTCCATACTAAACATGTAATTGTGTGATAGTTGTTGTTGTTGTTGTTGTTGTTGTTGTTATCTGGAGCATAGATATATGATGCAGCAAGTAAGACACCCAATTTGCAAATTTTACTATTGGTAAAAATTCATTTTGGGGAACAATTCACAACATTAGACCTTGAAACAGAGACCCAATCCAGAAACACTTTCACATGGTTTATCAGGATAAAAGAGAGAAGACACTTTAATACCCAAGATTATCTGTGTGAACTTTATTCCATGTTGATGTTTAGAGCCAACACAGGTTCTTGTTTTGATTGCTTATATGGATTCAGGCCATTTTCCAATCAATATTAGGCTTATCTTCTGTAACAGTATTACAGTCAGTCTCCAAACTACAGACACCCTGTGAGGTAGGTGGGTCTGAGAGAGCTCTGAAAAAAACTGCTCTATGTGAACAGCTCTAACAGAATTGTGACAAGCCCAAAGTCACCCAGCTGGTTGTATGTGGAGGAGCAAGAAAACAAATCCAGCTCTCCAGAATAGAGGCTGCCAATCTTAACCTCTACACCAAGAAAGCTCAAAAAGTTTGGCTTTTCATGACTAGCTTAAGTATGTCCACCAAGTTACTGTTTGCCTATTGATTCAGCATGGGACTATGAAGAGGGCTCCATTTCACATACACACAACCTGTCAACACTGCACAACATTCAGCAGATGGTCATCTCAAGGTTATTGTATCTGAGAATTTTGGCTATGTGACTTTATACTGTGATCCACCGTGAGTCTTGAGCAAACCAGTGTGTGTGTGTGTGTGGTTTTAATCATCATCATCAGAGACCCACATGGACACATCAAGCTGACTCATATTGAATCAAATCATTCATCCATCAAAAACCAGTGTTGTTTACAAGGACCATTTCCTGGAGAGAAAATGACTAGCCCAGGGTCACCCAGCAAGCTTCCATGGCAGAGTGGGAATTCAAACCTGAGTTTCCCACACCCCAGCACACGTAACTTCTACACCACACTAGTATACTTGTTCAATTGCAATTTGGTCAGATGCTAGGGCAACTGTGCATTAGCCCGTTGTCATGTGCCATGCCTGTTCCATGCCAGCATATGCATTTCTCCAGCCCAAGAGCTGGCCTGGCTGTTCGCAGACTGCCCATGCTCTTCCTGCCCTTCCTCCTCATTCATCCCTTGCTGTAGCATTTGTTATGCTTAACAATCCTGTTTTGGTTCTTGAATCTAGGTACGAGTAGGATTGAATCATAGAATCATAGAATCATAGAATCAAAGAGTTGGAAGGGGCCATACAGGCCATCTAGTCCAACCCCTTGGTCTATGCAGGATCAGCTCTAAGCATCCTAAAGCATCCAAGAAAAGTGTGTATCCAACCTTTGAATCATAGAATCATAGAATCATAGAGTTGGAAGGGGCCATTCAGGCCATCTAGTCCAACCCCCTGCTCAACGCAGGATTAGCCCTAAGCATCCTAAAGCATCAAAGAAAAGGGTGTATCCAACCTTTGCTTGAAGACTGCCAGTGAGGGGGAGCTAACCACCTCCTTAGGCAGCCTATTCCACTGCTGAACTACTCTGACTGTGAAAATTTTTTTCCTGATATCTAGCCTCTAGCCTATTGATGTGATGCCTATGTTGATACAGCCCAAAATGGCATTCACCTTTTTTACCGCTGCATCACACTGCCTGCTCATGTTTAGTTTACAATCCACAAGTACCCCAAGGTCTCGTTCACACACAGTGTTACCTAGAAGCGTATCCCCCATCCAGTAGGCATGCTTTTCATTTTTCTGAACCAGATGCAGAACTTTACACTTATCTTTATTAAACTGCATCTTGTTCTCATTTGCCCATTTTTCCATTGTGTTCAGATCTCGTTGAAATCTGTCTCTATCTTCCGGAGTATTTGCCAGTCCTCCTAATTTGGTGACATCTGCAAACTTGATGAGTAGTCCCTCCACCCCCTCATCTAGATCATCTGTACACTGCCCGTGGCGCCGCGGGCGCCACGGACTAAATAAAGGAGTAAGGCGTTCGGAGGCGGGATGTGTCCGGGATGAGGAAGGGCCCGGATAGGGCCCTTCCTCATGACAGACAATCGGAGGGACCAATCGGCAGGCGCAAAGCGCCTGCCGATTGGTCCCTCCGATTCCCAGCCCCAGCAACTGCGAGCCGCGCTGTGCGCGGCTCGCAGTTGCTCCCGGCCTGACGCGGTGAGAGGCGCAAAGCGCCTCTCGCCGCATCTGGCCGCCGCCCAAGGGAGCCCCCGGCAGTCGCGCAGGGAGCGGCTGCCGGGGGCTCCCAGCCCAGCCTCCCTGCGGAGCAGCCATCCAGCCAGCGGAGCAGCCATCCAGCCGGTCGTCGGAGCGGCTCCCTCCGGTCCCATCCTCGCTGCCCCAGAAGAGAGAGGGCGAGGAAGAGAGCGAGTGAGCGCGCCAGCCCCCGAGAGCCCCGTCACCAAGCAGCCGGCCAGGGAGGCTTCTCTTTAAAAAGAGAAGCTGGCTCGCTGGGGCGGCGGCGTGACGCAGAGCAGCCTTCCTGCCGAGCAGCCATCCAGCCGGCCAGGGAGGCTGGGCAGGGAGCCCCCGGCAGTCGCGGGCTGCAAGTTCAGAGAACTGTGGAAGTTCTCTGGAAAGTTCTTTGAGTACTCTCGGGTGCATTTCATCCGGACCAGGGGATTTGAACTCATCCAGTGCAGCTAAATGCCTCTCAACAACCTCTCTATCCATGTTAACCTGCCACCCAGACACTATCTTTTGGCTACGGCCATCTCTAGATGTGCCTAAACACTTTGCCCTGTGGGAAAAAACAGATGTAAAATAGGCACTAAGCCTTTCTGCTTTCTCTGCATCCTCTTTTAGCGTTTGTCCATCCGCACCCAACAGTGGGCCTATTGCCTCCTTTACTTTACGTTTGCTCCTCACATAACTGAAAAATCTTTTCTTGTTACAATGTGCTTCCCTGGCCAATCTTAGCTCACTCTCAGCTTTGGCCTTTCTGATGATTGAAGACTGCCAGTGAGGGGGAGTTCACCACCTCCTTAGGCAGCCTATTCCACTGCTGAACTACTCTGACTGTGAAAATTTTTTTCTGATATCTAACCTATATCGTTGTACTTGTAGTTTAAACCCATTACTGTGTGTCCTCTCCTCTGCAGCCAACAGAAACAGAATCCTGCCCTCCTCCAAGTGACAACCTTTCAAATACTTAAAGAGGGCTATCATGTCCCCTCTCAGCCTCCTTTTCTCCAGGCTGAACATTCCCAAGTCCCTCAATCTATCTTCATAGGTCTTGGTCCCTTGGCCCCAGATCATCCTCGTCGCTCTCCTCTGTACCCTTTCAATTTTATCTACGTCCTTCTTGAAGTGAGGCCTCCAGAACTGCACACAGTACTCCAGGTGTGGTCTGACCAGTGCCGTATACAATGGGACTATGACATCTTGTGATTTTGATGTGATGCCCCTGTTGATTGCCTGTCTCTTGTTTCCACACTGTTCTAGCATCAAACATGTATACTGTGGGAAAGGGAAACTGACACAAAAAACTTGGTTCAGGGCTTGGGATGGAGGTAGCAGGGTATATCGGCTTGAGTTTTCTATTGTTCCTTGTCTTTGATAATGCCTACCTGGGATGCTGAATTTCTTTAGCTGCTATCCTGTTGTCCTAATAAAGACTGCCCGTGGTTTCCCTGACTCCTGGGACTCCTGTGTCTGAAAGGGTCCCTATCCAGGACTGAACATCAGGATCATGACACCCCTCATATCTGGAGGCACTCTGAAAGGGCAGTGAAGGACATGTAGCACCCTGCTCCCTATCTGTTCAAAGGGAGTGGCAGCATCATTCCAATATTTTTCTGGAGCCTGCACTAGAGGACGCAGAATGTACGAAACCATAAAATACTTCAAATAACATTTATTTCACAAAATACCTGTGAACATACCTTTAAATGATTACAGTGCCATAAAATAACCACCAGCCAATCAAACAGAATGATTATTTTTTTTCAAAAGTTTTTTTTTAATAAATAAAACTAACCGGTGGGGGGCATATGAAGTCTGGACCAATTAAGAAAGTATTGAAATCTTTCCCCGGCTTTGTAACCATGCAACTGTATAACCCCCGTCCTCCACCGACATACTGTTAGATCCATAATTCTGCCATTTCATTGTTCAGTGGGTATTTCTTCCGTCCTAACAAACTGGAGAGTGGTGTCTAGGGAGGTAGAGGGGCAACATCTTTCTATTGAATCTTGAAGAGCTATTTATAAAGCTTTTGAGAGAACAACACTTTAATATTTCCCCAAATAAGTAGGAGACCCTAGCACATTAGCAATCTCCTTCCCTCCATCACACATACAAAACATTTTTGCAATTTCCTTCTGTGCTTTTAGAGAATCATTGTGTTTGTTTCTGTCTTTTCCTATATCTCATCAAATCATGTCTGATTATAACTGGGATCCCTGGTCTTTAACTGTTATTGAATGCAGTAATGAAAGAAACCATGGCGCTACTTAATTATCCACCCAGTAGGTGTCCAATAGTGAAGTTTCGTGCTAACCTTCCTCTTCTTCTTCCCTCTCTGATAAGATAATTAGTGTCGATGCAATTGCTGCTAATATAAATACTCACTGATTGCAAACTGTGGCCGGGAGGCTCTTTCTGATAGAAAGACTCCTCGGTGAATCGGCGGGAGTGCTGTTGCTCATTCCTAAACAAATGCAGGCTTATCAACAAAGCAACCTGGACTTCCGCACATGGAATAAATCAGAGGGCCATGAGGATGTTCATGGTGAAGGAACACTAGAAGACTGTTACCTAAGAAACATCCTGATCTGGGTAGCCCAGGCACAGCCAGTCTTTCCAGATCCTGGAAGCTAAGCAGAGTCAGACTTGGTTAGTATTTGCATGGGAGACCTCCAAGGAAATCGAGGCTAATGACACAAAGGCAGGCAATGGTGTAAAGGTAAAGGTAAAGGTATCCCCTGTGCTAGCACTGGGTCATGTCTGACCCTTGGGGTGACACCCTCCAGCGTTTTCATGGCAGACTCAATACGGGGTGGTTTGCCAGTGCCTTCCCCAGTCATTACCGTTTACCCCCCAGCAAGCTGGGTACTCATTTTACCAACCTCGGAAGGATGGAAAGCTGAGTCAACCTTGAGCCGGCTGCTGGGATCGAACTCCCAGCCTCATTGGCAGAGCTTTCAGACTGCATGTCTGCTGCCTTACCACTCTGCGCCACAAGAGGCTCCCATTTAGGGAATTGTGAAACACCTTCAAACATACTTTGTTTTGAAAGAATAAACAGAATGCAATTTTTACCACTATCTAGTATGGCTGCCAAGTCTCCTATAAATAGAAAAGGCATCTTCTGCAATATAACAATTAATCTACATATTGTGGAGGTCAGTTGTAATTCTGAGCAATCTCTGGGTCCTGCCTGTGGCAGCCCTAGGCTTCAGGCCCGCTCAAAACTACATCTGGCCTCTAGTATCACACTGTTTTTTCCATCTATTTGATGCCCTGAGACTTTCAAGCATTCCAGGGGTCAACCACACTCGGAGTCAGTCACCCTGCTGAGCCTGGAGGCACTTGTAGAACTTCAATAAAGGGGGAGAGGGTGCCCCCACAAAATGGCTACCATGAGGTGTGGCACCAAGCACAAAGCAGATAAGTTGGGAGCAGGATTGACTTTTTGTTTTGGGGGGGAGGGAGCTGATAGCTATTATTTTAAAAGAAAGCAAAGGGCTTGCTTCCTGAGTAGCTACACAATGGTTGATGCACCAAAATAAATAAATCTTTATTTTGTAGTCTACCTCTTGGGTATGCAGGGCAACAGAAAATGGGAGCTTGGATCCTAGCACTAACCTTGGAAGTGCGTAATGACCATTGGAAGGGTCCAGCCTGCTATTGTTTGTAGTAATTACCCAATCAGAGGACAATGCTTAGGGCCAATCACAGGCTTTGTTGGGAACCTCTGAACAGTATCTAAGTGGGTGTCTTAGTTGAGTTGTGTGTGATCAATTAAGAGCTGATGTTTTGGCACACGAGTGACTCCATGCCTTATTGAACACATTCATCAACACCACCCTTCCAGGGTAGCTCAGGGCAGGCGCTACCCACAACTCAATTTTCCAGATATTTATTTATATTTAAATTTATTGACCATTACTCCCAGGACACACTTGCTCATGGCAGTTTACAGTAGAACCCATAAAAAAGAATAAGATAGACTCTAAGCTGTATAATCTCATGTGTTCCCTCCCAACCCACTAGCCCATACCCAATACCCACTGCCCACTAACCTCAGGAGAGGCCCCCTGCCCAGGTGGTCTAGCATCTGGAGAGCCTCTAAAGGAGGGACCCAGATCTTTCTTAGCCTGGCCTCAACTAAATGCCTGGCAGAAGAGCTCCATCTTGCAGGCCCTGTGGAACTTTGTCGGGGTCCTCAGCTCTTCTGGGATCTCGTTCCACTAGGTTGGGGACAGGATCAAAAAGGCCTTGGCTCTGGTCACGGCCAGGCATACCTCCCGAGGTCTGGGGACCACCAGCTGATTCAAACCCACAAATTGGAGAGCCCTGCGAGGGGCATAAGGAGGCAATATGCAGGGCCCATACCACGAATGACCAAAACCTTGAACTTCTTCTGGTACACAACTGGCAGATTAGAGTTCACCACTCTAAACCCCTATATCAAGCTGACACTGAAAGGATCAGCAAGATATTCAGGGAGTTGAGAGCCAAAGAGCAGAGTGCAGCAGAAAAAACGTTTTGACTGCACTGGCCTCCTTTCATGCTCATCGTGAAGTGCCTGCCCATCCAAAATCGCGTGGCTCCTTGCGAGGAGCTGCACACATAGGAAAGGGGGGAAACAGCTGTGTTCCTGTGTTTGCCTGAGCTCCTCTGCCCTCCGCAATGTCTGCCACGTGCTTAGAGCAGTGGCCACACTTCTGTCAAACATGAAGAGGAATGGGGATCTCTGAATCGTTATAGCCTTGTCAGAAGGGTGTGGGGGTGTCCAGGATGCTTGTATATGACACAAAGGCAAAATGCATACTGTGATTGGCTGGATCAGAGCAGAGGGGAAATGAAAGTCAAGGATTCTTGCATCTGAGGAAATAACACAGAACATAAATTAATAATTTATTTATTTATTTGTCTGTTTATTGTTTGCTTATCATTGCATTTCTATATCGCCGGTGCAAGAAACTGGCTCGTGGTGGTTCACAAACAAAACTATCAATTAAAAATACTCTCAATAGAGTAAAACGATGTAAAATATAAATATGGATACAGGATGGCAGTATACTAATAATTTTTAAAATCGCTCCCCATATTCCGGGCATCGGTCTTAAGATATCTATGTATACAAGCTTCAAAGCCCATTTAAAATAAATGGGCTTTGAAAGGGGATGGGGCACGGGGGGAAGGAGGGTGGGGGGTGAGGCGAAAGGTTCGTAGGTGGGGTGATCAGCAGTGGGGGGTGACCCGGGGGGCGGCGGGGTAAGAGTGCTGGGTGGACGTGGAAGGGGAGGAGAAGTGGCGGCAGAGTTTGGACTTGGCACGAGGGGAAGGCGCGCACTACATGGGGAGGCCAAGGCGGGCCGGGAGGAGGGAGGGGTGGCTGGCAGGCGGCAAGTCAATGGGGCAGGCTGTTGCAGAGGTGGGAGGGGGGTTCAGGCGGCTTATGGGCAGGGCAGAAGCGGGGATAGAGGAGGAAGAGGAGGCGGCAGCGGTGAGGATGGGCCAGGCACAGCTGCCACCCACGCCGGAGGTTAGTGGGCGTGGCATCATGAGACTGGTCCATGGGGGGCTGTGGCGAGAGCACCAGCGGCAGATCCTCTCTGGGGCAGCCATGTCAGCCAGGGCAGTGGCAGGCACCATGGTCCATGGTGACAGCAGATGCCAGAGCCAGGGGTGTAAAGGGCAGGAAACAGGAGGGGGAAGCGGCTGGGGGGAAGGCGGCATGTACCTGGCTGTAGAGGTGGCGTAGTGCAGCAGCAGGAGCAGCAGAGGGCTGCCATGCAAGGGCTGGCCGCCGCCTCCTGCAAACTGGGGGCTGCGTGGGCAAGTAAGTCCCGGGCCAAGGGGCCAATCCGCTGATTTCAATCCCACACTTGGCCCACCCCCAGCCCCCTTTAGCCAATTATTTATACCGCGGAGCGATGTACTGATGTACCAGCTGGGAGATGGAAACAGGCCCCCAACACAGTCTACCACCTCAGTAGGAACCGGGGGGGGGGCAGATCTAATACCCCAGGGTTCTCACCTAGCCTCAACCAAATACCTGGTGGAAGAGCTTTGTTTTGCAGACCCTGTGCAAACACTGGCAGGGGCTCATGGGAATTGTAGTCCATGGACATCTGGAGGGCTGCAGTTTGACTACCCCTGGTCTAGGGTGTCACCAGAACCTGGCTGCCATGGAGGGGATTTACAATTTATTTAGGAATCTAAAATCTGGAATGGATGGTTCTCCTCCTGTACAATTCCTTTAGCTTTTTTCACAAAACAAAAATGCTACCACAAATTCTGGGAAGTGTCAAGACAAGGAGGTTTTTGTTGTTGTGTTTATTTAAAAACCTGGATTCATCATGCTGAAGGTTAAAGGGGAGACATTATTTCTG
This sequence comes from Paroedura picta, assembly GCF_049243985.1. Taxonomy (NCBI): domain Eukaryota; kingdom Metazoa; phylum Chordata; class Lepidosauria; order Squamata; family Gekkonidae; genus Paroedura; species Paroedura picta. The sequence continues at coordinate 119,661,809 of NC_135374.1, read as the reverse complement.
TGAAGAAAAATAAAGGTTAGCATGCAGGGCTAATACAGCTCATAACTTCTGTTCGTCTGTCTGACCTGATAAATTTCAAGTGCACATTTTAGTAAGGCTTAATGAGCTTTTCCGCTGTTTAATGGCTTTGGCTTTACTGTGATAATTAGCAGCAAGGTGTTGTTCCCTCTCAACCTAATAAGAGCTTCCTTTAAACCTCTGTAAGAGTTTCTGCTGACTTTTTTTTGGGGGGGGGCACGATGGTGCTTTTTGCTTCACTGCTTTCTTTTATTGAACACGGTGACCCATTATGTATGACTGTAAATGAAATTAAACCTCCCCAAAAGTGCATGAATGTGTTGAACCCCATAAAACCTGAAATGCTGATGCCAAGGCTGAGCCTTCATCTTTGCTCCCTTGTTAATTCCTGTAATGTTTGAGGGAAGAGTGACTTCTCTGGTTGCATAAAGGTGTGCCGGGAGCTGCACACAATGGGAACTCTTTCGGGGGTTTCAAGAGAGAAAAAAGGAGCTGATATGGGAAGGAGTGGTTTAAGGATATGTAGCACCCGAGCCAGTTTAAGGATTAGCGGACTAGAATTGCAGAAGGAGCAGCCAGACTGGGGGCAGAGGTGCCCCCTGTCATGAACCCCGAATCATGCCAGCTAAGTTTCATTTTCTCACAGGCCTTTTGATCTCTCACCAGCTTGGCCAAGCCAAGGCCATAAAACAATAAATCTGTCCGCTAGCTTCTAGCAGAGACAGCTCAAGTCTCAACAATGTGCCAACTGCCTAGATAAGATTCCGGGCCATCTGGTTGCCTGGGAATCAGCTCACCTTTGCTGCCCTCTTGCTCTCCCGCTAAAATGCCTATGTACCCCCTCCCTTATGTGATAGGCTCTATATCTGCCCTGGGTTTCCTACTGTTCTTTGATATTATCAAGATCTTTGCTTAGGAAGATCTTGCCTTGCTTTAGCGGGGAAAAGAGGGAGGAGAGAGACATCCATGGGGGGAAGGCACCTTGTGGGATCCCTGGAAGCACAGTGCCCGTAGCACATGCTGCATGTGCTACATGGATAAACCAGCCCTGGCTATGTGTATATTTTTGGTGTAGTTTCTTTGTAGGAAGGCAGAAAACAGACAACATCGCAACATTGCCCCTCCAAGACCTCGGGGGTCACTATTGGAAGTAGACCAGAATGTTCTAACTCATCCTACTCTGAAGTAGAGCAGAAAACGTCCAGCAGGGTCTGCAGCTGCCAACTCCCTGCCCATGTCTCCGGTCTGGTGCCTGCACTCCCATCTTCCCCTTGCCTACTTGTGAGTGCTTTGTAACCCACAGTCCCAACTGCTGTGAAACGGTGCCTGGTTGCGTGAAGCACAGCAGTGGTGCTCCCAGCTCCATCCACTGCTATGCAGCCTCGAGAAATGAGCATGCAGGGGGCAAGGATAACTGTGGTGGCAGGCAGCGGGAGAGACTGAACGGGCAAAGGGAGGGTGTACAGGCAGGTGCAGGTCATGTGGGTGTGTAAGGGATCTGGTATTTGGCATAGGGAGCCCCTGGGCACTTATTTTATGGAAGGAGGGTTTACACCCCTCCCCTTCCAGCACGCTGGCTCTGGGCGGCTTCCATCATCTTTAAACCGCCCGCTCCGGCGGAGCGGTAGGAATAAAGGAGTAAGGGCAAGTGGGGAGGAGTTAGGGCAGGCCCTGTCTGGGATAAAAACTCAGAAGGGTGAATCAGGAGCCTCAAAGCGGCCCCTGATTCGCCCCTCCAAGTGGCAATCCAGGGCCAAGTGGCCAATGGGGAGCCGTGCAAAGTGCGGCCCCCCATTGGCCACTTGGCCCGTCCTCCGAGCCGGAGAAGGCTGTCAGTCTCACTTGGGTGGGTGCGGGGGGCTCGCTTTCTCCCGGCCCCGGGATGAGCCGGCCTTCTCACACCCCGACGCTGTGCTGCTGACCATGGACTCCACAAACGGTGAGTACTGTGCCCCAGGGTCACGGCTCTCGCCAGGAGTCAGGGCATCTGCCTTCCCCTTCCCTTTCTCCCCTTTGAAACTAGTTATTTATAAAACCAATTGCCTAGCAGAAGAGCTCCAACTTACAGGCCCTGCGGAACTGACCCAGTTCCATCAGGGTCCTTAGTTCTTCTGTGAGCTCATTCCAACAGTTCGGGGTCAGGGCTGAAAAGGCCTGGCTAAGGCTAGATGTACTTCTTGGGGCCAGGGATCACCAGATTGTTCAAATTGGATGATCTTAATGTTCTTGGGGGGGGGGCATAGTCAGCCAAGCGGTCCCTCAGGTACAGCAGGCCCTGACCACATACGACCTTAAAGGTTAACACCAGTACCTTAGACTGGACTCAGAATTCAACTGGGAGCCAATGCAGCTGCCCAGGCCCCGCCCAATCTGAAACCAGCCTCCAAAATTGGAGGAACATGGAGGAGGCACTGTGTCAAGGTAGAGTTCAGATGTAGGGGGGAGGAGGGAGCATAGATAATTTCTGGTGCAGGGCAGAAAGTATCTAGAGTAGCTTCCTTGGTTTCCAGTTGGATCTGGAATGCATGATAACAACCGCCCATTGGCTGTTCATTTGATTGACGGCCAGGGGCGGGACAAAGCACAGAAAAAGTTGCTTCCTTTCTAGCGATTTTTGCGAGACTGGAAACCTGTGGGAAACGAATGAAACGCTACTGGATTCCGCTACAAAGGCAGGTATGTGTAATGCAGAGACTGCACTTTTAAAAATAGCATTTCCGCTTTCTGGAACCAATTGGCAACATTGGTTCTTGTGCGGAAAGGCCCTCTTAATTCTTTTTTGTCCAATTTCTCCTTGAGATATCCAGTAATCTGTTTATTTTTCTGTTTCAAGGGCTTTGGACTCACTTTTTAAAATAGTTTGTTTTAATCAGAGAAATTTGAAGGAGGCAGGTTCTGTAAAATGCCAGAATTTCACTCTGCAGAAGCTCAGAGGCAGGCAATGTCTTCCCATTGGAGCACCCTGTGATGTGTAACATTATCATCTTCAAACACAAAAGGAGTCCTAGAGATATAACACCAAACTAAAAAGAGAAATCAAAGAACGATTAGAAATTCCTCTTGTGAAAGTGATTAAGAGGAACTAACAAGTATTGTCTCCAAAAAGTTACTTTTGAGAAAAGAAAGTGCACTCCCCTTAACAATGCTAGCACCATATTGGTCTGTAGATTTGTAGTTTATTCATACTTAGAAAGTACACGGAACAGCTAAAGTCCAGGGGGAAATTACTGTCTCTCATTCTATTCTTTTAAAATCTTTGATGGCTTTTGGCTTTCCTAGTTTCCAAGTCTGACTAACCATTGGAACTTTCATGAATACCAATATGTTGATTTTCTTGTCTCTCCCCTAAGGTGAATTAGGGTATTCTTTTAAAACAGTAATTCTTGGTTGTTATTTCTCATTTTCTCTCTGTGAGCTTTAAATATACATTAAACATACATTTGTACTGAGTGCAACCATGCATCCAAAAGTCCAGGAAGGATCATTAAAGAACAAATCTTTAAACTGCATTTAGTGACTTGAGTTATCAGTTGGGGAGGATGCATCATGGTTTTTTTAGTTTTGTTTTGTTGCAAATTTGAGTGCACTAGCAAAAAGAAACAAAAGGTATTGATGTAAAAGCAAATTCCACTGCTTTCGTATCCAGTCGGGGACGGGGGGGGGGGGGGACTATTAATTTGTATTTGGTTGGCTTTAAAAGCCAATATAGAAAATACATTATTTAGGACTCTGTCTCTTTCTGTCTCATCACAGAGACCATTTATGCACTGGAGGTTTCATGCCGGGCTGCAGGCTGGAGTTTTAGTCATGGCAGGTTGGCCCACCTCTTCCTGCACCCACACGGGGGAGCATTTGGCCTGGTGTACCTCATACACCCCTGATTTGTGCTCCTGCATGGGAGCTGGGGCAGTGAAGTTCCCAGTGCGTAAACAGTCATAATGACAAATAATAAATGCATCAAGTTGATGATATTCAGTACACTTTGAAAATAGTAATTCTTTGTTTCAACTTAATGTTGCTTTCCAAGGCGGTGGGAAAACTGAACGCACCATTAAAAATCACATCTTTTTCTTCTTTTGGAATGGTAAGCAGAAGGGGCCATTTGACTAGGAATTAGATCCATGGATTCCCATACCAGAGTGTAGTCTGTATGGGGCTTTTTACCCAGTCCCAGTTCGAATGCACTGTATTCGCTTTGCATTTTGTTTTTGCTTTAAATTTTCCCTCTGCAACAAGCATGATGGATTCGTGATGACCCTACCTTTCCCTCGCTATATCCTGGAGTGGATGTAAGCCTCGATTTTTCAAAAACTGCCATTAGAAAGTGTGCAGATTTCTGGTCTTTGTGAAGTAACTCTGCCTCATGCTTCCAGTCTTCCCTGATTGGCCAGGGCATCAGTTCAAAGTCTTCCTGGTTCCTGGTTGCAAGGCTTCCCTTAAAGTGACTGTGCTCCAGAATGTCAGACGTTGCAAGGACTCACAACAAGCTTCTTTGAATAGAAAGCATTTATTGTAAAGTACTTCATACACTTAGACTAGAGAAGTCAAATCTGCCTGAGGACAGATTTGCTTCTCCTTATCAATACAGTTCTCCCGCCCAAAACTTGAAAGTTCCCAAGGGAGGGGAGGAAGGAAGAAGAGACAGGTACAATTAAAAACAGTGTTACTTTCACATGTCCTTGGCTGTCTTCAGGCTCAGATAAGATGTTATGGTTACCAGAAGCAGGCCCAGCCGAGAGGCTTCAAAGGGAAGAACATTCATAGCTTCCAGAAATAATGGCTACATAAACATAGTTTCGACTTTAAGCAAGCATGCATAATATAGGGGCCTGGAGCTCCCAGGCACCAAGCTGCAAAGGTCAATCTAACTGTCATGGAGAAACTCAGGCTAATTTATGACAGGGTTTTCTAACAATCCTGACATCCCTCCGCATTAAAACAGACTTCCCTCCATTACCCCGCATCCACCGGCCGTGGGCACAATGAAAAACCGGATGCACATTCCTGTACGTTTTCGGCAAACCCAATTCAACAGTTACATCATTGATCACTTTTACAATGGGGAAAGGTCCCACAAATTTGGGACCCAATTTTTTAGACTTTTGCTGACAACGTAGGTTTTTTGTGGAGAGATAGGCGAGGTCTCCCAACTTCCAGGTTGGTGCAGGTGCACGTTTTTTGTCTGCCTGGGACTTATACGCGTGTTTTGCTCCCTCGAGGCTAGAGACAATGGCTGGCCAAGCTGCACTAATATTCTTAGCCCATTTAGTGACATCAGGAGCTTCAGTGGAAACCAGTTCCCAGGTGGGTGCAGCAATTAAGTCAGTTCCATACACCACCTTAAAGGGAGATACCCCAGTGGATGCATGCACCCCATTGTTGTAAGCAAACTCAGCCAGGGGCAAGAGGGCGACCCAATCGTTCTGTTGGTGGTTAATGAAACAGCGTAGATATTGTTCAAGAATTTAGTTCACCCGTTCTGTTTGTCCATTGGACTCAGGGTGGTAGCCAGAGGTCAGGGCTTGTTCCACCCCCAACAGCTTCAAAAACTCCCACCAGAACTTGGCAACAAACTGGGGGCCACGATCCATGAGCAGTCTCCTAGGGATACCATGTAGTCGGATTATGTGAGTCACGAACATAGAGGCCAGTTTGGCCGCCGAGGGCAGACCCACGCAGGGGATGAAATGAGCTTGCTTTGAAAACGCATCCACTACCACCCAGACCACAGTTTTACCCTGGCTTGGAGGCAAGTCTGTGATAAAGTCCATTGTCACATCGGACCAGGGACCAGAAGGGGTGGGCAGGGGCTGCAGTAATCCACGTTTCTTCCCCCCTGGAGGTTTGGAAACAAGGCAGGTAGGGCAACCTTGCACATATTTCTCCACATCCCCTCTCAAAGTTGGCCACCAGTAGTGTCTTCTGACCAGGTGCAGGGTTTTTACAAAGCCAAAATGTCCTGCAGTCTTTGCATCGTGGCACAATTTTAAAACCTCTCCGCGCACCGCTGCGGGAACGTAGAGGCGCTCGTCTTTGAAAAACAGGCCCCCCTTGTCGACCAGGGCAGGGCGAAGGGAAACGAATTCAGTGTCTTGTAGGACCTCCTTCTGAACCCACCCACCGGGGACCGGGCTCCCTCCCTTTGTTTGACTACGCGTCACGGCCGCCAACCCCAGCTGGGCGGGCGTGAACACCGTGTCCACCAATGGGTCTCGCTTGCTGTTGTACTGAGGCAAGCGAGAAAGAGCATCCGCCAGAAAGTTCATTTTGCCCGGCAGATGCTTTAGAGAAAAGTTGAACCGGGAGAAAAACTCCGCCCACTGCATTTGCTTGGCTGACAAGGAGCGGGGCTGCTTGAGCGCTCGGAGGTTTTTATGGTCCGTCCAAACCACAAACGGGACGGAAGACCCTTCTAGCCAATGTCTCCACGAAGCAAGAGCCAATTTCACTGCAGCCGCCTCCTTTTCCCAAATTGCCCAGTTGCGCTCTGCCCCCGAAAACTGTTTGGACAGGTAGGCTAGGGGGTGCAGCTTCCCGTCCTCCGCCTCTTGCAGGATCACGGCCCCCATTGCCACATCCGACGAATCTACTTGCACTGTGAATTGCTTGGATGGGTCAGCATGCGCCAACACCGGCTCAGACGTAAAAAGGCGTTTTAAACGCTCAAAAGCCTCCTGGCAAAGTGGGGACCACTGGAGCGGGGTGCCCAGCTGGTTCACCGCTTTACCCCCGTCTTTTGTTTTCAACAAGTCCGTTAAGGGCAATGCCACCTTGGCAAAATTGGGGATGAAAGTTCTATAGAAGTTTGCGAATCCTAAGAAACTCTGAAGTTGCCTCCTGGTCCTGGGCGGTTCCCAGGCCAATAAATCCCGAACTTTGCCCGGGTCCATTTCAATCCCCGCCCTGGACACCCGGAATCTGAGGAACTCCACCGCCTCTCGGTGGAACTCGCACTTCGATAATTTAGCAAACAGTTGGTGCTTCCGTAGCCGGCTAAGCACCTCCCGGACTAACTTCGCGTGTTCCTCCAGGTTGTCTGAATACACCAAAATATCATAAATGTAGACCAACACCCCCTGATACATCAAATCATGCATAATTTCATTAATTATGTTCATGAACACGCCCGGATGGCTACATAATGGCTACATAAACATAGTTTCGACTTTAAGCAAGCATGCATAATATAGGGGCCTGGAGCTCCCAGGCACCAAGCTGCAAAGGTCAATCTAACTGTCATGGAGAAACACAGGCTAATTTATGACAGGGTTTTCTAACAATCCTGACACAGAAGCCCTAACTTCTCTCAGCAGACATATGCCTCTTGTTTCCCCCCTCCTCTGCTGTCTCCAATCCTCTCTCCCCATTAAAGAAAAGAAAGAGGCTCCTCCTGCAACTAGCACTTCCCTCCTCCCCGTTCAGAGCTTCCCCAATCGAGTGCAGAACACTTTCTATTTCAATGGGGGTGGGGAATAGAGGAAGACCTGAGTTCAAATCGATCTGAAATCAGCAGGATCCACAACAGAATAAACAAAGTAAGTGCAGAATCGGCCCAGGACACTGTGAGTTCATTTCAGCTCTTTCTTATAACCCCAGCATGGCGGTACAAAGAGGCAAAAACTGAATTATGAATCCTACCAACCACCCCAGTTTATATACAGTACAGCACAACAGATCTTCCCACCAGTGTGTGCTATTGGTCAGCTTCACTTTAAACAGACTGGATCCAGCAGTTGGGATCTAGCTGTGCACTGGCAGATTGCAGAGCAGCGTTCAATCCTGCATTGGACCTCAAGCTCAGTCCTTGTCAGATCTATAGATACCACACTAGGAAAAGTTCTTCTTGTACAGACTCAAGCAGAGTTAATGGGCCAAAACTCATAGGGAGCTGTACATGGGAGTAGACATTCCCTTTAGATGGTTAAAGTTTAAAGCCAGAACCTAGTTTTTCATCTGAAAATGAATGGGTAACCAGTGATGAATGGGTAACCAGTGATAACTGGTTTACAATTGGGGTTGCATGAGGGAAAAAATACATTGAACGCACTGACACTGACACTCTAGCTGCATCATTCTACATAATCTGACCATTCCAAACTGACTTCAAGGGCAGCCCTATGTCAATCACATGGTCGTAGACCATCCTGGATTTTTTAAAAAGTGTATATAGCAGTATGATTGTAAAGAAGCATGGGCAATAAAAAGGAAGAGCTGGAACTTCTCATGCTGATGGAAAGGTATGATCTAGTAGGCATCACAGAAACTTGGTGGAATGATTCTCATGACTGGAATGTAATGGTGGATGGATATGAACTGTTCAGAAAAAACAGAATAGATCGAAGAGGTGGAGGAGTGGCACTGTATGTGAGGAAAGGGCTTAAATGTCAGGAAATTCTAGTGAAGGAGAGCATATCTACAGTGGAAAGCATCTGGGTGAAAATAAGCGAGGGGAAAACAAACAGTGTGGTGGTTGGTGTCTGCTACCGACCGCCTGACCAACGAGAGGATGTGGATGCTGTACTTTGTGAGCAGCTTGAGAAAATATCCAAACGGCAGGACCTTGTCATCATGGGTGACTTCAATTTCCCAGATGTGTGCTGGGAAACAAACTCTGCGAAGCGTCCTCAGTCATGCAAGTTTCTGACCTGCCTGGCTGACAATTTCATTTATCAAATGGTAGATGAACCCACAAGAGGTTCAGCCATACTGGACTTAATACTGACCAACAGGCAAGAGTTGGTGGATGAGGTGAAGGAGGTGGGGACCCTAGGGGGAAGTGACCATGTCCTCATAGAATTCCTTTTGAGATGGGGAGCCAAGGAAGCTTGTAGCCAGACGCGGATGTTGGATTTTCGTAGGGCAAACTTTAATAAACTCAGAGACATGATGAGTGTCATACCATGGACGAGAATGCTGGAAGGGAAGGGAGCATGTGAAGGGTGGGCGCTACTCAAACAAGAGCTATTGCATGCTCAATCAATGACTATTCCAGAAAGACTAAAACACTGCAGGAGCTCTAAGAAGCCTATTTGGATGAACAGAGAACTTCAAGAGGAACTAAGAAAGAAAAGGAAAATGTTCAGGAAATGGAGGGAAGGACAGAGCTCTAAAGAAGAGTACCTACAGGTTACTAGGCACTGTAGATCAATCATCAGAAAGGCCAAAGCTGAGAGTGAGCTAAGATTTGCCAGGGAAGCCCATTGTAACAAGAAAAGATTTTTCAGTTACGTGAGGAGCAAACGTAAAGTAAAGGAGGCAATAGGCCCACTGTTGGGTGCGGATGGACAAACTCTAACGAAAGATGCAGAGAAAGCAGAAAGGCTTAGTGCCTATTTTACATCTGTTTTTTCCCACAGGTCTAAGTGTTTAGGCACATCTAGAGATGGCTGTAGCCAAAGGATAATGTCTGGGTGGCAGGTTAACATGGATAGAGAGGTGGTCGAGAGGCATTTAGCTGCACTGGATGAGTTCAAATCCCCTGGTCCAGATGAAATGCACCCGAGAGTACTCAAAGAACTTTCCAGAGAACTTGCACAGCCCTTGTCCATCATCTTCGGAACCTCTTTAAGGACTGGAGATGTCCCGGAGGACTGGAAAAGAGCAAACGTTATTCCGATCTTCAAAAAAGGGAGGAAGGATGACCCGGGAAACTACAGACCAGTGAGTCTGACCTCTGTTGTGGGGAAGATAATGGAGCAGATATTAAAGGGAGCGATCTGCAAACATCTGGAGGACAATTTGGTGATCCAAGGAAGTCAGCATGGATTTGTCTCCAACAGGTCCTGCCAGACCAACCTAGTTTCCTTTTTTGACCAAGTAACAGGTTTGCTGGATCGGGGAAATTTGGTTGATGTCATTTACTTGGATTTTAGTAAAGCTTTTGACAAGGTTCCCCATGATGTTCTGATGGATAAGTTGAAGGACTGCAATCTGGATTTTCAGATCGTTAGGTGGATAGGGAATTGGTTAGAGAACCGCACTCAAAGAGTTGTTGTCAATGGTGTTTCATCAGACTGGAGAGAGGTGAGTAGCGGGGTACCTCAGGGTTCGGTGCTTGGCCCGGTACTTTTTAACATATTTATTAATGATCTAGATGAGGGGGTGGAGGGACTACTCATCAAGTTTGCAGATGACACCAAATTGGGAGGACTGGCAAATACTCCGGAAGATAGAGACAGAGTTCAACGAGATCTGAACACAATGGAAAAATGGGCAAATGAGAACAAGATGCAATTTAATAAAGATAAGTGTAAAGTTCTGCATCTGGGTCAGAAAAATGAAAAGCATGCCTACTGGATGGGGGATACGCTTCTAGGTAGCACTGTGTGTGAACGAGACCTTGGGGTACTTGTGGATTGTAAACTAAACATGAGCAGGCAGTGTGATGCAGCGGTAAAAAAGGCAAATGCCATTTTGGGCTGTATCAACAGAGGCATCACATCAAAATCACAAGATGTCATAGTCCCATTGTATATGGCACTGGTCAGACCACACCTGGAGTACTGTGTGCAGTTCTGGAGGCCTCACTTCAAGAAGGACATCGATAAAATTGAAAGGGTACAGAGGAGAGCGACGAAGATGATCTGGGGCCAAGGGACCAAGCCCTATGAAGATAGGTTGAGGGACTTGGGAATGTTCAGCCTGGAGAAAAGGAGGTTGAGAGGGGACATGATAGCCCTCTTTAAGTATTTGAAAGGTTGTCACTTGGAGGAGGGCAGGATGCTGTTTCTGCTGGCTGCAGAGGAAAGGACACGCAGTAATGGGTTTAAACTTCAAGTACAACGATATAGGCTAGATATCAGGAAAAAGATGGCCTGTATGGCCCCTTCCAACTCTATGATTCTATGATTCTATAAGATTCAGATGGTGTTTGGAGATCTACCAGGATCTCAACTGATCTCCCAGGTGACAGGCATCAGTTCACCCAGAGAAAATAGCTACCTGGGAGGGTGGGCTCCCCAAACATGTAGTGTTTAATGGCTTTGGCTACCTGACAGTATTGATCTCAGTGATAGCATTAACAGCATATATCTGGCAAGGGTAATAAAAAGACCAACATCAAGATGACAGTCCCAGCTACAAACCTGTGCTTTGGGACTGATCACATTCAGAGGAGGCATTTTCCTAGCTGAGTTTCTGACTATCTTCAATTCTGCCTTTTCCAGATTGAGTTTCAGTTCATTCCTTGTTATCAGATACTCCATGGATAATTCAAAAGAATCAGATTCATGGATCATCCATGTTTCCCCCCACCCCTCATAAGGTGCCTCATGGTTGCCATGAGGATGCCACTGTTCTGAGGGCCCAAACTGTTGCAGGCTGAGGTGTTCTTGTTCCCCTCCCCTGCACCTTTTCAAGTGTTGAAACAACCTCTCCCTTTTAGGGACATGCAGCAACTTGAGAGGCAGTGCGGTATAGTGGTTAAAAAGCAGCAGCCTCTAATCTGAAGAACGGGGTTTGATTCCCCATGTCTCCACATGCAACAGGCTGGTTGATTTTGGGCCAGTCAGGGAACTGTGAGAGCTTTTCTCAAAGAGCAATCCTTGGTGACCAAACCTGGGTCATGAGGTGTGTTGAATGGAGAGGCCTCCTCAAGCACCGCAAGATAAAGGAGAAGAGGACCAGGCCAGTCCATTGCCTGCCTGTCTGCCTTGCCTTCTTGCTCTCTTGTCTCCCTTCCCTGGCTTCTGCTGATGAAGCGACCACTGTCCATGTATGTTGAATTCTCCTCTGTCCAATGACAGAAATGAACATGTTGTTGCAGAAACAGAATAAGAACCCCAGCTATGTTCTAAAAATTCTTCTTTGATCATCAGTTAATGTCCAAGTTCCGAATACTGGTGAGAGGTTCAAAGAGAAATACATTAAAATCAAAAACCCTGTCGAGCCACTCACAAGCTGTCACACAGAATCAAAATGTAGGTTTGAAGGGGATGTTAATAGTGATACTGTGAAGTGGAGGCCGTAACAATAAGGCAAGTGCTTTTGTTAGTAAGAACAAATGTTTGTACAAAATGATTCCGACATCCTTTCAATTGAAGGCAGGAATAAATACCAGATTTCATATGCTAATTGACTAAGCTAAAAAGTGCCTGTTCTCTTGCTGGCTGGCTGCCAGGGATTATGATAATAAATTTATGCATGGTACCTAATCATGGTTTCTAACATCATTGTAGAGAGGAATAATTTATAGAGGACATCTTACCGTGGCACCAGGAACTGAAATGACAATGCTAGATAGATCATTTTCTGTAAATTTGTGAACATGACCGTGTGGGGTTTTTTAGAAGTGCGTAAAAGCTTCAACAAGGGTTGCAGAGATTTAGAAGCTGGGTGGTTAATGTCACCAGAACATGAGTCGGCAAGTTTTTTGAGCTTGCAGGTCCATTTGTACTGCTGTCTGCTGCAGGAGGTGGAGAGGTCAACATGACCATATTTAAACAATATTTTTTAAAATATATATATTTAACAAACTTTAAAAATATTTTAAATATTGATTAACTCCCATCTCTTCAGGAAATCCTTCCAGAGCTCTCCAGACAGGCTGATTTAAGCTGTGAACTGATTAATCACTAACCTTAACATTTTTATTCCTCATAGTTTTTTGTGATCAGCAACTTAACCGAAAGGGCTGATGAACTGAGTTTATTATTCTAGCAAAGCATTATTTCTTCTTTATTATGCTGCATGTCTGTGGGATATCTTCATGAGGCTGTTTACTCATTTACTGCTAATTTACTCTCTTCTTATATCTGTACTCTAATGATTCTCATTCCATTGTCTGAGGAAGTGTGCACAGACACGAAAGCTCACAGCTTAATGAAAGTGTGTCAGTCTTCAAAGTGCCATTGGACTAAAATTTTGTTCTGCTACTTCAGACCAACCCAGCTACCCATCTGGACCCATTCTGAACACAGTTTGGGACCAGTGGCACCTTTAAGACTAAGGAAGCTTAATTGTGGGTATAAACATTGGGCACATGAACTTGGAAGTGTACACTCATAATTTAACTTTGTTGCCCTTAAAGGTGCCACTGTGTTCTATTGTTTCAGACCGACCTGACTCCTCACCTGAATCTATCTTTTACTTATTGACAGCAAGGAAGAACAAGATGTTCTACATCTTGTCCACATCATATGAGAAGCTACATTCTGTAGCCAGTATGCCACAAGACACCTAAAACCAACCAACTAAGCTTCTTTCCTATAAAAAATTTAATTTCTACTTCCACCAATATTTCAAGACTCATTTGGAGTACAGGTAAAAAACACTGAAGGGAGATCAAAGAGAAGGGGGGAATACTTTTGATGATACTAATGATAGCTTCAGTGGGGTTCTGTATACCTGTGGCAGGTATAGGATAAAGGTAAAGGCTATAAGGCAACAGCCTTCTGGGCTGAAGAATATTGAATTCTCCAACACAGGCCTCTCTTGTAGATTATTTATACCTCACTCAAATAAAAAAGGAAGAGGGCACTCCCTAAAAGCATCTTATCTAGAAACTTGCTAGACGTGGGTATAGTCTGCACTCACATTTCTTTCCACTTTAAATTTTGTCGAATCATGGTCAGTTTGAACCCATATCTATAGCCTTCCTTTTCCCCAAATTTAAATGTGTCACCTTTCTGCATTTGCATTGTCCCCATTTTCAGTCTCCTTCCTGCTTAATTGGGGGAAGGGAGAAGTTAGGTGAAGCTCCAGTCAGCATTGAAGGAGCACAAGGCTGGAGAGTGCTTTACTTCCTGCCTTTTGACTAGTCCTGAGTCTACAGCCAGAGCAAGCCGGGGGAGGGGGAAGTGGAGCACGATGCTGCTTTTTTATCTTTCTTTTCCTGCAGGAGTGGGGTCAGGGGGGGAGGGGAGGCAGTAGCCTCACAGATAGCGAGGAGGAGGGGAAAGTAATTCCAAGAGAAAAATCTATGCTCAGAGAATTGTGGGCTTTTGGAGTGTAGTCACTTTAAAACAGATCCCAAAATGAGGGCAAATTAAGTCTTATAAAGGAATGGCAACCGGGAACCAGATGCCCTGACCAATTAACGGCAGGCTTCTTCACTATGTCAGCATTAGAGGTGCTGGGGAAAAAGTTAATCCAGCAAAATGCAGAGATCCACACATAATACTGGGGCTCTTGGAGTGGATTCCTCAAATGTAGTGAGCTATATCTACTCCTGGATATCGTGGGGGAAAGGTAGAGTCACCACGAATCAATCATAGATGATGCAGAGGGAAAATTTAAACCACTAAATATCAAAATGAAAATTGAATAACGGGTAGATGACTTTCTTTAAAGCCCAGTGCAGATTCTACCCTGGACCAAGGGGGTGCTTTTCTGTGATATAACTAGAAACTATGTTTTCTTCCACAGTTGCCTTGACAGACAAGTCACAGAAGATGAACAATAAAGAAAATAAAGTACTTAATGAGGTAAAAAGGATGTCTGAATGACTTCAGAATACATATATATAGTAAAACTGGCTCTAATGTAAAGCAAATAAACCTTGAAGGGAGGCTGAATTTCCCTTTTCCTATCAGGCTACCTGAGGGGGGACAGGTTCCCCATAGCAGGGTGGCCTGGGAGGGGTCAAGAGGAGGTTTGTGCCCCCTCTTTTCTCCTGAGTGGACACTTGCCTGGGTAGGAACTACAGTGGCCTAAGGGGCCACATTCCCAGCTGGGAACTGGTGTGGAATCTGGGTGAGCCACTGTAAATGGGAAAATAGGCATCATCAGCTGACTGGAAAAGGCTCCTAACCCTCTGCCATGCCAACATTCCCTATTTTGTTGTTAATAAAAGCTGTCGCCTTATATGATGCCTATCCTGTGTATGTGTATTCCTTAGCCTGGAATTCCCACCCTGCAAGTGGATGCACTTAACATCTTAACATCTGGGCTTTCCTGTGTGAAAAAGGAAAACATACGTCTAAAGTAAAATGCCATTTATGGGAGCGCTACTCTTATCCAGTAGAATTAAGAACTACTCATCATTATAGAAGAAGGAGAAGGAGAAGGAGAAGGAGAAGGAGAAGGAGAAGGAGAAGGAGAAGAAGAAGAAGAAGAAGAAGAAGAAGAAGAAGAAGAAGAAGAAGAAGAGGTGGTAGTTCTTATATACCACTTTTCTTTGCCACAAGGAGTTTCAAATGACTTACAATTGCCTTCCCTTCCTCTCCCCACAACAGACACTCTGTGAGATAAACGGGGCTGAGAGAGCTCTGATAGGACTGTTCGGGTAGAACAGCACTATCAGGGAAAAGCAACCTAGAAATTAAATTATTAATCATAACTAGGGAGAAAGGCCACTGTAGCGCTAAATGCAGTGAGTGCTAACAGGACAAATGTATGTAAGGGGGAGGCAGCTCTGGCGAGCAGCTGATCCTCCTCTGGCCCCCCCTCCCCCTCCCAAGCCGGATGGGCAAGCTGTTGCTGCCACTGCCACCTCGTTCTCGACGTGAGAGGCAGCACAGTGATGGCCGTGACCTCCTCCCCACCAGCACTGGCAGCTTGTCGCATATCCCGCCAGCTCCACCACCAGCCCTGCACTGCAGTGGGCTGCCCCGTGTTCTGAGCACTGCCTCCGCCATGTTGCAGTGGTGTCCAGTGCAGCTCTTTCATCAGCAGTGCCTCCGCAGAGTGACAGTTAGGGGCAGGAGACGCAGCCTGATTGGGCAGAAGATGCAGCCTGGTTGGGCTGGTTGGGCTGTTGGGGGCAGGTGCCAGTGGGGCCAGGCCTATCTGGACATGCTCAGGACCCAGACAGGGCTGGACAAGAACCGGACAGGGCCAGACAGGCCCCAGACAGGGCTGGATAGGGCCCGGACAGTCTCCGCCCAGGTGGGCTTTTCACAGATATATAATAAAGTGTTAAAGATATGCCAAACTCAGGAGGGCAGTCAATAAGTCTTATAAATTATGATGATGCCATTTACTTCACCCTCCCAAATAGCCATTTTCTCTAGGGGAACTGATCCCGGCCATCTGGAGATCAACTAGATGAACTAACCTGAAGGTTGGCAGCACATTAAGGATTCTCAAAGAAGCTTACAATCACATTCCTTGTCTCTCTTCACAACAGGCACTTCGTGAGGTAGATGGAGCTGAGAGGACTGTGACTGGTCCAAGATGACCCAGCTGGCTGCACATGGAGGAAGAGTGGGGAATCAAACCCGGTTTTCCAGATCAGAGTCCTCCCCTTTGAACCATTACACCACACTCACCCTTGGTTCTGCACAGAGTTTAGTATTAGGGAAGAATAGATGATTAGGAAAGAAATCACAAAAGCCCTCCTTATAAGTTTGGCTGGAACAGTCTACTCTCAATCCTGGCTCCTTCCACTGATTAAACTGCATGTAGAATGATATTGGCTAGATACCAGGAGAAAAAAAATTCACATTCAGAGGAGTTCAGTAGTGAAACCAATTTCCTAAGGAGGTGGTGAGCTCCCCCTCACTGGCAATTTTTAAGCAATGGCTGGACAGATATCCTGGATGCTTTAGGCCAGTGGTCTGGGGACCGGTACTGGTCCGTACATCAGTCTGTTTCAGGCCGCAGCTCCTCCTCATCCTCCTACCCCCCCCCCCCGGGCCTCAGTAAAATTGTCAATTGTTGACTGGTCCCCAGTGATAAAAAGGTTGGGGACCACTGCTTTAGGATGATCCTGCATTGACCAAAGCCCTGGATGGCCCTTCCAACTCTATGGTTCTCTTTCTATCAGTGACTATTCCACCTGGTTTTTTAAAAAAGAAAATACACCTGAACTCTGAATATTGCTTATTTTCTTTGGCTTTTCAGTATCTCTTCTTCCTTTTTTGTTGTCTCTATTGATCGTAAAATATCCTGGCGGGGTCTCCTGTATTGTAATTTCTGTGTTGTGCTTGTTAGTCTTCTAAGTGCTTAATGAATCAGCATCACCCTTAGCTTTCGATGCTTTCTTACTTTAATTGAATATTGATGTCTCCTACATTAAAAAAACATTCACTTTGTTGAAAATATCTACATATGTCTATATCTGGGGGGCGTAGGGGGAACCATTCTAAATGTGTACTAGTTGGAAGTATGCATATTAAACAGAGAGCAGGACAGCATTTGTTTCATTTTTATCAGACTAAAACTCTCCTAATTAAGGCACACCCCCCCACACACACAATAACACACACACACATCAACGTGTTGTTTTCACCAAGCCGGATGTTCACTTGCCATGATCTGCCTCTAAAGACAAATAAATTTTGTTTCATCCACAGGCAGGATTTGTAATTTCTTTCTTCCTCCTTTTTTTTCTTCGCTTTTTTATTGATTGCAATTAAATCTAATGTTGACATTTATTGTCCAAATGGCTGAAAACATTTATAAAAAAATCAAACTGCCCCATTTTACAAAGGGAATTATAAAAATGAAAATGCTCTCTCTCTCTCTCTCTCTCTCTCTCTGTTTATGCTGATTTAGCCTATGAAATTTAGGCAGCTGTCGTAAATCAACTGTTGAAGGGGGATTGGAAACAAATGTTGAAATGTTTGCTTGGACTCGATGTGTTAGTCACATATGCCATAATCTGCTAGTGAAGTGTTAGACATAGCTGAGAGGATGGTTCATACATTTATTTCCATTTTTTATTTTTATTTTAGACCTCTTTGCATCATGCAATTGCATCATGCAATTGCCAACAATGAAGGACAGGTATATGGCAACCATTGCACCTGTCTAGGGCTGTCAGGTCTACATGGGGAAATGCCTGGAGATTGAAGTTTTTTTGGGGGAAGTCAAGCTTGGGAAGTACAGGGTTTTGGGTAGGGAGGAACCTTGCCAGGGTACAATGGCACAGAGTCCACCTTCCACTGCAGCTATGATGACCTCACCCACTTCCCTCTCTCAGAGGCAATATTTTCGCTCTGTTTTTCTCCCTGACTGAGCAGCCCTATTTCTTGATTTTCTTCTTTTCTGAAGAACTGTAACTATCCCATCCTGTCACAGCAGAAAATTTTGCTATTGGTTCAGCCAAGGAAGAGCCAAGATCCCCCTTTATCTTAAACCATTTAAATTGGCACTCAGAGGGTTTTAAAATTCATAAACAACAATATATTTTATTCAATGTAGAGAGAAAAGTTCAGGTGAAATCTGGGGTACATTTTCTAAGATAATCACTATAGGCACAGACTATACAGTAGTTCATACTTTTCAATTAATTGAGAGTTTCTTAAGCTTTTCCCAGTGACTTAGAATATTTAAGATGCTTTTGTTTCCTAAACACACCAGTGTAATTTCTTGGGCATATTTGACTCTTTTGGTTTCCGTAAGGCAGTGATACTCTCTCCAGCACCCAAACTCCTTCACTAAACACACCAGCATTTTTCTTGACTTTTGACAGACTCTTCAAGATGTAGAAGGGAGTATCTATACACATCTGAGCAGGGATCTCTCTTCTCTTCAGAGCTATTTCTCTATTTTAATTGGGTGAGTTTTTTTCCCTTTCACTAGAAGATTTTCCCCTTTTTTTGGCCTGAATGGGACTCTTCATCTCACTACCCACACCTCCTGTCAACCTTCCCAGTGTTCCATCTGTGTTAAAATGCTCTGAGTTAGGCACAAAACCCATCAGCCCTAAACGTTTCTTTATCTGGGGTAAACTGAGACTCATCATCAGTACTAGATTCATCTCTGTCAGGACTGGGTTCATATCTGATTCTTCTGAGGACTCAGCTCAAGGCTTTCCTTGCACAATTCACACTAACCAGTCAAATTCCTTGGAGCAGCCTGTCACTCAAGGCTCTCTGGTTTTGTGAGGTATTAACCCTTCACAGTCCTTTGCATATTTACATAGCGTTTCTGAGCTTTTAAAGTGCAGTCTTTCACAGCAGCCACTTTCCTAGTCACTTGAAGAGCAATGATAATGTGCGGCAAAGACTCACCGCAGCCGCTGGTTGACGCTGCGGAGGGCTGACTGGAGGCGGACGCGACTGCCCCAGCAGCCCTTGCGGGCTGTGTGCTTGCGCAAAGAAGGAAAGGCGGGACATGGTGGCTATAAAAGCGCCACGTGTGCAGGTCCCAGCCTCTTCTCCGGGATGCCGCGGAGCAGCTCATGCTCCGTGGTGACTGGGAACAGCGAGAGCTTCCCTCCCCCCCCCCTGCGCGAGGCGGTCAGGAAGGCCTCTCATAGGAGAGAGAGAGCGCGAGCATGAGAGCGAGAGGGGCAGGGAGGGGAAAGCCAGCGGGACAGGAGCCCGCAGAGTCATTGCGGAATACGAGCAGACTCGGAGATCCCTGGTCTTCCCTCCCAACCATTCCCATGTCAGCATCGTGGAGGCTACTGGGCTTACGGGGGGGGGGGAGGCTTACACACCTCCTCCGTTGTGCGCTTGCTGCTCCGGAGGGGGGTGGGTGAGGGCATTGTTTTGCCTCTTTGTACTCGGAGCGCCCCGCCCACAAGCTAACCGGGAGGATTTAGCTCCGTCGTCAGCAACTTGGAGAGGTTTGTCGGACTGCAGGTGTTCTGAGCTTGCAGGGGCATGCCGCATCTCTCCATGTCCTTGCCGTGACAGGGAGTGTGTAGTCTGTCCTCACGCAGGCTGAGTGCCCCACCTGGAAATTTGGTGCACCCCCTCTATCTCAGAACCCATCGCTAATGCAGGAAGGGATTGCTTGGCTTCAGACAGTTCCTCCTCCTTCAGGAGATGTGGCAGCAAAAAGGGGGGGGGGTTATCCCATTGTCTGGAAGAGGTCTGGAGGTATGCTTCCCAAATTTTCCCCACTTTCCCTCCATACAGCCAGCATATCCGGGGGGGGGGCAAAAGGGGCCTGGACTCTTTCCAGCAGGCCAACCCAGATTATGCTGCCTGCGCTCTAGGGGCCAGGCAGTTCCATTCAGCTTGCATAAGCCAAGTGGGGCAGCTCTGCTTAGTATTTGGATGGGAGTCCAAGGAAGCATATGTCTTCATGCAAAGGCAGGAATGGCCTTAGTGCAGCTGCTTGCTTTGTGCACCTGCTTGCTTGTACTCTGCAGGGCTCTTTATGAAGTCTGGACTAGTTCAATCTCATCAGATCTCAAGTGTGGGGCTTGGGTGTGCCTGGCTAGCACTTCTACAGGAGCCCTCACGTGCTAACAGGATCCAGACATGGAAGCAGAATGTAAAGATGAGTTGGTTATTATGCGCGGCTTTTCTCTATCAGTAGGGGTCTTGGGGTGGCTTGCTGTCTTCTCTTTCCTTTCCCCACGACGGGTATCCTGGGGGTGGAGGTCTTGGAGGGCCCTGGTGTTGCTGCTTGGTCAGAGCAGCTTTGGCTGTGCTAGGTGAACCCTGGGTTAGCCAGCTGGCTGACTCGTGAAGCATACCTCATCTTTTAGCTTGCAAGGGCTCCCTCCCCATCAGAATAAAAGGCAGCTGGAATGTGACAGCCCTTTTCCTCTTTTTTGTAACTTCATGCTTGGACTGCATTGGCCTGGGCCTTCTAACATCCTGGCAGAGCAGGGATGTTGAGCTTGCAGGGTGCTTGACTGAGGCCTGGTGCCCCCCCCCCCTTAGGCCACTAGGGGAGGACTGTGCAACGGGTATGATTGTCAGATCCAAGCCCTATGAAGATAGGTTGTGGGACTTTGGTATGTTCAGTCTGGAGAAAAGGAGGTTTAGAGGGGACATGATAGCCCTCTAAGTATTTGAAAGGTTGTCATTTGGAGGAGGGCAGGATGCTGTTTCCGTTGGTTGCAGAGGAGAGGACACGCAGTAATGGGTTTAAACTTCAAGTACAACGATATCAGGAAAAAGTTTTTCACAGTCAGAGTAGTTCAGTAGTGGAATAGGCTGCCTAAGGAGGTGGTGAGCTCACTGGCAGTCTTCAAGCAAAGGCTGGATACACACTTTTCTTGGATGCTTTAGGATGCTTAGGGCTGATCCTGCGTTGAGCAGGGGGTTGGACTAGATGGCCTGTATGGCCCCTTCCAATTCTATGATTCTATGATCCTATCCCATGGTCTTATAATAGGCAGCTCAGGAAGAGATTCTCTCCTGGCACGTAATGGTCCTCTGGGTATTCTGGCATCTCCAGAAGAAAGGACCGGACAGAGGGGGATGCATAAAACCCCCTCTTGAGACCTCAGAGTGTCGCTGCCAACCTGAGTGGACAAAACTGGTGTCAGTTTGCCAGGAGCCTTTTCTACCAGGAAGCAAATCAAACAACTACAAAACCTTCTCCCTGCCAGTCTTTTCATGAGGATGGCTACAGGGATGATGAGAGAGTGGGCCCGTGGCTCAGTGCTTTGTATGCAATAGGTCCCATTTTCAGTCCCCAGTACTTACGGTGCAGGGAGTTGGCAGTGAGTGAGGTGAATGGCCTCTGTCCGGACACTGGAGTTTGTGTGGACAATGCTTACTTGGATGGGCCAAGGGTCTGATTCGCTATAAAGCAGCCCATATCTTCCACCTGGGTTGCACCCAAGTCTGGTTAGGCAGGGGTGCCGGCGTGGAGGAGCAAGTGGGGGGATGGGCAGAAACATGAAGGCCCAGGTCCCCACCCCTACCGTTGGCATTTCGGTCATCCAGGAAGTGGAATGATGGTTGCACAGCCAGCAGCACACCTTGCAGTGGCTTGCCCTCCAAGTGAACAGGCGACTCCATCTGGATCCATCAAGTGGATTCACCTCCGGAAACCTGGCACAAGGCTGCTCTTGGTCTGCAGTGCAGCTGGCAGACTACACCAGTGGAGGGTCCCTTTCCTTACCCTAGCAGGAGGGATGATCCCGGCAGGTTTGAGAATACATATCCTGGGGTGCCTCAGGGTTTGCTGGGCATGATCACCAGTGTGTCATACTGCATCTGATCTGCTCCAGCAGCACCAGTTGTCAACAGGCTCCGGGGCACCTTGTTTGTGGGGCCCACATGTGGCCCCCTTTTGTAGTCCAGCAATCCACTGGCATGGCCTTTCTTGGGTCAGTGGCCATCGGGGGCAAGCTGGTATTAGGGCTTCGTTGCAGGCCCCTTGTGTTTACAGTCCTAGTGATGATGTAAGATACATGCCATGCAGAGCCCGATGGGTAGAGTTTCAGTTTACAGCCTGGAAGCGGTGGCCACAGGTGGCTGGCTGTAAGCACCAGTGCATTAGCACAGAGCGTGGCATCTTCAGGTGAGTCCTTTGATGGGGGATAAGAGGTCAGTGCCTGTAAGACAAAGCAGATGGGGATGGAAGGTGAGTTGGCCTGGGAATAACTCTGAGGTGGCAGCATCCGGTTCCGTGGCACATTCTCAGGAACGTTTGCAACTGGCATCCCATCCCTTGACTGGCCCCAGTATCCTGAAACTGGATCATGGACCTTATTTGCACCAGGGATTCTTGCACTCCCTCCTCCTCAACCTCTGGGGCTAGTGGCACAAGTTAGGGCAGGCCTGGTACACATGGAAAATGGGCTCTGCAGTTGCCATATTATTTCCAGGAGGTCTGTCTGAGGTGGTTATGGCTGGTGGGCTGGCAGTCTTCAGGGTCCCTGGATACCCGTTCACACAAGGACTGCACCCTGTGGCATTATTGAGTCATGCCATGCTCTCCAGTGCAGCAGTGGTCCCAGAAGGGGTTCAGTGCCAGCCAGCCCATTCCATGCGGGGAAAAGTGCTTGCAGGTGGCTCACTTGCGGATTAGCACTCTGGGAGCATCAGAGCAGTTAATCAAGTTCAGGCTGCCGGGCTACTAGATACCTTCCTCCTGCTGAGCTCATAAGCCCTGGGATGGGTTCAGGCCTTTGTCCAGCCAGCAGGAAGGGTTCATTGCACTTGGCTGGCACAGGCGCAATGGGGGATGCTAACACTGATTTATGGGGTGACTTGAGCATGTTGCTTGGGGCCCGACTTAGAAATGGCACCCAGGGGAACTTAATCATATGCTTGCTGCTTGTGGCTGCCCCTCAGGAATCTTAAGGGCATTTCCCTCAGTGGACCAGCAGTTCAGGGGCTTGGGACAAGGTATATGTCTCCACCTTATGAGTCTACCTTCTGAATTGTTCTAGGTCAGACATCAACACTGCTGCTAATGCTGGTGGTGCGGCAGGGAATCGTGTACAGAAGGAGCAGGGTGTGCTGCAGGCTCAGGCTGTGATGTCCACTGATGTCGCGGAGACCACCTTCACATCACCTGGCCGGACATCAGGGGGCTTGCACTCCGGACACCATTACGAGAGCGGTTTCCAGTGTCAGTTCCCCATCGATGACCAAGGGCATTTGGCGGCAGATGCTCCTTTTGGCTGCCCTAACTTTTCTGCTGCAGGGCCTCCCCCTTCGGGACTCGATACAAGGTCCAAGTGGTTGGAGGTTACATGCGGGGGAGTGCCAGATTTTGTATTGGACTTTTTTCATGCCGCTGGTGCTCATAATGCTGCAAGATAGTCAAGGGGTAGTCACCTGGGTCTCGGGGACTACATTCACATTCCTAGGTCAGGATATTGCAGCACAAAGTGGCCAAGCACATGGCATGGCCATGCAAGATACCCACTGGGTAGGTGCACCTGATGTTGTGGTAGCTTATCGGGTGAGACTGACTTGCCAGTGATGCCCAGCTTCCAACTCATTAAGGAAATATCAGTGGAACTGGGAGTTTGGTGGGGAACGTCCCTGCAATGACAGGAGCTGTGGAGGCCAATTCCTTGATTGGCTTAGTGACCTCTGGGTGCCGCCCCTGCAGATGGTTTGGTTTGCCAAGTGATTGGGTCCATTAGTCTGACCCGGGTGTGATCTGTGGTTGCACAGGGTTTGTTGTTTTTTGCTTCCTTGTTGGAATTGGTCATGGTTTTGGAGGGTTGGTGGGAACGGGGCCTGTTTGGCCTCGTTCTGTGGCAGGTTTGCATGGGATGGAGCCTGTTGGCAGGGAGTCCGGTGTGCGATCGGACTTCCTGGAGTTCGGGACCTCGGTAACAGGTGGCATGTAAACGAGCACGGCTTACCCAGCTGGGAGGCCAGGGGCTCGTTTTGCCAGGCGGCCTGGGGACAGCCAAATGAGGTGGACGCCCATTGGCTCCCCCGTATAGGTCGCTTCCCGTAGGGTGGACTTCAGTAGGCAAGGGGATCTGCTCTCCTGGCGGGGAATGGTGCGAGTCCCCAGGGCGCCTCTGGACTCTGCGCGTTGTGGTGCAGTCTGCTGATTGCTAGGTCAGGCTCCCTCTCCCATGCTGCGCCAACCCTCCCGTGGAGAGGTAATAAAAGCTGTGGCCTTGTTTATCCCAACATTGGTGTGTCGTGTCTTATTCCAGCCCAAAATGCCCTCCTGCGAGTCAATAACAGGAAACCTGCAGATGCACTGAGAGGTTAGCAACCCTACATCTGAACCCCACGGCCCATCTGAGGACTTATGGTGGCTCCTGGATCAGGATTCCAGGAGGCTTGAAGCTGAAGCCACCCACAAAAACTGGTATTGCTAAGGCACTCACAAAGGAGACAGCCTGCTCCCAAGGTTCCCACCATCACCCCAACATCCCAAGAGCAGAAAAGACAGAAAGAACCATAACCGAGATGACAAAGTGCACAACTGGCTTCCGGAGGCCTGTGCACTGACAACAAGGAATCTGGAGCACTGGAGCCACCGTAAGTCCTTGTAGGGTTCTGGACAAAGTCTCTGTGCAGTGCTAGAGTTTCAGCCCCTCAATCCTATAAACCAGTGGTCCGCAACCTTTTCCAGGCTGTGTACCGGCGGCAGTGGGGAGGGCGATTGCTGAGCATGGCGCAAACTCGCATGTACGACCCGTCCGCACATGCATGTTTGCGCGGGAGTGCCGCACAGGGAGCGGAGGCAGGGAGCCGCGGCCTGGTGGTTGGGGACCACTGCTATAAACAGCCTCAATTCAGTTCTGGCTGTAGTTTGCCACGCTTCTCTTTGGATGCAAAGAGGACATAGAATCCAGATTATTTAGTCTTCGTTTGGGATTTTTATTTCCTGTATTTTTTTCCTAGTTTGCTGTTGGCCGTAGCCAGTTCATGATCATTTACCACGGAAGCGCCACTGCACTTGTCATTTTAAAACCTTGGGAGAAATGCAATGCAGTAGTGTTTTGTCATTCGAGCAAAATAAAGGGAGGAAGCTGGGAACAGGCTGATGAATGTGTTTATTACAGTGGGGCCAGGTTGGTCGGTTTTGGAAGCTTCAGCAGAGTTTACTACCAATCCCCAGATTCTAAAAAGCAAGCTAAGCTCAGGTGAGAATCAGATGATTCCCACAGTGTACTGTGACAATCCCTATCACTGGGGACTTGTTCACTAGGGCAAGAGGAGCCCCGCCCCACCCATTCAGGCTGCCTCCAGCCTACTCCTACCTGCTTCTTGACTGTCCACATCAGATGTTATGGAGGTGGCAAACTGGCTTAGGGTTGGGTGCGTTGGCGTCCGAAGCGGCTGTTCCCACCTGAAGCAGCCAGTGTCATGGCACGGGGGGGGGGGAGGTGCGGGCGCTAGCGCACCCAATGGCACACATGCGCAGGCACCCCCCTCCCCCCAGTGCTGGCTGCTTCGGAGGGTAACATCCGCTTCGGATGCTGAAGCACCCAACCCTAAGCCAGTTTGCCACCTCCATAATGTCTGGTGTGGAGAATTTCGGGTGGAGCTTGGAGAGTGTGTGGTTTGAAGATGGACTTCAGGGGGGTAAGATGCTTTAGAGACCTTCAGAGGCAGCCATTTTTCCCCAGGGGGAGCTGATCTCTCTTGTCTGAAGACCAGTTGTAATTGTGGGAGATTTCCAGCCACCATCTGGAGGCTGGTAAAACTCTTTACTCCTGGACCATCTATACTACAGCAGCTCTTTGTCTATACTTTTTACACATACTCATTTTATTCAGGACATTTGGTCCCTTTAGGTTTGCCAGGTTGCCCTAGACCACCTTTGGGGATGAGAGTAAGGGTTGCCAGAACTAGGTTGGGAGGATGTAGGGATGCAGCTTGGGGGAAGATGGGAACCTCATTCAGTACAATGCTATAAAGTTTTGGAATTGCAATCAGCAAGTAATTTGATGAAGTCAGCAATGAAGGACTGTTGTTAAGCTGTTTAAGCAGCTGAGCTGTATCTCTGTGCTCACTAGTGCATCAAGTAGTCATTGGAGAGATGACAGGCAATTCTGAGCCACCTGCTCTAAGCATTCTTTGTTTAAGGTGGGTGTGAGCCCACTTCCTCTTTCTTCAGGAAGAGCACACAAGCGTGTATGCCTTTGCTGAAGCAAGCAAGCAGCCATTAGGCTTAGCTTTCTCCATCCGCTGATATGTGAGATATAGTCTGCCTGCAGCCTAGACATAGAGGCCTGCAATGTGCTGTTTTTGTAACAACTCTTTTAAGTTTTTGTACTGTACTTCAGTATGGAGACTGAAGCAGATGAATATGATATGTTTTTGCAAATAATCTTTCCTAATCTCTTTTAAACCTCAAAGCATTGTGAGGCTGGATCTGTGCCTCATCCACAAAGGTAACTAATAATTGCATAACTGTAACTCTGCAAGTTTTTTTCCAAAGGGACCTAGGACCAAGTCTAGTCCGGAAGGTCCAACATAGAGTCTATCTTCCAAAGCAGTGGTCCCCAACCCTTTTATCACCAGGGACCACTCACCGGGGACCACTCAATGCCTTTTACTGAGGCCCGGTGAGGGAGGTAGTTTACTCCTCTACTCTTAACCACTGCCCTAGCGCTCTCTGATTGCTATGGTAATGTTTAGACATCCCTTCAAAATAAGATACAGACACGCCACAACAATGAAGTGTGTTGTAAAGGGCTGGGGGGGATGAAGTAAAGGGCCGAGGGGGGGGGAGAAGGCGTCCTTCGGGGCCCACCTCCAATTAGTCGAAGGACCACATGTGGTCCACGGCCCACAGATTGGGGATCGCTACTCCAAAGCATTTGTTTTCTCCAGGGGAACTGATCTCTGTAGTCTGGAAATGAGCAGTAATTGGAAAGGGGGGGGGGGGGAGTATCACTGTTCTGGTTTTGGAGACAAAAATATGGAGTTTTAGAAGTGGTGCCTGGGGAAGAGTGAAATTTGGGAAGGGGAGATAGCTCAATGGCAATGCAAAGCCAGGGAGTCTACCCTTCACAGCCATTTTTCCCCAGGGGATCTGACCTCAGGGGTCTGAATATCAGTTCCATGAGAGCTTCACGACAGACCTGGAAGTTGGCAACCCCAGCAACCTCAGTGGATGCCAGCTGCCACCATCCTGTAGTGATGGTTTCTGTCTTCCTAGATAAGGGGGTTGTGATAATTGTCCCAAGGGCAGTTCACGGAAACCCAACTGATGGTCAGCCAATCAGATCTCATGGAAATCCACTGGAGGAGAGGGGCTGAGCCAGATTCAGTTTTAAAAGGGTGAAAAATGGAGGGAGGATATGGATTTTGTGGCCCTGGAAATGTCAGCTTAGCTATTTATTTTGCTTTTTAGTTAGTGTTTGGGGTCAGCTTAGGAAACAAGACTTATTTTGCACACATTCTTCACACATTGGACGATGGATTATTGGGGTTGTTCAGTTATTTTGAGATGTGATGTCCTCTGGTCAGTAAGGGGAGACGAGGGAAGGGGGGGCTGGAAATGCTTATCTGCCTATGGACTTTGTCTATGTTTTTAACTTATTAACTTTATGAGTTGTGCACAATACATGTTAATATAGTTTGATTTGTTACATCTTGCAGACACCTAACCTTTTGGGTCCTATCTACCCTCAAAATCTCCAGGTATTTTCCTCGCTAGAGCAGATAACACTACTCCTTAAGTAGAGAAAAGCAAGGGGTGGTGGTGGTATCCTTCTAAATTTAATTTCTGACCGGAGTTTCTCATGCGCAGGAGCAAAAGCAGAACTTTAAAGTGACATTGATTGTAAGAAGGATAGCTCATGACAGGATGGCACGGCCAAGGTGCCTACGATAGCACAAACCCGAAGGCCTGCTGATAGGAAACATTCAGTACTTACTTAAACATAGAATCATAGAATCATAGAATCATAGAGTTGGAAGGGGCCATACAGGCCATCTAGTCCAACCCCCTGCTCAACGCAGGATTAGCCCTAAGCATCCTAAAGCATCCAAGAAAAGTGTGTATCCAACCTTTGCTTGAAGACTTCCAGTGAGGGGGCACTCACTTTGTAAGTGTTGAAGAGAAAAACAAAATAGGCAGTACAGGAGGTTAGAGAACTTGGTACGCCTCCTTTAGAGAGCCCTTCTGCGTGTTTTCTTTTAACCTGGCAAATACGTTTATCTAATTCATATTGAGTTGAGAACTTGTCCTAGACCAAATATGTGCTCTGACTGCAAACTGCAGAGCCTGACACAACAGAATATTTGGGTTTGGCAGACATTCAAGGCCTAGCATCTGCCACTGTAGTTTTCCAGAATTGGAAGTGGCGTGCGTAACCTTCAAATCTTTGCCTTAGTTTTTTGGGGTTTTTTTTTTTGCTATCGTTGGTTCATTCTATTAGAAACTCGACATGGGGTAGGTGGCTGTGATCATTGCCACTTCTTATAATAGGTGTTTGGGGAAATTAACATAAACCCCTTTTTAATGGAAATTTAAATACCATTTGTATCTCAGTCTCGGCAACAGCACTACAATTCTGCTGGATCTGTGATATGGTGACTTTTCAATTAGCAGCAGCTTGCAGGAATGTAGGAGTCATTTGGGTCTGGGCGGGCCTGAGAGAAAGTCGCTCTCTACAAGTACATGACCAAGGAGATCCATCAGATATTCAGGAATCTTAAGCTGGAGAAGTACAAATGGCTGAAACTATTTATAAAAAAAATCAAACTGCCCCATTTTACAAAGCAGTCCCTCAGGCAATAGGCTGGAGGTCTCCAGGTCTCGCCTGGAGGCTGGCAATCCTAGAAAAGTGGTAAAAAAAAACATTTGTTAGCTTTTCAAAATATTGAAATTAAACCAAATAATGTTATTGCCCTCTGCACAGAAGATGGTCAGTACACTGATGCCTTCTCAGTGTCACCTGTGGCTTTTCTGAGCACTGTTCCCCAATGCGGCAGCCGTCCCTTACAGGAAAGCACGCAAGGCCCTCTTGTGGTTGCCAGGTGCTTAAAAATGCCACCTGAGGAACTGGGTGAACTGTGAGTCTCATCAAGGGGTAGACCTCATGTCAGGTATGGAAATAAGCCTGGCTCTTTCAGTCACGAATGTGGCTCTCTCTGAGTCGCATCTTTTTAAAGCATCTGAACTGGTCCAAAGACATCTCTAGACTGGCTGCCAGTCATATAATATCTCGGAACGTCAGATTTTATAATGTATTTCTTGATGAGGATGATAGACTACCTTTATGCTCTTTTGGCACATCTTTCTCCCCAAGAGCCTGAAATATGCAGAAAGAATCTTGTATGCTTATTCTGGTGGGCCCCCTCCCCTGCTACAAATGCTCCCATCATCTTTGCTGCTTGACAGCACTCCTATTATACAGCCTTTTGTCATGCAATCAGCTCTTCCATAACTCTGACTACTTATCGGACCACTCCAAGAGGGAGGACACAGGGACGGTGGAAGGGTCAGCCCCGTGCCAAAGCTTTCAGAGTTGATCTCCGAAATGAAATACTCAGTGTGGAAGACTGCACTGCTGTGACACACAAGAAAGCAACAGACTGGAAGAGCTCCCCCCCCAAAAAAAAGAAAGGGAGAAACATATCTCTTGCTCAGAGACAAAGAAATGGGCATGGCAGTTTTGCACAGAAGCCGCAAAACTTTCTTTCCTGGAAGTGTGATCGTTAGCCTTTGATGCTAAAGGAATAAACATTCCGGAAACTATGCATTCACATTCCCTCTGGGGTGATTTAGCATGTTAAATGTGTCACAAGGAACCTCCCTGGCACCTTGCAAAATGGCTGCCTGTGCACTAGTTAATGTCTTTGGAAATGGCCATCACTGTTAAGGTGTTTCCAGTTCACTGGCCTGTTTGGGGTGGTACCTTAGAGACCTACAAAGATTTTGAGGGCATAAGGCTTTTGAGAGTCAAAGCCAGCTCCAGTGATTCCTGGACATTTGGGAGTGGAGCTTGGAGAAGACAGATTTTGGGGAGGGACAGGATTTCCTCATAGATGTGACACCATAGAGTCTCCCTTCCAAAGACAATCTACAGGATCTCTGTAGTCTGGAGATTAGGTCTAATTATGGAGTCTCTCAACACCCCACATGGAGGTTGTAATATCTGTAGTACAGTGAGATGGGTACCAAGGCACTTCAAGGGCTTAACTCATTTTCTGTTGTCAGTAATATAGGGGCTGAGTGACATGCTCACATGGTCTTGTGTCATCACCGACTATGCCTGAGCCACCTCGATTGTAGGGGGGAAGATGTAGCTTGGTTGACATGACCCAAGTCCTTGTTGAGATGCAAATTCCTTTCTCCAAGGGGCTGAATTTCTAGCAGCTTAAGGAAGGCAGCTGTTACGCTCCTGAATGGCCATACTCAAAGCACACGTCCACCGATAGCAATAGTTGGAGAGGTATTGGAGACCAAGTGCAGAGAATGATTGTGCAGGAAGAGGTAAAATAGGAACTGCCACAGGTAATCAGAAATATCTGGAGCTTCTTGCTTTGGTGCTAGGCAATGCTTCTGCAAGTCCTCATCTGATAGGAGGGAAGTCCTCGAGTGCAGAGGCTCTCTCTCGTGCCAGGTGCTTGTCAGTTCATTGAAAGGTAATAGACTTGTACAGAGAGGTACATGTAGTGCTGCAAAGTTACACTGCATGGCTGACCACATCTTCAACAGAAGAGGCACTATGAAAAGCATCTCTTTTGGTTGGTATTCAAAACCTTTATTGTTACATCCCTTCTGTAGTATAATAAGATGACCTGGATGGCTCAGCTTAATCCAATCTTGACAGCTCTCAGAAGCTAATCAGAGTTGATTACGGTTAGTACTTCAATGGGAGACCACCAAAGAAGCCCAGGGTGTCACATTCAAGGCTTCAATGCCTGGCATTTGCTGACACAGTCTTTAGAACACATGCCGGAAATGTTAATAAATCAACTGCCACATTTAGGTCAGTGCCTGAGTCTTCAGGAGATTCTGGGAGTCCCAGGGGCAATTGCAAGGTAATAAAGGAGAGTAGGCAACCCAATCCATAACAGGTCTGGGGGCCAGGTGACCTGTCCAAGGACAAGGAAATATGGAGGAATAGGGTTCAAGATAAGGAAGGGTACAGATCTCTCTCTCTAGCAATCAAGCACAAAGTCAGCATGCAAGGCAGAAACAACTCTGTTTAAAAACAGACTTATATGACAGAGCAGTGGTAGTAAATGTTGCTCCCACAGATTGGCTGTTTCTCAGTGGCTTGATTTTATCAGCCAAATTAGGTGGAGCCGAAGTGTTTTTACTCACAAAGTTCTTGGTCCTGTGCCAACTCTGTGTCAGAAGCTAAGGCCAAGTTATGTGCCAATTGCTTGCACTTTTGTCTCTTACCTGAGTCATTAATCCTATATTTTGTCTCCACCACTCTGCTGGCTCAGGAGACCCTGAGGTGAGAGACAAACAGATTCCTGTCCTTTTGTCCCATGCAAGAATGAAGAGCCCTCATCCCCTCAGGCTTGTTTTGCCCCTTCTGACTATAAATCCAGCTGCTCATATGGACATTCCACTGATGCAGCTCCTGATTCCTCCATCTCCTCATCCTAAGAGAAAGAGGCAGCTGGGTGACTCATGACTGAGGCAATTAATAGCAAACCACCTCTGAATGTCTCTTGTTTTGAAACTCCTACAGGGTTTCCTTAAATTGTTTGCAATTTGATGGAAGTTTCCACCACCATGAAGACACAGACAATGCATTTCTCCTCCTGGAATGTTCTAGTTGACACTGGCACAACATAGGGAAATAAGGTAGGAAAGGGAAGGCTGCACAACCATTCCAGAGCAATAAGGGCTTAACCATCCCATTTGGGGTGAACCCAAGGGTCATAGAAATCTAAATAAATAAATAAATTTCACAAATGTTGAATTTGTGAAATTTTCAGTCCGGTAGGACCTTTAAGCCCAGCAAAGTACTCTTCAAGGTATAAGCTTTCGTGTGCACACCCACTTCCTCAGATATGGTGTCATAGAATGGAAGTAATCAGTTCAGAGTTATAAACAAAGTGTGAGAGTAAATTAACATACATATAGCATTATACAAACTATGATGTTCCAGAGATAAATGGGGGGGGGGGCGGGGAACAGCAATATGGATTTGTTAGTATTGCATGGGAAACGCTTTGTGTACAATGAAGATGTCCACATTAAGATAATAATGAGTAATATATAATCAATTTTTCACAGCAGTGAAAAAGACATCTCCTGTGTGTGCATGTCTGTGTCTCTCTGTCTATTGGTGTGTCTTTGCCTTGGTCTCTTCGTTGCCTGCATGCTGGGCTCTCCATGCTGTCTGCCAAAGATCTGGCTCTCTGCTTTCATCGTAAACTGTCTGGCTGGCTAGAGGAGGGGGGAGGAGGGAGGGGGAAGGCTTTAGCAGGGACTGCTTAGGAAGTTAGGACCTCTGGCCACTCCTGTGAGCTCTCTCCTTGCCGTTGCTGTCTCTGTCTCTGTGTCTTTCCAATCTATTGGTGTCTGCCTGCCTGTGTCTCTGCGTTCCCTGAACGCAGGGCTCTCCATGCTGTCTGGCAAACCTCCGTCTCTCAGTTTTCTCTCTGAATGGGCTGGTTGGCTGGCTAGGGGAGGGGGGAGGGGAAGGAGGGAAGGGCTCCTGGCTTTGCAGGCTGTAAAGGGGCTTTGCCGGGCGCAGAGGGCTCTCCCCGCCCCCTCCCCACCCCAGACTCCCGGCTCTGCAGGCAGGAAAGGAGCTTTGCTGGCTGCAGAGGGCTCTCACCGCTCCCCCCCCCCCCCGGCTCCTGGCTTTGTGGGCGGGAAAGGAGTTTTGCTGGCTGCAGAGGCCTCTCGCTGGCTCCCCCCCCAGGCTCCTGGGTTTGCAGGGAAGAAAGGAGCTTTGCCGGCTGCAGAAGACTCTCCCTGGTGCCCTCTCTCCCCAGGCTCCTGGCTTTGTGGGCGGGAAAGGAACTTCCCTGTCCTCAGAGGTCCCTCCTCGGCTCCCGCCCTCAGCTGCAAAGCCCTCTCCAAGGCCCCCTCCTACCCCAGGATCCCAGCCTCACCTCAGGGAAACGCTATGGCTCACTCAACCAGTTGGCCTGCTGACTGAGACTCAGAAGAAACGTGGTGACTTGCTCACCAAGTCGGCCTGCTGACTGACACTCGGAGGGGCCAATCAGGAGCCGCTTTGCGGGTCCTGATTGGCCCCTTCGAGTTTTTATCACGGACTCGCCTGCCCTTTCTCCACCCACTTACCTCTTACTGTTTTATTCTTTCCGCTCCCGCGGGAGCGGTTTATAGATAGTTACATTACAATGTACCTTTACCTTTAAGCAAGCTTTAACTTTTGAAGCTTATGTCCCAAAAATCTCATTCAAATCAATTCAATTCAAATCAATTATTCCAAATAAGAGATATATTAAAATACAGAGGACATTTGGCCTTTCTGTTAAGAATGCAGATTAACATCTTCACACATGTTGAATATGAAAGGGCATGAACCAGCTCACAAACTAAAGTCTGTCTCAAACACAAGGTCAAGATAGTCCTGTGGCATCTTGAAGATCAACACGACTTTTGAGGCCTTTGAGGCCTTCAAGCCACAAAGCTCCCTTTGAAAGATATGACAAAGGGAAGCTTTGACTCTCAAAGCCGTATACCCTCAAAATCTTTGTTGGTCTCTAAGGTCCTTCACAACTCAAATCTGGTTGTAACAAACAACCAGCATTAGAAGCCATGGATTATAAACCCAGCATTTTACAGAAAGTGGCATGAGTAAGGGCTCAGATATGGATCTCTCAGATACTGGTCCAATAATCTTAACCTCTACACCAGCCCTTCTCTACGTTTTAACCATTTTACCAACTTTTTTACCCTGAAACATTCTTCAGGCTTCAAGAAACCCCAGAAGTTGTTTGATTGTGTAGAATATTGTTGGAAAGAGTTGTGTGCACATCCACCTGGGGCTTTCCAGCCCCCTCCAGGCCCATCATTGGCCATTTTGGGACGGGAGCAGATGAACATGACTACATAAGGTCTTATCAGCCAATAAATATTTTACAGATCTAAAATATATATATTACAAATTAACTCCCATCCATTAAGGAAACCCTCCCGGGGCCGTCAAGAAACACCAGGGTTTCTCAAAACCCTGGTTGAGAAAGCCTGACCAGTCACATTTGCAAGTCATTGAAAGGTAATAGACCTTTCCCTGTTCCCTCTTGCTTTTAGGTCTGATTAAGCAAGCTTTAAGACCCTCTTGTGGCGCAGAGTGTGTAAGCGGCAGAAATGCTGTCTGAAACTGTCTGCTCATGAGGCTGGGAGTTCGATCCCAGCAGGCGGCTCAAGGTTGACTCAGCCTTCCATCCTTCCGAGGTCGGTAAAATGAGTACCCAGCTTGCTGGGGAGTAAACGGTAATGACTGTGGAAGGCACTGGCAAACCACCCTGCATTGAGTCTGCTAAGAACACGCTGTAGGGCGTCACCCCAAGGGTCAGACATGACTCGGTGCTTGCATAGGGGATACCTTTACCTTTACCTTTAAGCAAGCTTTAACTTTTGAAGCTTATGTCCCAAAAATCTCATTGTTCTGTAAGGTGCTGCTAGTTG
Source organism: Paroedura picta (assembly GCF_049243985.1). Taxonomy (NCBI): domain Eukaryota; kingdom Metazoa; phylum Chordata; class Lepidosauria; order Squamata; family Gekkonidae; genus Paroedura; species Paroedura picta. The sequence continues at coordinate 119,627,192 of NC_135374.1, read as the reverse complement.
TTCTACTACTTGTAAATATATGGAATGAGTATCTTTTAACTTTATCAATATGAAATAATAACAATATTTTTGTAACCCACCCTTCCTACCTTTGGGGTGGGTAACAGCAGTCAGTAAAATCAAGATCTTTAGAATAAATCCATTCTCAATTTATGGCCGTGAGGCCAGCATTCCTTGCAGGTCCATCTGGGCTCTGACTACAGGCCTGGCAGAACTGTCTTGTAGGCCCTGTGGACCTGGTTAAGATCTCTCTGGGCAGAGTGTTTCCACCAGACTGGAGCTAAATTCACATTTTTTGGACTGGAACAGCGTCATTCTTCTTTCTTTCTTTCTTTCTTTCTTTCTTTCTTTCTCTCTTTCTTTCTTTCTTTCTTTCTTTCTTTCTTTCTTTCTTTCTTTCTTTCTTTCTTTCTTTCTTTCTTTCTTTCTTTCTTTCTTTCTTTCTTTCTTTATTTATTTATTTATTTATTTATTTATTTGGATTTTTATGCCACCCATTCTTTGCAGCTCTGGCCGGTTTACATTGAAACATTACCTAACTTTACATGGAACATATGAACAACTTTCAAACAACTTTCAAAACATTACAACAGTTCAATGCCTCATTATTTCCAACAATCATCTTAATATAGTATTAATAACAGTAACATTGGGAGGTCAGTTATTGTAGTAATGGAAAGGTGTCTGGGGGGGGCCAGCAGGTGTTCTGAGACGGTCAGCCCCAAGCGAATGCCTGGAGAAGGAGCTCCCTTATGCAGGACCTGCAGAACTTTGGAAGGTCAGGCAGGGCTCTGATCTCCTTAGGGAACCACCAGGTGGGGGCCAGAACCAAGAAGGCTCTGGCCCTTGTTGATGACCAATGCGCTTCTCTGGGGCGAGGGATCTGTAGCCAGTTGGAAGTGGCAGAGCGCAAATCTCTTTTGGGGGTATAGGCAGAGAGGCGGTCTCTTAAATACATTGGGCCCAAACCACATATGGCCTTAAAGGTGATTACCAGAACCTTAAGCTTAATCCGGAATTAAACTGGGAGCCAGCCAAACTATTGGAGTACCGGCTGGGTGTGGGATCTCCATGGTGTTTTCGTGAGGATCCTGGCTGCAGCATTCTGCACCAGTTGTAGTCTCCAGATCAAGGATAAGGGTAGGCCTGCATAGAGTGAGTTGCAGAAACCCAGCCTAGAAGTGACTATCACATGGATCACTGTGGGTAGGTGTTCTGGGGCCAGGTAGGTACCTAGTAGCTTGGCTTGGCGGAGGTGATAAAATGCCAGCTGCGCTACCTTTGTGACCTGGGCCTCCATTGTAAAGGAAACATCCACAGTTACGCCCAGGTTCCTGGCGGAGTGCGTTGCTGAGAGTTGCACACCATCCAGGGTTGGCAGACGCACTTCCTCCCATGGTCCCTTCCTAACCAACCACAGGACCTCCTTATAGATGGAGGACAAAATTCAAACACAGCTGCAACAACGGGAATGTTTTTTATCATAGAGTTGGAAGGGGCCCTACAGGCCATCTAGTCCAACCCCCTGCTCAACGCAGGATTAGCCCTAAGCATCCTAAAGCATCCAAGAAAAGTGTGTATCCAACCTTTGCTTGAAGACTGCCAGTGAGGGGGAGCTCACCACCTCCTTAGGCAGCTTATTCCACTGCTGAACTACTCTGACTGTGAAATTTTTTTCCTGATATCTAGCCTATATCGTTGTACTTGAAGTTTAAACCCATTACTGCGTGTCCTCCCCTCTGCAGCCAACAGAAACAGCATCCTGCCCTCCTCCAAATGACAACCTTTCAAATACTTAAAGAGGGCTATCATGTCCCCTCTCAACCTCCTTTTCTCCAGGCTGAACATTCCCAAGTCCCTCAACCTATCTTCATAGGGCTTGGTCCCTTGGCCCCAGATCATCTTCGTTGCTCTCCTCTGTACCCTTTCAATTTTATCTACGTCCTTCTTGAAGTGAGGCCTCCAGAACTGCACACAGTATTCCAGGTGTGGTCTGACCAGTGCCGTATACAATGGGACTATGACATCTTGTGATTTTGATGTGATGCCTCAGTTGATACAGCCCAAAATGGCATTTGCTTTTTTACCGCTGCATCATACTGCCTGCTCATGTTTAGTTTACAAACCACAAGTACCCCTAGGTCTCGTTCACACACAGTGTTACCTAGAAGCGTATCCCCCATCCAGTAGGCATGCTTTTCATTTTTCTGACCCAGATGCAGAACTTTACACTTATCTTTATTAAATTGCATCTTGTTCTCATTTGCCCATTTTTCCATTGTGTTCAGATTTCGTTGAACTCTGTCTCTATCTTCTGGAGTATTTGCCAGTCCTCCCAATTTGGTGTCATCTGCAAACTTGATGAGTAGTCCCTCCACCCCCTCATCTAGATCATTAATAAATATGTTAAAAAGTACCGGGCCGAGCACCGAGCCCTGAGGTACCCCGCTACTCACCTCTCTCCAGTCTGATGAAACACCATTGACAACAACTCTTCCCTATCCACCTAACTATCTGAAAATCCAGATTGCAGTCCTTCAACTTATCCATCAGAACATCATGGGGAACCTTATCAAAAGCTTTACTAAAATCCAAGTAAATGACATCAACCGAATTTCCCCAATCCAGCAAACCTGTTATTTGGTCAAAAAAGGAAACTAGGTTGGTCTGGCAGGACCTGTTGGAGACAAATCCATGCTGACTTCCTTGGATCACCAAATTGTCCTCCAGATGTTTGCAGATCACTCCCTTTAATATCTGCTCCATTATCTTCCCCACAACAGAGGCCAGACTCACTGGTCTGTAGTTTCCTGGGTCATCCTTCCTCCCTTTTTTGAAGATCGGAATAACGTTTGCTCTCTTCCAGTCCTCCAGGATATCTCCAGTCCTTAAAGAGGTTCCGAAGATGATGGACAAGGGCTGTGCAAGTTCTCTGTAAAGTTCTTTGAGTACTCTCGGGTGCATTTCATCCGGACCAGGGGATTTGAACTCATCCAGTGCAGCTAAATGCCTGCTAGCTCCTGTATAAATAGTGATTAATGCTAGCCTTCTATGGGCACTTTTTTGGGGTGGAACCCATACCGTGATGAGCATCAGCCAAGGTGATATGCTATCTTCATAATACCTTCATAATATATATTGAAGGTATGTTGCTTTGCAGCTTGGAAATATTTTGGCACAGTGTTTTTTTTAATATTGATGTTTAAATAGGATTTATGTACTCATGTATGTACAAAGATCATGGCATCCGGCCCTCTCAATTCCTGGCAAATAGATGGGGAAGAAATGGAGATAGTGACAGATTTTATTTTCCTGGGCTCCAAGATCACTGCAGATGGGGACTGCAGCAAAGATATTAAAAGACGCTTGCTCCTGGGGAGGAAAGCTATGGCAAATCTAGACACCATCCGAAAAAGCAGAGATATCACCCTGCTAACAAAAGTGCATTTAGTCAAGGCTATGGTATTCCCAGTTGCAATGTATGGCTGCGAATGTTGGACCATAAGGAAGGCCGAGCGTCAAAGAATTGAGGCTTTTGAACTCTGGTGGTGGAGAAGACTCTTGCGAGTCCCTTGGACTGCAAGGCAAACAAACCGGTCAGTCCTAGAGGAGATCAGCCCTGACTGCTCCTTAGAAGGCCAGATTCTGAAGATGAAACTCAAATACTTTAGCCACCTCATGAGAAGGAAGGACTCCCTGGAGAAGAGTCTAATGCTGGGAGCGATTGAGGGCAAAAGAAGAAGGAGACGACAGAGAATTGGGTGGCTGGATGGAGTAACTAAAGCAGTAGGTGCAAACTTAAATGGTAGAGGACAGGAAGGCCTGGAGGATCATTGTCCATGGGGTCGCGATGGGTCGGACACGACTTCACACCTAACAATAACACATGTACTTATTTATAGAGCAACCACTGATGAAGATTGGCAGAAAGCGGGTAATTTAACCAAGGAGCACGTTTTGGTTGACTCTGGAATTTTTGCTATCCTTAAATATACAAAGGGGACATCTCTGCACAACATTGCTTTATTGATTGCTGTTTGTCCTGTTTGTGCTGTGGATCTAAATGACAACATATAGACAACAATTGTGGAAGGAGACTTTTTTAGATATTTGGAAATCTTTTTTTAGAAACGTATGTGTAGATCTGCTATTAACTATCAGGCAGGCAGTGGGGGCCCCATGATGATGCACACACCTTTTGCGTTGGCAAACAGGCCACAGCTTTTATTCATAACAAAAACAGCATGTTGGCTGACAAGGAGCAGGAGTCTACCTTTTCCCCTGGGTCATCCGACCCTAGATTACTCTCATGGCGCCCTGGGTACCCCATAACAACCTGCTAAGCCGCGAGATCCCTTGCCATGGAGTCTTCCCCTTTTGTTAGCTGGATTGCCTTGAGAGGCGTAGACCTCCCTCAGCCTTATCCAGCCCCTCTACCTAGAGTGCCTAGGACCCACCCGTCCAGGTGGGCCGCACTCTATGCCAAACGCCTCTTCCAAGGCACCTCGATTAAGGGAGCATCATCACTCTCCCTTTTCAACCGCCATCTGCTCAGGCTCCTTTTCCTTGTCCCCCGCCACCAGAACAGGGCCTGCCAGCCCCGTTCCCGCCAACACGCCCCCTTGAACCCAATTAAACAGTGCAGACTTAATACTATGTAACCATAACTCTAACCCCATGTCTGACAAGTGTATTCCATCCCCTCTGTAGAGAACCTCCACTGATGGCATGATGCCCTTGTGCTTAGCCACTAGGCCCCCCAGCCGGAGTGTCACTGCTGTAACAGCAGCGTTGATTTTTCGGACTGATCTATTCACCGCATCTATGGAGACGGCACCTTGCCAGGCCCGCCGCTCCACGATATTAGACCAGATAATCGTGGTCCCTGGCAGCCTCCGCTGTAACTCTGCAATGTCCTCTAATATTGCCTTCTTCAGCGTTACCCGCTTAGTGGACGGCAGATCATTGCCTCCCAGATGGATCATGAGGGCCGACGGTAGTCTGCTGCTCCGCACCTCGGTCTCCACCATGTCCAGCAATGCATGCCACCGCAGTCCTCTCCGCCCATTCCAGGATATGTCAACTTGCTCACCCAAGCCCAGATTGGGCCCCCATCTGGAACTGCTGGCGTAGGCTCCCGCCCAATAGACGTAACTGTGTCCGAAGACCCACACGGTGAGCCCCTTTGAACCTGCTCCAAAAACAAGTTAACAATTAATATCCAACTCTGGACATACATAAGACCAATATGCCCTAGATTTCCATCGCCCCAATCCCATGATCTGGTGCGAAGTCACCCCTTCCTTGAATGCCTGCGTGGCTGCACCAATTCTGAAGGAATGCGTGCCATAACATCCCGCGTTAAGGCCTAACCAACGTACGCAAGCCCGCAGAATGGCCACAAATTGAAATCTCGAAAGGCATGTCCCATCCCTATGAATTAGCAGTGCCCCTGGCACTCTGGGCCTCTTCCCCAGAAAGGAGCGCATACACCTTATCGGGCATGGGTTTCCCGCCGTAGATTTTCCCAATCGAATAGTTGTCCCTTTCCCCCTCTGATCGGTCTTTGACTGACGTATCTCAATGCACAATGAATCCCCTAGGAAATGAACATCCCCTTTGTCCAGGGGCGCACCTGCTGTCAGGACCCTGGAAGGGGACAGCAGCTCTCCCCCCCCTCAGTGCCCCATAAAAGACAAGTGTAAATGCTGCCCTTGCCAGCGTTACCTCATAGTCATCCCTGCAAACTTTAGCCAGCTGCCCCAAAATTCGCCGCAGTAGCTGCCATGAAATCGGCCTCCTAGTGTCCCTCCTAACTGGCCCCATCCGTCTCCAGCCCTCCACCGTCTTCTTGGCTAAGAAGGACGTGCCCGGGTCCCACACCCCCAGCACCTTACTGATAAATGACAGCCCTGCAAGGCGGGCTCGCATCGTCCCCGGGGCAATTCCCTGTTTTCTCAAGTGGGCAAAATAGCGGAGCACCAAAGCTTCTGACATCGGCCAGGCAGACTAGTGCCCTGCTTGTTTGGCAAAGTCCCCTGCTTGTTTGGCAAAGTCCATGAATCCCTGTGCCGCTCCCTCGTATCCACGGTGGTGCCCTGCTTGTTTGACAAAGTCCATGAATCCCTGTGCCGCTCCCTCGTATCCACGGGGGGTAGACAGAGCCAGCGATCCCCACACTCCTTGAAGAATCAGTCTTCCCCAAGGGACCACAGTTCGGCCGGAAATTCTTCTGGTTCCTTGTTCGCCTCGGGGCCAGCCACCAAAATCTTTCGGTCTGGGAACGAGATAGAGCATCCGCTATCCCATTGTCCACGCCTGGCACATGCCTAGCCCTAAATATGATATTAGCACCCAGACAAGTGAGCACTAATCGCCGAACCAGCCTCATCACCCGTTCAGCTTTTGATGACTGCTTATTTACCACCTGAACTACTGTGTAGTTGTCGCACCAGAATTGAACCTTGTGGTTCCCAAATTCCACCTTCCAGAGCTCCACCGCCACCAGGATGGGGAAAAGCTCCAGAAAGGTAAGGTCCCTAAGTACCGCACTCGGCCATTTCTTCGGCCATGGGGCCGCGCACCAGCGGTTATTGTAGAAAACTCCAAACCCAGAACTGCCTGCTGCATCTGAATGTACCTGCAGGGCCTCCCCTAAGTCCAGAGGTGTTTGCCATATCGTGACCCCATTGTAACACTGCAAAAACTGCAACCACACTCCCATGTCCTCTTTCATGCCCTTGGATTGCTGCTGAATCCTGCCATAAGTTAGCCTGAGTCTCTCCATCTTTGTTTACCTTGTCTTTTCTCTGCTTTGCTCTCGGGGCCCCATGTAACCCAAGGCCCATATATTATGCTTGCATGCTTGAAACTGAAACTGTGTTGCTACATCCTGTTATCACAGGGAGCTGTGAAATATTTGTTCTTTTGAACCTCCCGGCTGGGTCTGTCTTTTGTAACCATAACATCTTATCTTGTCCAGAGACGACCAAGGACGTGTGAGTTGTAACACTATGGTTTATGGCACCTGGTGCCTCCTTTCCCCCCTCCCATGGGAACTTTCAAGTTTTAGGCGGGAGAAACGTATTAATAAGGGGAGGCAAATCTGTCCTCAGGCAGATTTGACTTTCTCAGCTTAGGTGTTTGAAGTAATTTCTTAATAAACGCTTTCTTTCATCAAGAATCTTGTTGTGAGTTCTTGCAACACTTGACATTAAGTCAAATCTCACAACCCCTTTCGCCTGCCAAAATGCAGGACGAAGGCAACAACTATGGTGGGCAGGATCAGGACCTGTACGGGGATTACACCCAAGAAGAACTGGGCGCATTGGGCTCGTTTGGCTCGGGGATGACCAGGGCCTTGGGTGAAGCAACCCCGGGGCATTCCGAATTCCTGGAGAGGCACATCACCAAACGCAGGCGGCTGTCGAAATACGACCGCCTGACCGGGGATGAGCTGTGGCCAGACCAACTGCCCGCGGGGGTCCCAGACCGTGGAACGGCGGCGACCCTGGAGGTGCAGGAGCTGCAGCAGAGGATCAGCCGGATGACCGACTGGGTCCAGGCGGTGTCAGGAGAATTGGCACCGGAATCACAGCGCGAAGCGCGACGCCTCTTGCGAGAAATGCAGGCGGAGCCACGAGGGTCGAGTGGTCGGCGGGACTCCCAACTCTGCGAGAACGTATGGCGGCGGCGGAAGGCGCCGGGGCCGAAGCCGAAATCGCAGCGCTGGCGGCAGCGGAAGCAGCCGTGCACCTCTCGGACGAGGGGGAAGACTACGGCGACTTGGAGGGCGCCGCAGCTGCCCGGAGGGGAGAGCCCCAGGCGGGGGCGCGAGGAGAGGCCGCTGCGGGAGTTGACGGAGCTGGAACAGCGCGAGCGGTGGTGGGTGCCGCGGGAGTGGCGGCGGCGGCCGGTGCGGCTGCGGGCATGGGGCGCGGGGTGCGTCCGCATCCCCGAGGAGCGAGGGTGCTGGGGGATTGGGGCCCTGGCCGTTTGCCCCCGCGTCTCCGTGGTGTGGAAATGCGAAGCATTTCAAGGCCCGTTTCTCAGGAAACTCGTCGGCTTTCCCGGGATTCCTGATTCACCTGCAAGCCTATATGATGGACATGGGTTTCACGTTCCAAGATGATGCGGAGCGCATCAGGTTCGTGGGTGAATGCTTGGAGGGAGAAGCGGCTAAGTTGTTTATGGATCTTTACCGCTACAACCCAAGAGCGGTTCGTAACTACAACCACTTCATCAGAACCATGCGCGTGATGTACGTGGAACCGTTCGAGAAGGAGACGGCTGAGAAAGAGCTCAAGGCGCTCAAGCAAGGGTCAAAGACGGTGGCTGAGTATGCCCGGGAGTTCCGGAAGCTGTCTGCGGCGGTGCCAGACTGGATGGAGCCACAGAGGGTGAACGCCTTCGTGGGGGGACTCTCCGGGAACCTGGCTAGCAAATGCTTGCACCTAGACGACCCAGCAACCGTGATGGGGTGGGTGCACCTGGCTGGGGAGATGGAAAGTCGGCTGCTCCGGACGGCGGAGTTCAGCGGAGGCAAGGAGAAAGTGGGAGTGAAGACCTCAACCCCCAAGAAGCCCAAGCCAAAGTCCAGAGTGGATCCCAGCGAGCGGACCCGCCGCCTCGAGAAAGGATTGTGCCTGGGTTGCGGCCAAGCGGGCCACTTCCTCGCCCGGTGCCCAGCGAAGACGGGGAGCACCAGCCCAACCGAGACCAAGTCAGCGGGAGGAACACCCGCTCGGGGGTCGGTGACAAAGAAACCGGCTCCTACGAAGACCGCCAAGTCCCTCCTGGCCCCGGCCGGGGGGGTGCCTTCAGCAGGAGACTCCGGTGACAGCAGTCCGGAGGAGGAACCGCAGTCCGAGGAGCCGTCGGGAAACGAAGACGACCTGCTGTAAAGGCGCCCCGCCAGCAGGTCCCGGGCAGGGGCAAACGCTCGGTGAGTGACTCTCCTTTGGTTCTTTTGCCGGCCACCCTGACTGAACCCAACTCGGTGAAACAATTGGGGGTGCGCTGTATCCTGGACTCGGGTTGCACAAAATCCCTGGTGAGCCCAGCGCTGGCCGAGACTCTGGGGGTGGGCAAGGTACCATTGTGGGAGCCTCTACCCATCACCCAACTTGACGGGAAGTGTGATCCGGGGGGGGGGGGAGGCGACAGTAAAAACGCTCCCCATGGACTTGGACATTGATAAACACTGGGAGCAGATTCAGCCCCTGGTGGCTCCCCATTCCGCTTTCCCTTGCGTACTGGGTCTGGATTGATTGCGGGAGCATGAACCCACGGTGAAGTGGAGGAAAGGGACTGTAAAGTTCTCGTCCCCGAGGTGCAAGCAGCACCAGCGGCCCCAACTAAGTCAGGAGGGGTTGGCGGTGGCCGCATTAGCAGGGGCGGGGGTACTGGCGCTCCCGAAAGAGTATCGAGGCTTTGAGGATGTGTTTGCCGAAGCGGAGTGTAATCAGTTGCCCCCCATCGCAAGAATGATTGTGCGATCGAACTGAAGAAAGGGGAGCCTCTCCCCAAGGCTAAATTGTACTCTATGAGCCCGCGGGAGATGAAAGAACTCCGGGATTTCTTGGACAAAAACCTGGCCCGGGGGTTCATCCGGCCAGCCACTTCCCCTTTGGCTGCCCCGGTCCTTTTTGTAAAAAAGAAGGACGGCTCCCTCCGCCTTTGCACGGATTACCGAGGGCTGAACGCTGTGTCTACGTGCAATGCCTACCCCTTGCCGCTCATCAAAGACTTGCTAGGGCATTTGGGGAAGGCAAGGATTTTTACCAAGCTGGACTTGAGGGAAACTTACTACCGAGTCCGTATAAAAAAGGGACACGAATATTTAACGGCGTTCAACACCCCCCTTGGCCAGTTTGAGTAAAACATCATGCCTTTTGGCCTCGCCGGCTCTCCGGGCATGTTCATGAATATGATTAATGAAATTATGCATGATTTGCTGTACCAGGGGGTGTTGGTGTACATTGATGACATTTTGGTCTACTCTGACGGGCTCGCGGAGCACGTGGAGCTGGTTCGAGAGGTGCTTAGTCGGCTGCGGAAGCACCAGCTGTTTGCCAAATTGTCTAAATGTGAGTTCCATCAGGAGTCAGTGGAGTTCCTGGGATTCAGAGTCTCCAAGGCGGGGATTGGGATGGATCCAGGGAAGGTGAAGGACCTATTGGCCTGGGAGCCGCCAAAAACGCGCAAACAGCTCCAGAGCTTCTTAGGGTTCGCCAATTTCTATAGAACCTTCATCCCCAACTTTGCCAAGGTGGCCGTTCCCCTAACGGACTTGCTAAAGACCAAGGAGGGTGGGAAGGCGGCGAGCAGGCCGAGCGCTCCGCTCATGTGGTCCCCGCTCTGCCAGGGAGCGTTTGAAAAACTGAAGCACCTTTTCACATCTGAACTGGTGCTAGCCCACGCAGACCCGGCCAAGCAATTTACTGTGCAAGTGGATTCTACGGATGTGGCCATGGGGGCCGTGATCCTCCAGGAGGAGGAGGATGGGAAGCTGCATCCCCTTGCCTATCTATCAAAGAAGTTCTCGGGTCCTGAGCGCAACTGGGCGATCTGGGAGAAGGAGGCGGCGGCTGTAAAACTGGCGCTCGCTAACTGGAGACATTGGTTGGAAGGGTCTGCAGTCCCGTTCGTGGTTTGGACGGATCACAAAAACCTGCAGGCGCTCAAACAACCCCGTTCTTTGTCCGCCAAGCAAATGTGGTGGGCGGAGTTTTTTTCCCGGTTCAACTTCTCCCTCAAGCATCTGCCAGGCAAACTGAACTTTTTGGCGGACGCCCTCTCGCGCCTGCCGCAGTACAAAAGCAAAAGGGACCCATTGGTGGACACAGTGTTCACCCCCGCCCAGTTGGGATTGGCTGCAGTGACTCGCAGCAAAGCCAAAGGGGGCAGCCCGGTGCCCGGGGGGTGGGTCCAGAAGGAGGTCCTCCAGGACGTGGAATTTACTATGCTGCGATCCGCCCTGGCCGACAAGGGGGGTCTGTTTTTCAAAGACGAGCGTCTGTACGTCCCAGCCGCAGCATGGGGGGACGTTTTGAAATTGTGCCACGATGCTAAAGCCGCAGGGCATTTTGGTTTTGTGAAAACTCTGCACTTGGTCAGGAGACATTACTGGTGGCCGACCCTACGGGGGGATGTGGAGAAGTATGTGCAGGGGTGCCCCATCTGCCTTGCCTCCAAACTACTGGGGGGCAAGAAGAGGGGGTTGCTGCAGCCCCTGCCCACCCCCTCCCGTCCCTGGTCCGACGTGACAATGGATTTTATAACGGATTTACCTTTGAGCCAGGGCAAAAACGTGATTTGGGTTGTGGTTGATGCTTTTTCGAAACAAGCGCACTTCGTCCCCTGCGTGGTTTTGCCCTCGGCGGCCAAGCTCGCCTCCCTGTTCATTACCCACATTTTCAGACTACATGGTATCCCTAGGAGATTGCTCTCAGATAGGGGCCCCCAGTTCGTTGCCAAGTTCTGGCGGGAGCTTTTGCGACTGTTGGGGTGGAGCAAGCCCTCACGTCAGGCTACCATCCGGAATCCAACGGTCAGACTGAACGGGTGAATCAAATTTTGGAGCAATACTTGCGCTGCTTCATCAACCACCAGCAGAACGACTGGGTCACCCTCCTGCCCATGGCCAAGTTTGCTTATAACAATGGGTTTCATGCTTCCACAGGGGTGTCCCCTTTTTAAGTTGTCTATGGCACTGACCTACTGGCGGCTCCCACCTGGGAGCTAGTATCCTCCGAGGCCCCTGAGGTGACCAAATGGGCTAAAAACATTTGTGAGTCTTGGCCATCTATTGTTTCCTATCTGGAGGAGGCTAAACGGTCGTATAAGACCCTGGCAGACAAAAAACGCACCCCGGCCCCGGCGTGGGTTGTGGGGGACCAAGTCTACCTCTCCACAAAAAACCTTCGCTGCCAACAGAAGTCCCGCAAATTGGGACCCAAGTTCGTGGGACCGTTCCCTGTTACTAGAGTGATCAATGCTGTGACTGTTGAATTGGGGCTACCAAAAACTTACAGGAATGTGCATCCGGTTTTTCATTCCAGCTTGCTGCGATGAGCCCCCCTTCCGGACGCCTGGCACCCTCCGCACTCTAAGCCTGTTCCTGTTTTCATTGACAAAGACACCCACTACGAAGTCAACGAAATTCTGGACTCTCGCATTCATAAGGGGAGGCTCCAATATTTGGTGGACTGGAAAGATTTCCCCTCAGGGGAGAGAGAGTGGGTGGAGGCTACTGATGTGAAAGCCCCTCGGCTGCTGCGTGCATTTCATCGTGCCTTTCCCCTTTGCCCTCAGCCAGTGGATGCAGGGTGAGGGGTGGGGGCTAATTTGAATGTGGAGGAATGTCAGGATTGCTGCTGAATCCTGCCATAAGTTAGCCTGAGTCTCTCCATCTTTGTTTACCTTGTCTTTTCTCTGCTTTGCTCTCGGGGCCCCATGTAACCCAAGGCCCATATATTATGCTTGCATGCTTGAAACTGAAACTGTGTTGCTACATCCTGTTATCACAGGGAGCTGTGAATTATTTGTTCTTTTGAACCTCCCGGCTGGGTCTGTCTTTTGTAACCATAACATCTTATCTTGTCCAGAGACGACCAAGGACGTGTGAGTTGTAACACTATGGTTTATGGCACCTGGTGCCTCCTTTCCCCCCTCCCATGGGAACTTTCAAGTTTTAGGCGGGAGAAATGTATTGATAAGGGGAGGCAAATCTGTCCTCAGGCAGATTTGACTTTCTCAGCTTAGGTGTTTGAAGTAATTTCTCAATAAACGCTTTCTTTCATCAAGAAGCTTGTTGTGAGTTCTTGCAACGCTTGACGGGTGACCCTAATGTGATGGCTTGCTGACCAAGCGCCCCCAGTGGCCCTCGCCAACCTGGCGCTAAAGGCCCTGCCTGGAGCTACCACCCTGCAGGCAAAATTTAAAAGCCCTAGGAGGGATTGCAACTCCTTCAGTGTGCACTTCTTTTTTGCTGATAGCTTCTGCAGCCGGTCCTTCAGCATGCCCAGCTTGTCCTCTGGTAAGCTGGATAAGCCCAGGACCGAATCCATTTGAATACCCAAATATGTGAGTTTAGTGGTAGGACCTTCCGTTTTTTCCTGGCCAAGGGGACCCCCAGCTCCATTGCCAATGCCTGAAAGGCCCCCAGTCCCTCTGCGCAGATATCAGTTCCGCTGGGGCCTGCAAAAAGAAAGTCATCTAAATAATGAGTCAACGTCTGTACCCCAATGTGTCCGCTTAGCGGCCCATTCCAAGAAGGAGCTGAATGACTCGAAGGCAGCGCACGCTATGGAACAGCCCATAGGCATGGCCTTGTCAATATACCACTGACCCTGCCATTTCATGCCCAGTAGGTCATAATCCGCCGGGTGCACAGGCAGCAGCCGAAAGGCAGATTACACATCGCACTTTGCCATCAGTGTGCCGTGCCCACAGTCCCTCACTATCGCCACAGCCTGATCAAAGGATGCGTACCTCACCGAGCAAAGCTCAGGTGTGATAAAATTGTTCACCGAGGAGCCTGTCGGATAAGAGATGGTGAATGAGCCGGAACTGGCCCAGGGCCTTCTTTGGCACTACACCCAGAGGGGATACCCGCAGATTGGGCAATGGAGCGGCCAGGTATGGGCCTGCTATGAGGCCCGCTGCACGCTCCTTGTCCAGCTTCTCCTGCAACACACTTGGCATGGCAGTGGCAGATTACAAGTTCAAGCAGTCCGTCACCACCCTGTCACCTGTGTATGGTATGCGAAAGCAGTCCCGAAAACCCTGCAGCAAGTAGTCTGCAGCCCGTTTATCCGGGTAGGCCTTCAGCATATTTTCTAACACACTTACCCTTATCAGGGTGTGGGCAACACTACGCAGCTCCGCTGGGATGGCATCAAATGGATTTTGCTGCGGTTGAAGGGGATCCTGCGCCCGATCCCCCTTCCTTCCTGCTGGCAGACCGGGCCCCTCGAAAGGGCTGCTGTGAACCTCCTGCTCTGGTGCAGTACTGGCCAGCATGCCCACCCTCGCAGACTTCACATAAGTTATTATACCTGCATTGCAGGCGTTTGCAGACTTTCCGATTGAAGTCCCAGCAGGGCAAGCCTGGGACCTTCCTAATCGGTGGCACCCTCTTTTCACGCTCCTTCATGCTGCGCACATGAGGCCCCACTTTTACCAGCCATGAGCCTTGGTGCTTCAAGTCCCATCTGGCCGCAGGGTTGTGGGAAGCCAGCTCCCTGACTTCCCACTCGTAATCCATAGCCGCTTCCTCCCCCCCACAGTCCCGGGCCTTTAACATGTGGAACAAGAAGTGTGCTAAGTGCCAACCTTGCTCTGGGTATGCTGCCGCTATTAGGGCCATGTATTCAGTGAAACCTCGGAGCCAATTAGCGAAATTGCGCTCACAGGGTTGCACTTCTGCCTTCCCTTAGCACCCGTATCCCCCCTTTTTCCCGATCTGACAAAAGAGAACAGGTCCACAAAATAACCTTCTAAGGCTCTTTCCCGCAGCTTCCTTGGGAGGTGGATCCCCAGGGGGCATCCATGTCCCGATAGTTCCCCGGAGGCTCCCTCACCCCTCCAGCCACTTCCCTGGCCACTAGCAAGCGCTTGGACGCTGCCCTGAGCCTATGTAACCATGCAGGGAGGCCCAGGGCAAATGCCCCTTCGAACCAATAATGGCCCTCTTTATGTGCCTCATCACTGTTGCTCGTGGAAGATGACTCACTCGACAAGTGAGTGCATCGTCCTCTGCAGCGACGCCGCTTTGCAGGCCTGTGGCGCTTCCTGTGTTTTCGAGATCCCATGGACTGCCTGAGCACTTCCTCGCCATAGCTCGTGCTCTCTGTCAACGAACTTGCTGAGGTTAAGCTTCTGGTGCCCTCAGTGCTGGGAGACCTCCCATGTCCTGATTGATGAGACATTGCCCGGGCATACCCCCGCCAGTATGCTGCACCTTCTCATGGAGATGTGGTGTGCTCCTGCTGCTCACTCCCACCCCCTGAGGTTGATGATGAATGCCCGTTGTCTGCATCACCCTCATCCTCCCCCCGACGGGCCCTCTGGTGTTGGCCTCGTGTACTGGGCCTTCCTCTCTCCCTACTGTGCACCGTGCCCCCGGGTCGTGAACCCCCAGCTCCAGCAGAAGCACCATCCCCTATCCCCCTGCCGGGTTGTGTCGAGCTTGAAGGGGCCCTGCGACGCCCCCCCCGGCCTGCCTGGACGCCTGGGGTGGCTCTCTCCCTTCAAGGGCTGGGTAGGGCTCTGCAGGTTGCCGCGGGCCTGTAGCGCTCCAGCGTCTTGGTTGCCCCGGCCTACCTGCCCCACCGGCCTAGTATTCCCCACTGGCCCCCCCCCTCCATCCCCAAAGTAGGCCCCAGCCTCCCAGGGATGGCTCCCGCCCACGCCGCCTGGGCCCGGGCAGCACTGGCCCATTGCCCAGCGGCCTGCCTGGCTGGCTGCGCTGATTCCGCCCCCCCCCCACCGGGAGGCCACGGCCGCTCCTCTCTGATCGCTGCCGCTTCGGTGCCATTGTGCTTGCTTAACCTCCCTTAGGAGGAACAGCAGCGCTGAAATGGAGGACCTCACGTCTGCAGGCCTCCTTCTCGATCTGCACAGCCTGGGCGCAGCCGATGCTGCTCGCTGGCTGGCCTGGGCGAAAGAGGCCACCTGCGAGCACGTGGTGCTTATTTAAGTGCCATGCCTCGCTCCTCCTTCCCCGGGCCATGACGCAGCACGTTGGTGCTGCGCATGCCCAGTTGCGCCGGGGAAGGAGAGAAGGAAGCGCCAAACCGCGCGTCCTCCTTCCTTTGCCCCCTGCCCCTTCGTTAATGGCGGCCGCGGTAAGTCGCGGCCGCACTTTACTGCCATTATATTATCGTTTCTATTCAATATGTGGGCCCATTTTTATATGTGGCTGGATTTTGCAGTTTTTTCCCCCTCGTTCTTTTTCCTCTTTTTGAAATAAGACATCTTTAAAAGTTTTAAAGTTGCAAAAGCGTGAACCAGCCCCTGCCAACATCTAAGATACTTTAGAATATTTGAAAGTTATAGCTGTTTGGGGGGCTTTCTTCTCTAAGCCGGACCTAAGGAAAAGCACTGTGCCATGATCTTTCAGAGCAATATGAAGCATGAAATTGGCTTTCTTAATGAGCAAGAGTGGTGTGCTGTGCTGTGCTGTGCTGACGAGAGTTATGAATTTTAAATAATCATAGTTTATCCAGGGGGCTGATATGTACAGATTCACAAAACGACAGTGGCGGGTCAATAGTTCACATTTCTTAATTAACACAAAATAGTTCTGTTGGCCCTTGGGCCACGGCATTTAAAGACCACGGGGTTCCCTATTTTTTGGCATGTCACCTTGCAGAGGTTTGGACTGCTTAAAATGTACTTGATCACAGGCCGAGCAATTATCACCCACCACTAAACCCTGATGATGCTATTGACCTTCGGCAAATGGCACGGCCCGAGTCAGCCACAGCTAATGGTATAATAGCTGCAGCCATGTTTGGCACCGACATAGCAACTTAACTCCCTGCCGTCTAGCTAATGGAGAAAGTCCCCAGACAAACTTACTGTTTTTTTTCCTCCATTACTGAGCTTCAAAAGGATTAGGAAGGCAGTCTTTGCTGGATTAAGCTTGCCAGCTCTTGGAGAAATCCCTGGTGATTTTGGGGTGGAACTTGGGGAGGTCAAGGTTCGAGGAAGGCAGGGGCCTGAGCAGAGCATAATGTCATTGGTTCCAGCCTTCAAAGGGGAACTGATCAGTTGTGATTCTGGGACATCTCCAGGTTCTAACTGGAGGCTAGCAGCCCTAGCTGGTTGCTGAGTGGCTTGAAAGTGCAAAAAACGTGGGAAAGATTTGTTGAATTTTTGTGCCAATGTTGTGAAAGGGCAGAAGTAACTCACACTGTTTATCTGAAAGGGAGCATTTTTTTTTGTAACCCCTGAAATGTAGCCAAGAAAAATGAGTCCTAATAAAATTCTATAAATTCTATAAAATTCAGATCCAAATAGGCATTTACACTCCAATCTTGGTCCAGCACTTCTAGCCATTATGCCACATTCATTTTTTAGTCAATTTGTCACATACAGTCCGTGACATTGAGCAACCAAAATGCAATGGAGTCAAAACCAACTTGTTACATTGGTTAAGAGTGGCGGTTTCTAATCTGGTGAGCCGGGTTTGATTCCCTGCTCCTCCACATGCAGCCAGCTGGGTGACCTTGAGCTTGTCTCAGTCCTGTTAGAGCTGTTTTCATAGAGCAGCGACATCAAGACTATCTCAGATCCACCTACCTCGGGGGTAGGCAACCTGTGGCTTTTGCTGGCAGGGGCTCATGGGAATTGTAGTCCATGAACATCTGGAGGACCACAGGTTGACTACCCCTGACCTATCTCACAGGGTGTCTGTTGTGAGGAAGGGATTATTGTAAACAGCTATTGAAGTTAATGGCCACTGGAGCACTTTGAACATCTCTGGAGCTCCAGCTGAAGCTTCAACAGTCCAAAGCAGCTTTATCTGAAGTCGAAGCGGTCCGGGTTTTACAAACGCATTCCCCAAACTTTTTCAAACTTCAGTCTAGCTGCATTACCTTTCCAAGTATCCTGTGTCCTTCTGACAACATGATGCAAGGCAGGTTTCCAGCTCTGAATGAAATTATGTTGCAAAATCTCAGCAGCCTCTTCCAGCACACCAGCTGCTTTCCAACAGAATGAGATCTTGAGTGGGGCCACCTAGATGTGCTAATGTTTCCTAGATGGAAACATTAGCACAATTAGATCCACAGTGCTAAATAATAAGAGATGAAATATGCTAATTCCTTTAAGAAATGTCAATACGATAGGATCCTGCTGGGTTGGAAAGGAAACTTGTATTTTCCTTGTTCCCGACAAAACAGAATTAATTTCCCAGAGAACATTTCAATTGAATGAACAACTTTTCATAACGTTTCCATTGAGACAGCTTCCACAAGCATGTCCCTTGTTGATTAACCGCCAGTGCAAATATACACAGTTTACAAGCACAGATTAGATTATGATACAGATTTGAATACTAGCCCAGTTTCCAAATGTGTGAACTTTACAAGCCTGCTGTTACTGCTGCAGCCAACTTTAATGTCGCCTCCGTGTTTGTTTGTTTGTTTTTAATTTGGAATTTAAATGAGGAATCAATTCAAATTGCTAAATCCAGTTATGAAATTAAACACTGATGGAAAACAACATGGCAGACTCCTATTAACGCATGGATATGAAAATGGTGAGAATGAAATAATATTGATTTCAAATATCCTACTGTTTTGATTCTCCCTTTCCAGTCCTCTTCTCTTTTGTGCAAAATGAACCTGACTTTTTATTTTTGGGCTATTTTCTGTTTCTTCATACAGAATTTTTCACATAAGATGTATACTCTTTTCATCATCATTTGAGCATCGAAAAATCAATATTGCACATCGAAGGAACCCGAGTCTGGTTCCGTTAACACCATGATGTCAACCAGTGTTTCCCATTTGTTCATTCCCCTAAGCATCAATTGGTCCCCAAAGGATCAATCTTGGATTTCCTCTACTTTCCTGGAGTAGGAGGTGTTTCAGATAAACAAGGAGGCACCATCTTTGTTTCTATAGAGGGCACCCATTTGGGAACTGCCGCCTCCTTCACATGCTCAGCAGGTGAATGCACCCCCCTTGGTAGACATTATGCAATAGTAGCCATTACCTGTTTCTCAATATTCCAGAAGCACCCACAAGGTTTGCCAAAGCTGAGGAGTCCTGTTGTTGACTGTACATATAAAGGCCATCTTAAGTACTCATAAAACCTGTGCTATACATGTAAAGTGAATAACCAACAATAATAGCAGAAACATAAAACCACTGGCAAAAAAATACCAGTGAGATAGAAAATTAACCAAAATAGGGTCCATTCATTCCCTATGGCCAAATCCATGTTCATGGTCAATGTGGTTTTCTTTTTCTTTTTTTAAGCATCAGGGCAAATGCCGATCCCTCTTAATTTATAAAGTTCAAAAACATTTCCCGATGCATAAAATCCCATTGTTGATTGAGCTGTCATATCACATCTGGAACTGTGACATCTTTCCCAATCTTAGAAATTACCGTTCTTAGCACATATCAATAAACATAAAGTTAAACTCAATATCTTGAGACAGGAATTCCTTTGAATTTTTTTTGCCACCAGTGTGATCTATGGATCATTCAATGACTTATAATCCTAATGATCTGCAGAAGGATTTCAATCCTTGGGCAATTCAATTTAATCTGAATTTATGGTCCCTTCCTTCCACATTCCTACCAGCAATGGTATAGCCAGCATGAGGTAGTGCTTAAGAGTGGTAGACTCTAATCTGGAGGCCTGAGTTTTAGTAGCTAGATCTCACTCAAAGTAAGTCAAGACATAAACTCCCTTCCCCTACAACTCTAAAAATCACTTTGCAATGCACTGGCAGAAATGGACTTTGGAATAAATGGCTACTACATCTATATGCTAAAGACACACAATCTGCTCTCAGGCTCTCAATGGATGTCAGCCAGATGATAGGTTTCCAGTCCTTCCCTTGACTCTTTAGTTAGATTAATCAGATGGCTAGGAGCTAGGGGCTACTTAACTTCTTGCTTTCTCTCCTCACCCAAAGCCAGAATAAACATCCTTGGGATACAACCCAGTCATTCTTATTACATCCTGTTACAACAACAAAATTAAATTAGCGACTACTAAAAGCATGCTCCCATCCTATAATCCAGGTGTTGTCAAAACACATTTACATATCTGGTTCTCTCCTGACAGAACCATCAAGTTTATTGATTTGGATCCTGAGAAACTTCTAATGTTACATCCTGGGCTTTGTCTCTGCTTGTGAAAAACCCATCACCTGCTTTCCATTTTATTTTTTCAAACACAGCAATAACATGAAGAATATTGTTTTAGGGGCTAGTGTGCCAAACCTTAAACTGTTACAATTTTTCTATTTAAGCAGAATACTTATCATCGATTTCTTTGTGTTTTCCCCTCCCCTTTGCACCACACTTACACTTCTTGTTTAAATGTAGGTTACTTTTTTCTTAGAAACATTCACCATTCTTGTTGGATCCAAGGCCTTCACCTCATGATGGTAGCTATAGTTCCTTTGTATTCCCTCTCTTCAACCCTGTTTTCTCTAGTTTCAATTCTTGTGTGTGTGTTTCAGTTGTGTGCTTGCTTTGCACCCCTGCTAAAATCCCCCTCAATGCAACAACTTTCCTGTATTTCAGATTGGTTCCTTTAAGTTTATAAGGGATTAATCCTGGTATACACTGGTGTAGATCTGATTGTTATCCTTCTCACTAGCTACGTTCCACATTCCAATATCTGAATAATACAAATTTGATTCCCTACTCTACCACATGGCCTGATGGGTGACCTTGGGAAAGTCACAGTTCTCTCAGATCTCTCTCAGCCGCATCTACTTCACAAATTACCTATTGTGGGGAAAGGAAAGAAAGGAGGTTGCAAATGGAGCAGCAGTTGAATAAAGCATTCTGTTTATAGCTCACTCAATCACACAGACCCACACTAATACCGGTTCATGAGTGTATTGCCTCCTTTTTCTGTGGGAGCACATAGCAGCCCTAGTATGGCACATCTCCTTACCAGTTATCTCCTCAGCAATAATCAGAGGGTTTGTGATCCTTGAGGATCTTCTCCCTTCCTTTCCACTGATGCTAGGTTGCCTGGCAAGCATCAAAAGGGCTGAGGTGAGGACATGGCAGAGTATGACATTGGTGATGGTGTTCCATTACTTCCAGGAAAACCCAGAAGTGACAGAGGATCACTCTAGGGATTGCTGGGAACTGCATGGCTTCCCCTAGGAGAGAAGAAGAGTTGGTTTTTATATGCCACTTTTCTCTACCAAGAGAGTGGCTTACAATCACCTTCCATTTCCTCTCTCGACAACAGAAAACCTGAGGGGTAAGTACGGTGGAGAGAGCACTGATATTACCTCTTGGTCAGAGCTGTGATGAGGCCAAGATCACCCAGCTGGTTACCACTACACCAAACTGGTGTGAAAAGTGGCATTGATCTTGCTGTTTTGAAACCAGCAACAGTGTGTAAAGAGGGTTGCAAGGGGGGACCTCTCAGTTCCTCTCTCATATTCCCAGATCCATACTTCTGGCATGCACCATGTAGTTAGGTCACTTACTACAGATGGTGAAGTCAATGTAGTTGGCTTGCATATTCTCCAGGAAGTAAGGAAGGTCCTGTTCATGTATTAATCATGTTGTAAACCACCTTGATCTCATTATGGAAGTGAGGTGGCATAAAATATTATAATGATAATAGTAGCAGGAGACATTTCACCCCAGCTGAAACACCCTTTCAGTTAATCTAGGTGAAAACCACTGTTTTAAGTCAAAGCAGGGAATGAGATAGCTAGGTCCCAGTGTGTCAAGCTCCGTTAAATCAGAGACACCTCCCCACACTATGAACCAGTCCCAACATTTAGGCAACAAAACATGTCTGAAACTTGCTGATGCAGTAGAGGACACTGGAAGGGGAAGAGACCGCTCAGTAGACCATTGGTGGCACATGCTGTATTAACACATGTATCAGCTGGCAGGGTAGGACCCGCGGCGCCTATAAATGCACCACATGCATGGGTCCTGGCCTCTTGCCATGCTGGTACAATCCTGAAGCCGGTACAATTACACTGGTGGAGGGGCCAGAAGAACTGGAAGATGAGCTGGGAGTACATTCAACTCTACCCTGTGAGGGCATTATGCTTTCAGAAGTCTAGAATGGGTGAGAAGAACTTGTCACCAATCCTCTCCTTAAGAATTCACTACTAGTTCCAAAGTATTCAAATATATTAATATTTGCCTATCCATCCTAAAGATTTACTCGATTGATTAATAGTGGCTGATTTGAGATGGTGCTGTTCATTCACTTAATCCACAGAGTACTTTGAAACAAATAATAATCATAAAGAAACCCTCTGCCTTATATTGAATGAATTATTAAACTCTTCTTAACGGTCAAAGAATAGCATTCATTCATGGATTCTGAAGACTGTATAGTTATTCGGAAAGCACACAGATCAATATGAGACTATCCATTTACCTAAGGGACACAAGATGGAAATTACTTAGCTCTGTCTGGTGGAGTACACCACTTCTGACTGCAAATCTAAATGCTTCCCATATAATATGTTTTCTAAAAGACACAGGGACTCTGCAAGAAAAAGGTGGCTAGCTATCCTATTAATACAATTGGGGAGGGTAATAAATCGAGGGTGGGGAGGGCGAAGAAGACTGGAATTAAGACAATAGTAATTGGATGCAAAGAAAGAAAAGAAAAAAAGAACCCTGTTGATTAATGGAGATAACAATGTTATCTATTGTAACGTGCTTTTATCCCACCCTTCCACAACAAAAAGATGCTCTGGTGGTAGAGGAGGAAAAGATTGCTAAATTGCAGCTAACATATGGTGACACTGTATTGTTTCCGAGGCCAGAGCCATTCAGAGGTAGAGCAATCCCTTGTGGTCTCCCATCCAAGCATCAGTTGACTTGGGCTTGATCTTGGTGGCAGGAAACACCAGATCCCATATAGCTGAATTTTTAATCAGAAGTCATTTACCATTAACTGAACTGTTTTAATCTAATTTGAAAATTTTACCTTGTGTGTTTTATCTTCTGTTGAACGCCATCCAGAACTGGTTTGCTGGAATGGACAGTATAAAAGTCTATTAATAAATAAAAATAAAATGAGGAATAAAATAAACTGGGTTGGCTGGCTACCTTATCGGTGACATGGCTGAATCTTAAAATGGGCTGGCCATTGTCTGAAATAAAATAAGGGCAGGAGGCCAGGCTGATGGCTTTTTGGGGTGGATGTTGGGGCCCTTAAGTTGGTCATTCTTGTATCATTCTGCAAATATTGGAGTACACTTTCAATTCATTTCAAAAGTAGATTCTCCTGTTTGCACAGGGAAAATCCAGTTACAATTATTGATAAATACAATGTATCAATAATTTAATTTAAGCATAATATCATATTAAAACCTTAACCATAAAGCTTAAAATCAGTCCTGCATGTGTCAGAGTTCTAGACTTGAAGGCAAGAAAACTTATATTTTGGAAAGTTTCTTTATTCTCAGTGAAGAAAGGTTGGGGGAGCTTGGTCTGTTTAGCCTGGAGAGGAGACGACTGAGAGGGGATCTGGATGGAGCAGAATTGTTCTCTCTTGCCCCAGAGGGACAGACCAGAACGAATGGGATGAAATTAATTTTTAAAAATTCCATCTAAACATCTGGAAGAAGTTCCTGACAGTTAGAGCGGTTTCTCAGTGGAACCTCCTCAGATGGGTTCTCCATCTTTGGAAATTTTTAAACAGAGGCTAGATAGCCATCTGACGGAGAGGCTGATTCTGTGAAGGCAAAGGGGTGGCAGGTTACAGTAGATGATTGGGATTGAGTGTCCTGCATAGTGCAGTGGGTTGGACTAGATGACCCATGAGGTCCCTTCCAACTCTATTATTCTATGACTAGAAATTAAGCTTGCTGTAGGAGAAAAACAGCGGGCCCTAGCAGGCAGTGGGTGGGTACGGAAGGGCCCAGGCTGGGTCCCTCCCCCCCCCCTGGGAGGGAGGGAAGGAAGGCAGGCAGGCAGGTACAGAGAAAGGGAGAAGGAGAGAAAGTGATTGAGAGAGAGAGAAGGGGAGGAAGGAGAGTAAGCATTGGGAGAAAGAATGGAAGGGAGAAAGGCAGAAGAGAAATGGATGGATAGGAGTGAGAAAGGAGGAGAAGGGGTGGGTAGATGGATGGATAGAAGGAAGAGAGAAAGGGAGAAAGAAAGGCAGGAAGGTAGGCAGGGAGGAAGGTAGGTGGACTGAAAGGTAAAGGGACAGGGAGTGGAAGGAGGGGGGTGAAGGTGCCGCTGGGCAGGGGGTGGTAGAGTTGTGAGGGGTCACAGTGGGGGAAGAGTGTGGGGTAGAGATGGGTGGGTGGGGCTGTCCCTTTGCTGGCCTGGAAGCCTCGTGGGCCCAGAGGGCTCCCAGGTGGCTGCGGGGCTTCTGGGGCGGCAAAGGGACAGGCGCGCCATGTCTGCAATATGGTGGGGCTGTTCCCTTGTGGGGGTCAAAGTCCTCCTCCCCCCTGCCTCAACCAGGCTGGCTGTGCCGGGCGGCTGCCTGTCCTTACGGCAGGCAGGCTAGCAATGACAACGTGGGTGGAAGGCGGCAGAGTTGGGGGGGGCACGGAGCAAGGGTCCCTGGTTGAGGCCAAACATACTTCTTTGGAGTCCAAGTAGTTTGTTAGAATTTGATTATCTCAATATGCTTGGGATAGTAGAATCATAGAATCATAGAGTTGGAAGGGGCCATACTGGCCATCTAGTCCAACCCCCTGCTCAACGCAGGATCAGCCCAAAGCATCCTAAAGCATCCAAGAAAAGTGTGTATCCAACCTTTGCTTGAAGACTACCAGTGAGGGGGAGCTCACCACCTCCTTAGGTAGCCTATTCCTATAGTATATTCAGCTAAGCGGTTCCTCGGACACACCAGGTCCTGAATCAATGGTTAGCAACTAGGGTTGCCAGCTCCAGGTTGGGAAATATCTAGAGATTTGGAGGGGAGAAGGAAACAGGGTAGGGTAGGGTTTAAGGAGGGATGGGACTCATTGGCTTATAATGCCATAGAGTCTGCCTTTCAAAGCAGCCATTTTCTCCAGGGAAACTGTTCTCTGTCACCTGGAGACCAGCTATAATTCCAGGAGATCTCCAGCCGTCACCAGGAGACCATTAGCATCCCAGAATGAGGAGCAGCCAGGACATTCTACATGGTTTATTTTACCATTGCAAACTTGCCGCATCTCTCTGAATAAGTACAAGCAAAGCTATATCAGGTAACAGCAAGTTGCACTTTTAGTTTCCATGCCATGTACCACCTTATCCATGATTTCCCGATATACCATAAATACAGGAGTAGCTGTGAATTCTAATTTGTTTGTGAATAACAAGCAGTTTTTAGTATGCCAGGCTGTTGTTCCTGCAGAATGTTTTTACATGCAAGCTGTGTCAGGGTCCCAAATCCCCTGGTGTTGCAGAAGCTGTGCTCTAGTGACAGTTGGGCGACAAGTGGTAATTGAACGTATTTAAAAATCCACCCCTTGTACTGAACAGCTTTGAATGTCTGCTTTGTTTAAGGTCCACTGAATTGTGAAATGGCTGCTTCATTCCCACAGATGTTAATATCTCCGGGCTCTTCTCCGCTGCTTCGCATTTGCATATGCGCAAGCAAGTTTGCCAGTCAAAGACTGTGCCTTGTCACCCTTCTTGGTTGGGATACCTCACGTCCCAGATAAAACAGCTCCCAATGGTAATTACCCCTCATTAAAGTTTCCAATTTTTTAAAAAGAAAAATAACAATAAGGAATGTTTCGATAGGTGTCTGGTCGTTGGCACACCATTCCATCTCTTTTCTGTTGAAATCCATGGAGCTGAGGAATCTAAATTATTCAGCGGAAAACAACAGCAATTTGGATTATCCAGGGTCTCTCTTCCTCCATCCACGTAGGACGATATTGAAAGTAATGATCCAGCAGGGGATTCTAATTGCATATGACACGGTGCTTGCACAGCAGGGTGCTATGGGTATTGCAGTTTGAACAGGGGATCTCATTATTTGAGGCTGGGGATGATCTGGTGTGTCAAGAGTGCTCAGATCTCTGAGTCCTCCTCCAACAAAGAAGGGAATAGACGTGCACAACAGGAGCACACTGGATTGGCCAGGACCATGGCTAGATTTCAGCCCTGAGGCTCATCAGATCTCAGAAGCTGAGGAGAGGCGGCCCTGGGAAGCATTTTGATGGAAGATCAAGGGAGTCCAGGGTTGCTAAAAGCAATAACCCTGGGAGATTTAGGTTTATTTATTTTATTTCTGATATTTACATATACCATCCTCCCCTTGTAGCTCAGGGTGGTTTATAGAGAACTTGGACATCAAGATAAAGATACAACATGGTTCAGTGATGATAGTAGAATGACAACCGTACTAACAGTAAGAACAGTAACATTTAATCATAATGATTTTTTCCTAATTGGAACAGTAACAGTAACAAAGCCAGTTTGGTGTAGTGGTTAGGAGTGTGGACTTTTAATCTGGTGAAACGGTTTTGATTCCCCGCTCCTCCTCCGCATGCAGCCAGCTGGGTGACCTTGGGCTCGCCACAGCACTGGATCAAGCTGTTCTGAACAAGCAGCAATATCAGGGCTCTCTCAGCCTCACCTCCCTCACAGGGTGTCTGTTGTGGGGAGAGGAAAGGGAAGGCAATTTTAACAGGGTTTGGCACTCCTTCAGGTAGAGAAAAGCGGCATATAAGAACCAACTCTTCTTCTCCTCTTCTTCTGACATTATCAGTTAATTGAATCCCATGGTTGGTCAGTGGGCACATCTGTGTGAGGAAGAGTTCTGGGGGACCATTAGAAGTCATTACTTTAGTTGAACCTTAAACAAATGCTTGGGACAAGAGCTCCATTTTGCTGGTCATGCTTTCTCAACCAGGTTTGTGAAACCCTAGGGTTTCTTGACAGCCCTGGAAGGGTTCCCTAAATGGAGGGGAGTTAATTAATTTTAATATATTTTAAAATATGTTAAACATTTATCGGATGATTTGACCATCTATGGTCATGCTGACCCACCCACCCCTCCCAAAATGGCCATTGATAGGCTGGAGGGGGTGGGAAGGGGAGGGGCTCCAAGTGGACGTGTACACAACTATGCTTCCTAACCATATTCTGTATGGTTGCACCACTTCTTAGGTTTATTGAAGCCTGAAGAATGTTTCAGGTGTTTCACAATGGTAAAGAAAGTTGGAAAAGGCTGATTTAGACTGAGAACAGATGACTAGCCCAGTGTCATCCAGAGAACAGCCACAGCAAAGTGGATATTTAAACCCATGACTCCTATATTCTTATCTGATGTTGTAACCACCAGACAACACTTGACAGAGTAAAATTGATCCAAAGACTCAAATTCAAATTTATTTTAATGCAGCACTTCGGCCAGACTAACTAAATGAAGAACTTTACATTTGTCCTTATTGAATTTCATTTTATTCAGTTTAGCCCACTTCTCGAGCCTATCAAGATCATCCTGTATTCTCATTCTGTCTTCTGCTGTGTTTGCTGCCCTCCCCCGTTTAGTATCATCTGCAAATTTAATATGTACCCCCTCAAATCCGCCATCCAAATCATTTATAAATATGTTGTGCTCAACATTTTTATTGAAAGTTTTACACAACCACACAAAAGACACAAAACCTATAAAACTTTACAACCAACACCACTTAACCCCCAATAACAAATAATAATAAAGACACCTCCCCCCAAAACCAAAAACATACAATAACAATAACAAGAAAAAACATTTAGAAAAGACCTCCGACCATCTACAAATCGGGTTCTTTAGTTTTCAAATGCCACATGCACAAAAATATTATTGGAAATCCAAATTTCACAATTAAATCATTCATTAACCATTTATAATTATAATATATATCCTTAATAATAATATGATGATGAAATACATATTTACAACTAATATATATTTACTTTAGAATATACTTCATCCTTGTCTTAACTAATTTATTCAACATAACCAATAATAATACTCTCATTTACCTTATTACTTTTAAGATAATTTACAAATGGCTCCCAATTTGTTATAAAACTATCTAGCATTTGATCTCTCATTAATATTGTTAACTTATCTAATTCTGCATACTCCTTAACCATATCCAACCATTCATTTACACTTCGTATTTTTTCGTTTTTCCAGTATTGAGCATAAATTATTCTTGCTGCTGAAATCATGTAAAGTAATAGTATTCTCCTTGCTTTTACTATTTCAGGATCCAAAATATTTAATAAGTATAATTCTGGTTTAAGTTTCAAGTCAAGCTTTGTTATTTTCCGAGTATATTGATGGATCTGTACCCAAAAATCTTTTGCCTCTGGACATGTCCACCAAAGGTGGTAAAAAGTACCATCAACCAATTAACATTTCCAACATTTTGTTAAACCATTTTTGTATATTTTAGACAGTAATACAAGAGTCAAATAACATCTATACAGCATTTTATAGTAATTTCCCCTTATATTAGTTGCTAATGTAAATTTTATATCTCTTTTCCATACCATCTCCCATTGCTAAAGCTTAATAGTGTGCCCTATATTTTGTGCCCAGCAAATCATTGATTCTTTTATCACTTCCTTCTCAGTGTCTTTTTAGTAACATATTGTAGATCTTTGCAATTAATTTCTCTTGTTCATATATACACAGATCAGCCTCATTTTTTAAATTTTCAAACTGATAAATCTGTCTATCAGTTTTAAATTTGTCATATAACTGTCTATATAGAAACCAATTGCAGGTACCACTTGCTACTGTTATATCTTCCCTCTGTTTAAATTTTATTTGCTGTTCAGAGTAATCTAACAGATCTTTATATTTTAGGTACTCCTCTGAGTGCCATTTTTCCCTACCATATAATGCCTCATGTGGCGACACCCAGTATGGAATTTTTGGCCACAATTGGTTCTTATATTTAGACCAAGTTCTAAACAGTGCCCGCCTTATACAATGATTTTTTAATGTTTGATGTATTCCTGCTTTCCCAAACCAGAGGTATGCATGCCAACCAAATTTTAAGTCATGACCTTCTAACTTTAAAATATAATTATTTCTTAACGTTAACCAGTCCTTGATCCAAACAAAACTTGCAGCATGATAATACAGGTCTAAATTTGGTAAGTTAAATCCACCTCTTTCTCTACTATCAAACAAATTTATTAACTTTATCCGTGGTTTCCTTCCCTGCCAAATAAAATTTGATAATTCCTTTTGCCAATCTCTAAATGTTTTCATTTATAAATAAGTTGAACAACAGAGGCCCCAGGACAGATCCTTGGGGTACTCCACTTGTCACTCTTTTCCAAGAGATTGCTGAACCATTAACAAGTACCCTCTGGGTACAATCCAGTTATTGATCCACCTGACAGAATTAGGATCCATACCGCATTTTACCAACTTGTCAACAAGAATATAATGTGGAACCTTATCCAAAGCTTTACTGACATCCAGACAAACTATGTCCACGGCATTCCCCTGATCCAGCAAGGTAGTCACTTTCTCGAAAAAAGAGATAAGTTTGTTTTGACATGGCTTGTTCTTGCAAAACCCGTGCTGAGTCTTAGAAACCACAGCTCACAGTTCCAGCTGCTCAAGGACCGACTGTTTGATTATTTGTTCCAAAATTGTGCCAGCTACAGATGTCAAGCTGAAGGGTTGATAGTTACCCGGATCCTCCTTTTTCCCTTTCTTGAAGATGGGGACATTTGCCCACCTCCAATTGTCTGGCGCCTCACCTATTCTCTAAGAAGTGTCAAAAATAATGGACAGAGTTTCAGAGGTTACATCTGCAAGTTCTTTTAGTACCCTCAGATGCAGTTCATCTGGCCAAGTAGCCTTTGTTTCATTTAAAGAAACTAGGTGTTTGTGGACTGTTCCAACAGTGATCCTAGGTCACCATTCCCGTCCCCCGTGTTGTGTTACATTTTTGCCACATTGAGTACTATTTCCCTCACAAGAGAAGACTGAGGAGAAATAGGAGTTAAGCAGTTCCTTGTTCAAAAGGTTATTTTTTTAAAGAAATTCTCCACCATACTTAAATTGAGGCAGCCTCAGCCCCTCCCCCCCAATCTGGTGGGGGTACCTGGCCTCTGATTGTCTGACAATCACTTAAGCTTGCATGAGGTGAAAATCAGAGCCCTGAAGAGAACTGGGCCTTTAAAGGATGATTGCCACAGCAAGCTTAGACTCATGACATATATTCTACTAGAGGCAAAGCCTATTGCACCAAGGAATACAACAGGCACTAGCACATATATCTGCTCTGTGACCTTCCTTGGATCTGGACCTCCTCCCCCTGCTTCCTGCTCAATTTTGAGATCCAGTTTGGCAAAGTGGTTAAAGAGTAAAGGTAAAGGTATCCCCTGTGCAAGCACCGGGTCATGTCTGACCCTTGGGGTGATGCCCTCTTTCATGGCAGACTCAATATGGGATGGTATGCCAGTGCCTTCCCTAGTCATTACCGTTTTACCCCCCAGCAAGCTGGGTACTCATTTGACTGACCTCGGAAGGATGGAAGGCTGAGTCAACCTTGAGCCGACTGCTGGGATTGAACTCCCAGCCTCATGGGCAGTTTTAAGACTGCATGTCTGCTGCCGTACCACTCTGCACCACCAGAGGCTCTCATTAAAGAGTAGCAGACTCTAATCTCAAGAGATGGGTTTGATAACTGACACTGCCTCTATATGCAGCCAGCTGGGTTGCCAAACCCCAGGTGGGGGCCTGGAGACTTTCAGGAATAACAGTCAGCTGGTTCTAGAAGCAACAACATATAAATCAAATAAAGGAAGGAAGGAATATAAGAAAAAGAGGGAAAGAAAGAAAGAAAGAAAGAAAGAAAGAAAGAAAGAAAGAAAGAAAGAAAGAAAGAAAGAAAGAAAGAAAGAAAGAAAGAAAGGGAAGGAGGGAAGGAAAGAGAGGGAGGAAGAAAGGGAAAGACAGAAAGGAAGAAAGGAGGAGTGGAGAGATGGGGAAGAAAGAGAGAGGAATGAAAGACAGAAGAAAGAAGGAAATAATGAAGGAATGAAATGGAGGGGGAAAGAATGGGAGAGATAAAAAGAAGAAGAGAAAGAAAGACAGAGAGAGACAGGAAAGGAAAGCGAAGAAAGAGAGAGAAAGCAAGAGAGGAAGAATGAAAGGAAAGAATGATTGAAAGGGAGAGAGGGAGGAAGAGAGGAAGAGAGAGGAAGAGAGGGTGAGGAAGAAATAGGAAGGAAGGAAGGAAGGAAGGAAGGAAGGAAGGAAGGAAGGAAGGGAGGGAGGGAGGCAGGCAGGGAGGCAGGGAGGCAGGCAGGCAGGCAGGCAGAAAGAATGAAAGAAGAAGAGAATGAAAGAGAAAGAAAGAGGGGCGAGGAAGGAGAAAGAGAAGGGGGGAGAAAGGGAGAATGAAAGAAAGAATGGAAGTGAAAGGAAAAAAGAACGAGAAATTGCGAGAAAGGGGAGAAAGGAGGAAAGGAGTGAAAAAGGAGGAGGGGAAGAAGAAAGGAGGAGGAGATAGTACAAGAGAAAGAAAGGGGAAGGGAGGAATGAAGGCATCAGTTCTCCTGGAGCTGCTTTGGATGGCCACTGTACCTCCTCCCCCCCTCCCCCCAATACAACAGTGTCTACACAGGTCACCACTGTACCCACCTTTCCATCCAAACCAACATCTTCCAAAGGCCAGGCCAGGAATGCCACAGAGGAGTGTGGGCTGCAACTCTTCCTGCACCCTCATATCTTCCGAAGTTCAGGCTGCGTAAGGAAGGCCAAGGGGAGTAGGCTGCCCTTTCTCCACCCACCTGCACATGTCCCAAAGGGCAGGCTGGGCAGAGGAGGTCATGTTGGGAGTTGCCTCCTTTTGATCTCCCCACATCTCCTAAGGGCCAGGCTGGGAAGGGAAGGCTGCTTGATCCCCCTAGCCGTCTGAAGAGAGGGAGGTTGGGGGAAAGCAAAAAAGGGATCTTTTTTGTGGGGAGTTGTTGTGAACTCAGACCCTGTTAGTTAAAACTTCTAGTTGGAAAAGCCTTGCCAGAGGTGCCCAGCTTCATCTGAGCCTGAGGTGGATAAAATGATCAGCAGGAAGAGAGCTCTGACTACCAAAGAGCTCAGATAAACCAAGCCTTAGATTCCAAAGTTGTTGCAGGAGATCCACATTCCTCTGCCCAGCCTCCAGCTGCAGCTTCTTGCCTTGTCAGCCCACTTGGCTCACCTGAACCAAGTAAGCAATGCCAGCTATGTTTTGGAAGAGAGCTCCAGTCTAAAAGGCACTGCACCATGTTAGCAAGACTGTTGCTGACTGCAGAAACCCATGAATCATCACAGAGTGAGGACTGAGAGGCTGCTGGCAGCCTATATTGATCTGGGATTGGGAGGCCGGTGTTGTGGACACAACTTTGCAGCTACTCATAATCTTCTCCTTCTGCTGATGCCCTTTTACTGACTGAATTAACCCTTGCCTCACTGGACTGAGTCAAGACATTCATAATATTCTGCCTGTCCCTTGACATTCTCTTTTTTGAAATACTGATTCTCTCTGTCTTCCTGTCAGCTTGTCTGTGCTTCCTTCCAGCAGAGCTGAAACCTGAGACCAACACAAGTTGGCAAGGAAACAGCTTTCCTCCCTTGCCTCAAGGAGATGAAGGGTAGGAAGAGGCTAAGGATGGGGCAACTTGCCAGCAGCAGGGCCCTTCAGAAAGGTCAGCTTCTCTTCCATCTAGCAAGCAGCAGGAAGAGGAAGAGAAGGATATTTAGCCTCACAAATGGCCCTCACTGGGAGAGTGCTCTATCCCTATTGATCTGAAAAAGCTACAACCCAGAGTGGGAAGCCCAAAGAATTTTCCTCCATATTTTGAAGAGAGCCACCTTAAAAATCCCCTTATGGCAAATCTTTATCTTTAACCATAATAAAGTCCAAGTTGCATGCAGACAACCCACTCCCTACCTGACTGGCCCTCCCTGAGAAAGATCTGCTGTTTATATATCCTTTCTTCCCACTCTTTCATGCACTGCCAAGCAACCAAGCATTCTTTCCCCAGCCCCCTAATTCCTTCCCAGAAGTCTAAGCTGTTACAAAGCTAAGCAATTACCATGTAGCACTTTGCAAAATCACTTGGGTCTGATTCTTCCTGCTGTGACACTTAGTTCCAAATGCCTTCCCTCTCTTCTGCACAGGGGTTTCTCCATGAGTAACATTTCTATTCCCTCTGAAGTCATTCTTCCTTCCTGCAATATTTTCTCCAGGGATGTAGCCAGAAAGAGCTGTCAGGATTTCCATTTGAGATACAGAAAAGCATCCTGTGTTCTATCTTTCCATTTGGACTCACCTTCCATACCTCGATGTGATTACTAATGGTATCAAAGGCCACTGAGAGGTCCAGCAGATTCAGCAGAGTTGGATTCCCTGTGTCTATCACCCAGTGTGGGTTATCCTCCACGGCAACCAAACCTGTTCCAGTCCATGACCAGGCCTATAAGCAAATGAGAAAGGATATCTAACCAATTTGCCTCATCCAGGAAAGATACCACCCATTCTTTAGGGTTGCCAATATTCAGGAGGTATATGGCAGTATCCTGGGATTACAACTAGGCTTGTGCACCAGGGGCCCAATAGAGAGTCTGTCTCATTGGATAAAATTGAGTGGAAGGAAGCACCCTCTTTTGAAATCACTGTGAAATTTGGAGGGGGGTCAGGGGAGAGCCTCCAGGAGCTACCCTGTAAGTTTAGAGGCTGTAACTGAAACCCCCACTGCCACCCCAGGCCCCAAGAAAGGCATAAACGCTGAAATTCCCATTAAAGTCAATGGTGCCATTGACATCAATGAACACCGATGCTGAATCGGGCTGAATCGGGCCCCTGGTGGACATGCCTAATTACAACAATGGAATGAAATTAATTCAAAAGAAATTCCATCTAAACATCCAGAAGAAGTTCCTGAGAGTTAGAGA
Source organism: Paroedura picta (assembly GCF_049243985.1). Classification (NCBI taxonomy): domain Eukaryota; kingdom Metazoa; phylum Chordata; class Lepidosauria; order Squamata; family Gekkonidae; genus Paroedura; species Paroedura picta. Next base: position 119,593,577 of record NC_135374.1, on the reverse strand, counting down.
GGTTTCTCAGTGGAACAGGCTTCCTCAGGAAGTTGGAAATTTTTGGAAATTTTTAAACAGAGGCTGGATAGCCATCTGATGGAGAGGCTGATTCTGTGAAGGTTCAAGGGGGTGGCAGGTTACAGTAGATGAGCGATTGGGATGTGAGTGCCCTGCATAATACAGGGGGTTGGACTAGATGACCCATGAGGTGCCTTCCAAGTCTATTATTCTATGATTCTATGATTATAATAAATTTAATATCTCACACAACACATACATGATAGGAAATGAATAAATGGTGGCGGTGCACCTGTGGAACAATGTTTGCGTCCTAACCCCAATAACTCAGTTTGAGTGAGGGCTTCTTACCCCATGGAGCTGGGATACCCTGTCTGCGGGATGTCTTTGTGAGTGGGAGAGAGGACCTCGGATGGGAAATGGGCATGGCTTCTGTCAGTTCTGGAAGAGATACGAGTGGGGGGTGTGACATCCTGACCTATGTGTAACCCATGACCTGAAGGAGAGGTGGAGAGGTGGAGGGCAATCGGTGTGAGTAGAAAACTGTAGTCACTTCAAGAAGGATGTAGATAAAATTGAAAGGGTACAGAGGAGAGTGACGAGGATGATCTGGGGCTAAGGGACCAAGCCCTATGAAGATAGGTTGAGGGACTTGGGAATGTTCAGCTTTTCTTCTATAGGAAGACCTTCTTAGTTACTGTCCTCTCAGGTCCTACATTTTTGCAGGCTTTTAGGTGCAACTGGAATATATGTATGTTCTCAGAAACTTTTAGAAATGAAAAGTCTTAAGGAATGAAGAATGCTGTGAGCGGCCAAAAGCCAGTTAAGGGAAAATGAAAATAGAGATGTCAACCTCTGGGTTTGGCCTGAGATCTCCTGGAATTATAGAATCATAGAATCATAGAGTTGGAAGGGGCCATACAGGCCATCTAGTCCAACCCCCTGTTCAACGCAGGATTAGCCCTAAGCATCCTAAAGCATCCAAGAAAAGTGTGTATCCAACCTTTGCTTGAAGACTGCCAGTGAGGGGGAGCTCACCACCTCCCCAGGCAGCCTATTCCACTGCTGAACTACTCTGACTGTGAAATTTTTTTTCCTGATATCTAGCCTATATCGTTGTACTTGAAGTTTAAACCCATCCACAAGTACCCCAAGGTCTCGTTCATTATAACTAGGGATGGGCACGAAACAGCTGATGAACAAAAGTTCATAATGAATTTTTGCTGGTTTGTGATTCACAAAGTGATGTTTGCAAACTGAAGAATCATCATGAGCTTCCATGCATTTTGATGCCATCTGTGATGGTTTGTTAAGAGCAGAAAGCAGGTGAATACTGACTTCTTAATTCATAAAGGTAAAGGTATCCCCTATGCATTTCTGCTGCCTTACCACTCTGCGCCACAAGAGGCTCTTCCTAACAGGACTGCAAATCAGTTCATGGTTTATCCACAAACTGAAACACAAAAATTACGTTTGTGCTCGTCGCTTGTGATAACTACTCTCCATACTACGGAGATCAATTCCACCGGAGAAAAAAAGGTTGCTTTAGAGCAGTGGTCCCCAACCTTTTTATCAATGGGGATGACTCAACGCCGGGGACCACTCAATGCCTTTTACTGAGGCCCGGTGGGGGAGGGGGTAGTTTACTCCTCTACTCTCAACCACTGCCCTAACGCTCTCTGGTTGCTATGGTAATGTTTAAACATCCCTTCAAAATAAGATACAGACACGCCACAACAATGAACATAAGGATCATTTTATTTTCATGGAAATTTTAACTCATGACAATGACAAATCAATGGGAACCCTGAGCTTGTTTCTCTGCAACGAGATAGTTCCATCTGGGAATGATAGGAGACAATGACACCCAAAGTGTGTTGTAAAGGGCCGGGGGGGGGGAGGCGTCCTTCGGGGTCCACCTCCAATTAGTCGAAGGACCACTGGTTGGGGATCGCTACTTTAGTGCAGTGGTCCCCAACCTGCGGGCCGTGGCCCGGAAGGTCATGGCGCCAGGCCGCGGCTCCCTCTCCCCGCCCCCCCGCAGTAAAAAACTTCCCAGGCCGCAAGCTTGCGGCCCGGGAAGCTTCTTACTGCGGGAAAGCGGGAATCAGGGCCGGGCCGCGCCCATGTGCGGCCCGATGCGTGGGCGCGGCCCGGGTGCGGCCCGATGCGTGGGCGCGGCCTGCGGGTGCGGCCCGATGCGCGGGCATGGCCCGCGGGCACGGCCCACCCTTCCCAAATCTCTCCCTCCCTGGGTTTTACCTCCAAATCTTGAGGAATTTTCCAAGCCAGAATTGGCAACAATATATGGAAAACAACCTGTTCACTGCTCATATCAAAAATGACTGGAGGTAGAGTGAGAAATTAATTCCCTCTTGCACCATTCTTTTGTGATTCCATTATTTCTCGACATGGCCACAATTAGCCTGTTGAGATCTAAATGTGCCCTGAAAGGGATGGAATGTTAAGAAAAGTATCTGCCTAAGAAAAAAGTGCAGAGGGGAAATAGCTGGGAGGTGGAGATTTTAAACTTGGGATGTAACTTGGGATGTAACGGATATTGCCTCCCACAATCCTTGGGGGGCTCTTCACTTAACAAAAGAAAAGAAAATACTGTTCTGCATTCCCCACCTCTACCAATTTATCCAGAATGTCCCACCATGATAAAAAGTATTTTTGTTTGTGATATAGAAGACTGAAACGGTTTCAGCAAAGGTATATGCTCGAGAATGTGAGCAGAAAGTAATTGGTTATTCTATTTTGAGCTTGCCTTTTGGGATATCCTAAGACCACACTGCCAATGGCTTAAACTGTTTTTTTTTTTGTAGCACAGTGATAAATAGGGTTGTCAACTCAAGGTTAGGAAATTTCAGGTCCTTTGGGGGGGACTTGAGGAGAATGGGGCTTAGAGAGGGGAAGGGTTTGGGGAGGAGAGACACACCAACTGGGTACAATGCCATAGGAGCCACCCTCCAGAGCAGCCGACTTCTCAGGGGAACTGATCTCTGTAGTCTAAAGGTAAAGGTAAAGGTATCCCCTGTGCAAGCACCGAGTCATGTCTGACCTTTGGGGTGACGCCCTCTAGCGTTTTCATGGCAGACTCAATACGGGGTGGTTTGCCAGTGCCTTCCCCCGTCATCTCTGTAGTCTGGAGAGCAGTAATTCTGGGAGTTCCCCAGGCCTCACCTAGAGATTGGCAACCCTAATATGATGGCTGAAATTGCTCTAAAACCTCTGGATAAGATGCACTACACATGCAATAAGTAACCACAGAAAGGAGGGAGGGACTGTTAAAGATGCAGCACTGATGAAAAAGAAAAAGTAAAAATAACAATGGATGTAAACAATTGATTTCTCCTAACTAATAATATCTCACCACAACATTGTCTTGCTGTTCCTTCCTTCAGTAAATTAGTTGCGAATTCCACACCTCACGTTCCACTGGAAAAGTTTTCCACCTCTGATGCTTTAAGTTTCCCTTCATGGCAGGAAGTATTCAGAAATTATTTGTGTGCCACTGTACCAAATGAAAACCAGGATTCTGTACTCTCTTTCTAATTAGATAAGCCGTCTTCCTTTGGGGAAAGCAAAGCAATTCTAAGCCAGCCTTCCTTCTTATCAGAAACTGATTATCTAGAGATGAGTCTATTTTCCGGAGAGTCCATGGGAATGGCAATTACAGAAGAACTGATTTTGTGACTCTGAAATTAGAGGGAGGGGGGAATAAAAGGAACCTACAAAATTATATTTTAAGACTTCACAAAGTACAAGAAAAATCAATTCAATTGGCAAAAGCTGAAGCCATGAGGAGTTCTTTTATCCCCTTACGTGCTGGCAAATTATTAAACCACTGTTTGTTCCTGTACAAATTAATTTTGGAAGAGGACCTGTAGCAAATTAAAGTAATTGTTGAGAAGCTGAAAATTGGCATATTAAGACTAATAATCACGGTGGACAGTGGATGCAAAAATGAAACTACCAGGGTACCTTCATTGTCTGGAAGAACGGTGAGAGCTCAGTATAACAGTGCAGAGATTCATGGGAAAGGATGTAGTGAATGAGGCGTACAGGATTTACTACATACGATGTAAGGTTGCCATCTACAGGCTGGGAAATTCTGGGAGATTTGGGGATGGATCCTAGGGACGGCAGCAAAGTCAGTGGGGTACAAAGCCGTGGACCCCACTCTGCAATGCTGCCGTTTTCTCCAGGGGAATTGCTCTCTGTTGTTTGGAGATGGGTTGTAATTCTAGGGAATCTCCAGGTCCCATCTGGAGGCTGGCACCCATAGTTCATGGTAGCAAGTAGAATGCTGTTACCTTGATCAGCTTTTCTGCAGAGCAGGCCAAGAAGCTCTATTTTAAAATAATATCTATTTTTGAAACCACAAAGGTAACAATCAAAGGCAACCCGATCCATTAGCAATTTACCGAAGGAGCACATCAGGATGAAGATTACAGCACAGACGTATCTGTCTTTCCCTTTGTTCCAAGAAACAGTCATCATCTACCAGACAATTAAAGATTGTGCCAATATTAAGGACTACAATTAAAGTCCATTGTAGCTGATACAATGGGCGCTAGCAAGGGGGAGGGGGAAAGTTGCAAAGAGAGCAGGAGGTAGAAAGGAAGAGAGTGATTAAGATGGAGAGAGCTTTGCACTGGGGCCACCTGTCGCCCCATGCCCCCTTGGAGAGGGCCTTGCCCTCTCCGGGTACAAATCTGTTGGTCATTCCCGGCCCTCGGGAAGCATGTCTGGCCTCGACCAAGTCCAGGGCCTTTTGCCAAAGAGCTGTTTGGCTACACTACCTGAAGGAGTCCCACAGCAGCTTATAAACAACTTTCCCTTCCTCTCTCCACAACAGCACCCTGTGAGAGAGGTGGTAGATTTATTAATATGTCTCCAAGCCAGTGGAAATAGGTAGAGCGGAGAGATTCCTAAAAGAACTGATTTGCGAGAACAGCTCTAAGAAAACTGTAACTTGTCACTAGCCCAAGGAGGAGGAGCACAGAATCATATCTGGTTCTCCAGATTACAGTCTGACACTCTTTAACCACTACACCATGCTGGCTCTCTTCAGGAGAACATGTGGACGTACATGTACAAAAGCCATACAGTGTCTACAATGAGGAGAACTGGCCTAGATGGACTGTAAAATGCTGATTGGATCCAACCCATGGTATTTATTACATTCTGTATCTGGGCACAATTCAAGGTGCTGATGTTAACATTTAAAACTAACATACCTGAAGGACCACCTTCTTCCTTCTGAACCTAACCAACCACTATGGTAATCTGTGGAGACCCTGCTTTGATTGGCCACATCTTCAGGCCTTCTTGGTTATGGTACCAAAGCTATAGAACTCTCTCCCCAGGGAGATTCACCTGCCCTCTTCTGTTGCCGCCTTCTGCCGGAGGGTAAAACTTTTCTGTTTTGTTCAACATTCTCTTGGTGGCCTCTCTTTCCTGGCAATGTTTTAATTATTGTTTTAGTGTTTTTGCATGTTTTTTAGCTCTGGTTTTTGTTGATATGATGGGAGAGTTGGGCTAGGTTTAATGGTTTTTAAATGCAATTTCATGGTGTGTTTCAGCTGGTTGGCTGCCTTATTGGCCTTTCGGAACACAGGAAGGGAGGGTAGAAATTTTTGTAAAATAAATTATGTAGGACATTTACATGTTGATCAGCTGTTAAGATGTGGTGAATTCATCATGGGACAGTGCATTCAGAAGAAAATCTTTCTATGTGAAATGACTGGGAAAAGAAAACTGCAGAGTCAAAACATCAAAAATGGGTGTGATGGTTGCCAAAGTGGAAACACTGGAGCTACTGGAAACTAATTGCAGACTTACCTTAGGAACTACTATAGAAACCTAGAAGATAATATGCATGCATAATTTTAAGGAGTGTGCAATGTGCAAAGAGACCCCAGTTAAGGTAGTCTACCTGATATCCACTGGAATTCATGCCTTTTCTATTGCAACTCCTACTTTGTCGAGTGGGTTCCTCATGGGGATGCTGTCTGTTGACATTTTTAGGAAGTACTGGAAGTCCCAGAGGTCCCAGAAGGTCATGTTATATATGGGGAATGGGGAAGGGGAAACTAAGGGTTTCATTTTATTCTGTTTTTTGAATTTTAATTTATGTAAGCCACTTAGAACCATGAGGAAAGGCAGGATATATATATATATATATATATATATATATATATATATATATATATATATATATATATATATATATATATATATATATATATATATATATATATATATATATATATATATATATATATATATATATATATATATATATATATATATATATATATATATATATATATATATATATATATATATATATATATATATATATATATATATATATATATATATATATATATATATATATATATATATATATATATATATATATATATATATATATATATATATATATTGAAAGGGTACAGAGGAGAGCGACGAGGATGATCTGGGGCCAAGGGACCAAGCCCTATGAAGATAGGTTGAGGGACTTGGGAGTGTTCAGCCTGGAGAAAAGGAGGCTGAGAGGGGACATGATAGCCCTCTTTAAGTATTTGAAAGGTTGTCACTTGGAGGAGGGCAGGATGCTGTTCCCATTGGCTGCAGAGGAAAGGACACACAGTAATGGGTTTAAACTACAAGTACAACAATATAGGCTAGATATCAGGAAAAGGTTTTTCACAGTCAGAGTAGTTCAGCAGTGGAATAGGCTGCCTAAGGAGGTGGTGAGCTCCCCCTCACTGGCAGTCTTCAAGCAAAGGTTGGATACACACTTTTCTTGGATGCTTTAGGATGCTTTGGGCTGATCCTGCATTGAGCAGGGGGTTGGACTAGATGGCCTGTATGGCCCCTTCCAACTCTATGATTCTATGATTCTATGATTCTATAGATGTTTACCTCACTAAAAATTAAGTCAGACATATTTAAGTATATGCTACCTCAGGAAATATTGCTGTTTGTGTAGAGCACTATCAAGTTGCAGTTCATTTACGACAACCCTGCAGGGTTTTCAAGGCAAAAGGTAAAACAGAGGTGTTTTGCTGTCAACTGCCTCTACATTGCCTATCATTCAACTACCAACTAGGACCAACCCTACTTGGCTTGGAATATTGGATAAAATCAAGCTGGCCTGTGCTACCTAGCTTAGGATTTAGATGTATTACTTTGAGCTATTATGCACTTACCAGTTTTCACCAAAGTCAGTTCTCTGGCCCTGTTAAATCGCTCCTTTCTAAAATGTTCCTGCTTATTCATGTGTGCTGATACTTCATTTTTTTTCTTTTCTTTCTACCATAGTAGAAGTAATCGATTATGGATTTGAGAGAGTTATTTTCAAGTGGCAGGGGAACTTCCTCCATTCTACTGGGAGGTCATTGGCAGGTTATCATCATCAGCAAGCCTCCTGGGAATTGTAGTCAATGGGCTTTCCATTCAGACATTGGAGTAAGACAGCACAAGGGAGGAGACAAAAAACATGGTCACATTTATGCATGTAAAAAAAGGCGTCCTTGGAATCATCTTAAAGAGAAGTTGTAGCAAAACAAGTTTACAATACTTTGCGGAAATGACGTGGAAATTGCATGTTCACTGCTATAAGGAGTGAGTAACACGAAGAGTCAAAAATACAACATGCATGGGGAAAACAGTCTCACATGCAGAAACCAGGAAATAAATATGTTTTTTGCAGAGTATTTGCAAGGTTTTCCCGAGTACACATTATCTCTATGTCTATGCAAAATAAATATATGGCAATACCATACAAGCACATTCACAATGCATGGGATTCCCTGGGTACAGTACTGGATTTCTCATTTACTAGGTATTTCCCCCTTTCTTTCTGCATGTGCATGTCAACTGTATACAAACACCCAACAATCTGTTTTATTGTGTCATTAGTGTGGTAAATGGCTTAAAGCCTGTTGTGAAATAGCATCTTGAATTTCCATGTGGTCCTATAAGGCCATTCCATCTTTACTCACATCAGGCTTCTGAGAGTGTATGACTCTGCTGTGAAGCTTCCTGTTCTTCCCTACAGGATTACACAGAGGAGACATTTCTCTGTCAAGTAAATAGTGAAAACTGGCAGTTTCCCCCCATCTAAGATGTCATGGGTATGAGGGGGGACATGTATGAGTTTATAGATGATAGGGGTCCCCACCTCAGAGCCATCTAGCCCTACACAACTTCTCCTTCCCATCTCCCTTCACCCTTCCCAGCAATGGTCCCCCATCTTTCCTCTTTGGGAGGGAACTTTTATATTATTTTCTGAAAGGACCAGCTTCCTCAGTGAGGACTGACTTTTTTCCCCCCTCCAACTTTATCCCAGTCTAATCACAAGGCTCAGATGATAGCTGAGAAATGCAGGCCTAGAGGGAAAATTCCAGCAAGACTTCTCCATGGGAAAGGGACTCAGTGGCTTACATCCACCTCCCCTTTCCTCTCCCCACAACAGACACCCTGTGAGGGAGGTGAGGCTGAGAGAGCCCTGATATTGCTGCTCGGTCAGAACAGTTTTCTCAGTGTTGTGGCAAGCCCAAGGTCACCCAGCTGGCTGCATGTGGGGGAGTGCAGAATCGAATCCAGCTCGCCCGGCTCATAACCACTACACCAAGCTGGAGGACCCAGGGCCTTTTTGCACGGGGATCTTTGTTGCAAATTGTTTCCGGAATGAAAAATCGCCATTTAAAATAGTGGAATTTGTCGTTATGCATACCTGCCTTTGTAGTGGAATCAGTTGCGTTTTTTAGCGTTTCCCACAGGCTTCCGGTCTCGGCAGAAATCGGTAGAAAGGAAGCGCTATTGCCAAGCTCGTCCCGCCCCTGGCCGTCAAGCAGCCAATGGGCAGCCGTTAGCATGCTCCCAAACAGCCCCTTTCCCTTTAAGAAAGGTTTAAAAAAAAAAAATAGACCCATAGCAATGAATCTAGGTAGATTCGTTGCAACGGAGAGACCCATCCAACTGCCTAATGTGAGCTGTCGTTTGATTGTATGATCGTTGGCACGCTGCCTCGAGTGATAAAAAAAAAAATCCCCCCCCCTCTCACGGGCCCGATTTTCGGCTGAATTAATGTGTAAAAAATAAAGGGACTTTATTTCAGCAAACGGGCTTTTATGTGGTTTGTGCTTAGTGACTAAAGGTGAAGGACTGAAGCCAGGGAAGCCTCTAAACAGAAAGAGGCTCGCTGGTGCGTTTATCCCCGCTCGCTCGGAGAAAAAAAAATGGCGATCGCTTCGCCGGAAGTTTGGAGGACAGGCTCAGGAGGAGGGACTTTGAAGAACCCGCAACAATGGTAACGCACAGGTCTTTAGCGCTAGTGTTGCAGATTGGTTGCAGGAGTGTATCGCTATCCGGAGGGTGAATCCACTTTTCTGGATTCCCCTGAAAGCGCTACAACGAAGCGCTTTTTGCTGATTGGTTTCAGGAGTGTTGCAGATTGTCTGCGACGTCGTGCGTTAAGGCAAATTAGTAGCGTTTTCAATTAGCAACCATTGTGCTATTTTGAAGCCGTGCGAAATGGCCCCCAGTGTTAAGGATATGACCATATATGGTTATGTCAACCCACCCATCTGAAAATGGCCAGTGATGGTACTGGAGGGACTAGTATGGAAATCAGTTTTGAATTCACAAGAGTCCAAGTGGTAGCCTTTTCTTTAAAAAATTGTACTCTGGGTATCATTTTCTAAGTTTCCTGGAGATTGCTTAATGGGCTACATTCCTGTTCGTGAAAAGACATAGGTGGAAGTGGTGCTGCTGCTGGGGAATATCTGTTTACAGGGAATATATATTTTTCCTGCTCTGCCACCCTTTTTAAAGTTTTGTAAGTTTCTCACCCCAAATTCAAAGATTGTTCTTGTCTTTGAGTGAGTGTTTCTGAAGTGTCTGTCAAGACACAGTTGTTGTCCTGAAAAAGGATAACTTCACAAGGCCAAAACACCTTCTTCTTCAGTAATCTTCACATTTCATTTTTTTTATTTTGTTTTGTTTTGTTTTTTAGACAAAGCCAGCACTTTTTAAAAGTATGCTTCCTAGCCAAGCAACTTGATTTTATTTTGGAGTGATTTGCCACATTATTGATTCCTCTAATAGGGACTTTAGGATGTCAGATAGGTAAAGGGCTGGGTTAGTGAACTGGTATTTGTGACACCTTTTAAAACAACATTTCAGAGAGTAGTATAACTCAAAATATCCTCCCGGTTCAATTTTTCTGTGCTAAATGAATGTATAGCATATAAACTGGTTAATAGCTTGTTTTACAATTTTTCTTTCTTTTGTTTCTGGGATCCTGTTGACTTTCATGTAGGCATTCTGGGCTGACGGAGATATTCACACAAATACATTTTGGGCAAAACAGGCCATAGCTTTTATTAACATTAACATTCAAATGTGTTGGCCAGCAAGGGGAGAGGACGCCTGTCCCAGGGGCCTTGGGTGCATAACACCTTAAGCCCTCTGCAGTGCCCTGGAGGTCCTGTCCCAGGACCTACCAGGCCCACGGGTCTCCTTGCTGCGAGGGCTTCTAGCCTGATAAGTGGATGCCCGGGGTGCCTCAGGAGGCAAAGGCCTCCCTCGGCTCACCCCAGGTCACCCAGCTCATTGAGTCCCTTGAGCCACCCAGCCGGGTTGGCTCTGCTAAGGTTGGTGCCACTTTCCTGAGGCTACTTGACTTTTGGAAGTCCGTTGCTCCATGCGGACTCCTTACCTCCTTTATAGTCACTATCTCCTTGCTATCCCTGCCACCAGAGTGGAGCTTCCAGCCCTGCTCCCACCAACACAACTTATAAATATAACCACTGCTTAAGCGCGGCCCAAATCCCAAACAACCAAATGTCCAAACCCTAATTGGATAGATGGATGCCATCTTCCTAGCACAGTGCCCAGATGTTCTTATCAATGTCCCAGTGGTAGGCCGCCATGCTGCCACATTCTTTTATCGACAAAGCCACTGTCGCATTGATCTTTCTCGGTGAGCAATTCACACTCTCTGGGGTGTGTGCCTCCTGCCAGGATTGCCATTCCACCATCTGGGACCACATCAATTGAGTGTTTGGCCACTTCAGCTGTAAGGTTTGCAAGTCTGCCAGCACCATCCACTTCAGCTGGAGTTTCTTCACTGATGGCAGAACCTGGGAGGTTCATCACCACATCTGGAAGCCTGGACCAATGAGTCTCCTTGTCAACCACAGCATTCATCTGCATCCTGACCACCTAACATGGATGAGGTCCCCAAGGCCCAAGTAGGTATCCCATCCCGATCTGGGGAAGAAAATGGCATTGACTAGCCAGCACTTTTTATTAAGGCTGATATCCTTATCTTTCCATATCCGCTTCATGCTTAACATTGCGTTCCGGCCCAGTGTTATTCATCGTTTGATTTCATCCACCACTTTGAGTGATCATAGAACCAAGAAAGATGAAATCATCAATACATTCAATGTTCTTATTGTCAATCATGATGTTGGTGCTACTGCCAGTAATTGTCATCATCTTGGTCTTTTTGATATTTAGGTATAGTCCCTTCATTTCACTTTCTTCTTTTAGTCTCTTTATCAGGGTTTTCAGATCACACTCCGATTCCGGAAGGTGTGCTGTATCATCTGCATAGGGGAGATTATTGATGTTATGACCTCCAGGTTTGACTCCAATCGTAGATTCTTCCAGAATAAACTTCCGCATAATTACCTCTGCATACAGTTTAAAAAGAAACGGTGATAAGGTACACCCTTGTCTCACTCCTTGGCTGACCTTGAACCAATCAGTGTCTCCATATATTGTTTGTACTGTGGCTTTCTGGATGGTGTACAATGAACTGAAGAGGTGGATTAAGTGGGACGACACTCCCAATTCATGTAAGGCATCCCATAGCCTTTTGTGATCAAAACAGTCAAACACTTTAGAATAACCAATAAAGCATATATAGATGGTCTTTTGATATTCATGTTTTTTTTTCAAGAATCCAGTGCAAATTTGCTATGTGGTCTCGGGTGCCATGACCCTGTCAAAAACCAGCCTGGACATCCGATAGCTGAGCATCAGTGGTTGATTTGAGACAGTTCTGAATAATCTTCAATAAGATTTTACTTGCATGGGAGTTCAGGGCTATAGTTCGATAGTTTGAGCAGATGCGAGTTCGGTAGTTTGAACAGTTTCTTTAGTAACTGGATAAAAATGGACCTTTTCCAGTCTATTGGTCATGTGCCAGTTACCCAGACTTTTTGGCATAATGCTGTGATTGCTGCTGGTGGAATAGACTACTTCCCGAGTACTTCCACTGGAATGGTATCTGTGCCAGGAGCCTTATTATTTGGGAGCTGTTTCGGAGCCCAGATCACTTCTTCTTCCAGTATAGGCGATTCCAGTTCATGTCGGATGTTTTTGGCTGCTTTGGTGTTTGCATATAATTATTCTGCATATTGTCGCCGTCGATCCTTGATGTTGGCTTGGTCAGTCAAGTCTTTTCCATTCTTGTCTTTGATGGTCACTTTACGAGCAGTGAAGGTGCTCTGGACGTGTTTCACCTGAGCAAAGAGGCTTCTGGTGTGGCCTCTAGTACACTCCTCTTCCAGTCGCTTGCATTGTTGTGCCCAATACGCTTCCTTATCTTGTCTGGCAGCATTTAGACTCCTGAATTCATCTCTCATGCCAGAAGCTTTTGCTGCTCTACGTTTTTCAGCAATTTTGATTATGTCAGATGTTAACCAATTGCATCTTCTTTCCGGCTTTTTGAATGGTACATGTTCTAAAGCAGCTTCTATGCCATTAGACTGAAATTCTTGCCACAATTCCTCAGGTAGCTTCTCAGTAGTATCAAACAGTTCGAATTTGTTCTTCACTTCTGTGGCATATTTTGGCAGAATCTTGATGACAAACGTATTTGGGGGTACATTTTTCTTGATATTACATAATCTGACTTTCAACTTGGCTACCATCAGTTCATAATCAGAGCCACAATCTGCTCCAGTAAATGTTTTAACTGCTAGAATGGAGTTCCACCATCTCTGATTGCAAAGGATAAAATCGATCTAATTATGGTGGATGCCATCTGGAGATGTCCAGGGGAATAAACGGTGTTTCAGTTATTCATAGAGGGAGTTAGTGATAGTCAGTTTGTTTTCTTGATAAGTCTGTCAGCAGCTTCATTTCGCTCAGCTAGTCCAAACCTATCGCAGATGCCCTGTTCATGTCGATTTCCAGCTTTGGCATTGGAATCCCCAATAATGTATATCATGTCCTTTTGAGGCACCTATTTCATTGTTTCATGCACTTTTGCATAGAAATCTTCGAGTTCATTTTCATCAGCATACACTTGTACAACACTTGTGTTCACTGGCTTTCCCCGAATTTGAAAGGGCATAATTTGGTCATTTACTGCACGAGCTGTCACCTTATCCATAATAAAGGCCACACCATTTCTTCTGATACTGTCATGACCAGAATAGTAGACTGTGAAGTTTTCAGATGGGAAGTAGCCATTGTCTCTCCCGTGCAGATCACTGACACTGAGCAGACTGACGTTGAGTCGGGTCATTTTTGATTTACAATATGCAATTTTCCTTATGAATTCCACATAACCTTATTATGTTGGGCAATTTCCCCTGCTGGGGTGGGTGCGCTAAATACTGCAACACCAGTGGTTTATGCATAGGCCAGGATGACAAGTGGCCTGCTACCCTGGCAAATCTGACAAAGCCCCTAGCAGCTCCCTTGTACGCTCACCAGGTCATTCAGCTATGGATCCAAGTACCCCTTGGTGGATCAGGCATTTCCCAGTCTCCACAGCTCAATGGGGAATTCCTCAGGACGTTGGTTCACTTCTGATGCCAACCGGTGAAATCTCTCGATCTGGAATCTGGAATTGAGAGAGGGCATCTTCTACCTCGTTATGCATACCCACCAAATGACAGCCTTGAATTAAATTTTGTACAACATTTCCCAGGCCCCATAGCTCAACACATCTGATACCACACCACTGGTTGGCAAAAAACACCCCAAACCCCAGGCTCCCTACTGCTTCTGAAAGCACCTGCAGTGCTTGTCCTGGTGTAAGTGGGGTCTGCCATACTACCAGGTCCTGTTTTATGGCCCTCATGATTTGAATGTTGTGCCGAGGGCCAAACATGCCTGCTGTTGACCTGGCCAGCCTCACACAGGAAGCCCTCCCAGCATACCATGACCTTGCAAGCAAAGTTAAGGTGCCTTAAAAGCATGTGCACTTCCCTGAGTCTGCCCTTCTTCGTGCCAAGCATGCTGCCTCTGAGGCCCTTTAAGACCTGCAGTTTGTCCTCTGGCAGCTGTGAAGTGCCAGCAACCGAATCCAGCTATATCCCCAGAAATGTAAGTTCAGTTGAAGGGCCTTCTCTCTTATCTGGTGGCTCACCCGCCATCTCCTGGAAGGCCTCCAACTATTCCAAGCAGTCCCTGGATCCTGCTGCACCAGCAAACTGAAAATGGGTCTCTCCCTAGAAATGCTTCCTATCCTTTACTGCTCCTTCGAAGAAGGTGCTGAACACTTCAAATGCAGTGCATGCTATCGAGCACCCCATTGGCATTGCCTTATTGACGTACCAATAATCCTGGAATTTACACTCCATTAAACAAAAATCATGAGGGTGTTCTGTGAGTCAGCAGAATGCCGACTGAATGTCACATTTCACCATCAGCACCCCTGGCCCATTCGACTGTTGCGGTACCAGGTTAACATACGCTGGAAGACTCTTACCTGCGCTAGAGTCGGAGCGAGGCTAAGCAGCTCAGTAGGGCTGCTCTCATGTAGACTTGTGGTGGCAGAAGGCCCTCCTGAACCTGATCCCCCATCCATCGTCAGCCTTTTTGGGAGTTGGGCTGCACATATTGCCTGCCGCTGACTCCCCCGATTGGGCCCTGCCTCTGACAGGCCACGCCCACTCTGACCACTTAGCCCTTAGCAAAATATTATATAACAACTCCTGCTGTTACAGATGCTTTAGGCTGATCCTGCACTGAGCAGGGGGTTGGACTAGATGGCCTATATGGTCCCTTCTAACTCTCTGATTCCAGGAATATTTTCTGGTTAGAGCTGAGAGCATTAGTTGCTATGGAATTACTGTTGAAGCTATTGTTGGGCCTCCCTGGGAGCCCCAAATTCAATGGTTGGAGTTTTTTGGGGGAAAGGGGGGTGGATATAAATAAAAGAAATAAATATTTTATATTGGAGTGGTTTTGTAGGGATCTGAAAGACAGCCAACTAATGTGCTCTCCTGGAGTGCGAGACACCTGGAAATGTCATTGATTACATTGGTTCTGCTTCATGTACCCTGAGGATTCTACCAGCCTCCTTAATAGGAAAAGGTAAAAGACTTAGCTGGTCCAACATCTTGTCTGAATAGTTGTCAGGATTCATGGTTACCAGCATCACTCACCCAACACAAAGCCAGAAAGGCCATTCTATAATGTAGACCAGCTGCTGAGGATGCAAGGACTCCAGAGGTACAGTAACAAGGATTCCTAACTATATTTCTTGCAACAACATTCTCTGAAATATCTGTACAATAATACTGAGTAGTTAGCAGTTTGGTCTAGGACAGTGGTTCTCAACCTGGGACTCCTTTGGGGGTAAAATGACCCTTCTACAGGGGTAAAGGCAGGGCAAGCAGGTTGGACGGGGGCATCATCCACACAACAGTCTTATGGGGTAGATCGAGATACAGCATCTGTCTGGAACAGCAAAAAAGAGCGAGATCTGGTCCGATGCAGCAGAACCAATGTTGAATCCAGTAGTACCTGAAGTACCACAAAGATTTATTCAAAATATATTCTTTGAATAGTCACACTATAGGCCAGCCTATCTCAACTTTTTTACCATCAAGAAAAACCTGAAACATTCTTCAGGCTTCAAGAAACCCCAGAAGTGTGCAGAATATGGCTGGGAAGCAGAGCTGTTCACACACACACCTGGGGCCCCTCCTGCTTGCACCCCGTCCAGGCCCATCATTGGCCATTTTGTGGGTGGGGAACTGGATGACATGACCATATATGGTCATTGCACCCAATAAATGTTTACCAAATTTTAAAAATATGTTAAAAATTAATTAACTCCCACCCATACAGGAAACCCTTCCAAGGCTGCTAAGAAACATGAGGGTTTCATGAAACCCTAGTTGCTGTGACTTTACAAGGCTTTAGACTTAACAGTAATCTCCCAAAGAGTAAAGTTTGATTTTGTTTCTGTTACATAGTTGTAACTACAGGGTTCTTTTTGACATTGCTACAGTTTAACACAGGAGTAGTCAACCTGTGGTCCTCCAGATGTCCATGGACTGCAATTCCCATGAGCCCCTGCCAGTGTTTTCCTGGGAATTGAAGTCCATGGACATCTGGAGGACCACAGGTTGACTACCCCTGGTTTAACATGTACTACCCCACGAATCAACCTTGCTTATCTTTCAGTGTGTGGTTGCCCCTTGGGGTTAAGCCTCCAAAGATGTGATATCTGAAATGGGAGAGGTCAGCCACAGATTTTTTTTTTCTCCTCCTTGGGTCTGGTGCCAAATGTTTACCCTGTAGCACTAAGTACAGGTGTGCATATGGCTAGTTTGTCCATCTTCTCCCATTTCAGCAGTCTAGCAGGTACTACACCTTTGGAGGCTTGACATACTGAGTGGTAAGCAAGGGCAATGACCTTTAAATCTTTCCCCCTGTTAACCTTGAGGCTGGGTGCTGTGAAAGAACCTCCTGAACCTCTTCCATGGGAGGAATCTGCCATTGGTCAGCACTTGCCTGTTGGCAGGGCAAATTCCTATTTCCTGACGATGTTGGCACCAGTCCGTGGTGGTTCCAGGGCTGGTTGCGATTCTGGCCATCAGTTGCCCCGGGTGCCATGGAGCACAGATAAATCTGCAGTCCCGTTTTTGCTGCAGGGCATGACGAGCTGTAAGTTGCAGCAGGGCTGACAGGAAGTGAAAACTCAGACTCTCCCTTTCCTTGTCCTGCCAATTGCCCCACGCCCTGGAGTGTCACTTCCACCAGCTTCCGCTTGCTGAACCACTCACTAGGCTGCTACCACTGCCAGATCCTGTCCTGGCTTCTCTCTGCCCTAGCCTGGATATTTCTAAAGATTTAAAAAACAAAATGGTTCCCCAGAGTCCGCTGCACTCCGGAGCATTGGGAAGCATTTAAAATTTTTTTTTTAGAAGGTGTAATTGAGCTATAGCACAAAAACACTGTCTATTTTTTAATGCTTCTGGCAGCATTGCAAGTAAGCACTAGCAAGAAAAAATGGCCTGCAAAGGAAGCGGGGTTGGGGTGGGGAGGGATATGGTTGGGGGGGATGCTGAAGTGAGAGCGAGGAATGAGTTGCTGTTATCTGAACCCCTTCTGGCCTGGCAGCTGGCACAGGAGCTGTGCGGGGAATGTGTTTACTCACGAATAAGCCTGTGGCACGTGGGCTCTTGCCCACGTGTGTCTGCCAGGCTGGAAAGGGTAAAGCAAACAGCAACTCATTCCGTGTTCTCACTTCAGCATACCCCTCCCCTCCTTTCAAGGGAACTTCTCACTACTGCTTACTTACAAGTAAATGCTGGTGCACTTATATATATTTAAAAGAAGGGAAAAAAGGGGCCTGGGTGGAATTTCATTATACTTGAATTGTGTTACAAGGAATTCCAGCCTTTTCTTTTTTAAAACAAACGATCCAGATTGACTTTAGGCTTGGTTGGGTTGGAAGAATACTACAGGAATGTGATTGGGAGTTTCTACCTCCTGACATTGACTGATAAGGCAGGGAGGAAAGCTGCTTCCAGTCCATCGATTGCCTCATGCGGCAGCAGCACAAATCTAGGGCAAGACGGAGTGAAACATCAGAAAGGCCAAAGCTGAGAGTGAGCTAAGATTGGCCAGGGAAGCCCATTGTAACAAGAAAAGATTTTTCAGTTACATGAGGAGCAAATGTAAAGTAAAGGAGGCAATAGGCCCGCTGTTGGGTGCGGATGGACAAACTCTAACGAAAGATGCAAAGAAAGCAGAAAGGCTTAGTGCCTATTTTACATCTGTTTTTTCCCACAGGTCAAAGTGTTTAGGCACATCTAGAGATGGCTGTAGCCAAAGGATAGTGTCTGGGTGGCAGGTTAACATGGATAAAGAGGTTGTCGAGAGGCATTTAGCTGCACTGGATGAGTTCAAATCCCCTGGTCCAGATGAAATGCACCCGAGAGTACTCAAAGAACTTTCCAGAGAACTTGAACAGCCCTTGTCCATCATCTTCGGAACCTCTTTAAGGACTGGAGATGTCCCGGAGGACTGGAAAAGAGCAAACGTTATTCCGATCTTCAAAAAAGGGAGGAAGGATGACCCGGGAAACTACAGACCAGTGAGTCTGACCTCTGTTGCGGGGAAGATAATGGAGCAGATATTAAAGGGAGCGATCTGCAAACATCTGGAGGACAATTTGGTGATCCAAGGAAGTCAGCATGGATTTGTCTCCAACAGGTCCTGCCAGACCAACCTGGTTTCCTTTTTTGACCAAGTAACAGGTTTGCTGGATCGGGGAAATTCGGTTGATGTCATTTACTTGGATTTTAGTAAAGCTATTGACAAGGTTCCCCATGATGTTCTGATGTATAAGTTGAAGGACTGCAATCTGGATTTTCAGATAGTTAGGTGGATAGGGAATTGGTTAGAGAACCGCACTCAAAGAGTTGTTGTCAATGGTGTTTCATCAGACTGGAGAGAGGTGAGTAGCGGGGTACCTCAGGGTTCGGTGCTCGGCCCGGCACTTTTTAACATATTTATTAATGATCTAGATGAGGGGGTGGAGGGACTACTCATCAAGTTTGCAGATGACACCAAATTGGGAGGACTGGCAAATACTCCGGAAGATAGAGACAGAGTTCAACGAGATCTGAACACAATGGAAAAATGGGCAAATGAGAACAAGATGCAATTTAATAAAGATAAGTGTAAAGTTCTGCATCTGGGTCAGAAAAATGAAAAGCATGCCTACTGGATGGGGGATACGCTTCTAGGTAGCACTGTGTGTGAACGAGACCTTGGGGTACTTGTAGATTGTAAACTAAACATGAGCAGGCAGTGTGATGCAGCGGTAAAAAAGGCAAATGCCATTTTGGGCTGTATCAACAAAGGCATCACATCAAAATCACAAGATGTCATAGTCCCATTGTATACGGCGCTGGTCAGACCACACCTGGAGTACTGTGTGCAGTTCTGGAGGCCTCACTTCAAGAAGGACATCGATAAAATTGAAAGGGTACAGAGGAGAGCGACGAAGATGATCTGGGGCCAAGGGACCAAGACCTATGAAGATAGGTTGAGGGACTTGGGAATGTTCAGCCTGGAGAAAAGGAGGTTGAGAGGGGACATGATAGCCCTCTTTAAGTATTTGAAAGGTTGTCACTTGGAGGAGGGCAGGATGCTGTTTCTGCTGGCTGCAGAGGAGAGGACACGCAGTAATGGGTTTAAACTTCAAGTACAACGATATAGGCTAGATATCAGGAAAAAGTTTTTCACAGTCAGAGTAGTTCAGCAGTGGAATAGGCTGCCTAAGGAGGTGGTGAGCGCCCCCTCACTGGCAGTCTTCAAGCAAAGGTTGGATACACACTTTTCTTGGATGCTTTAGGATGCTTAGGGCTAATCCTGCGTTGAACAGGGGGTTGGACTAGATGGCCTGTATGGCCCCTTCCAACTCTATGATTCTATGATTCTATGAAACAGTCATGGGGCTACTCAGGGTGACCAGCCCTGGACAAAAAACCCAGGTGGCAGTGCAGTTTTGCATCCTCTTTATGGAAAACGTACTGCACTCTGATACAGCATCAAGTTCATGCAGGGGCGGTCAAGCCTTGCAAGTAATTTTTTTAAAATATTCTTTAAGCCAATTAATGAATCTCTGATCGGATTGGCTACCCCTATAGCTTAGCCTAATGAAAAGCTGACCCCCCACACACACATACACACAAAGACTATTATTTCGGGATATTCATCTTGTAGCTCCCTGCCGCTTTTGCTAGGTCTACCCCTGCAGCAACTCAGTTTAAACCATGTCCTCATAGAATTCCTTTTGAGATGGGGAGCCAAGGAAGCTTGTAGCCAGACACGGATGTTGGATTTTCGTAGGGCAAACTTTAATAAACTCAGAGACATGATGAGTGTCATACCATGGACGAGAATGCTGGAAGGGAAGGGAGCATGTAAAGGGTGGACGCTACTCAAACAGGAGCTATTGCATGCTCAATCAATGACTATCCCAGAAAGACGAAAACACTGCAGGAGCTCTAAGAAGCCTATTAGGATGAACAGAGAAAGAAAAGGAAAATGTTCAGGAAATGGAGGGAAGGACAGAGCTCTAAAGAAGAGTACCTACAGGTTACTAGGCATTGTAGATCAATCATAAGAAAGGCCAAAGCTGAGAGTGAGCTAAGATTGGCCAGGGAAGCCCATTGTAACAAGAAAAGATTTTTCAGTTATGTGAGGAGCAAACATAAAGTAAAGGAGGCAATAGGCCCACTGTTGGGTGCGGATGGACAAACTCTAACGGAAGATGCAGAGAAAGCAGAAAGGCTTAGTGCCTTTTTTACATCTGTTTTTTCCCACAGGTCAAAGTGTTTAGGCACATCTAGAGATGGCCATAGCCAAAGGACAGTGTCTGGGTGGCAGGTTAACATGGATAGAGAGGTTGTCGAGAAGCATTTAGCTGCACTGGATGAGTTCAAATCCCCTGGTCCGGATGAAATGCACCCAAGAGTACTCAAAGAACTTTCCAGAGAACTTGCACAGCCCTTGTCCATCATCTTCAGAACCTCTTTAAGGTCTGGAGATGTCCTGGAGGACTGGAAGAGAGCAAATGTTATTCCGATCTTCAAAAAAGGGAGGAAGGATGACCCGGGAAACTACAGACCAGTGAGTCTGACCTCTGTTGTGGGGAAGATAATGGAGCAGATATTAAAGGGAGCAATCTGCAAACATCTGGAGGACAATTTGGTGATCCAAGGAAGTCAGCATGGATTTGTCTCCAACAGGTCCTGCCAGACCAACCTGGTTTCCTTTTTTGACCAAGTAACAGGTTTGCTGGATTGGGGAAATTCGGTTGATGTCATTTCCTTGGAATTTAGTAAAGCTTTTGACAAGGTTCCCCATGATGTTCTGATGGGTAAGATGAAGGACTGCAATCTGGATTTTCAGATAGGTAAGTGGATAGGGAATTGGTTAGAGAACCGCACTCAAAGAGTTGTTGTCAATGGTGTTTCATCAGACTGGAGAGAGGTGAGTAGCGGGGTACCTCAGGGTTCGGTGCTTGGCCCGGTACTTTTTAACATATTTATTAATGATCTAGATGAGGGGGTGGAGGGACTACTCATCAAGTTTGCAGATGACACCAAATTGGGAGGACTGGCAAATACTCCGGAAGATAGAGACAGAGTTCAACGAGATCTGAACACAATGGAAAAATGGGCAAATGAGAACAAGATGCAATTTAATAAAGATAAGTGTAAAGTTCTGCATCTGGGTCAGAAAAATGAAAAACATGCCTACTGGATGGGGGATACGCTTCTAGGTAACACTGTGTGTGAACGAGACCTTGGGGTACTTGTGGATTGTAAACTAAACATGAGCAGGCAGTGTGATGCAGCGGTAAAAAAGGCAAATGCCATTTTGGGCTGTATCAACAAAGGCATCACATCAAAATCACAAGATGTCATAGTCCCATTGTATACGGCGCTGGTCAGACCACACCTGGAGTACTGTGTGCAGTTCTGGAGGCCTCACTTCAAGAAGGACGTCGATAAAATTGAAAGGGTACAGAGGAGAGCGACGAAGATGATCTGGGGCCAAGGGACCAAGCCCTATGAAGATAGGTTGAGGGACTTGGGAATGTTCAGCCTGGAGAAAAGGAGGTTGAGAGGGGACATGATAGCCCTCTTTAAGTATTTGAAAGGTTGTCACTTGGAGGAGGGCAGGATGCTGTTTCTGCTGGCTGCAGAGGAGAGGACACGCAGTAATGGGTTTAAACTTCAAGTACGATATAGCCTAGATATCAGGAAAAAGTTTTTCACAGTCAGAGTAGTTCAGCAGTGAAATAGGCTGCCTAAGGAGGTGGTGAGCTCTCCCTCACTGGAAGTCTTCAAGCAAAGGTTGGATACACACTTTTCTTGGATGTTTTAGGATGCTTAGGGCTTGTCCTGCGTTGAGCAGGGGGTTGGACTAGATGGCCTGTATGGCCCAACTCTATGATTCTATGATTCTATGATTCTAAACCAGGGGTGGGCAAACTGTGGCCCTCCAGAGGTCCATGGACTACAATTACCATGAGCCACTGCCAGCATTCAGCATTCGCTAAATATGCAGAATATGCATGCAAGATGCAAGATGAACCAGATCAGGATCAGCTGGGACAATGAAAGTTGAAAGCTTTCAGGTCTAGGGGGGCATCTAGTTTTTGCTGCTGCTATTTTTCCCCCAAGAATTGTGTACTGATTTCTATTGCCAGTTACTTAACACTGGTTTTAAATTATGTTATTCTATCTTGTCCCTAAATGCCATGCAGCATTTAACTCATTTAAATCATGGTATTTTACATTGTTATTAAACACCTCGAGCTGCATCTGCTGAGGGAGTGAACAAGACACCGATCTAAGAACACAATGAATAAATAAATATCGGGATTTTTCAAATCCATGTATAGTTTTATAAACTATTAACCTGTTCCAGACAGCTTGGTGTAGTGGTCAAGAGCAGTGGCTTCTAATCTGTAGAACTGGGTTTGATTCCCACTCCTTGATATGCAGGCAGCTGTGTTGATGCTAGATGGGTACACAAGAGTAACTGTGTTTTTTCATATTATCTCCTTATATCCATTTTCTATAGTTTACTCTACGAATTTTGACTAGTTTCAATGGGAGGCTTAGCTAATCTGGTGAGCCAGGTTTGATTCCCCACTCCTCCACATACGGTCAGCTGGGTGACCTTGGGCTTGTCATGGTCCTGTTAGAGCTCTTCTGACCGAAATTTTCTCTCAGAGCTCTCTCAGCCTCACCTCCCTCTCAGGGTGTCTGTTGTGGAGAAAGGAAGGTAAAAGTATTAGTAAGGTGCTTTGAGACTACTACGGCTGTGAGAATATCAGATTACTCTCAATAATCAGGATTAATTTAGTAAAATATAACTCTTTATTGAAGGAATAGCAAACAGATGATTGCTAAGACTGGAGAGTCAAATCCAACAACCCCTGATCTACACATTGACCACAGCGCCTCCCCAGTTTGGGCACAAAGAGTCTTTGCTGATTGGATTGACTAAATGGACAATCTCTGGCACATATAGCAAATTCCCAGGTCTTGCACAGTAAGGGGGTGGGGTAGGGTGAGACAGGAATAAAGACCACAGTGGATTCACACCTAAGTGTCAAAGGCAGAAAGACTAACAATGTTGCTTCTGGGTTAATAGAAAGCTTTATTGTTAGCAGCTCATAGTCGATTCTGATTAATACATAGACAGCAGACACTTTTAATGGCTCATTCCCACCCAAACTCGCACAATTCCCAGGGAGTGAAATCCCCCCTCCCACAGGTGCCATCCTGGGCACCTTTCCAGGCCCTCGCCAGGCTGTCTGGCCTTGGGTGTCAGACAAGCCTTCCTTTCCTGACAACGAAGTACAGAGAAACATTTGTAAGATTGAAGCACAGCATGAAGCAGATACACAAGGCAGTGCCAAATAGTTCAGGGTTATAAAAGGGTTATAAAAGGTTCTTCAAACAACACGCATCAAACCAAGATGGAGTCTCTCAAGTCAACCACAAATCATGGCAGAGATCAGATGGCCTGATCCTGACATTCTGGCCTTCCATAAACATTCCCCTTATCAACCACCATCAACAGACCAGGGACACTGGGGAAATTTACGATGGAATTCTCGCACCAACTTGTGGGCCCTGACATTCCCAGCCCCCACCCACTCACGATCCCCCATGGGGAACTCCTTCCAATCCACCCGATGCCACCTAGAGTCCAAGATTTGGTTCACTTTGTAATGTGTGTCTTTATCCACAAACACAGGGATGGGGGCGGCAGAAGTGGGATGCCAGTTGTCCGGAGGCGGGGCTTTCTTCAGCAAGCTGGAATGAAAAATGGGACGAACATGTCTGTAAGTCTCAGGCAATTCTAATTCCACCATCACAGAGTTTATAATATGCTTGACTTCAAAGGGACCCACAAATTTAGGACCAAGCTTGTGGGAGGCCTGCTGGTTGTGCAGGTTTTTCGTAGACAGATACGTTAAGTCCCCCACAGCCCAGGCAGAGGCTGCACTCTTCTTTTTGTCAGCTTGTTTCTTATAGCCTTTCTTCGCCCTTTCCAAACAGCCCACAATCTGAGGCCAGGCAGTGGCGATGCCAACCGCCCATTTAATCACATCCTTGGTACCTTTAGTAACCGGCTCCCAAGTAGGCACAGCTGTCAGTTCTGTGCCGTAAACCACCTTGAAACGGGAGACCCCCATAAAGGAATGGACCCCATTACTATATGCAAATTCTGCTAGGGGGAACAAGGAAACCGAATCTGTCTGCTGGTGATTTATGAAACAGTGCAAGTACTGTTCTAGAATTTGATTCACTCTTTCCGTTTGTCCATTGGTCTCTGGGTGGTACCCGGAGGTAAGGACTGGTTCCACCCCCAGGAGGCTCAAAAGCTCCCGCCAGAACTTGGCAACATACTGTGTTCCTCAGTCTGTCAAAATTCTCCCTGGGATCCCATGTAGTTTGGAGACGAAGATGAATGCTGTGAATACAGAATCACAGAATCATAGAGTTGGAAGGGACCATACAGGCCATCTAGTCCAACCCCCTGCTCAACGCAGGATCAGCCCAAACGTTTATATATATTTTCAATGAATAAAGAAGCCAATTCGAGGGGCAGAGGGCAGTCCCGCACACGGGATATAATGGGCTTTCTTGGAGAATGTATCTACCACCACCCAAATGACAGTTTTCCCATGGCTGGGTGGGAGATCAGTGATGAAATCCATGGTGATTTCCTTCCATGGCTCTGTGGGGGTGGGCAAAGGTTGCAGCAAGACCTTTTTCTTTCCCCCTGCTGCTTTCGAAGTCAGACACGCCGGGCACCCATGCACGTACTCCTCCACTGTCCTACAGAGATTGGGCCACCAGTTGTGCCTTGCGCACCGAATGCATGGTCTTGACGAAGCCATATTGCCCTGCCGCCTTGGAATCATGGCATAGTTTTAAAATGTCTTTGCGAGTGGTGGCGGGCACATACAGTTTGTCCCCTTTGCAATATAACCCCTCTTCTCTTGGAGCTCTGGCCGGAGGCGGGCGAACTCCAGATCTTGGGTGTTATCCCTCTGGATCCACCCCCCAGGGGTGGGGCCACCACCAGCCCCCTGGCTACGCATCACTGACATCAACCCCAACTTGGCAGGACTGAAGATCGTGTCCACCAATGGTTCTCATTTACACTCGTATTGGGGGAGGCACAACAGCGCATCATCCAGAAAGTTCATTTTGCCGGAAAAATGCTTCAGAGTGAAATTGAAGTGGGATAAAAACTCTGCCCAGAACACTTGCTTTACTGAAAGCGTGTGGGGCTGCTTCAACGCCTTCACATTTTTGTGATCAGTCCAGACTTTGAAGGGGAGGGCAGACCCTTCCAGCCAGTGTTGCCAGGTGGCCAGTGCTATTTTTACAGCCACCGCCTCTTTCTCCCAAATTGCCCAATTCTTTTATGGCCCGGAGAATTTTTGGGAGATGTAGGCAAGCGGGTGTAAGTGACCATCCTTCCCCTCCTGCAGGATCACCGCTCCCATGGCCACATCCAAAGAATCTACTTGTACTGTGAACTGCTTTGTGGGGTTGGCATGTGCCAACACCAGCTCTGTGGTGAACAGAGATTTTAAAGGCGCCTTGGCACTTCTCTGTCCAGGGCAGAGGGGTGCTTGGTTTGGATGCCTGTTTCCCACCCCCTTTCATTTTTAGCAAGTCTGTTAGGGGCAGTGCCACCTTGACGAAATTGGGGATAAACGACTGGTAGAAATTAGCGACCCCCGAGAAACTTTGTAGTTGTTTACGAGTCTTAGGGGGTTTCCAGGCCAGCAAATCCCGGACCTTTCCTGGGTCCATTTCGATGCCCACAGGGGACACCAAGTGGCTCAGAAAGTCTACACAGTCTTTGTGGAACTTGCATTTTGACAATTTCACATACAATTGGTTTTCTCGTAGACGACGCAGGACTTCCCTCACTAACTGCACATGCTCAGAGGGCTTTTCTGAATAGAGCAGAATATCATCTCGTTATACCAGGATTCCTTTATACAATAAATCATGCATGACTTCATTGATTACATTCATGAACACTCCGAAAGCTTTATTGTTAGCAGCTCAGAACACTTCAAGTATCATTGTCGATTCTGATCAATACATAGATATGTTAGCTGAATTTGAATTATTTAACATATCTCTGTAGTGACTCTCAGCTTAAACTTAAAGCATAACTAAAAGGAGGCACCTAATTGAGGAGGTGTAAATGTAACTAACGAAGACTTTATTTTACTATTATTTTACTATTTTTGTATTAACAGCTTATATTTATATAACTTATACTTATCTAACAACTCATATATTTTTCCTCTGTACAACTAAGTAACTAATGAAGATTTTATTTTACCATTTTTTGTATTAATAACTTACACTTATATAACTTAACACTTATATAACTTAACACTTATACAACTTACACTTATATAACTTAACAAACTATATATATATATATATATTTTTTCTTTTCGTACAACTAAGTAGGCTTTTTTCCCCCTCTTTTTTTCTTTTCCCTAGTGGAAATGTGGCTCTAAGACCACGTTAAGTATAAATTGTTTATGATAGTTAAAATTGTTAAAAACTATGCAAACAAATGTTGAAACGATGGTAACAAAGTAGGCTTCTCTTTTTAAATGTGGCGGAAACGTGAACAAGTTTATAAGCTTTGGGTAAAAGTCCATAATATTGTAGCCATGTGGAGTCTTATATTCTTAAACAAAGAGAAGAGGCTTCTCAAGAACAATGGGGCCCTTATCTGATTTACCTAAGAAAATAAGTCAAAAGGGGATCAAGTGTATCAAACGAAGAGCATAATCTTTTTCTTTCTGTATCAATAATGTAGATTACTTGCATTGTACTATCTTTAATCTTGGAAAATAAAATAAAAAACTTTGAATAGAAAAAAAAATACATAGACAGCAGACACTTTAAATGTCTCATTCCCGCCCAAACTCGCACAATTCCCAGGGAGTGAAATCCCCGCTCCCACAGGTGCCATCCTGGTCGCCTTTCCAGGCCCTCACCAGGCTGTCTGGCCTTGGGTGTCAGACAGGCCCTCCTTTCCTGATAACAAAGTACAGAGAAACATTTGTAAGACTGAAGCACAGCATGAAGCGGTCACACAAGGCAGTGACAAATAGTTCAGGGTTATAAAAAGGGTTATAAAAGGTTCTTCAAACAACACACATCAAACCAAGATGGAGTCTCTCAGGTCAACCACAAATGGCAGAGATCAGATGGCCTGATCCTGACATTAAGATCTAAGGTAAGGTGGCTAGCTATGAGATCAAAGGGGTTGCAAGCATAAAGGACTGGTGAAAATCTGCAAGTGTCAGAAACCAGGTTTCGTGGCAAAAGCATCAATCATGGTTTTAACAAAGGGTAGTGAAAATTGTGGAAGATGAGCCCCTCAGGTCGGAAGGTGTCCAATATGCTACTGGGGATGAGCAGACGGCTAGTACGAGTAGCGCCAGAATGAATGAAGCGGCTGGGCCAAAGCCGAAAGGACGCTCAGTTGTGGAAGTAACTGGTGGCGAAAAGACAGTCCGATGCTGTAAAGATTTTTATTCCATAGGAACCTGGAACGTCAGATCCATGAATCAAGGCAAGCTGGACGTGGTTAAACAAGAAATGAGAAGACTGAACATCGACATTTTAGGAATCAGTGAACTAAAATGGACAGGAATGGGTGAATTTAATTCAGATGACCATCAGGTATACTACTGTGGACAAGAATCTCGCAGAAGAAATGGAGTAGCATTCATAATCAATAAGAGAGTAGGAAAAGCAGTCTTGGGATACAATCCCCAAAATGACAGAATGATCTCAGTTCGAATCCAAGGCAAACCATTCAACATCACAGTGATCCAGGTCTACGCCCCAACCACTGCTGCTGAAGAGGATGAAGTTGATCAGTTCTATGAAGCCCTACAACACCTTCTAGAAGCAACGCCCAAAAATGATGTGCTTATCATCATGGGGGATTGGAATGCTAAAGTAGGAAGCCAAAAGATAACCGGGATAACAGGCAAGTTTGGCCTTGGAGTACAAAATGAAGCAGGGCACAGGCTGGTAGAATTTTGTCAAGAGAATACAATGGTCATAGCAAACACTCTTTTCCAGCAAC
This sequence comes from Paroedura picta, assembly GCF_049243985.1. Classification (NCBI taxonomy): domain Eukaryota; kingdom Metazoa; phylum Chordata; class Lepidosauria; order Squamata; family Gekkonidae; genus Paroedura; species Paroedura picta. The sequence continues at coordinate 119,565,101 of NC_135374.1, read as the reverse complement.
CCAAGAGACGACTCTACACATGGACATCACCAGACGGTCAACACAGAAATCAGATTGACTATGTGCTCTGCAGCCAAAGATGGAAAAGTTCTATCCAGTCAATAAAAACAAGACCAGGAGCTGATTGTGGTTCAGATCATGAGCTTCTTGTTGCAAAATTTAGGCTTAAATTGAAGAAAGTAGGGAAAAGCACTAGGCCACTCAGGTATGAACTAAATCATATCCCTGACGAATACACAGTGGAGGTGACAAATAGATTTAAGGAATTAGATCTGATAGACAGAGTGCCTGAAGAACTATGGACGGAGGTTCGCAACATTGTACAAGAGGTAGCAACTAAAACCATCCCAAAGAAAAAGAAATGCAAGAAATCAAAATGGCTGTCTGAGGAAGCTTTACAAATAGCTAAGGAGAGAAGGGAAGTGAAAGGCAAGGGAGAAAGAGAAAGATACACCCAATTGAATGCAGAATTCCAGAGAAAAGCTAGAAGAGATAAGAATGCCTTCTTAAATGAACAGTGCAAACAAATAGAAGAAAACAATAGAATGGGGAGGACCAGAGATCTTTTCAAGAAAATTGGAGATATGAAGAGAACGTTTCATGCAAAGATGGGTATGATAAGGGACCAAAATGGTAGGAACCTCACAGAAGCAGAAGAGATCAAACAAAGGTGGCAAAATTATACAGAAGAACTATACAAGAGCGAGCTTAACATCCCTGATGACCACAATGGGGTAGTTACTGACCTGGAGCCAGACATCCTGGAATGTGAAGTCAAATGGGCCTTAGGAAGTCTGAGCAACAATAAAGCTAGTGGTAGTGACAGCATTCCAGTTGAACTATTCAAAATCTTAAAGGACGATGCAGTAAAAGTGCTACACTCAATATGCCAGCAAATTTGGAAAACTCAACAATGGCCACAGGATTGGAAAAGGTCAGTTTACATTCCAATCCCAAAGAAGGGCAATGCCAAAGAATGTTCAAACTACCGCACCATCGCACTAATTTCTCATGCTAGCAAAGTTATGCTCAAAATCCTACAAGCTAGGCTCCAGCAATATGTGGACCGAGAACTTCCAGAAGTACAGGCAGGATTTCGAAGAGGCAGAGGAACTAGAGATCAAATTGCCAACATACGCTGGATCATGGAGAAAGCTAGGGAGTACCAGAAGAACGTCTACTTCTGCTTCATTGACTATGCTAAAGCCTTTGATTGTGTGGAGCACAACAAATTGTGGCAAGTTCTTAAAGAGATGGGAATACCAGAGCATCTTATTTGTCTCTTGAGAAATTTATATGCAGGTCAAGAAGCAACAGTGAGAACTGAACATGGAATCACTGACTGGTTCAAAATTGAGAAAGGAGTTCGGCAAGGCTGTATACTGTCGCCTTGCCTATTTAACTTGTATGCAGAGCACATCATGAGAAATGCGGGATTAGAGGAGTCACAAATTGGGATCAAGATTGCAGGGAGAAATATCAACAACCTCAGATATGCAGATGATACCACTCTAATGGCAGAAAGTGAAGAGGAACTAAAGAGCCTGTTGATGCGGGTGAAGGAGGAGAGTGCCAAAGTTGGCTTGAAACTCAACATCAAGAAAACAAAGATCATGGCATCCGGCCCTCTCAATTCCTGGCAAATAGAAGGGGAAGAAATGGAGATAGTGACAGATTTTATTTTCCTGGGCTCCAAGATCACTGCAGATGGGGACTGCAGCAAAGAAATTAAAAGACGCTTGCTCCTGGGGAGGAAAGCTATGGCAAATCTAGACAGCATCCTAAAAAGCAGAGACATCACCCTGCCAACAAAAGTGCGTTTAGTCAAGGCTATGGTCTTCCCAGTTGCAATGTATGGCTGCGAAAGTTGGACCATAAGGAAGGCCGAGCGTCAAAGAATTGAGGCTTTTGAACTCTGGTGCTGGAGAAGACTCTTGCGAGTCCCTTGGACTGCAAGGCGAACAAACCAGTCAGTCCTAGAGGAGATCAGCCCTGACTGCTCTTTAGAAGGCCAGATCCTGAAGATGAAACTCAAATATTTTGGCCACCTCATGAGAAGGAAGGACTCCCTGGAGAAGAGCCTAATGCTGGGAGAGATCGAGGGCAAAAGAAGAAGGGGACGACAGAGAATGAGGTGGATGGATGGAGTCACTGAAGCAGTAGGTGCAAACTTAAATGGACTCCGGGGAATGGTAGAGGACAGGAAGGCCTGGAGGATCATTGTCCATGGGGTCGCGATGGGTCGGACACGACTTCGCACATAACAACAACAAGTGAAAATTGGGGTATTAAAAATCAACTCTTCTTCTCCCCCCCCCCCTTACCTGTCTTTTTCTTCTAAACTAACAGGTCTCAAACTCTCCAACCCTTTAATAATGTGGGGTTTCTCCTATGCATTTTTCCCAGCCCCACTAACCTTTCTGAGATGTAGTGACCTGAACTGTATACCAATGAGGCTACACCATGGCTTTCTTCCAGTATTAGTTTAGAACCGAGTAATTTGCTTGGGAATGTCCCATAAGTTATTGGCAGCATTCAACAATTATTTAAAAGTAAATCCACATACTGTTTCTTGCAGTGATTCATGCTCTGTATCACTCAGTGCCCACATTTGGAAAGATGGTAATACCTGCAAACATAAAGGGCCTTCCTTTGCATGTTTCAGTGTTTTAATAAAGATTTTTGCGATTGAAGTTTGCTTGCTCATCAGAGGGGAAACATCTCCTTCTACCCCGATCTCTTGCACCTTGATGGTAAATAATTATGCCTGACGTTAGTGGCACATTATGAATAAGCTAATGATATGACTGTCCTAGAAATATACATTCATTCTAAAGTAAATTCAAATCAGGCTGTGCGCTTAAAAAAAAACAGAGTACACAGCAATAAACAGCTAGAAGTAAACACATCTCAGAATTTGTAATCATATTTTCTAATAGAGTGATGTTTATATAAAGCACTTGGCAATATATATCTAATTTTACACCTCATTTTAAATGGAACACACAAGCTTTAATTTCAGCATCTCTGCTATTAAAAGAACACCCAGAAACATATTGCAAATTAACATAATGATATCAAAAATTCCCAGTAGCCTAAAGCATTAGTTCTCAAATTACATTATGCATATGCAAATCAAACACTTCTGGTTGAGGTCATTTGTCACCGATATCAAGACACTGAGGAAATTCAACTCCATAAACCGGTGACAGATAAATCACAAAATTTGGAAACTCACCTCAGTTTATTATCTAAAATGAAAACCTGTCGGTATGAGGAATCCAAACTATGCCAACTTTCAAGAACAATGTACATGGAGATGTAGCTCTAAGACAGAATTTTCCAACCTTTTGACCATAGATCCTTTCCTCCCAGCTCCTCCAAAGCACTACCTTCCTCTGGCAAGCAAGAACCTTTTATAGCACAAAGGCCTACTCAGCATAGGGTCGAGCTAGCAGTCAGCTCCTGAGTCAGCTCCTGAGATGATGTTCTCCTCCCAGCTCCTGCAAAGCACTGCACTTCTTGTCTTGTGAGTGTGAGTACTGTTCTTGAATGAGTGTATAGGAAAAATACAAGTATTCCCACCCGTAGAAGGAGGTGACAGTCACAGATATAAAAACAGGGCCAAGAGAAACATCCCTCCCTCGAATGAGTGCCCAGAGGAGGGCAGAGGTCTGCTGATAAAAGATGATGAGCTCTTTGGAAATTAAATAAGTGTTGAAACTGATGTTCAGCCTGGAGAAAAGGAGGTTGAGAGGGGACATGGTAGCCCTCTTTAAGTATTTGAAAGGTTGTCACTTGGAGGAGGGCAGGATGCTGTTTCCGTAGGCTGCAGAGGAAAGGACGCACAGTAATGGGTTTAAACTACAACGATGTAGGCTAGATATCAGGAAAAAAAATTTCACAGTCAGATTAGTTCAGGAGTGGCATAGGCTGCCTAAGGAGGTGGTGAGCTCCCCCTCACTGGCAGTCTTCAAGCAAAGGTTGGATACACACTTTTCTTGGATGATTTAGGATGCTTTGGGCTGAACCTGCATTGAGCAGGGGGGTGGACTAGATGGCCTGTATGGCCCCTTCCAACTCTATGATTCTATGATTCTTTATGGTAAACAAAATTGGGACATGAACTGATCAATTATTGTCTTTATGAACTGGCCAGGTTTTCAATTGTAGGTTTTCAATTGTGATGTATTCTTTTGAAATTATTCCTGTATTGTGGAAGGCGTCTGAAAGGATTCCTTCACTCATGTGCACAAGAACAGTTAATCGTAAAGGGTAAGAAAGCTATAAATTGTAGAATTCTTGTTGTTGTTCTTGAAACTCAAGAATTATGTGTGTGTGGGATGGGAAGGAGTGTCAGAGAGACAGAGACAGCCTCTGAAAATGATTGGAATGTTTTAAAAATCACCTCCCTTCCTCTTTTTCATGCTCTGAGCTTAATGTCGACAACCTTTGCATGCGTTGTTCTATTATGAAGTAGACTAGAATTCAAGCCCACTGCAGCCTAAAATGCAGCGGGCACTAGCAGCAGGAAGGGGGGGCGGGAGGCAGGTCGCTGGCACTTTTAAAGATTAATGTGGGTCAGGGGCACATTGGCCTCAGGGCCAGCGGGCCCTGGGCCAGCTGCAGGCAGCCACCGTCGTACCTGTTAGGCGGTGGTGGGCCCACCGAATCCTGGTCATTGGCGGCAACAGCCCCTCTCAGGGGGTGCTGCAGGCACTGCCTCCTGATCACCGTTGCGCCCTTCCTCGCATGCACTTCTTTTTCATGGCTGCATTGGGTGGCATGGCGGGTTCAGCCCTGTGGGTTCCTCCTTTGCACTGCCTGCGGAGCCACAAGGCACCGCTATCCTCCACACCCGGCTCGTTGACAGTGGCGCAGCTGCCTCTTAGGTGGTGCTGGCACAGCGAACTCCCCTTGTCTGTCGAGGCCAGGTACTGTGCTTCGCCGCCGCCACCTGGGTGGAGCAGCGGAGCATGGCAGATGCAATGGCTGTGACATGTCTGCAGGCAGAATGGCGAACGGCTGGCCATGGAGGGCAGTAGGTGTAGGGACAAATTTGAGTCTGGACAGTCGCTGGTGGCCAGACATGCTCCACCCCCTGGCCAGTTTCGTAAATATTAAGAGGAGCCCATGAATAGGATGGGTGACTTGATAAATGTGATGCAGAAAGTTTATGTGCAGGATACTGCTTTACAGCCACTGGGGTTTGACTTTCTTTTCACCACCCGACATCTGCCACTGGCTTCTCATCCTTAGGAATTTTCTGCTTCCAATGTCCAACAGTATCTTGCCATCCCTCCAAAATTCTGTGTTAGCCTGGGCCAGTGAGAATTCAGCTTCGTTGCATTGAGCTTTAACTGCCCTGTGTTTGCATAGTGCCACATCCATGGCTCTGTCTAGTTTCTCGTTTCAGGAACTAAAAGTGGCGATGTTAGCAGAAAGAAAAGCCATCCGCTTCTTCATAATTAATATCACTTGCCAGTTATGGATTTTAAATCACACACAAGGTATGCTGCTTCATCCTGCCTGAATATTTCCAAATTTGGAAAAATATAAAAGTGACAGAATGTACCAAAGCTTTCCTGGTTCCAGGGGTTTCCACCGTCCCCACTATTCACTTTCTGGTCTCTTTCAGCCTGGTTTCTCTTGGAACTAGTCCGTTTCCCTACCCTGTCTCATGCCTCCCCGACTAGAACCTCTCCTTCGGCCTCTTCCACCTCACTTTAGAGGAGGAGGTGAATTTGATCCTATAAACCGTGGTGGAAAGAAAGTCAAACCCCCATGGCTGTAAAGCAGTATCCTATGTCCCTGGAAGACAGGGACCCTCACCCACCCAAGGGTCCCCCCTATAGTACTATAAGAAACCAAATGAAACAATATATTGGTGTACTGAAGGTGTTACTAATTGAGCAATGTTTAGCTTAATGCTTAATTATTCTGACTCTGCATGTGTTGATAAGCATTGGAGTTATTTGTATAATCATCATTAAGAACGTTTTTGGCTTTTATTAGAATCTCTGGTTAGAAAGCAAATGTGTCTTACACTGAATTTTGAGATGTTCAAATAATTATTGTCGTAAATTAGAGGTGTGTGTATCTCCATTGGTGAGAGCTAAATGTGCCTTCTATTTTGGGAATGAAGAAGTAATTTTATGTGTGTGTATCAAACGAAAGGAGGGTGGGCGACCGGACCATTTTCTCCCTCCTCTCAAAGTTCCTTTGCTGATTTTCACTACGTAAGTCAGTAAGTTTTCGCTGGGAGTTTCTTGAATCTCCAGAGAGTTGGCATCCATGCTAGAAGATTTGAAGGACCTTGATTTTGTAAAACTGTGCTGTGTTCAGAAATGTTAAGGACTGACACCCAACGAGCCCGTTCAATGTGAGCAAAATGTTTAAGTCATTGTATGTGTAAATGCAAGCTGAAATGGTCTACTGTGCTCTCAAGGAGGTTCTGCAGGCTATTGCTGTAGCACGGCCTCCATAAAGCTTTGTTGAGGTTTAGAATTGTTTATAGAGCATATACCATGAGGGTGAGAGATTTGGTGTTGGGCCCATTGTTAAAGGAATGGCATTGTACATCAAGAAGACTATTAGATGTTAAAATATTGAGTGAAGTTTCCCCTTGTCTGAATAGTACGTGCCTACTACTTAATATGTACCCACTATGTACCCACTACTTTTGGTGAACTAAGTCAGAACCAAGTGAAAAATTATTGGGTTTTTATTTTTATACCGCCATGCCTACAGGCCTCCAGTGGATGGGATGTTAACTGTTTATATTTCATGTGCTTTTATTCAGTTTTTCTCTGACCGATTATGCACGGCGGCCACTACATTGCACTGCCGCAGTGCTGTTGTGGCAGGGCCAAAAGCCCCACCGTCCCCCATGTATGCACGGGAGAGGAGCCCCACCAGCTGTGCCAACGCAATGGCCCCGCGCACCCAACACAGGGCCAGAAGTGTCAGGAGCACTGTGAAGTGGCGGCAGTGGCAGTGGGGGGGATATGGGGCAGGGGGGCCCCACTGCAGGACGTTGGGGAGCAGCATGCTTCTCTCCCACCATGGCGGAGGTGAGGGATCATCCAATTATCCACAAGGCTAGCCTGACCTAGACCTCACCTGCACCCTCAGGGGACCCAGGACGCCTGAGGAATCCGTGTTTTGTTAACGCAGGTCTTCGGAGGGCCTGGGTCAGGACAGGCCCTGGATGGCAGCGACATTGGGCATCATTGGGGATTTTCCCTGAAGCCCTGTCGCCGCCATTTCGGGCATTCTGGCCCATGCATAATGGGTCTCTAAGAGTATTTCAGAATGCAAGTCAGTTGTGGTATTCTGCTTTTTAAAGTGCCAAAAGTAAAATGTGTATCAATTTACGATTTAAGAAGGACTGATGAAATCACAAATGACTGGCATTTGTTGCCTAGTAATATTAATGGTCTGTTGACATCTGAGCAGACTCTAGATCCTATGATGTGATCTGTGAGAAATGGCATAGTGTGATCACAATGTCCCACTATAAGAGAACATCCATTAAAGCATTTTTTATTCTTTGATTTGTAAGAGACAGTTATGGTCAGTTAAAAATTATTAGTCTCTGTGTATCCGAAGTAAGAGCCTCTTGTGGCTCAGAGTGGTAAGGCAGCAGACATGCAGTCTGAAAGCGCTGCCCATGAGGCTGGGAGTTAAGTCCCAGCAGCCAGCTCAAGGTTGACTCAGCCTTCCATCCTTCTGAGGTCGGTAAAAGGAGTACCCAGCTTGCTGGGGAGTAAACGGTAATGACTGTGGAAGGCACTGGCAAACCACCCCATATTGAGTCTGCCATGAAAATGCTAGAGGGCGTCACCCCGAGGGTGAGACATGACCCAGTGCATGCACAAGGGATACCTTTACCTTTACCTTACCCAGAGTAGCTTGTCCATAGTGGCCCTCTTAATATCAGGGCTCTCTCAGCCTCACCCACCTCACAGGGTGTCTGTTGTGGGGAGAGGAATGGGAAGGCGACTGTAAGCCGCTTTGAGCCTCCTTTGGGTAGGGAAAAGCGGCATATAAGAACCAACTCTTCTTCTTCTTCTTCTTCTTAACCACCTTCCTTAGAAATGCAAGATGTGAGACAGGCGGTAGTTGATTGGGTTCTGTGGATCAAGCAATGGTTTCTTCGTCTGGGGGTGAACCCCTCTGGAAACTCTCCTGAAAATATCCATGAGGGGCCCACTATCCTCCAGTCACCCCCTTTCAGGAGCTGGTAAGTACAGGCATCAAGGGGGTATGTGGTCACCCTCACTGCACCCAGAAACTTGTCCACTTCCGTTAAAGAGAGCTGCCTGAATTGTAGTCCATAAACATCTGGAGATCTACATTATTATGTACATTTCTAAATCACCCTTCCATAACCACCCCTGCTCTAGGCTAAGGAGCCTTCCTGCAGTTCAATAGTATCATCTGCCCAGGAGGCACCATACCATACCACAAAGGCTCCTTAATGGTATTGAAGCATGGGAGTTTTCAAAATGGTGGCTGGGGAGAGAATTCCTACCCTGTGAAACAAAACGTGTTTTTTATTAAAAAAAAAAAAAGAATCCTACCCTTATATGGGTATGTTGTCATCGCCACCTCCCAAAGTGGTCAGTGACGGGCCTGGAGGGAATGGGAATGGGAGGGGCACTAGCCATTTAAACCCTTGCTATCTGAGTCTCCTCCCACTTCTGGGAGGTTGTGGTAGGGAAGTGTGGCTATGTGACATCACTTCCTGATACCTCAAATCCTGAAAAATATTTCAGCTGTATCTCCATGGTGAAAAGGCTGAATTAAATTAGAAGAAGGCATGAGAATTTGCTCAGTGGAATGGTGGGAAACTAGCCAATGCATAGCACTGTACAGAAAGCTATGACAAATATGAAAGCAAAAGAATTGTCCACAGCCAGTTTGTAACAAAATTTAGCAAAGATTACCATGGCTCAGTGATTGAACATCTGCTCAGCACGCAGAAAGCCCTTGGTTCTATTCCTGGCATCTCCAGTTTGAACAAACACGCAGTAGGTGATGGGAAAGATCTGCATTTGAGGCTCTGGAGAACAGCTGCCTCCTTTCTCAGGCTAGCCGATCTCATCAGATAGCAGAAGCTAAGCAGCGTTGACCTTGGATGGGAGACCATCAAGGAAGTCTAGGGTCAGAATACAGAGGTGAGCAGTGGCAAACCACCTCTGAACATGTCTTGTCTTGAAAACCCTGCCCTGCTTAGAATTCCAGGTACATTTTATCCCAGCTTTCCCCTTAAAAGCGTCAACACCGAACTGTAGAATAGCCTCCCTTAGGTTCCCAAAAGAGTCCATTTTGGATTAACATTGTCTGGTTATGGTTAACCAGGCTTCTGACTATGCTTTGGGTGTGGTTTGTGGATTTAAAATACAATGGTTTGAGGGAAGTTAGATTATATACAGTGTCTTGAATATCATACTTGTGGGAAAGTGACTGGTTAAGAAGTTAAAGCAACAATAAAATGGCTCCCCCAGCAGCACTGGCTGCAGACTGAAGACAAGATCAGATTCAAGGTTTTGCTTATGACCTTCAAAGCCCTAAACACTCTGGGCCATCGTACCTGCAGGACTGCCTCTCCCCCCAAAGAGTTTTAAGATCTGGTGAACTGGCCCCAAGGAGATTTAACTAGCCTCAACCAGGGCCAGTGCTTTTTTTTGGCCCCGACATGGTAGAACATTCTGCCAAAAGAAATCACAGACCTATGGGACCTTAATCAGTTTCACAGGACTTGTATGATGGAGCTGTTTCACCAGACCTATGGTTGAGGCCAAAACAACATCTTGAACTGCTGGCCTCCCTACCGGAAACCCACCAAATTAGACTCCAGTTAGAAAATGTCCAAATACCTCCTTCTGTCAGATTGCTTGAAAATTCTAGTGTGTACCCATGGAGTCAGTGCATATGTGAAAACCTTTTCCATTGGTCCCCTCTTCATTGATTATGTCATCTTAAAAAATAAGTTCTAAAACTTTGTTCATCTTATTAGCTGCTTTAGAAACCTTTTACTTTATTATTGTGTCCCTAATTAGATCTCTGAAGAAGATCCAGTTTGGGTTTAAACGGGTTATGAGGGTCACAGGAGGGCCTGCCCAGTTGTCTTGCGATTCCCATACTGGCTTTGGCTGCCTCTTCCCAAATCATAGCCTTTCTGTTAGGAAGCAAAAATTAGGCGTGTCTTTTAGGAGTTAACATTAACATACATGAATTTTATAGTGGATGTTTGAACTAAACATGCAGAGTTTGCCCAAGTAGACTAATGCACTCTCAGCTCTAAAGTTAAAATGAAGACGGCACTTGTAAATGCTTTTAGCATATTGATGAAATGAGAGGAGAGAGCATCTCTGGTCTTTAATAATTTCTCATAAAATGCATTATTAATGAGTGTTTATCATGTGATGCTTTCAGAAGCTGTTAGACAGCCCGATCGCCATTCGCTAATTCATACAATATAATATCAGACGTGAAAACGGTGCCTAGTGAAGTTCACCGAAGGGCAGTCTTGATACCCTTTTTTTATCCACTTTCCTGAGTAAATATTTTCATTGGTCTCTCCCATTATGGCGAAACACATTTCCCCTCCCAAACAGAATGCATGGATGCTTTCATTCCATTTAGAGATCTAATCTCCCATGCACTTAGTGATAGGGTGTTTATGTCTCTTCTAAACACACGCCTGTCATATGGAGGGTAATGGCGGCGTGGGAGCAGATTCAGCCTAAGTCAACAATTTGGTGCAAATAATCAGTTCTGAAGTTGGCACTGCGCACTGCATTAAACTCTTCCTTTTAAGAGGACAGTGCATGGTCTATAGTGCTAAACTTCCATGCAAATGACATTTCTCTCCCTTCTCAAATCTGCTACTAGAATTGGAACATCCCTCAAACACTTAAGAATTTCAGTTACTGTGTCTATATTTCTAGAAAACCTCTAGAGCTTTTTAGAGCTGACGCATTATGGCCAGCACAGCCACGAAATGGCTGCCACAGGAGGTTGGAGCCAGCCACAAAATGGCCAACAATTACATAATGATGCTGTAGGGATGGTTGCTACCAAACCTGTGTTTAAAAAAAATCTGCTCAGTCAATCAGATCTTCAATAGTCAATTAGAAACCTTTCCGGGCAAAAGTCCCATTTGGTCCCAGCTAATTTCTAAAACACTTGGCAGGCACCAGGCAAGGTGTTAATAGGCCCTATGCTGAAGATTAATTAAATATAAATTAAAGGACTGAAATCTGGTGGTGGACATAAACTGGGAAAATGGAGTTCAGTTCTCAACCAGGGCTGAATCTGCACGGAGCTTTTATTGCAATCCCAGGTTGATTCAGTCCCTGCTATCTACATGGAATGTGATTTCCACTTAGATTTTGGGTGATTTAAATTTTTCATCTGCAACAAGCATGATTGATATGGAGTGACCCTACCTTTTCCCCCCCCCCCCAATATCCTGGAGTGGTTTTAACCCTCGATATTTGAAAAATCGGCATGAGTAAAGGTGTAGCTCTCTGCTTTTCCCCAAACTACCTTGCTGCCAATCTTCCAACATTGTCCTGATTGGCTGGGCATCAGTTCAAAGGCTTCCTGGTTGCAAAACTTTCCTCCCAAGATTTATTTTTTCTCCTTGTTTCCCTCTGGAATCTGTTTTAAAGCGACTGTGATCCAGAACCAGCAGAGATTTACCTCATTCTCTGAGAGGCTGCTGCTGCTGGCTGGCTGGCTGGCTGCTCAGCTCCCCCCCCCCCATCTCTCTTTAGACAAAGAGCCTTGTGCTGTTTCTCCACCGGCAATCAAAAGAGGAGTAATAAAACATGCCAGTGGACTTCCTCCACCCTTCCCCCCCTCAGTTCACCAAATGAAGTGCAGAGCACTTTATGTTTCAAGTCGGGGGTAAGTAATGAGGAATACCTGGGCTCAAATTGATCTGAATTCAACAGGATTGACAATGGAATAAACAAAGTAAGTGCAGATTCAGCCCAGGAGACTTTTCTCCTGGATCTTCCAGTTTAGAAAAGCGACACTTAAAGGCAGACATGATAGAGGTTTATTAAATTATTCCTGGGGTGGAGAAAGTTGACAAAGATTTTTTTTTCTCCCTCTCACAAAATACTACCACTCCACATCCAGTGAAGCTGATGGGTAGTGGATTCCAGGAGGATAAAAGGAAATAGTTTACAGAGAGAGTGATTAAAATGTGGGATTGGCTTTTAGAGGATGTAGTGACAGCCAGAGGGATAAACAGCTTTGAAATGGGATCGGACAGATTCATGGAGGCTAGTGGCTGTGGTGACTGAAGGAAACCTCCAGATCCAGAGGCATTAACCTCTGAATCCCAGTGTCTGGAAGCCATACCAGGAAGCTTTTGTCTCTATGCCCTGCTGTTGGACATCCACAGGAACAGATTGGCTACTGTGTGGGTGAGGATGCTAAACTTGATGGCCCCTTGGTCTGATGCAGTGGGACTCTTCTTCTGTTCCAGGAATTTTAAAATCTGCAACTGGCAACACTATGTCCCATCCTACACTGGTGTCCAGAGGTGACTTAGCAATTCTAACTTCTGCTTAGGCAGAGTAGAAGAGCAGAGGGTACAGAAAAGTGGAGGAGCAAAGTCCTCCACTGCAGGTCAGGTCAGAACAGAGCAGGAGCTACATGACCTTGACATGGGGAAGGTCACAGGTATCACCTGGTTAAGTGAGTGGGACAGACCTTAACAGGAGAACCTGATGAGTAGAACATGATGTGTTTCCTTAGAAGGATGTCTCAGTGCCCATTTCTGCTGACTCAGGCTTTGAAGTTTGGTTTTGGTTTTGGATGCAGTACAGAAGACAGCAACAGAACAGGAATGCTAGTGCAACATTTACCCTAATCTGAGAAAGAAAGCTGTGCATGCAAAAGCTTATTCCTTGTATAAAACTTCATTGGTCGTAAAGGTGCCTCTCATTTTGACCTTTGCTGACCAACATGGACTCAGACTTTGTTCTGCCAGACTAACACAGTGGCCCACCTGAACCTATCTCCTTTCTTATCCATTAATTCCACCCCATTTCATCTGTGCACCAATGGACAGGCTGAACGGATGGTGCGATCAACCAAATACGCACTCAAAAGGATGGTGCATGGAAGCTGGCATCAGAGGAATGGCTGTTCCACCAGCACAGCCCCCCATCATCAGCCACCAGCTGAAGCCCAGCTGAACTCATAATAGGAGATCGCCTTACTTCTATTCCTGACCATCTAACCCGGACCTCACCACGACCCAGCCTCCTGGGCGAGAGGTCGATCAGACACCACACTCCTTCACAAGTGGAGCCGAGGTCTATGTCCACAACTATGTGGGGGGTCCCTGCTGGATTCCGGCCAGAAAACCAGACTGGTATCATATGAAGTATAGACCGAGGGTGGAAACCTGCTACGTCGCCACATCAACCAGCTGCGGGACCACCAGTATTTAGAGTTTGTTGCTGGAGTTGCTAAATAAAAAGAGCTGTTCTGAAGAATTGGAGTCTGTGTTCACTGAACCCGCAGACTTAATATTTTAGATTAGATTGACGTGATTTTAATCAGTTACTTTGTAATCTTCCTAGTGCAAGGGTTAAAATAGATGACCTAGGAGGTCCCTTCCAACTCTATGATTCTATGATTCTATGTGCCCTCTAGGACAGCTGGTCCAGAGCTATGGGCTGGGTTACCATCAATATGCAAATAACACCAAGCTTTATCTCATGGATGGCCATCCAGACTTCCCCCCCAGATACATTTGCCAAATGTTTGCAAGCCATAATTGGATGGTTAGAGCACAGCCACTTGAAATTCAACCCTTCCAAGACAGAGGTCCTGTGGTTGAGTACAAAAGAGGCAGGGGAGCATGTAGGTCTCCTTACCTTTGCAGGGGCACAACTTAATATCTCGCCCACAGCAAGGAATTTGGGGGTGATTCTGGATGCCTCCCTCTCAATGGAGGCACAGATCACAGGGGTAGCTTGCACGGCGTTTTTCCATCTTTGCCAAGCGAGCCTACTAGTGCCCTACTTTCCCCCAGACTGTCTGGCCACAGTGATAAGTGTGATGGTCATCTCTAAACTGGACTTCTGTAACTCGCTCTATACTGGCATATCCTTGTCCTTGACCCGGAAATTACAGCTGGTGCAGAAAACATCTGCTAGGGGTCTCACTGGTTCGTCTTGGAGGTTGATCTTGGAGGAGCTGCTGAGGCATTGCACTGGTAACATGCCAGCTAGATCAAGTTCAAGGTTTTGGTTTTGACCTTTAAGGCCATCTATGGCTTGGGCCTTGACTATCTGAGGGAATGCTTGTCTGCTTATGCCTCCCCCCACAGAGCTCTTTGCTTTGTGGGTAATAATCTGTTGGTGGTCCCTGGCCTCAGAGAAGTATGCCTGGCCTTGACCTGGTCAATGAGGTCCTGGGAGAGCTGAGGGCCCTGACAGAGCTTTCAAAGTTCCACAGGGCCTGCACGATGGAGCTCTTCCACCCGGTCTTCAGTTGAGGCCAGGTTTCTAAGATTAATGGGTTCCCCTCAGATTATGCTATACTAACGAGTTACCGTCTTTGTGAATGACTGTGGGATGGTAGGAGGGGGCTCTTCTTTCAGCCATCTGATTTGTGTGGTTTTAAATTTAATTTTAAGGGATTGGGATTTTAGGGAGGCATATTGTTGTGTGAGCGGCCTTGAGTCCCAGGAGGAAGGCAGAATATAAAGCTAATAAATAACAACAAGAACAGAAATAATCCCTATGATGGAGAAAAAATTCATTCATGGATAGGTAAAGGTAAAGGTATCCCCTGTGCAAGCACCGAGTCATGTCTGACCCTTGGGGTGACACCCTCTAGCGTTTTCATGGCAGACTCAATACGGGGTGGTTTGCCAGTGCCTTCCCCAGTCATGACCGTTTACCCCCCAGCAAGCTGGGTACTCATTTTACCGACCTCGGAAGGATGGAAGGCTGAGTCAACCTTGAGCCGGCTGCTGGGATTGAACTCTCAGCCTTATGGGCAAAGCTTTCAGACGGCTGCCTTACCACTCTGCGCCACAAGAGGCTCATCATTCATGGATAGTTCGCCACAATATTTATTTTTATTTATTTATTTATTATATTTATATACCGCCCTCCCCGGAGGCTCAGGGCGGTTTACATAAGAACAAACAACAATACATAAAACAATCTATAAACAGGTGAATAACTTTACAATAATAACTAATGGTTGTAACCGTATAACAATGTAAAAGTATAAATAATATAGACAATACAACAATGCAACAATACAAACAGGTCCAGAGCATGTTGGTGGAATTCTGAGGGGGGGAGCAGGGGCCTTTCAGTCACTGTTGATTGCGTCTGGTCTCAACCAAATGCCTGGCGGAAGACCTCCTTTTTGCAGGCCCTGCGGAACTGTTTAAGCGCCGTCAGGGCCCTGATCTCCTCCGGGAGCTCGTTCTACCAGGTGGGGGCCAGGACAGAGAATGCTCTGGCCCTGGTCGAGGCCAGGCAGACTTCTTTAGGGCCATATCAACATGTAATACACTTTTCTCCTTGTTTTAATTCTACATTTGCAATTTAGCCAGAGATTATATTTTTTTAAACAGTGAAGTTGTATAAGGCTAAATTGTTGTGTACCCTTATATTATTCAGGTCCCTTGGTTCAAACAACAAACGCTTTGCGTATCACAGACTGGCTCAAATTCCCGAGTTTTGTCAGTGATCAAGTGTCCGGAGGATTTGTTCCCCAGAGCGGAAGTTTCATTGAAGTGCCACCGTGACATGGCACTGGTATCCCAAGTATCCAATGTTTCCAAGGGTGTGTGTGTGCACGCTCAAATGTGTGCATGCAAATTACCTATATGCTCAGCAAGAGGAACCTTCCAAGAAGCAAACAAAGTCTCTCTTATTGATGATTTGCTTGCATTTTCTAATCCCCAGCAGGCCCTTGAAAAATGTTGGCGGCTTAGTAATATAACACCAGTATCCATTTTGTATGAGATGGCACAGCGGGGTTTGAGTCCCCATGTA
Organism: Paroedura picta; assembly: GCF_049243985.1. Taxonomy (NCBI): domain Eukaryota; kingdom Metazoa; phylum Chordata; class Lepidosauria; order Squamata; family Gekkonidae; genus Paroedura; species Paroedura picta. Next base: position 119,549,043 of record NC_135374.1, on the reverse strand, counting down.
GACTGCTGTTATTTCGACCCATTCATCAACCAGAGCATAGCAGGAGAATTCACCCTAATTCTAGATCATGAAGAGGAATGGCTTGTCTCAAGAAATCCAAATTAGCATAGCTGTCCAATGACCAGGTTTCTGTATTTTGTTTTACCATCTCCCCCTAACCTTTTTTGAGTTTTTAAATTAATGTCTACTAGTTTAGCATTTTCACACATGCTGAATATTGCATTTTCAAGTTTGCAAGGGGATGTTGCTGCTTCGCACAGTAAATTGCAAAATTCATTGAAAGCGCATTTTTAGTGTGTGCAAAAGTGCACCAAAGTTTTATAGCAAAGTTCTAGGTTGCAGCAGGGCTTTGGCCAATCTTTCCTAGTAAGGTCCCATCTTAATGCTGTTCTGGAACCACCCAGAATGACAACTAGCATTTAGAGCAGTGCACAAGCAAACCAAACGCTGCAGGAGGGCATCAGGTCAATGTAAAACTAATGCTAAGTGCTACTGCAACATGCTGGGAATCTGAATAGTGAGGCAGCAGAATGGTGTTGGAACAGGCTGACCAACCGTCTTTTCTACCTTTTGACCATGGCCACTAAAATGTGGCCACACCTCCATGCCACACACCCTGGAAGTGAGAGGAGCTTAGGTTGCCAAAGTTTTAAAAGGCCAGAAACCCTTGCCTCCCCCCCCCCCCTGCACACTGTTGATGTTAGGGGGAGCATTTTCTTTCAGACGGTGATGGGTTGCCAGCTCTGCAGTGGGAAATACCTGTAGGTTTTGGGGAAGGCCAGGCATTTGCTGGCAGGAGCTCATGGGAATTGTAGTCCGTGAACATCTGGAGGACCACAGGTTGACTACCCCTGCCATAGAGTCCATCTTCCAACATGGCCATTTCCCCCAGGTGAACTGATCTCACTCACCTGGGTGTAAACCGCACGGAGCTTTTATTCCAATCCCAGGTCGATTCGGTCCCTGCCCTCTACACAGAATGTGATTTCCGTTTTGATTTTGGGTGATTTTAATTTTCCCTCTGCACCAAGGAGGATTGATCCAGAGTCACCCTACCATTTCTTCGCCATATCCAGGAGTCCTTTTAATCCTCGATATTGGAATATTGCAGCTCAGAAAGCATGAGAAAGCACTCCCTCCGTGGTAGAGTTCTGATTGGCCAGCTGACTCCGTGATACAGAAGCTCTGATTGGCCAAATCTGCAAAGCCAGCCAAGGCTGTTAGCTTTTCTTAAAGAGGAAGCCCTAATTTTCTTTCTGAAGAAGCTGCAGAAGCCCTTCTGTGGATAGAGATTTGCCTCGTGGTTTTTCCCCTCCCTTCTCTGTTGTCTAAAAGCCCCCCCCCCCATTCAAGAAAAGAAAGAAAGAAATAGGCTCTGTCTGGGCTTGGCTCCCCCCCCCCTTCTGAGTTTTTCCAATCAAGTGCAGAACACATTTCTGTTTCAATTGGGGGGGGGGGGAGAGGAAGACACGAGTCCAAATCGCTCTGAATTCAGCAGGATCCATACCGAAAATAAACAAAGTAAGTGCAGAATCAGCCCTGGAGACCTCCAGCCACATCTCTTGGGGCCTTTTCGCACGGGGATCTTTGTTGCAAATTGCGGAATGAAAAATCGCCATTTAAAATAGTGGAATTCGTCATTATGCATACCTGCCTTTGTAGTGGAATCAGTTGCGTTTTTTAGCGTTTCCCACAGGCTTCCGGTCTCGGCAGAAATCGCTAGAAAGGAAGCGCTATTGCCAAGCTCGTCCCGCCCCTGGCCGTCAAGCAGCCAATGGGCAGCCGTTAGCATGCTCCCAAACAGCCCCTTTCCCTTTAAGAAAGGTTTTTTAAAAAAAAAACAGACCCATAGCAACGAATCTAGGTAGATTCATTGCAACGGAGAGACCCATCCAGCTGCCTAATGTGAGCTGTCGTTTGATCGTATGATCGTTGGCACGCTGCCTCGAGTGATAAAAAAAAAATCCCCCCCCCTCTCACGGGCCCGATTTTTGGCTGAATTAATGTGTAAAAAATAAAGGGACTTTATTTCAGCAAACGGGCTTTTATGTGGTTTGTGCTTAGTGACTAAAGGTAAAGGACTGAAGCCAGGGAAGCCTCTAAACAGAAAGAGGCTCGCTGGTGCGTTTATCCCCGCTCGCTGGGAGAAAAAAAAAATGGCGATCGCTTCGCCGGAGGTTTGGAGGACAGGCTCAGGAGGAGGGACTTTGAAGAACCCGCAACAATGGTAACGCACAGGTCTTTAGCGCTAGTGTTGCAGATTGGTTGCAGGAGTGTATCGCTATCCGGAGGGTGAATCCACTTTTCTGGATTCCCCTGAAAGCGCTACAACGAAGCGCTTTTTGCGGGTCGGTTTCAGGAGTGTTGCAGATTGTCTACGACGTTGTGCATTATGCCAAATTAGTAGCGTTTTCAATTAGCAACCATTGTGCTATTTTGAAGCCGTGCGAAATGGCCCTTGATATACCTCTGTGCTACCTGGAGATTGGCAACCAGAGTGGTGAGGGAAATATTTTTCCAGTGACAGTCTTTTTTTGTGCCAACTGACTCAGACAAAGGTATCACTTCAGTGTTCCCCTGGAACTGCTTTGCCTAAATTCACATGCAGTACCGGATTATCCTTATACTGGCTCTGGTGCTGTGTGCTCCCAAATCCTTAAACCAGCGGTCCGCAAGCTTTCGGCCGCTGCGGTCCGCTGCTACGGAGTGGGGGGAGAGGGTGGAAGCTTGCCAGGCCGCGAGCTAATCGGCCGCTTAGGTGGCCAATTTGCTCGTGGCCTGGCGAGCTTCTCGCTTCGGGGGGGGAGGGAAGAAGGAGCCGTGGCCCGGCGCCAAGGCCTTCGCGGCCCAACACCGGGCCGCGGCCCACTGCCTTAAACCACTCCTGCCCACATAGAATCCTCCCCCTCCCCCGATGTTACAACACTTAGGATTTTAAAAAATTACCCAGTATCCTGATCAAGCCTTCTTCCCTTTCATGCCCCAGGTGTAACATGTCTAAAAAGTTCAATGTTGTGGAATCATTTCCCTATATATTCTGCCAGCAGTGAGGAAAGAAAGGGCAACTGGAAAGATCTTATCTGCAGGTTATTATTAGGTAGCATCTCTGCTGTTTAATTTCAGATGCCACTTTAAAAGATAACATGGGATCAAACCCCAAGATACAGATTCAAATGTCATCTGAGAAGAACGACCCATTTTAAATATCAGCATTTGAATACCTCACTCCCAAATGCATCTCGGAAATTTTGAAATAGCCTTGGTACACGCAATTTGCTTTACTCATATTTAACAGAGTGCTCCCCACCCCCAGTTCCATTAGATTTGCAAAGTATAAATATATTGTGAGAAGATGATGGGTTGAATCAGAGAGCCAGTTTGGTGTAGTGGTTAGGAGTGCGGACTTCTAATCTGGCATGCCGGGTATGATTCTGCACTCCCCCACATGCAGCCAGCTGGGTGACTTTGGGCTCGCCGTGCCACTGATAAAGCTGTTCTGACCAAGCAGTGATATCAAGGCTCTCTCAGCCTCACCTCCCTTGCAGGGTGTTTGTTATGGGGGGAGGAAAGGGAAGGCGACTGTAAGCCGCTTTGAGCCTCCTTAAGGTAGAGAAAAGTGGCATGTAAGAACCAGCTCTTCTTCTTCTAGAGGGACATTTTTTTCCACTGCTAAATGTGAAAATATGTATATAACAATTGTAATTTATGCTAACAGAAACTGATAACTAATTGGAGGACTTGACATTTCAAGCAGAGAAACCATTCTTTTTTTGACAATTTTTAAAATTAGGGATATTTTTTTAAAAATTAAGAATCTTGATGGGATTGCAATCAACAAGTAATTTCATGAAATCTGCCTTGAAGGACTGTTGTTAAGCTGTTTAAATGGGTAAGTTGTACCTATGTGCTCACTAGTGCACCTAGTGGACATTCTGAGACTGCAGTGGAAAAATCCCAAGGACATGGCTGGGATTTCCTTTGTTTTAGGTGAGCTTCTGCCCACTTTCTGCTTCTTCAGAAACAAGTTCAGTGTATGTGCCTTTGCAGGAGCAAGCAACCATTAGGCTTAGGTTTCTCCATTTGCTGATGTGTGCCATGTAGTCTGCCTGCAGCCTAGCCACAAGAGTCTTGCAATATATTCCTTTTGTAACTATTCTCTACGCTTTTGTACTCTGCTTCAGTAAGGAGACTGAAGCAGATTAATATTATATATTTTTGCAAATCATTTTTCCCAATAAAGAGTCTTTCTTTTAAACCTCAAACACTGTGAGTCTGGATCTATGCCTCATCTAGTCAAAATCAGAACAAACATGCATGATCTTGATCAGTGATTCACAGAGGTCATTTACACATTCTGAATAGAACCACAGTGGCCTCAATCAATCAATGCACAAGTCAAAACATTAACAGCAATCACAACAGAACCCATGTCTGTCAGATCCAAATCCAACACAGAACAGCTGTGTTCTTTTTGCAAGATCTTGTGCAATACCTCGTGTTTTCCTGCTTATGTATTTTAGTACCCAGAAGATGGTAGTAGTTGAAATTATTGTGTATGATCATAAGCCATGACAACATAAAATACACAGCAATATAATATAATCACAAAATATGCAATATAAAAGACAAAATTCAGATTAAAACAAAGATACCAAAGATATTCTTATAATTTTTGTAATAAAAGACTAAATGAAACCAACAAGAAATCCATAGTTTAATGAAGCCAATATACCTGCTGTGTATTTGTTTCCAGAAGATAACATCTTGTACAGTCATAAATGTGAGTTGTAATAACAGGCTAGGTGCCAGTATCTGGTTGCAGCATCCTTCACTGTTCTGCTGAATAAACAAAAGCCAAGGGAGATTATGAGGTACAAAGTCATTCCAATCCAAGGTTCAGGGTTTACAGAGCTCAGACAAGCACAGTAATCCAGTCCAAGAATCCAAGGCCTTCAGCATATAGCTCACATTGCTTCCACACACCTCACAACATCCTTTACAGTTAAATGCCATCTGCTGAACCTCAATCCTGCAACAACTCACCCTCAACAAGTAGCTGATGTCTAGGCATAAAGCAAGCAAATCTGTTAGCATGCAACTCTCCAATAATTCTGCACCTTCACCTCAAACATTATGCTCTAAAAATACCAACTTGTTGGCCATCCACCTGGTCTCCAACCTGCTGGAATGAGTTGCGAATTGAAATCTGGACCATGATGGAGCTAGTTCTGCAGGTTTACAAGATGGCAGTCCTCCACCAGGCCTATGGGGTGGAAAAAACACAGGCCTCCCTCCTTTGCTTGGCCCCCTCCCATTGTGGTCAGCCTGGCATGAGACAGAAGGTGGCACAGGGAATGGATTAGTAAACCTCCATGAGCCTGCTTGCATAGAGGGGTGGTATAAAAAAATCAAATTATAAATATACTAGCCTGAGGGATTGAGGGATGCATAGATGGATGCAACAGGTAGGTGGTTAGCAGGCCCTGGGCAGCAGAACAGCCAGGGATATGGTTTGGGGAGGGGGGAGGGTGCTGCGGGTCTGGGCGCAGTCAATGGGGTGATCTCTCCTCCCCAAGGATGCACGAGAAGCGGAAAAGCCCAGTGGGCAAGGTCGGTGGTGGTGGTGGTGGTTGATCAGGGCCATGGTCCTCTCCATTCATCTGCCCCCCCCTCCTGCCAAGGACGAGCAGCCCCGAGGCCTGGCAAATGTGCAGGTGTTTAACAGCGTCATTGCACCATGGCTGGCAGGCTCTGTTGGTTCATGTGGCCTGGGCAGCCCCAGGTGATGGCTCTCAGCAGCGGGCAGGTACAGGGATTCCTGCGGGCAGGGTAGCATACACATGCACCCTGGCAGCTGCCTGCTGCACAGCCAAGGGAGGGCAGGCAAAGGAAAGTGAGGTGAGGTGCAAATAAGCTGGGTGTCAGGTGGCGAGGCGGGCAAGAGCATGCAGGGAAGAGAAGGAAGGGAAGCAGAGATCATGGTGGCAGTGGCAGCGGTGCTGCCAAGGGGGAAAGGGAGGGGATGGGACATCTGGGCTCGGGGAAAGGGGGCTGTGAGGGGGCAGGGGACAGAATCCTGGTTTCTGCACATGAGTAGAGCCTGGCAGGGAGGGGGAGGGGGAGCCATAGGACAGGCCAGTTCCAGTCTCAGCAACTGAGTGGCGAGAGCTCCAGCGATGGCGGGTGGAGGTGGCGGGCTGTCCCCATTCTGATGCAGCAGAGGCCAAGGGGCTGGCGGCACTCTGCGCCCCTTCCAAAGCTCCGGTGAGAGCCATGGTGGCGGGGCTTGAGGGGGAGGGGGAGGCAGTGGCCAGTGCTGTCTGCCCTCCCACCACCCCCAAGAGGGCTGGGCTGCCCCCAGGCTGGGCTGGGCTGCCCCCTTCTGCAGCGGCAGACAGGGGCATACTGTCACCTATCACGCCAGAGTGCCCAGTGCCGGGTTGATGAGGGCAGGAGCAACCAATCTGTGGCCCACTCAGGAGGCACACAGGACATCCTGATTGGGTCAAGGACCAGAAGTGAAGTCCGGACAGGACCTGACAGGCTCCAGGAAGGCACCGCCTGTTTCGGCCTTTCCATTTTATTTAAGAGTGACAGTGGTTAAGAATTAATTATAAAACCCTGCTAGATCAGAGCTGAGGAGGATCCAGTACTAGTTCTTGGCTATAAGTCTTAACTTGCTTGCACCTCCTCCTCTGAACAGTCCTCAACCTCACTGAGTCTTGGTGATCCGTGTCATGGGCATAGAATGTATTTGACTTATCAAAAATGGTTACTGCGGCTTTTTTCTTGTATTTTCGCTTGCACGGGCAAACTTGATTGTTGACAAATAAGAGCGTTTTTTAATGGCCATTCCAAATCGTGATGTTGAGTTGCACCCGACTTGTGGTAACCCCCTAGGGCAAGGGTGGTCAAACTGCGGCCCTCCAGGTGTCCATGGACTACAATTCCCATGAGCCCCTGCCAGCAAACACTGGCAGGGGCTCATGGGAATTGTAGTCCACGGAGAGCCACACAGGAGGTTTGCGGTTATGCATGAAGATTGAAAAAGGCTGTGCAAAACTGAGAGCTTGAGGCATGAAGGCAGGATCCTAAGTCCTTACTTGAGATTCACTGGCCCTGGGCTCGTAGTCAATAATGGAAGAGATAATGGACCTATCAATTCTTCCTGAACCCACAGTTTTAATATTTGCCATTGCCTACTTCTGCATAGCCTCCCTGGTATTCATTAATGGTTTCCCATCCAGATACTAGCCAGGGCCAACCCTGCTTGGCTTCCAGGATCTGATGAGATTGGGCCAGCCTTGGCCAGCCAGGGAAGGGCAAAAGAACAAAACAGAAAGCACGCAATATTCCCATAATACTAGCAAGAACTGGCTTTCTCAAGATAACACTGCTGTAAGGTCACGTTAATCTTAGACAATTTCCACACATCAGTTAAAATAGCGTTACGCCAGCTGAATGGCATAACATTAAACCATATTACGCTTTCCAGCCCCTCCTCACTTTTTTGCAGTCTCACCTTTGTCTGCCTTTTTTTTCACATGTCTTACGCTCCACATCTGTTTCTGGAAATGGCAGAAGAGAGCAACACATCTTATGCATGACTTGCTTCTGCCTGTCACTTGCTTCTGCCTGTCTTTTTTTTTTTAATTCATATTTCTCCATTGAAACACCTATGCATAGAATCATAGATGCATAGTGCTTTTTGAATGCCACCCCTGATGGGATCATGATGCCTTTGATATTTTTAAAAATTAATCTCATTCCTGATTTTTTTTGGGGGGGGGGTGAGAAAACTTTAGAGAGGCATGCTTTGTGTTACAACTTTGAAAAAAAAATCTTTTATTTCTGGCATTGCCTGCACACTTGTCTGCTTATTCCTTGCTCCAGGAAGTTCACCATTAAAAAAAAGAAATTCCCATCCCTGGGAACAAGGGTGAGGGAGGCCAGTGCAAGGGTGGGATGAGGTAGGCACTTTTAGAATGTTTGAGCCTCCAAACCTTCCCTCTGCTGGTTGCCTGCTGGTTGCTCTCCTGTATCCCATGCTAAATTGGTGAATCCACTTTATGTGATTCTCCAACTAGCCCTTTAAAATGGAGGATGTAGCCAGCCAGTTACTGCCCAGATGCTGGATGCTGGCCACCTCATATGGAAGGACCGGAATATAATGACTGCATTAGATAAGCATTTCACTTCATTTAACAGGTACGGAAATGCATGAAAACCAATCGCATAATGTCTGAGTGGTTATAATTGTGGAGTGTGCAGCATGTTCAAAACACAGCTTGCAGAAGTAAGACCTCACCATATGAAATCTGCAAAATGATTTGCAGAAAAAGGAAGAGATTCCCCCCACCCATTTCTTCTTCTTCTTCCTTTCCTTACTAGTTTACTGGTGCATTTACATGTGTTATGTTTCTGGGTATCTCAAGCTGAATTTTCCAGATTATCCTAGCTGACAGTTAAGTTATATTCTCAGCATGTTTTGGCGTGCTTAATGAACTCCTTGGGGAAGCCAGGATATCTATAACACAATTAACTTCCCATTCTTATGTAAATGAGGAGATTCTATGTCCCTGATGGAAGTTTCTTTTTTTTTCCCTGGCTAGAATTATGAAATAATACACAGAGCCTTGAGCCAAAATTTAGACTTCACTAATTTGTTCTATGACACGAGGGGAAGAAATGCTTTAGAGGGACGTGGAACATGGCTACTTAAATGTATCTGATGAAATGAAAGTCATCACCCCCTAGCAAGTCTGTCATTCAAAGTCAGATTATTATTATTATTTTCCTTTTATTGCTACTGGAGCATGACTGGTCTGAGATGGATTCCCCATAACGTGTTTCATATAGGCTCATGTTTTCAGAAACAAAATCTAAAGTTAGGATTATTGATTTTTGAAAGAAACCACATAAACAGTGCTAATGTGTAGAACACTACATTTGGTAGTCTTTAGCTTCCAGCTAGTTTCAAATCAAGTAGAACTTTAGAGATTTGGGGGATAGAATCATTTGAGAGTTAAAGTTCCCTTCGGCAGATTCCCCTTTGCCAGAGAGCTTCGGCTCTTGAAATCTTATTGTTGGAATTGCAATCAGCAAGTAATTTAGTGAAGTCATAGTCCCATTGTATATGGCAAGATGTCATAGATGTCACAAGATGTCATAGTCCCCTTGTATACGGCACTGGTCAGACCACACTTGGAGTACTGTGTGCAATTCTGGAGGCCTCACTTCAAGAAGGACGTCGATAAAATTGAAAGGGTACAGAGGAGAGCGACGAGGATGATCTGAGGCCAAGGGACCAAGCCCTATGAAGATAGGTTGAGGAACTTGGGAATGTTCAGCCTGGAGAAAAGGAAGTTGAGAGGGGACATGATAGCCCTCTTTAAGTATTTAAAAGGTTGTCCCTTGGAGGAGGGCAGGATGCTGTTTCTGTTGGCTGCAGAGGAGAGGACACGCAGTAATGGGTTAAAACTTCAAGTACAACGATATAGGATAGATATCAGGAAAAAAAATATCACAGTCAGAGTAGTTCAGCAGTGGAATAGGCTGCCTAAGGAGGTGGTGAGCTCCCCCTCACTGGCATTCTTCAAACAAAGGTTGGATACACACTTTTCTTGGATGCTTTAGGATGCTCTGGGCTGATCCTGCGTTGAGCAGGGGGTTGGACTAGATGGCCTGTATAGCCCCTTCCAACTCTATGATTCTATGATTCTAAGATGTATTTGGATAGCCCTTAATGATTGGCTTGAAAATGGAAACTGACTGCTAGAATTTTCACCAGAATGTTTAAAAAAAAAAAAAAACCCAAGGTCTCATTCACACACAGAGTTACCTAGAAGTGTATTCCCCATCCAGTAGGCATGCTTTTCATTTTTCTGACCCAGATGCAGAACTTTACACTTATCTTTATTAAATTGCATCTTGTTCTCATTTGCCCATTTTTCCATTGTGTTCAGATCTCGTTGAACTCTGTCTCTATCTTCTGGAGTATTTGCCAGTCCTCCCAATTTGGTGTCATCTGCAAACTTAATCTTAATTAAGACATGCCATTAATAAAGGAGCTCTAGTCTTCACGTCAAATAATGCTTCCGATCCTGCTACCTGTTAAAGACCTGCAGTTATTGTTACCAAATACCAGGTCTTGGCTGGAGATTTCTTGGGATTGCAAATCATATCCAGGGGACAGAAATCGAGAAGAAGAAGAACAAAAACTACAAGAAGAGCCACTATGCTGGCTTTCAGTTCCCCTGGAGAAAATGGCCACTTTGGAAGGTGGACTATGGCATTACATCACCATTGATGCCCCTGTCTTCCCCAAACTCTGCATTCTTCAGACTCCACCACAAGAATCATCCAGTATTTTCCAACTCAGAGCCAACAACCCTACCAGCAGTCCTTCCTATGCCTCAACAGGGTAGGAATTGATGAGACCACAATTCCATTGTTTCATTTCTTTCATTCCTTTGGAATTCCAAACCAGGAGCCACACACAGGTATTATCGTGCATTTGATTTATATTGATTTTGATGGAATTGCCCACATACGGAAATATTGTAAGCCTTTTTTTAAAAAATCATTGCATAATAAGTGTTCTACGGCGATAGAAATGAAAATTCAAGGTAAATAAATAATACCTATGGATCATGGCAGACATTATTAAAAGTATATGCCAAGGTGGTAGATTGTACACTGACATCTGCTTTTTAATGTCTAAAAGAGACTTATTTATTAGCCAACCAGGATGCATGGGAAGGGAGGGGGTGCAATAGAAGTTCTTGCAGTGTTTCAAATGGAAGCCCTAAATGTGCAAATGGGATTTGCAGAGTCATTCAAAAGCCAAAAATGAATATAATGCTAAAATGGGTCAGGATTAATGAGATCTTTTTGCAGCACAGACTTGCTGGAATCCTGGAAACAGCACTCTTCCCTTCTAACCTGCCTGGGATAATTGAGATTAAAAAAATAGAAAGCTATATTTTAAATCCTCATCTGTCCAGCCTGACAAAAAGAATGATCTGTACGGCAGCAGGGAACTAACTCAAACACTTTCCTTTCTCACCACCTGTCACCCACCCCCAAAGCCATTTGGTCTATTTTGAACGGCTTTGGACTCAGGTGTGGGTATTGTCAAGCCAAGAGAATGCCTTGAGCGGTTTTGCCTGAGATGTGTTCTCGGCATTGATGGGCTTTGCTTGTTTGAAAAACCAGCACCTTGTGGCTGTCACCCTAAAGGCAATTCTCATGGAAATTAAGAAGGACAAAGACTAAGAAAGGGAATCAACAAGGAGTCAGGGATGAGCCTGGGTTCTAGGGAGGCCTACCTCCATTGGGGGGCTGGAGATCTCCTGATGTTACAGTTGATCTCCAAGCAATATAGATCAGGTCCTCTGGAGAACGACTGCTTTAGAGCAGGGGTAGTCAAACTGCGGCCCTCCAGATGTCCATGGACTACAATTCCCATGGAAAAGCAGCATATAAGAACCAACTCTTCTTCTTCTTCTTCTTCTTCTTCAACAATGGCTGCCATGATTTAAGAGGACCTATTGTTTTTTTTCCTCTAAATATTGCTCCCCACAGAGGCATAACCTTAAGTCAGCTGGGACACAAGCAAAATGGCCCTCCAACATAGCAGTCCTCATGATTGGAGAACAAAGAGCAGTAAAAGCAGTTCTAAGGATAAAGCTACTCATATTGTTTAGGGATAATGCTCTTACATTATATTTTTACATGATTGTTTAGGGATAATGCTCTAACATGATTTTTTTAAAATCTGCCCAAACCCTGTTGAAAATTTCATGTGTTATTTCCACCCTATCTTCCTTACTATCATGCATGCCCACCTAATTGGTAACTAACTGCTCCGAGCCTTCGGGGAGGGCAGTATATAAATAAAAATAAATAAATAAATAACTAATAAAAAGCCCAGGAACAGGGGATCCCATATGGCTGCCAGGTATAGAATACCATATCAAAATATCATTAAAGTAATTTAGTCTACATTAATTGTCTCCTAACAGTGAACTAAAACTTTGTTTAGAGAATGTACTACGCAGGAGGTAACTGAGCTTGATCTGGCATTTTGATAAAGAGGGGTTGAAGGCTGGACGTGGACGGCAGTTGACACCGCAAGTGGCCTGGAATCAGGAGGAAGGTGCATTGGGGGCTAATTGGGCCCGCAGTGTGTGCACTCAGCCATAGCATGCATGGCAAAAGCATGGAACATAAATGTGAGTCATATGGGGCTGCACACACAATGTCAGGGTGCACACAAGGGAGTGGAAGCCCTCCCTTTTGGCCAACTCAAGTAAGAAGAATGGAGTGTCAGGAGCTGCAGGTTCTTCTATGGGAGCGAAATCAGCTTGAGGTGCCACCAGCTCTTCAGTGTTTGATGCCCACACCAGTGCGGGCGAGTAGGGTTGTGCGATCATTCCTGCCCGTAGCAGACAGCACCACACTGAAGGGGGGAGATGCAGGCACCGGAGCACCAGGCGACTCTCACACGGAGGCACAGAGCTCCGCTCCTGAGTGTGTGCATTGCCTGGCGTGCTGGTGCCCGTGCCTCCCCCCCCCCCCCGCAGTGCGTTGCTGGCTGCTATGGGCGGGATCGGCTGCTTCGGCGGCCAGATTGCACAACCCTACGGGTGAGTGCTCTGAAGCTTGAAGCTTACCCTGACAAAGTGGGGGGGGGGACGGTATTTAACTAAAAGCTTTAGTAAGGGTTTTCATATTCCCTTTGTGGGGGGAGTGATTAGCCACCAACTTTGCAAATTTGCAGTCAGCGTTAGATGCACCCACGGCTCAACATATTCTTTAACCAGTCTTCTGTGGTAGCAGTTTCTGAACTTCTCAATTTAACTGCAATCACCAGTCTTGCAGCTGATACTACATAATGAATGAGGGACCTCCTATCTCTAGGCATACCCCTCTCTACAAAGCTCAATAAAAATAATTCTGTTTTTTTCCCACAAGTTAAAATTCATATTAAAAAAAAAAATCCTTCAAGTATTCTGCTCCAATATTTCCTTGCCTTTTTACAATACCACCACATATGACAATAATCCCCCCTTTTCAACCTTACATTTCCAACACTTGTCGTGCTTTTTTTTTTTTATCCTACTTTGCAATCTTTGCTGGGGCAAGGTGCCAGGGTACCTTGCACATCATTTTGCATTGGTTTTCCCTAATTGCATAACAAGGAATAAATCTCATGTCTTGCCACCACAATCTTTCCCAAGTAACTAAATTAATTGAGTGACCAATGTCCTTGGCCCATTGAATCATCACTTCATTAGCCTTCTCTTCTGCCATGGGCCACTCAAGTAGATATTTATACAATTTAGAAATCTCTCAACCCTCTTTATCTGGTATTTCTTTCTGAAATCTGTATTTTTGTGGGGCAAATCCCTTTTTTTATGGACTTTAAATAGGTCATTAATCTGAAGATATAAAAACCAATCAATCAATTTCCCCTGAAGTTCTTCTCCTGAAGATTGTAATTTAGACTTCCTTCCTTCTGTATAAATCAAATGTTTATATGTAAGCCATTCTGACTTACTGCTTTTTTCTGACCTCCTAAGCATTTCTTCTGGTGACAACCATAATGGTGTAGATGGTTCAAGTCTTTGTCTGTATTTTCTTCTTACCATAATTAAATTTCTTCTACTGCAATGTTTTTTAAATTCCCTATGGATTCTATCTTGTGGCGCAGAGTGATAAGCGGCTGAAAGGCTGTTTGAAAGCTATGTCCATGAGGTTGGGAGTTCGATCCCAGCAGCTGGCTCAAGGTTGACTCAGCCTTCCATCCTTCCGAGGTCGGTAAAATGAGTACCCAGCCTGCTGGGGAGTAAACGGTAATGACTGGGGAAGGCACTGGCAAACCACCCTGTATTGAGTCTGCCATGAAAACACTAGAGGGCGTCACCCCATGGGTCAGACATGACTCGGTGCTCACGCAGGGGATACCTTTACCTTTTACCTATGGATTCTATCATTGTCATGCCAAATTTATAAATGGCAACTGAAACATTCATAGAACCATTCTAGGTCTAATAGCTTATTGTCCTTCATTTGAATCCAATCTTTTATCCAAATCAGTGAAGCTGCTTCATGATAGATTTGAAAATCATAGAATCATAGAATCATAGAATTGGAAGGGGCTATACAGGCCATCTAGTCCAACCCCCTGCTCAACGCAGGATCAGCCCTAAGCATCCTAAAGCATGTAAGAAAAGTGTGTATCCAAACTTTGCTTGAAGACTGCCAGTGAGGGGGAGCTCACCACCTCCTTAGGCAGCCTATTCCACTGCTGAACTACTCTGACTGTGAAAAATTTTTTCCTGATATCTAGCCTATATTGTTGTACTTGAGGTTTAAACCCATTACTGCGTGTCCTCTCCTCTGCAGCCAACAGAAACAGCATCCTGTCCTCCTCCAAGTGACAACCTTTCAAATACTTAAAGAGGGCTCTCATGTCCCCTCTCAACGTCCTTTTCTCCAGGCTCAACCTATCATCATAGGGCTTGGTCCCTTGGCCCCAGATCATCTTCGTTGCTCTCCTCTGTACCCTTTCAATTTTATCTACGTCCTTCTTGAAGTGAGGCCTCCAGAACTGCACACAGTACTCCAGGTGTGGTCTGACCAGTGCCGTATACAAGGGGACTATGACATCTTGTGATTTTGATGTGATGCCCCTGTTGATACAGCCCAAAATGGCATTTGCCTTTTTAACCGCTGCATCACACTGCCTGCTCATGTTTAGTTTACAATCCACAAGTACCCCAAGGTCTCGTTTACACACAGTGTTACCTAGAAGCGTATCCCCCATCCAGTAGGCATGTTTTTCATTTTTCTGCCCCAGATGCAAAACTTTACACTTATCTTTATTAAATTGCATCTTGTTCTCATTTGCCCATTTTTCCATTGTGTTCAGATCTCGTTGAACTCTGTCTCTATCTTCCGGAGTATTTGCCAGTCCTCCCAATTTGGTGTCATCTGCAAACTTGATGAGTAGTCCCTCCACCCCCTTATCTAGATCATTAATAAATCTGTTAAAAAGTACCGGGCCGAGCACCGAGCCCTGAGGTATCCCGCTACTTACCTCTCTCCAGTCTGATGAAACACCATTGACAACAACTCTTTGAGTGCGGTTCTCTAACCAATTCCCTATCCACCTAACTATCTGAAAATCCAGATTGCAGTCCTTCAATTTATCCATCAGAACATCATGGGGAACCTTGTCAAAAGCTTTACTAAAACCCAAGTAAATGACATCAACTAGATTTCCCCGATCCAGCAAACCTGTTACTTGGTCAAAAAAGGAAACCAGGTTGGTCTGGCAGGACCTGTTGGAGACAAATCCATGGTGACTTCCTTGGATCACCAAATTGTCCTCCAGATGTTTGCAGATCGCTCCCTTTAATATCTGCTCCATTATCTTCCCCACAACAGAGGTCAGACTCATTGGTCTGTAGTTTCCTGGGTCATCCTTCCTCCCTTTTTTGAAGATCGGAATAACGTTTGCTCTTTTCCAGTCCTCCAGGACATCTCCAGTCCTTAAATAAATTAGATAGATTTGAAAATTAGCGAGACCTCCTCTTCCCTGTGAATCCATGAACAATTTAAACATAATCCTAGTTTTTTTCCTGTTCCATGTAAGCGTTTGAATATCTTTCTGCCATTGTTTAAAGGAATTGTTGTTGGCAATGTCTGGAAGAGGACTATTAACTTGAGCAGCACATTCATTTTAATTGTGGAGATTCAGCCCAATAATACTTTATCTAATCTTGACCATTTTTGCAAATCTTTTTTAATGGTTCCCCAAATCTTAAAATAGTTATTTTGAAAAAGCAGTGGCTATTTTTTTGAGTTTTCAATCTTTTTTTTTTTTTGCCAAAATTGTTGTATTATTCAATTTAAATCCCACTACTTCCCCAAAATTCTGAATCTGTTCAAGAAGAGCTGAGAACCCATCTTCTGGCTCTTCCAGAAAAAGGACAAGATCATCTGCAATATCATGTAGTTTATATTAGTGCCTCCCTAAAACCTTTAAATCTGTTATCTAACTGTATGGCTTCACACAAAGTTTCTAAAACGTATAGATCGAAGTGGTGATAGGGGGCAACCCTGTTAAGTCCCCTTCTTAATGTGGCACTTTTTTTGTAATCAAATAGTGACAAGTGGAGTACCCCAAGGATCTGTCCCGGGGCCGTGTTGTTCAACATATTTATAAATGATTTGGATGAGGGATTAGAGGGGATACTTATTAAATTTGCAGACGATACTAAACTGGGAGGGGTAGCAAACACAACAGAAGACAGCAACAGAATACAGGAGGATCTTGATAGTTTCGAGAAGTGGGCTAATCTGAATAAAATGAAGTTCAGTAGGGTTCTGCATTTAGGTAGGAAAAACCAAATACACCAATATAAGATGGGGGAGACTTGTCTTGGCAGTAGCATGTGCGAAAAGGATCTTAGTAGACCACACATTGAACATGAGTCACCAGTATGACTCAGTGGCTAAAAAGGCAAATGGGATTTTGGGCTGTATCAAATGGACTATCGTGTCCAGATCACCGGAAGTGATGGTACCGCTTTACTCTGCTCTGATTCAGCCTCACTTGGAGTACTGTGTTCAGTTTTGGGCACCCCAGTTGAAGAGAGATGTTGACAAACTGGAACATGTCCAGAGGAGGGCAACAAAGATGGTGAGGGATTTGGAGACTAGGACATATGAGGAAAGCTTGGTCTGTTTAGCCTAGAAAGGAGACGACTGAGAGGGGATCTGATAACCATCTTCAAGTATTTAAAAGGGTGCCATATGGAGGATGGAGCAGAATTCTTCTCTCTTGCCCCAGAGGGACAGACCAGAATGAATTGGATGAAATTAATTCAAAAGAAATTCCATCTAAACATCTGGAAGAAGTTCCTGACAGAGCGGTTTCTATGATTCTATTCTATGATTCTTTGATTCTAAAATTAATTTGAAAACTGCTTCTTTGTTTAGAGTAGATTGCATAAATACTTCTAATAAAATTAGAGCTCATATTACTTTTACTCAAAATCTTCTTCTTAAATAACCAAGAGATGTCATCAAAGGCCTTTTCTGCATCAGCAAAGGTCAATACTGCTTCTTTACCTGGCTTTTTAGCATATTATTCTAATATATCTAAAACTGTTCTGATGTTATTTCTCAATTGTCTTCCTGGTATAAATCCTGACTGATCTTCATGGATCCGTTCTGTTCATATTTTCTTAAGTCTATTGGCAAGTATCATGGCAAAGATCTTATAGTCACAATTTAATTAAGATATGGGTTTATAGTTACCAATCACAGATAAATCTTTGTCTTCCTTAGGTAACAATACTATGTTCATATGTTTCCATGAATCGGGAATTTGGCTTTTTTCTAAGATATCATATATATTTTTTTGTTAACAGTCATATTAATGCTTCTTTAAAAACTTTGTACTGAAGTATCGAGAACCTATCAATTTTGACCTGTTTCAATACATTTTCTACTTCCTCTTTTATTTTGTCATTTAATTATTTTCTTCTATCTTCCTCAATGGGTTTAATATGTTTTTTCTTCAGCCACTGAAGAGGGGTCTTCCTCGTTGGCATCACTAGAGGAAGTATAGAGGAATATAACTTTGTAAATGGTATGTGGACCATTATTGAATGGTTACAGGATAGGGGATGGTGGGAACAGGGGCAATTTGCCCACATTCTGTAGTGGTGTAGGGGCACAGAAATTCAGTTTGGGCAGGGCAAAGCCTAATTGTATCTGGAACCCAAGGGAGTAGCAACCAGACAGCTGCAACTGGGATAGTTTATGTGCAGTGCCAACCCCTTAGTATATGGTGAGGGGAATCAGAAGGTATAGGAATGCGAAGCCCCAGCTTGGGCCTGGTAGGGTTGCCAGGTCTGTTGGCACTCCTGGAGGGGGATGGGGGCACTTTCCCAGAGTGGGGAAGAATGACACAACAGGCTGACATCATCCAGAAGTGACATTGGTATGCTGAGGGGCACCACTCTGGCTCTTGGGCAAGACTCAATGATAGAATTAGCTGATAACCATAGAGTTGTACACAAAAGCCAGAGTGTCATCCCCTGATGACCCTGACATGTCGACATCACTTCTGGATGATGTCAGCACATCGTAGCACCCATCCCATTTAGAATGGGATGGGGGGTCCAGAAAGTGGAGGAACCCCTTCCAGACTAGGTGACCTGGCAGCATTAGGGCCTGGAGATTTGATTGACTTTGCAGCTTTTTTTTTTATTGCTTTGGCAGCAGCTGTCACTGCAAGACAAAAAATCTTTGTTGTGTGGTAGAAATGAAGCTATTGCACTCATTTTGTGGCTGCCTCTGCTCATGTGGCAGACATTTTGTGGCAGACATTTTGTTGCTTTGCCCACCATGCCTTGTCAGAAATCCAAAGGCTCAAAAAGGGCTGGGGACATGTACAGTATGGTTTCCTTGGGAAACATATATATATATAAATAAACAAATACAATGGAAGAGCCCAGTTGCCTAAGAGTTAATGGGGGGAGGAAACCATATTATCGTCTTCTGGTCAATCCTATTTCCATTTCTATCAAAGTTTGTCATGGCAGGAAGTGAAGCATGGTCTGAAGTATTCTGCTTGGATCCAACCTACTAGTATTGTGATTGTCTGTGGGAGAAGGGGAAAATAAATTCCAGAAAAAACAGCATTTTGAGCATCTTCGGTGGATTTATGACTTGTTTCCTCAGGCCCGTGTGAAGAGGTCCAGAATTCTTAATAGTCCAAATTGAGGCGGTGAACTGCCATTAGAGCTCAAAGGCAGGACATTGATCAAGCGCTCCCCATTCGTCATCTCTCCCCCCTTCAGGCGACTTTTTGCTTTCCCGCACTGGCGTCTGCGTCTGAGTAAAAAACAACAACAACAAAAAACCAGATCCATACAGCACAACTGAAAAACAAATGTTATCTTAATCAATATTTATCGATGACTGAATTAATTTCCTCTTCCAATCTCAAAGTATTTGTGTCTGTGACTCATACAGTTTGATTCGAGAATATTAAAATAATCCAGTCTTATTTCACCTTTGGTAATTTACCCCCGCAAAAAAAAGTTTAATCAGCAACATCAATGAACTGAGGAGCATAACAATAAAAAAGATCTTATCTTTAAAAACCGGGGGATATTGCTGTGCCTGCTGTGGAGAAAATAAATTGCCATACTTCCTCCAAGGCATTGTAAAATAGCAATAGAGGAAAGTTACTCCCCCCCCCCTCAAAAAAACCCCTAAGATCAGCCCACCTCATCGGGTTGCCAGCCTCCAGCAATGCCTGAAGACCTCCTGGGGTTTACAGTTGATTCCCAGATGACAGAGATTAGTTGCCCTGGAGGGTGGACTCTGTTGAATAGTCGGTCCAATAAGCCAGTGGTCCCCAACCTGCGGGCTGCGGCCCGGTGCCGGGCCGCGGCTCCCTCTCCCCGCCCCCCCCCCGCAGTAAAAAACTTCCCAGGCCGCAAGCTTGCGGCCCGGGAAGCTTCTTACTGAGGGAGGGCGGGGAGAGGGAATCAGGGCCGGGCCGCACATTGCCACGTGGCCTGATGCGTGGGCGCGGCCCACGGGCGCGGCCCGATGTGCGGGCGCAGTCCGCACAGGCGCGGCCTGATGCCCTGCCGGTCCCAAGCCTCAGAAAGGTTGGGGGCCACTGCAATAAACTACAGAGTTGCTTATGTGGCAAAATATCAAATCTTTATTAGATTGCACCAACTGAATTTAACAGCCCACCACCAAGACTTACAAGCAGTGTAGGGTTTCTGGCAACACCTGTGATTGGACAGTGTGAGTTCCCCAAAGTCACACTGATTGGACCATTTAAACAATCCAATAGCAGGATAAATCCTGGCAGGGAACTACTAGCAAGCAAGTACAAAAGCCAAAACCATGGGGCATACAAAGGAAGGATTACGATGTCTCTACACTAATGCACAGATTATGGGAAACAAGCAGGAGGAACTAAGTAGTCCTAATAGAGGAAGGGGACTATGACCTAATAGGAATCACAGAAACTTGGTGGGATAATAGAACTCGAATACTATAATTGAGGGGTACAACCTATTCAACAGGGACAGACAAGTAAAGAAGGGGGGAGATGTAGCAATATATGTTAAGAATCTTTATACTTGTGAAGAAATACAGGTAGGTGAGCATGAAAGTTCAGTTGAGTGTATTTGGGTGAATATAAAAGGAGTAGGAAAGGAGAATGGTATTGTTGTGGGGGTCTTCTACAGACCACCAAGCCAGTCAGAGGACTTGGATGAGATACTTGTAGACCAAATTACACAATTCTCAAAGAGGGGGGAAACAGTGGTCATGGGTGACTTCAATTACCCAGATATCTGTTGGAAGAACAACTCTGTAAAAATGCAAACTCCATTAATTTCTTAACTTGTCTTGTTGACAGATTCATTTCCAGAAAGACATGGTCAGAAAGACAAAGAGATGGGAGTCAAAGAGGGCTGGGAGTTTCTTAAAAGTGAAATACTGAAGGCTCAATCACAAACAATTCCCTTGAGAAGAAAAGATGGAAGGAGCCTAAGGTGGCTCCATAAGCAGTGTCAAATAAGTCCACCTAGTTTCTTTAAATGAAACAAAGTCTGGGCCAGATGAATTGTATCCAAGGCTACTAAAAGAACTTGCTGATATAATCTCTGAATCTCTGTCCATTCTTTTTGACATTTCTTAGAGAACAGGTGAGGTGCAAGATGATTGGATGCAGGCAAATGGAGGCGGGCCTTCTTCAAGAAAGGGGAAAAGGAGGATCCAGGTACTTTTCGACCTGTGAGCGCAAAATCTGTAGCTGGCAAAATTTTGGAAGACGTCATCAAAAACAGTCCTTGAGCAGCTGGGAGCTGTGATTTCTAAGAGCATGGGTTTCGCAAGAACAAACCATGTCAGAGCTCACCTTATCTCTCTTTTTGAGAAAGTGACTACCTTGAGGGATCATGGGAATGCTGTGTACATACCATATGTACTCGCATATAAGCCGATCCATATATAATCTGAGGCACCTAATTTTACCACAAAATCTGGACAAATTTATTGACTCACATATAAGCTGAGGGTGGGAAATGCAGCAGCTACTCGTAAACTTACAGGGTGGCCTTAAGCGCTTAAGCCATGCTCCATCATTACAGGCTCTTCCATCCAGCCTCCCCCCCCCCCAACAAATATAGAAATGTCAAGAGGATGAATAACTGCTGGATTTTGTACCCCACTTTTCACTAACCAAAGGAGTCTCAAAGCGGCTTATAATCACTTTCCCTTCCTCTCTTGATGCTGGACACCCTGAGAGAGCACTGACAGAACTGCTCTGTGAGAACAGCTCTGGCAGGAGAACCAAACAGTGCCCCCCAGGTCAGCAAACCAGAGGAGAACAACAGTATCTGAAGATGACAACCTACTACAACAAGTACAACAGCTACCAAACTGGGAGAATGGACTACTCTAACTACAACTACAGTGCCATATGCCTGGCTGAAGAGCTCCATCTTGCAGGCCCTGTAGAAAGCTGATAACTCCTGCATGGCCCTCAGCTCTTCCAGGAGCCCATTCCATCAGGCTGGGGCCAGGGCTGAAAAAGATGTTCAGAAGACAGGTAGGGTGCTAGCAGCCATGCTTGGAGCAGATGAAAAAATGCCATTCGGACTACCTTTGTGACCTGAGCCTCCATGGAAAGGGAGGCATCGAAGATCGCTCCCAAGTTCCTGGTGGTTGCTGCAGATGTCAACTGCACCCCATCCAGGCATGAGAGGTGCACTTCCTAGTCCCGCCCTCATCTCCCCAGTCACAGGACCTCCATCTTGTACAGGTTGAGTTTCAGGTGGCTCTGCCTGAGTCATCCAGCCACTGCTTCCAGTCATTTGGCAAATGTTTCGGTGGTGGTGGGGGGGGGGGAGTCCGGCTGACCATCCATTAGGAGATAGAGCTGGGTGTCATCTGCATATTGGTGACAACCCAGCCCATAACTCCAGACCAGCTGGGCTAGAGGGTGTATGTAGATGTTAAACAATGTGGGGGAGGGAACCGCTCCCTGCAGAACTCCACAAGGGAGCCTCACAGAGTCCTATAGCTCATCCCCCACAGTAATCCCCTGTGACCAGTTCCAGAAAAAGGAGATGAGCTGTTGTAGCATAGGCCCCCTAATCCTGGTTCTGG
The DNA here is from genome assembly GCF_049243985.1 of Paroedura picta. Classification (NCBI taxonomy): domain Eukaryota; kingdom Metazoa; phylum Chordata; class Lepidosauria; order Squamata; family Gekkonidae; genus Paroedura; species Paroedura picta. The sequence goes on along the minus strand of NC_135374.1, from coordinate 119,526,816 downwards.
CGAGACAGTGGGTCAATAACTTGTGGCCAATCATGTCAAATGTGGTTAAGAATTCTTATAATAATAACCATGGTAATACTATGATGACAATTAGGATCACTCACCATCACAAGAGGTCTAAGACCCTGGAGTAAATTTCAAGCAGTAAACATAAATATCACACGAGTAATCAATAGATGTTTACTACAATTCCATGTGTACATATGGCAGAAAGCACTTACCAAAGGTGATATCATAAGAAATACCTACAAACCATGGGTTGTACTTTTCCAAAATTCTGTCCCCAAGGGGGACCTGCTTTCAGAATGGCAGAAATCTTAAGTAGAAGCATACAGTCCTCCAATGGGAATCATAATCTGAAGACCTTAAATGTGAAAGTCAGTGCACCTGAATCACAGATCTTAAAGTGCTGACATCCAGGTTATAAAAAAACAAGAGTAATCTAAACAAGAATTTGAACCTATTCCTAAACCTCCCCTCCCCCAGGTTATCCCCCCCTCCCAATCTTGCTGGAGTTATCAACCCTATATTGAGTAATGTGGGAATTTTTTCCATATATTTTACACTTTTATCTATATTTCTGTGAGTGACATGATTAATTATTATTTCCCCTCCTGTAGAGTTGCAGTGCACAAAAAGACCCAGATTTTTGGATGGCGGATTGTAGATTTTAAAGGAATCCATTACAGCATTGTTGGATAAAGAACATTTTGATTCTCTTTATTTATCCTGACACAATAGAAATAGATGTTTGAACTCTTTCTGGTATTTCATTGATTGTTTCCACAATGAACATTATTGTTTATCAGAATATGAAACCAACATTCCTGCAAGGTTCCCTGCCTATGTGGAAGAAAACTAACCAAGCAATCCCTGTATTTTGTTTTTGTTTTTTTAATGTGAGATAAACCCAATTGTTACATAGTGTTGAGAGTGACTTTGAATCCCCTTACACAATGTGGATATTTAGTATGGACAAAAGTGTGGGTTGGGGGACAAGTTAGAAGAACTGGAGATCAGAATTCTGGAGATTTGGGTAGGCTGGAGACTGGCTATCCAAATTGTTGTCTTCCCCATGGCTTTCAATTGTTCTCCTCATGATCTTCCCAGCTTGTCTCTGATTAGTTACTATATTTGTCCACTCAAGGAGGGGCCTGAAATACTCTTAGATTTATAATGGACTAGAATTTAAGCCCGCTGTAGCCAAAATACAGCGGGCGCTAGAAGGCAGTGGCTGGGTGCGGGATGCCGCTTCCCCCCCTCCCCCCAGCCTGGGGTGTAAATAAGAGCCCCAAGCTTCTTCCTACAATCTGGCAACAGCCTCAGTACCTCTATGGAAATAAAATTCAAATGACCCTGATAGACTAGGAATTTAGGCCTCAAACGGAGAAAATGAAATTCAACAGAGATATGTGCAAAGTTCTGTATTGAGGCAAAATAATCAAATGCAAGGGGATACCTCGCTCAGCAGCAGTAGATGGGAGAAGGATCTTAGGACTGGAGCAGATTAGAAGCTGAACATGAATTAGCAGCATGAGACAGTCGGAAGAAAACCAAGTGTGGCACAATTTTGGGCTGCGTTAATAGCAGTATAACATGCAAGTCAGAAGAAAATTCATTTCTCTTTTGAAATAAAAAATAACTCTACCTTGCATGTAACAGGGCTCATATAGAATCATAGAATCATAGAGTTGGAAGGGGCCATACAGGCCATCTAGTCCAACCCCTGCTCAACGCAGGATCAGCCCTAAGCATCCTAAAGCATCCAAGATAAGTATGTATCCAACCTTTGCTTGAAGACTGCCAGTGATATCTAACCTATATCATTGTACTTGTAGTTTAAACCCATTACTGGACGTCCTTTCCTCTGCAGCCAACGGGAACAACATCCTGCCCTCCTCCAACTGACAACCTTTCAAATACTTAAAGAGGGCTATCATGTCCCCTCCTTTTCTCCAGGCTGAACATTCCCAAGTCCCTCAACCTATCTTCATAGGGCTTGGCCCCAGATCATCCTCATCGCTCTCCTCTGTACCCTTTCAATTTTATCTATGTCCTTCTTGAAGTGAGGCCTCCAGAACTGCACACAGTACTCCAGGTGTGGTCTGACCAGTGCCGTATACAATGGGACTATGACATCTTGTGATTTTGATGTGATGCCCCTGTTGATACAGCCCAAAAAGGCATTTGCCTTTTTTACCACTGCATCACACTGCCTGCTCATGTTCAGTTTACAATCCACAAGTACCCCAAGGTCTCGTTCACACACAGTGTTACCTAGAAGCTTATCCCCCATCCAGTAGGTATGCTTTTCATTTTTCTGACCCAGATGCAGAACTTTACACTTATCTTTATTAAATTGCATCTTGTTCTCATTTGCCCATTTTCCCAGATCTCGTTGAACTCTGTCTCTATCTTCCAGAGTATTTGCCAGTCCTCCCAATTTGCTGTCATCTACAAACTTGATGAGAAGTCCTTCCACCCCCACATCTAGATCATTAATAAATATGTTAAAAAGTACTGGACCGAGCCCCATCAACTGAATTTGTAAACAACATCAACTGAATTTCCACGATCCAGCAAACCTGTCACTTGGTCAAAAAAGGAAACCAAGTTGGTCTGGCAGGACCTGTTGGAGACAAATCCATGCTGACTTCCTTGGATCACCAAATTGTCCTCCAGATGTTTGCAGATTGCTCCCTTTAATATCTGCTCCATTATTTTACCCACAACAGAGGTCAGACGCACTGGTCTGTAGTTTCCCGGGTCATCCTTCCTTTTTTGAAGATCGGAATAACGTTTGCTCTCTTCCAGTCCTCCGGGACATCTCCAGTCCTTAAATAGGTCCCAAAGGTTGATGGACAAGGATTGTGCAAGTTCTCTGGAAAGTTCTTTGAGCACTCATGGGATTTGAACTCATCCAGTGCAGCTAAATGCCTCTCAACAACCTCTCTGTCCATGTCAACCTGCCACCCAGACACTATCCTTTGGCTACTTCCATCTCTAGATGTGCCTAAACCCTTTGACCAGTCGGAAAAAACAGATGTAAAATAGGTGCTGAGCCTTTCTGCTTTCTCTGCATCCTCGGTTAGAGTTTGTCCATCTGAACCCAACAGTGGGCCTATTGCCTCCTATACTTTACGTGTGCTCCTCATATAACTGAAAAATCTTTTCTTGTTACAGTGGGCTTCCCTGGCCAATCTTAGCTCACTCTCAGCTTTGGCTTTTCTGATGATTGATCTACAGTGCCTAGTAACCTGTAGCTACTCTTCTTTAGAGCTCTGTCCTTCCCTCCATTTCCTGAACATTTTCCTTTTCTTTCTTAGTTCCTCTTGAAGTTCTCTGTTCATCCAAATAGGCTTCTTAGAGCTCCTGCAGTGTTTTCATCTTTCTGGGATAGTCATTGATTGAGCATGCAATAGCTCTTGTTTGAGTAGCGCCCACTTCCCTTCCAGCATTCTCGTCCATGGTATGACACTCATCATGTCTCTGAGTTTATTAAAGTTTGCCCTGCGAAAATCTAACATCTGCATCTGGCTACAAGCTTCCTTGGCTCCCCATCTCAAAAGGAATTCTATGAGGACATGGTCACTTCCCCCTAGGGTCCCCACCTCCTTCACCTCATCCACCAACTCATATGGAGGACTGTATCAGGTTTGGGGGGCCCCACTTTAAGGAAGATGTATACAAACTGCCCCCCTTCCCCAGGCCTCTCCACCAATGGAGATGAAGCAGAGGATGGGACCCCTCTAGCCAGAAGGCTGGACAGCAGAAAACAAACAGGAAGCAGCGAGGGTGCAGGGCCACCCCACTGAGTCCAGCTGAAGTATCCTCAAATACAGAGAACTGATAGTGAGGGGTTTTTACACAGAAAATCAACAGGCCATCTCGGCAGCTCCAGAGAAAACAGAAGTAAAAAAGGGCAGATATTCGTGTGGTTACAAATGGGTCACCGTTTCCCACTGTCACCCGCACAAAACCAGGCTCCGGCAACAGGCCCCAAACACAGACTGCCCATGCTCGGCGGCAACGCATTCCTGGCTGGCACAACCTCTCCTGCGCCGAGTGTTGCACTTACCTGGGAAGAGCTCCAGTAATTACCAGAACCTTTAACCTGATCCGGAATTCAACTGGCAGCCATTGCAATTGATGTAGGATGGGCTGGATGTGGGACCTCCACGGTGTTGCTGTGAGGATCCTGGCTGCTGCATTTTGGACTAGCTGTAGTTTCCGGGTCAAGGCTAAGGGCAGGCCTGCCTAGAGCGAATTACAGAAGTCCAGCCTGGAGGTGACTGTCGCGTGGATCACTGTAGCTAGGTGTTCCGGGGCCAGGTAGGGCGCTAGTAGCTTGGCTTGGCGGAGATGGTAGAATGCCAGCCGTGCTACCTTTGTGATCTGGGCTTCCATTGTGAGGGAAGCATCCAGAATCACGCCCAGATTCCAGGCGGAGTGAGCTGTAGAGAGCTGCACACCATCCAGGGCAGGCAGACGCACTTCCTCATATGGGCCCTTCCTACCCAGCCACAGGACCTCTGTCTTTGAAGGACTGGGCTTCAGGTGACTCTGCTTGAGCCAGTCAGTCAGTAACCTTTTATTGGCATAAAATATGTATAAGACATATAAAAATAGGGTTTAAAATTTCAACAAAATAATAAAATAGGCCATGGGGTTACATAATCAAACAGATCTTAAAATGATTAAATAAACTATAAAAGATAAAATACAAGGTAGGCAGCATATTATAAAAGCATCTTAGTTAAAACTCTGGCAACTAAAATGGTTACTCTGGGTCTTTGTCAGAGAGCAGAGATTGCTAGGTCATAGATTTACTTACAGAAGGCTTGTTTCCCAGCAAAGCAACAAAGCTGTCATCCCGACACTGCTCATATAAGGGGCAATCTAGCAGCCAGAACCACACGGACAGAGTCTCGCATGGTATGGGATATGGTGGAATCTTCCCTCTAAGACCTTTGAGGGGAAAGCATTCATTCTCCTGTGCCAGGAGAAAAGCTCTTCTCAGGGGTGGGACATCAAGAAGATGCAAATATGTAGACATAATATTTCTCTGCATATTGATGCCAAAGAATGCTGGTGAGCAGACTCGAGGCTGGGTAGATATGAGTTCCTGCTGCTCATGGTATAGTATTCTCTGTTTAATAATCCGGAAGATACATTTTTCTTCCAGAGGTAGTAGGTAGTTCAGATCGATGCCAATGGAGACTAATTTTTGTTCAGTAGCCTGGAACCATTGAAATTTAAGAGGGTCACTTTTCAGACAAGTTAAAAGGCTGCCAGTTTCTACTCTAAAATATAGTCTGACCCAAAATTCAAAAGTAGCTATCCAGGCCCTTGTCTCTACTCTGCTTGAGCCATCTCGTCACTGCTTCCAGGCAGTTGGCTAATGCTTCTGGGGGAGAGTCAGGGCAGCCATCCATCAGGAGGAAGAGCTGGGTGTCATCGGCATATTGATGACAACCCAGCCCAAACCTTCGTACCAGTTGTGTGAGAGGGCGCATAAAGATGTTGAATAGGATAGGAAAGAGGACCGCTCCTTGTGGGACTCCACAAGTAAGTTGTCGGCGGTTTGATGTTTTCTCTCCTAATGCAACCCTCTGTCCACGACCACAGAGGAAGGAGATCAGCCATTGAAGGGCTGTTCCTCGTATTCCGGCATCGATGAGGCGGCAAGCTAGTAGCTCATGGTTGACTATGTCAAACGCTGCTGAGAGATCTAGTAGTATCAGCAGCACTGACCCACCTTTGTCTAACTATGAGGTAAGTGGGAATGAGAGAGCTCTGAGAGAACTGGGACAAGCCCAAGGCCCAATTACATAAGGAGGAGTGGGGAATCAAACCTGTCTCTCTGTCTCCAGCTTGATGGGATGAGCTGCCAGCTGTGATGAGGTCCTTGACAAAGCTATTACAGTTTCACAGGGTCTGTAAAATAGCACTCTTCCATGAGGCCTATAGTCGAGTATGAGGAGACTTAAAACAGGCTTCTCTCCATCCCTCTCTGTCCCCCCTTTTCCTTACATGCACCTGCCATAACCACTGGGTATGGAAGAAGAAAAGGTGGTTAATGAGTTAGGTTGAGATATGGAGGGGGGGTATTAAGCTTTTTAACTAAATTAGTTGCTAGTTGGGGTGTCAGCTGAATTTTTTAAAATCAACTTTTAAAAATGTAGTTCTAAATTTAATAAAGTATTTATTTAATTTATTTATTTATAGTTGGATTTATATACCGCTGCTCACCAAAAGGTCTCACGGCGGTTCACAATAAAATATAAAATCAAAGAAAAATCACATAAAATCCCATAAATACCCCATTATTACAATAAAACGATGGCATTCTATTCTATAACTTTCCCCACTTTCCCCGCTTGTTCAGAGAGAGGTCGGGCGTTAATTCTGTAAGAGAGAGAGGAGAGGGAGACTGGCCGATGGATTAGAGATCTTGGATGGATCCCGGGCTCTGCCCTGGCCTCAACCAAAGGCCTGGCGGAAGAGCTCCATCTTACAGGCCCTGCGGAAAGATGGTAGTTCTGACAGGGCCCTTAGCTCCTCCAGGAGCTCATTCCACCAGGCTGGGGCCCGGCCCGAAAAGGCCCTGGCCCTGGTCGAGGACAGGTGAACATCCCGGGGGCCCGAGACAGTCAGTAGATTCATACCCTGCGTGGGGCATAAGCAACCAAACGGTCCCGCAGGTAGGTAGGACCTAAGCCGTGTATGGCCTTAAAGGTTAATACCAACACCTTAAACTTGACCCGGAAACAGACTGCTACCAATGGAGATGACGGAGTACCAGCTGAATATGTGCCCTCCAAGGTGTCCTAGTGAGGACCCTAGCTGAAAGGTCTAACATGATGCCCATGTATTTTAATTATTTTTCAACTCCTTAAGCCCAATTTTGGAGAGAGGTGGTCTAAATATCAAAGAAGAAGAAGAAGGAGGAGGAGGAGGAGGAGGAGGAGGAGGAGGAGGAGGTGGTGGTGGTGGTGGTGGTTGTGGTGGTTCAGACCTTCGTCTACCAGATATTAGTACAACACTCCTAACCACTACATCACATGGGCTCTCATGGCACTTAAGATCCATGCTGGTAATTGGTTGTTGGTGTTCACCTGTAAATTTGCAATTACTCCTGCTCTCGAAGCTTCATGTTTCCAGCAGGTAACCTCTGAAAATAGTGTTTATGTAAAACTAGCTGCTAATGAAGGTGATTTCTACTTGATGTGATTTTAATTACAGACTTGAATTTAATTACATCTAATTGGCGGTAGTAATCTACTTCACTTATATGATGCTCAGTTTTTAATTGGGTAGGGTAATATTCTTATTTTGTGCTGAGGAGTGCTGTTTGATAATTGGAGGATGAGGATGAATTCTTCCTCAGAGATAATAAGCATTTCAGTGATGAATGAGAAAACAAATTTGTGGGAGATTAATACTAGCAGCATGCTACAATTTTACTGTCCCCTTCAAGGATCGCTGCCTTGCCGTGGCAAGGGGGCATGCGTAGCTCAGTGAAGCTCAGTGAAGCTATGAGCTATGCTGTGCGGGGCCACCCAAGACAGACAGGCCATAGCAGAGAGCTCTAACAAAAAGTGATCCACTAGAGAAGGAACTGGCAAACCACGCCATTAAAACTCTATGGACAGTATTGTTGTTAAGTGCAAAGTCGTGTCCGACCCATCGCGACCCCATGGACAATGATCCTCCAGGCCTTCCAGTCCTCTACCATTCCTCAAAGTCCATTTAAGTTTGCACCTACTGCTTCAGTGACTCCATCCAGCCACCTCGTTCTCTGTCATCCCCTTCTTCTTTTGCCCTCGATCGCTCCCAGCATTAGGCTCTTCTCCAGGGAGTCCTTCCTTCTCATGAGGTGGCCAAAGTATTTGAGTTTCATCTTCAGGATCTCACCTTCTAAGGAGCAGTCAGGGCTGATCTCCTCTAGGACTGACCGGTTTGTTCGTCTTGCAGTCCAAGGGACTCACAAGAGTCTTCTCCAGCACCAGAGTTCAAAAGCCTCAATTCTTTGACGCTCGGCCTTCCTTATGGTCCAACTTTCACAGCCATACATTGCAACTAGGAACATCTTAGCCTTGACTAGATGCACTTTTGTTGGCAGGGTGATGTCTCTGCTTTTTAGGATGCTGTCTAGTTTTGGCATAGCTTTCCTCCCCAGGAGCAAGCGTCTTTTAATTTATTTGCTGCAGTCTCCATCTGCAGTGATCTTGGAGCCCAGGAAAATAAAATCTGTCACTACCTCCATTTCTTCCCCATCTATTTGCCAGGAATTGAGAGGGCCGGATGCCATGATCTTTGTTTTCTTGATGCTGAGTTTTAAGCCAACATTTGCACTCTCCTCCTTCACCCGCATCAAGAGGTTCCTCTTCGCTTTCTTCCGTTAGAGTGGTATCATCTGCATATCTGAGGTTGTTGATATTTCTCCCTGCAATCTTGATCCCAATTTGTGACTCATCTAACCCCGCCTTTCTCATGAGGTGCTCCGCATACAAGTTAAATAGGCAAGGCGACAGTATACAGCCTTGCCAAACTCCTTTCTCAATTTTGAACCAATCAGTGATTCCATGCCCGATTCTCACTGTTGCTTCTTGACCTGCATATAGATTTCTCAAGAGACAGATAAGATGCTCTGGTATTCCCATCTGTTTAAGAACTTGCCACAATTTGTTGTGCTCCTCACAATCAAAGGCTTTAGCATAGTCAATGAAGCAGATGTAAATGTTCTTCTGGAACTCCTTAGCTTTCTCCATGATCCAGCGTATGTTGGCAATTTGATCTCTAGTTCCTCTGCCTCTTCGAAATCCTGCCTGTACTTCTGGAAGTTCTCGGTCCACATATTGATGGAGCCTAGCTTGAATGATTTTGAGCATATCTTTGCTCGCATGAGAAATGAGTGCAATGGTGTGGTAGTTTGAACATACTTTGGCGTTGCCTTCTTTAGGATTGGAATGTAAACTGACCTTTTCCAATCCTGTGGCCACTGTTGAGTTTTCCAAATTTGCTGGCATATTGAGTGTAGCACTTTTACTGCATTGTCTTTTAAGATTTTGAATGGTTCAACTGGAATGCTGTCACCTCCACTAGCTTTATTGTTGCTCAGACTTCCTAAGGCCCATTTGACCTCACATTCCAGGATGTCTGGCTCCAGGTCAGTGACTACCCTTTCGTGGTTATCAGGGATGTTAAGCTCGCTCTTGTATACTACTTCTGTATAATTTTGCCACCTTTCTAAAATCTCTTCTGCTTCTGTTAGGTCCCTACCATTTTGGTCCTTTATTATTATCATCTTTGCATGAAATGATCTCTTCCTATCTCCAATTTTTTGAAGAGATCTCTGGTCCTCCCTATTCTATTGTTTTCTTCAATTTGTTCATACTGTTCATTTAAGAAGGCATTCTTATCTCTTCTAGCTATTCTCTGGAATTCAGCATTCAGTTGGATGTATCTTTCTCTTTCTCCCTTGCCTTTCACTTCCCTTCTCTCCTTGTTGTTGTTGTTAGGTGCGGTCATGTCTGACCCATCACGACCCCATGGACAATGATCCTCCAGGCCTTCCGGTCCTCTACCATTCCCCGGAATCCATTTAAGTTTGCACCGACTGCTTCAGTAACTCCATCCAACCACCTCATTCTCTGTCGTCCCCTTCTTCTTTTGCCCTCGATCGCTCCCAGCATTAGGCTTTTCTCCAGGGAGTCCTTCCTTCTCATGAGGGGGCCAAAGTATTTGAGTTTCATCTTCAGGATCTGGCCTTCTAAAGAGCAGTCAGGGCTGATCTCCTATAGGACTGACCGGTTTGTTCGCCTTGCAGTCCAAGGGACTCGCAAGAGTCTTCTCCAGCACCAGAGTTCAAAAGCCTCAATTCTTTGATGCTCAGCCTTCCTTATGGTCCAACTTTCACAGCCATACATTGCAACTGGGAATACCATAGCCTTGACTAAACGCACATTTGTTGGCAGGGTGATGTCTCTGCTTTTTATGATGCTATCTAGATTTGCCATAACTTTCCTCCCCAGGAGCAAGCGTCTTTTAATTTCTTTGCTGCAGTCCCCATCTGCATTGGTCTTGGAGCCCAGGAAAATAAAATCTCTCACTATCTCCATTTCTTCCCCATCTATTTGCCAGGAATTGAGAGAGTCTGTTGCTCAGACTTCCTAAGGTCCATTTGACTTCACATTCCAGTATGTCTGGCTCCAGGTCAGTGACTATCCCATCATGGTTATCAGGGATGTTAAGCTCGCTCTTGTATAGTTCCTCTGTATAATTTTGCCACCTTTTAAAAATCTCTTCTGCTTCTGTGAGGTCCCCACCATTTTGGTCCCTTATCATACCCATCTTTGCATGAAACATTCTCTTCATATCTCCAATTTTCTTGAAAAGATCTCTGGTCCTCCCCATTCTATTGTTTTCTTCTATTTGTTTGCACTGTTCATTTAAGAAGGCATTCTTATCTCTTGTAGCCTTTCTCTGGAATTCTGCATTCATTTGGGTATATCTTTCTCTTTCTCCCTTGCCTTTCACTTCCCTTCTCTCCTTGTAAAGCTTCCTCAGAAAGCCATTCTGATTTCTTGCATTTCTTTTTCTTTGGGATGGTTTTAGTTGCTACCTCTTGTACAATGTTGTGAACCTGTGTCCATAGTTCTTCAGGCACTCTGTCTATCAGATCTAATTCCTTAAATCTATTTGTTACCTCTAGTGTATATTCCCCCCTTCAAGGATTGCTGCCTTGTTGTGGCAAGGGGGCTTGCGTAGTTCAGTGAAGCTATGAGCTATACCATGCAGGGCCACCCAAGACGGACAGGTCATAGCTGAGAGCTCTGACAAAAGGTGATCCACTGGAGAAGGAAATGGCAAACCACTCCAGTATCTTTGCCATGAAAACTCTATGGACAGTTCCAATAGGCATAATGATATGACGCCGGAAGATGAGCCCCTCAGGTCGGAAGGTGTCCAATATGCTACTGGGGATGAGCAGACGGCTAGTACAAGTAGCGCCAGAATGAATGAAGCGACTCGGCCAAAGCCGAAAGGACGCTCAGTTGTGGAAGTAACTGGTGGCGAAAAGACAGTCCGATGCTGTAAAGATTTTTATTCCATAGGAACGTCAGATCCATGAATCAAGGTATGCTGGACGTGGTCAAACAAGAAATGACAAGACTGAACATCGACATTTTAGGAATCAGTGAACTAAAATGGACAGGAATGGGTGAATTTAATTCAGATGACCATCAGGTATACTACTGTGGACAAGAATCTCGCAGAAGAAATGGAGTAGCCTTCATAATCAATAAGAGAGTAGGAAAAGCAGTCTTGGGATACAATCCCCAAAATGACAGAATGATCTCAGTTCGAATCCAAGGCAAACCATTCAACATCACAGTGATCCAGGTCTATGCCCCAACCACTGCTGCTGAAGAGGATGAAGTTGATCAGTTCTATGAAGCCCTACAACACCTTCTAGAAGCAACACCAAAAAATGATATGCTTATCATCATGGGGGACTGGAAGAGAGCAAATGTTATTCCGATCTTCAAAAAAGGGAGGAAGGATGACCCGGGAAACTACAGACCAGTGAGTCTGATCTCTGTTGTGGGGAAGATAATGGAGCAGATATTAAAGGGAGCGATCTGCAGACATCTGGAGGACAATTTGGTGATCCAAGGAAGTCAGCATGGATTTGTCTCCAACAGGTCCTGCTAGACCAACCTGGTTTCCTTTTTTGACCAAGTAACAGGTTTGCTGGATCGGGGAAATTTGATTGATGTCATTTACTTGGATTTTAGTAAAGCTTTTGACAAGGTTCCCCATGATGTTCTGATGGATAAATTGAAGGACTGCAATCTGGATTTTCAGATAGTCAGGTGGATAGGGAATTGGTTAGAGAACCGCACTCAAAGAGTTGTTGTCAATGGTGTTTCATCAGACTGGAGAGAGGTGAGTAGCGGGGTACCTCAGGGCTCGGTGCTCGGCCCGGTACTTTTTAACATATTTATTAATGATCTAGATGAGGGGGTGGAGGGACTACTCATCAAGTTTGCAGATGACACCAAATTGGGAGGACTGGCAAATACTCCGGAAGATAGAGACAGAGTTCAACGAGATCTGAACACAATGGAAAAATGGACAAATGAGAACAAGATGCAATTTAATAAAGATAAGTGTAAAGTTCTGCATCTGGGTCAGAAAAATGAAAAGCATGCCTACTGGATGGGGGATACGCTTCTAGGTAGCACTGTGTGTGAACGAGACCTTGGGGTACTTGTGGACTGTAAACTAAACATGAGCAGGCAGTGTGATGCAGCGGTAAAAAAGGCAAATGCCATTTTGGTCTGTATCAACAGGGGCATCACATCAAAATCACAAGATGTCATAGTCCCATTGTATACGGCACTGGTCAGACTACACCTGGAGTACTGTGTGCAGTTCTGGAGGCCTCACTTCAAGAAGGACGTCGATAAAATTGAAAGGGTACAGAGGAGAGCGACGAAGATGATCTGGGGCCAAGGGACCAAGCCCTATGAAGATAGGTTGAGGGACTTGGGAATGTTCAGCCTGGAGAAAAGGAGGTTGAGAGGGGACATGATAGCCCTCTTTAAGTATTTGAAAGGTTGTCACTTGGAGGAGGGCAGGGTGCTGTTTCTGCTGGCTGCAGAGGAGAGGACACGCAGTAATGGGTTTAAACTTCAAGTACAACGATATAGGCTAGATATCAGGAAAAAGTTTTTCACAGTCAGAGTAGTTCAGCAGTGGAATAGGCTGCCTAAGGAGGTGGTGAGCTGGAAGTCTTCAAGCAAAGGTTGGATACACACTTTTCTTGGATGCTTTAGGATGCTTAGGGCTAGTCCTGCGTTGAGCAGGGGGTTGGACTAGATGGCCTGTATGGCTCCTTCCAACTCTATGATTCTATGATTCTATGGATACAGCATCGGACTGTTTTTTCGCCACCAGTTACTTCCACAACTGAGCGTCCTTTCGGCTTTGGCCCAGCCGCTTCAGACGAAGAGTCGTCTCTTGGGTTGTTGGAAAAGAGTGTTCAAATGAGATGTGCTACACCATACCATTCCACATCCTGTTTCTATGTTACCTCATTTTCTTAAGATGTTGCTGGCCCCAGTGTACCTAGGAGACCCTCAAAAGAGCACTACGTTCTGCCCCTGCCAACTGGCTGGTGATCCCTGGCCTCAATGAGGCACATCATACCTCAACAAGAGCCAGAGCCTTCTCTGTCCTGGCCCCCACCTGGTGGAACGAGCTCCCTGAAGGGATCAGGGCCCTGCCTGAACTCCCACAATTCTACAGGGCCTGCAAAAGGGAACTCCTTTACCAGGCATTTGTCTGAGACCGACAAAAGGTACCCCCTCAGACATCCTCTCCATGTCCTGCACCAGTCTGTCCTCTCTAAGCTAAGTTCTGTTCCTGTTATACTGTTTAAGATCACTGAAAATGTGTTATTTAGATTATTGCTGTTGTTGTATTTGTTTATATTATATATTAATTTGTTCCATGTATCCCCCCCATGTTGTATGTAAACCACCCTGAGCCATATGGAAGGGCGGTATAGAAATCAAATAAATCAAATAATAAATAAATAAAAGTTGCCTTCTTCACAAAAGAATGGAAAAGCTCAGAGCCTTTTTTGGTTATACAGGCTAACTGGTAAAGTTTCTTTCTACATCTCCTCATGAGATTTAGTGGCATCGTAGTTAAGAGTCTTGGCCTCTAATCTGGAGAAACGGATTTGATTTCCCACTCTTACAACTGTAGCCAGCTGGGTGACCTTAGGTTAATCATAGTTTAGTGTAGTGGTTAGGAGTGCGGACTTCTAATCTGGCATGCCAGGTTCGATTCTGCACTCCCCCATATGCAGCCAGCTGGGTGACCTTGGGCTCGCCACAGCCTTGATAAAACTGTTCTGACCGAGCAGTGATATCAGGGCTCTCTCAGCCTCACCCACCCCACAGGGTGTCTGTTGTGGGGAGAAGAATGGGAAGGGTAGGGAAAAGCGTCATATAAGAACCAACTCTTCTTCTTCTTCATAGTTCTCTTAGGGCTGTTTGCTGTCTCAGCCCCACCTATCTAAGAGGAGTTGTCTGTTGTGGGGAGAGGAAGGGAAAGGTGCTTATAAACTGCTTTGGAACTTCTTTGAGTAGTGAAAAGTGGGGTATAAAAAAACAGCTTTTCTGCTTCTGCTTCTGCTTCCACTTGCTTTGATGAACTTTGGACACCGTAGCTGGTCCAGGCTTTTGATGACAGATAATAGTTTTGTTTGATTTTAAAGTTATTTCCACAGCTGTTTAATTTTGTCCCTTCCCAGTCCATTGAAATCAGCCCAGTTTAGGATGGCACTGATAGTGTAGTATTGATTGCATTTTGTTAGAATTGTAGATGTTTCAAGAACTACCTCAAGAACTTCATTATAAGGCAGTAATCCTCCGGGGCAAACAACAATACAAAGATTCAAAAGATTCCATTGGACTGATATGTGAATGCAGAGACAGAGTAGCAGGATTCAGTGGTTGAAGTTTGCCACAATACAGGAAAGAAAGAGCAAAGAAACTGTCGGCTTTCTAACAAAAAGTCTAAGAGCGAGTGGTGAGTTTCATTTAAAAAAAAATACACCTGGCTACCAGGGGTAGTCAATCTGCAGCCCCCTGCGAATGCTGGCAGGGGCTCCTGGGAATGGACATCTGGAGGGCCGCAGTTTGACTACCCCTGGCATTGACTGTATAATCTGCTGAATTATCAAATTTAAAAAAAGTTCTGCCTCATGATTACTCAGAATTGCTTCTCAACTGTAAATGAGAGCCCACTTCTGAGGAAAACCAATGAATGTTTTAATTCATGTTTCTTGGGTCAGAGAGAAGCCCCAATTCCATCTTATTACAAAATGTGGAAATCATCCTGTGGAAGAAGGAAAGCATCTGGTGATGAGACGGCCACTTTTTTGAAAGATGCAGAAAACATGTGTGGTCACAGAACCATGAAGCAAAAATTATGCCCTGTTCATAGTTCATGTACCAAAGTTCATGACGATGTACCACAAACTTTTAAAGAGGGTTATGGCATTTGTGGTGATTCAGGGATGGACCAGAGAGCAGGAGTTTAAAGGGACTCCAATTCTCTTTAAACCACTGCTAAACCACTGCTGCCTGGTCCACAAAAATCACAAAAACAGCTGAGTAGCGGGAATAGGTGTTCCTGATATTCAACTCTATTGAACTGTTTTTTACATTCCCTTATAATTTAAAGGGAAAGCATAAAATGTCTGAAAGTCAGCAGAGCAGCAGGAGTGCCTGCTCCAATTCACTCACTTTTTTGGTCTGTCACAAACTGTACAACACAGCATGAAATTACTTAGTGGTAGAGAACAGGCTGCTCCAAACCTCTCAGCTTTTTGAGCTTTCTGCAACTTCCAGCTGTAGGTTCTCTGGTCCATTTCAATGGGATTTATAGGGCCATGAACAACAAACCGGTTGGGTTTGTGAAGGAAATGCCTGATTGGGTTAGGTTCATGGTTTGGTTTGTGGTTCAGCCATAAACCACAAACTGCATTTTTCCGGTATGTGTGCATCCCTAACTGGTCAAACTGCTTATTTGCACTGGTTGGGTCTGGGGTTCTCCCAGCTCATCTTCAGACTAGAGATCTTGGAGAAAATAGAAACTTTGGAGGGTGGACTCTATGGCATTGTACCCCACTGACAACCCTCCCCCTCCCTTGGCTCCACCCCTCAAATATTCCCAACCTGGAGCTGCCATGCTTCAGTGGCTGGTGTGGGGGAACCTGAAAATCCTATCAAATTTCACATGAGTGTCTTTCTGCTAGATCATTTTGATGTTCCTATTGAATGATCGGTTTGAACAGTGGTTGTGATTGGCTTTGCATCTGCATGCTTGCTGTTTTTGTCATAGGGTCATGGCTGTGTCATCCCTTAGTAAGTAAGCTATGCTTTGGTGTCTGCACAGTTAAAAGATTTTTATTTTCTGTGGGTCAGTGTTGGGCCATTAAGTTATATACGTCAAATATATCATCACCATTAATAATAGAGTTGGAAGGGAACTCCTGGGTCATCTAGTCCAACCTCCTGCACTATGAAGGACACTCACAACCCTAGCGCTCATCCACTGTAACCTGCCACCCCCTTGAACTTTTACGGAATCAGCCTCTGAATCAGATGGCTATCTAGGCTCTGTTTAAAAATGTCCAAAGATGGAGAAGGAAGCCTGTTCCACTGAGAAACCACTCTAATCAGGAACTTCTTCCGGATGTTTAGACGGTATTTCTTTTGAATTAATTTCAAACCATTGGATCTGGTCTGTCCCTCTGGAGCAAGAGAGAACAACTCTCCATCCTCTATATTAGCGATCCCCAACCTGTGGGCTGCGGACCACATGTGGTCCTTCGACTAATTGGAGGTAGGCCCTGAAGGACGCCTTCCCGCCCCCCTCCCGGCCCTTTACAACACACTTCGGGTGTCATTATCTCCCATCACTCCCAGATGGGACTATCTCATTGCAGAGAAACAAGCTCAGGGTTCCCATTGATTTGTCATTGTCATGAGTTAAAATTTCCATGAAAATAAAATGTTCCTTATGTTCATTGTTGTGACGTGTCTGTATCTTATTTTGAAGGGATGTTTAAACATTACCATAGCGATCAGAGAGTGTTAGGACAGTGGTTGAGAGTATAGGAGTAAACTACCCCCCCTACCGGGCCTCAGTAAAATTGTCAAGCGTTGAGTGGGCCCCGGTGATAAAAAGGTTGGGGACCACTGCTCTATATGGCATCCGTTAAAATACTTGAAGATTGCTATCAGATCCCCTCTCAGTCATCTCCTCTCCAGGCTAAACAGATCAAGCTCCCCCAACCTTTCTTCATACGTGTTGGTCTCCAAACCCCTCACCACCTTTGTTGCCCTCCTCTAGACATGCTCCAGTTTGCCTACATCCCTATTCAACTGTGGTGCCCAAAACTGAACACAGTACTCCAAGGATGAATCTGCACTTACTTTGTTTATTCTGTTGTGGATCCTGCTGAATCCAGATCGATTTGAACTTGGGTCTTCCTCTATCCCACCCTCCCCATTGAAATAGAAAAGTGTTCTGCACGTAGTTAGGAAAGCTCAGAAGGGTGGGTGGGGAGCCAAGCACAGCAGGAGCCCCTTTCTTTCTTTTCTTGAAGGGGGGGGGGGGGTAGAGGATTGGAGACAGCGGAGGAGGGAGAAAAAAAAACAAGAGGCAAATCTCTACTGAAAGAAGTTCAGGCTTCTGGATCTTCCACTGAGAAAAGTCAGGTATTCCCCTTTAAGCCTGGAAACCAGGAACTGACGCCCTGGCCAATCAGGGCTTCTCTACCACAGGGTTCAGCCCCAAATTCTAAACAGGCAGAGCTCCATATAATTTCTCATGCTTTCTCAATCCGATTCTTCAAATACTGAGGGTTATATCCACTCTAGGATATTGCAGGATAAAGGTAGGGTCACTCCAGATCAATCATGCTTGTTGCAGAGGGAAATTTAAATTGGACAAAATCAAAGTGGAAATCGCATTCAGTGGAGATGGCAGGGACTGAATTGACCTGGGATTGGAATAAAAGCTCCATGCAGATTCAGCCCAAGTGAGGCCGAACTAGAGCAGACTAAAGCGGTACCATCACCTCCCGTAATCTGGACGCGATACTCCATTTGACTCAGGCCCAAATCCCATTTTCCTTTTTAGCCACCGAGTCACACTGTTGACTCATGTTCAATGTGTGGTCTACTAAGACTCCTAGGTCCTTTTTGCGCATGCTACTGCCAAGACAAGTCTCCCCCATCCTATATTGCTGTATTTGGTTTTTCCTACCTAAATTCAGAACTTTATATTTGTCCCTATTCTGATGGATAAGTTGAAGGACTGCAATCTGGATTTTAAGATAGTTAAGTGGATAGGGAATTGGTTAGAGAACCGCACTCAAAGAGTTGTTGTCAATGGTGTTTCATCAGAATGGAGAGAGGTGAGTAGCGGGGTACCTCAGGGCTCGGTGCTCGGCCCGGTACTTTTTAACATATTTATTAATGATCTATATGAGGGGGTGGAGGGACTACTCATCAAGTTTGCAGATGACACCAAATTGGGAGGACTGGCAAATACTCCGGAAGATAGAGACAGAGTTCAACGAGATCTGAACACAATGGGAAAATGGGAAAATGAGAACAAGATGCAATTTAATAAAGATAAGTGTAAAGTTTTGCATTTGGGTCAGAAAAATGAAAAACATGCCTACTGTGTGTGAACGAGACCTTGGGGTACTTGTGGATTGTAAACTAAACATGAGCAAGCAGTGTGATGCAGCGGTAAAAAAGGCGAATGCCATTTTGGGCTGTATCAACAGGGGCATCACATCAAAATCACAAGATGTCATAGTCCCCTTGTATATGGCACTGGTCAGACCACACCTGGAGTACTGTGTGCAGTTCTGGAGGCCTCACTTCAAGAATGACGTAGATAAAATTGAAAGGGTACAGAGAAGAGTGACGAAGATGATCTGGGGCCAAGGGACCAAGCCCTATGAAGATAGGTTGAGGGACTTGAGAATGTTCAGCCTGGAGAAAAGGAGGTTGAGAGGGGACATGATAGCCCTCTTTAAGTATTTGAAAGGTTGTCACTTGGAGGAGGGCAGGATGCTGTTTCTGTTGGCTGCAGAGGAGAGGACACGCAGTAATGGGTTTAAACTTAAAGTACAACTATATTGGCTAGATATCAGGAAAAATATTTTCACAGTCAGAGTAGTTCAGCAGTGGAATAGGCTGCCTAAGGAGGTGGTGAGCTCCCCCTCACTGGCAGTCTTCAAGCAAAGGTTGCATGCACACTTTTCTTAGATGCTTTAGGATGCTTAGGGCTGATCCTGCGTTGAGCAGGGGGTTGGACTAGATGGCCTGTATGGCCCCTTCCAACTCTATGATTCTATGATTCTATTGAATTTCATTTTATTCACTTCTCGAGCCTATCAAGATCATCCTGTGTTCTGTTGCTGTCTTCAGTTGTGTTTGCTACCCCTCCCAGTTTAGTATCGTCTGCAAATGTAATAAGTAATAAAATAAAATGTTGGCTCCTTTTTCTTTTCAAAGGGAGGGCTATATGCCAGGAACATGTGTGTATAAAGTGCTGTTGGGTTACTGCTTGTTGATGGCCATAGGGTTTTCAAGGAAAGAGAGACTCGGAGGTGGTTGACAATGTCCTGCCTTCCTTGGACTTTGGACTTCTTTTATTGTGTATAGCCAAAGGCCATCCTTGGTGGTCTTCCATCCCAGTACTACCCAGGTTTGACCCTGTTTAGTTTGACATTTGTTGAGATTGGGCTAACCTGAATAATCGAGATTGGGATGTTATTGTGGCTAAAGACGTACATTTTTATCTGACTAAAAATTATACAGTTTCTGTGGATACTTGTGTATGAGAGACAGTGGAGAAACTACAGTTCCCATGAAACAATGTGATAATGTGCAGGTGTGAATTCATCTAGACCAGGGGTAGTCAAACTGTGGCCCTCCAGATGTCCATGGACTACAATTCCCATGAGACTCTGCCAGCATTTGCTATAGCTATAATAATACCAGTAAAACAATTTTAAAAATCAGTATTAAATTTTAAGACTGATCAGACCATCTGCTTCATATTATTGCTTCCAATGTCCTGGTGTCTAGTAGCTTCTTGCATTTGGGGGGGGGGGGCTATTTGTGTGGAGGGAGGTCCGTTATATGGACCAGTCTGAGACTTGATTTCTGGGTCTTTTTAATGCAGCGGTAACCGCTAGGGAAAGTGTTCAGTACTTTGTTTATAATACTCAATACGATACGATAACCTTTATTGTGTATAGCCAAAGGCCATTACAAAACATAATTAAAAACAACATGGTACAAATACGAATAAAACAATATTTCTCCAATAATGCATACATAAAATTGTAGGCAAGGGCTACTGAGTTACAATTTAAAAGAAACACGGTGTATCAAGGTGGGGACACCTGTAAAAAAGCTTTGGCTCGGATCTTCCTGGCAGCCAGAGCAAAAAGTGCCACTCAATATGAAATATAGGGGTCGACATCTGATAACAGATAGGTGACTTTATCAAAATCAGAAGTGGGGTGTGAGTTTGGTAGTAACTTGGCAAGGAATTTGCCCCTGGGTTCGGAGTACAAGGGACAAGCCAAATCATAGTGGGGCAGGTCCTCCACAGATGAATTTCCACATATACACAGGCGTTGGGCTGTGGGTATTTGAAGATATCGTCCAAAGAGCATGCCTGATGGCATCATTTCAAACCACAAAGATGTTAGGGCCATTCTAAGATTGCATGTTGTTATGTTTACTAAATATGATGCTCTAGACTGGTCTTTTTAATTGTTTTATACCATGGGGCTGATTGTGATAGCAATACTGAAGAGTGATCAATCAATGAATCAGCTTTGAGCACCCAATCACGTACATCAGAGATATTGGCTGATGTATGCAGTAAGTCATCTGGTATGGTATAGCGTGAAAGAATGGAGCTAAAAAAGTCAGACCGAGTCCTGTCTTTGCTCAATAAGAGGCTAAATGTTTGATGGCTTAAAGAATCTGATTTGGTTGTTTTGTCTTTCTTCCAAGATTTCAGAATAGCTAAGTGGGCACAGGCTTTGAGTGAGGGGAAACCAAGCTCTGCCCTCATCAGGGCTGCGGGAGACCCTTTTGGAAGAGACAGGATACATCTGAAAAAAAGTTCTGAATGGACTCCAACCTGTTGTTTATTTGTTCTTTCCAGCCCCAGATGTCGATGACATATGAGGAAAGAGATTTAGAGCTGGGTCAACCAGAAACCCTCCCCTGGTGTAGTAAAATCCCAGAATGGCTCCAATGATTTTTAGACCAGAGGCCTTTATAGTTGCAGGGTGGGCATTCCAGTTTAGGGTCTCACTGTAAGTGATTCCAAGATATTTAAATGTACTGCACTCTTCTATAGGAATATTGTGTATACTTGAAGAAATTTTTTAGGTCTTTTCCTAAAAACCATAACTTTTGTTTTTGCATAGTTGATGGAGAGGGACTCTTCCTTACAATAAGTACCCAAGTTGTTAAGTAGCTTTTTCAGACCAACTCTTGTAAGGGAAACCAGGACCATGTCATCTTTTTAATACTTTAAAAGGGCAAAATGCAGACGTTCCTCTTTTGAGTGGTTAAACTCAAAAATTATGAAAAAGTAATTAAGAACATTGTCTTCTTTTTGAAAGTGGCTGAGTGCAAAGTACCTTCTCCTTTAAAGATGTTAAGTGCCACAACTTTTAAAAATCAGCTATGTTCAAAGCCCTCCTGGAAAAAAGTTAATGGCTTCTCTCTTTTAATTGGTCAAATGTGATGGTTTTTCCTTTGGCGAAATGAATAGATAGGTCTTAGCCTGATTGGCATTGCAATCCTAAATGGAGTTAGGCCCTTCTCAGTCCACTGTGGGCTTAGAAAGGTACGACTCTGTCAAGGATGGCACCATAAATGCCGCAAAGCATTACAACAATATTCACTTCAAAAAAGGAGATTATGGGCATGTGCTTTGTGTCTTCAATCACTGGTTGTTATCTTCTTTTATTCTTTAATGAACATCATTATGTATTAAGAAGAAAACTGCTGCAGAAAGAGAGGGTTTTTTCCCCCCTTCTTACCCTTGATACCATTAAAAAAATTTTCCTTGAATAATTTTCAAGGTTTAAGAATATGTTTGAAGGGTAGCACAAGGGAAGAATTGGAGGGAATGATAAAGTATTTCTATTCGACAAAAAAACTTAAGGGAAAGTAAACATAGTCACTTTGGTAACAGGACATTGTCTTTTGTATGGCTATAACGTGAGAAGTTAAACTAAAATCAATAAAAGCAGGAGAGGCTGATTCTGTGAAGGCAAAGGGGTGGCCTATAAAGGCACCACATGTGCAGGTCCAGACCTTTTTGTCCAGGAAGAATTAGCTTCCCACCCACCCTATGTTGATGTGTAAAACAGCCTTGTTACAGAGTTTGAGGTGGATGTTTTACAGTTAATATTTTATCACAGCTGCAGGGTTGTATGGGATGGAGCCTAGAATCATAGAATCATAGAGTTGGAAGGGACCTCTTGGGTCATCTAGCCTATTGGTAAGGAGTCCAGTGTGCAATTGGGCTCTTTGGGGCTTGGTGCCTCCCTAAGAGATGGCATGTAAATGAGCATGGCTTACCCAGTGGGGATGACAGGGGCTCATTTGCCAGGTGGCCTGGGGTCAACCAACTGAGGTTTGAGCCCCTTTGGCTCCCCCACATAGGTTGCTTCCCTTAGGCCCATTATGCACGGCCGCCGAAACGGCGATTTCGGGTCACATGGAAAACGCGGAGGGGGAAGACGCGACGCATACCGGTTATGCACGGAACGGGGTGCGACGGCGGCAAAACCCGGAGTGGGAGGTCTCGAGACGTCGATGCGCAGCCCAAAGGAAGCGAGGCTAGCGCGCCGCTGCGTCGGCAAGCTGGTGCCGCGTCGGACGGCGGAGCCAGGAAGGGCGGAAGCAGGCTGCGCAGGCGCAGTCCTACCGGGTCCGACAGGGACGGGGGGGGGGGAACAAGCACCGTAGCCGCCGACCCCAGAAACACAATGGATAATAGGGTACCGGTGGTGGTGGCCGCACAGGTGGCATCAGCAATCGCTGTCATAGTAGGCGGCGTACACGGTCTAATGCTGGCGACGGGCACAAGTGTCCTGCAGCGCGAGCGGCGACGAAGGAAGCGGAGGCGGCGCCGAGCCATGCACTCATGGCGCAGATGGGGAACATGGTGGGGTGCCTCTCTGTCCTGGGGGCGAGGTGCCATCCGCCGGTGGCACGTCCTGTCCGCAATGCGGTTCCCGAGGGTCCGCTGGGCTGAACGGCGGAGCCGAGACTGGTGGGAGAACTATGTGACAGCCAGCTGGAGCGATGACCACTGGATCGATAACTTCCGCATGACGCGGAGCACATTCCAGGAGATCGTGACAGCCCTACAGGGGCGGCTGGAGAGACAAGCCACCAACATGAGGATGCCCATCCCCGTGGAGAAACGGGTCGCTATCGCTCTATGGTACTTGGCGACAGGGGACACATATCGAGACGTCATCCACCAGTTTGGTGTTGGGGTCGCCACGGCGGGGGAGATTATACGGGAGGTGTGCCTGGCGATGGAAGCGGAGCTGTACCAGATGGTAGTGTGTCTGGGAGACGGGGTCGGCGAGGTAGGTAGACAAGGCAGGGCACAGTGGCGGCCAGGGGACCAAGGGGCGCTATCCTCGCAGCCTAACTCCCCCTTTCATCCACAGATCATGGATGGGTTCGGCTGCCTAGGGTTCCCCCGCTGCATCGGGGCCGTGGATGGCTGCCACATCCCCATCCGTGCCCCCGGGAGGCGCTACGACGAATACGGGAACAGGAAGGGCTTCTGTTCGGTCATCCTCCAGGGGACGGTGGATCACACAGGCCGTTTCATTGATGCGGAGGCAGGCTGGGGTGGTCGGCGGAACGACGCCTTCGTTTTCCAGCAGTCTAACCTACGCGTTGCCATGGACGCCGGAGCGTACGTCCCGGGGAACCCCACCGTGACGATGCAGGGGGTACGCGTGCCAGCCCTCATAGTTGCCGATGGGGCATATCCCCAACGCCGGTGGCTCATGAAGCCCTATACCCCCCCACGGAATGCGGTGGAGGCGTACTTCAATGGCCGTCTTTGCCGGGCACGCAATGTGGTAGAACGGGCGTTCGGCCATCTGAAAGGATGCTGGCGATGCCTGCTGTCCACCCTCCAGGCCGCCATAGTGAACGTGACCCCGGTGATCATAGCCTGCGTCATCCTGCACAACATCTGCGAGGCACACGGCCATGAACTCCGTCTGGAGATGCCGCCCAGGGACACCATTGAGGTCGAGGAGGAAGGGCTGCCCAGTCGGCGGGAGCGGCTGCGCACACGGCAGCAGGGGCAACGCGTCAGGGACGCAGTGGCCGCGTACATGTTCGACCGCCGGCCACGGAGGGGCGCCAGGTGAATGACGGACACGTGACACAGGGGAAGGTAAGGGCCACCCCACTGACGGGACGGCCATTTATTTGTCACCGGTTTACAAGCGCCGGGGCCCGCGGCCTCCCCGGGGCCGCCGTCGGCCCCCCGTGCCAGCGCCCCTGGCTCACCCCCGCGCACCGCGGCGTGGAGGGGTGTCCTCGACACCGTCTATCCCGTTTGCCGCCCCCTCCCCCTGTGCCATGGCGACCGGAGCCTCCACGAGCCCTGCAATGGGAGCTGCAAGGGGTGGCTCGGCCGGTGGGATGGCAGCGGCGGGGCCAGGGGCGCCATCCATGGAAGTCATCCGCTCCAGGGCTGTTGCGATGCGGTCCAGGACTCCTGTTGCTGTCGCGAAGGTGGCAGCTGGCCCGGCCATCGTCTCCCGGTGCAGGTCCCGGAACTCTGCCCACTCCTGGCGGTCCCGCTCGCACTCCGCCCTCCCGAGCTCCAGCAGCGTGGTCTGCAACTGGCGACGCTCGTCCAAGTCCTCCTCCCCCTGCTCCAGAAGCCGTTCCCCCACAGTGGTGAGGAGGGTGACGCGGCGGCGGCGCCTGCGTTCCTGTTGTAGCCGCTCCTCGGCAGAGAGCGCCCCGAGGTCCAGGGCCGGCCCCTCCCCTTCTTCGCCGCCATCACCGTCCCCACCGCCTCCACCTGCATGTGAATAGGTGTGTTGTGGTGGGGAACGGCCGTCCCAGCGCCCCCCCTGTCCCTCTGCGCCATTGCACGCACCTGCAGAGTCCTCCCCCTGTCGCTCGGACTCGGAGGCCACGTCCGGGGAGACTGGGCTTCTGTCCGGGGCATCCCCCCATGCTGCACCTATGGGCGACATGAAGGGCGGCGCCTTGGCCCGGGGTGGCAGTCCGCCGTCGGGCCAAAACACCTGGGGAGCCGGCTGCTGGCCAGCCCTTCCCACGGCTCCCACACCACCCATCCCACCCGCTTGGCAACCCATGGTACCCGTGGTCTCCTGGGTCCCGGATGACTCCTCGTCTGTCTGTCCGGCATGGTCGCTGTCCCCCCCAGGCGACACCGGCGCCGTTGATGGCCCTGGTGGGGGTCAGAGACAGGGGGTGGGTTCGGTGGCTGTGGCGTGGCCCCCCACCCTACTGGCCGGGCGGCCGCCCCCCGGGGCCATTACCTGCCCGTGGCTCCCGCTGCCTAGAGGGCACCCGTGGAGCCGGCGGAGCCCCACCGGCGGATGCCGGTCTCTTCGGTGGACGTCCCCGGCCCGCCCACTCAGCCTCCACCACCTCGGGCGGCCGGGGAACACGGCGCACACTGAGGCTCCGTGCCACCCGTCGCGGCCGCCCACTGCCGCGCGTGCCCAAAATATCAGCCAGCCTCCGGTAGTGCGGGCATGTGGCTGGCTCGGCTCCCGTCCGGTCGTTATGCTCGCGGACACGGTAGTACTCCTGCCGCAGCGCCTTGGTCTTCGTCCGGCATTCCAAGGCGCTGCGAACGACCCCTCGTTCCCGCAGGTCCCTGGAGACCCGTTCGAACACCTCACGGTTCCTGTGGGACGCGTGCAGGGCCTCCTGGATGTCCGGGGTGCCCCAGACCTCCAGCAGAGCCACGACCTCATGCTCCCTCCAGCTACGGCCCCGTCCCCCCTGCTCGCCCGTGCTTGCCGATGCCGACGAGCTAGGGGTCGGGTAGTCGTCCGCTGGGGCAGGTGGCCCCTCGGGCGCTGGGGCAGGGGTCCGTGGACGGCGCGCTGCCATGGCCTCCCTGCTCGCTATGGCCGCGTGCTCTTGCACTAACCAGGTGGCCGGCAACGGGGTCTACACGGCGTGGCCAGGGAGCACGGGCAGCGTGGCCGGCGATAGGCGGTCGTGACACGCGTCGGTGCGTCCGGGGGATGCCGGCTTCCCAGGAACGTCGGGGGCGGTCCCCGTCCCCCTCGCGATACTGTCGGCCGGACGCCAGGGGGGCGTGGTGGGAAGGGGCGGTCCCTGGGAGGGGCTGGTCACTTTCGACCATGCTGCGTACGTGGAGGGAGCGGCATGACGGAGCCCGCTGGCAATGCCGGGCTGTGGAGCTCTTTTTGCTCCACTGCCTGGCGATGGGCGCGTCACGCCGCCTCATGACCACGCCGCAGCTGGTCAACTGTTACGACCTGTTCCGAGCGGCCTCGGAGTACCTCGAGGCCGCCGGGTACTCCCGCACACCCCGCCAGTGCCGGGAGAAATTCGAGCGGCTGAGGGCAGCCTTCTTTGCGGCTCTGAGAGCCATCGCTGCCGGGTCCCCAGGACCGCCTCCGCCACACGCAGACGTGCTGGACTTGATGTGGGCGGAGGCTGGCGCTCCGCTCTTGATGTTACGGCAGCAGGAGGGTGTGTATGGCGGCAACGGGCGACTGTGCGGACCCGGGCCACATGCCTGGCCGTTCTGCGCTGCCTTGCCGTCATGGCCCTCTGTAGGGACCTCTGGTACCAGCGCCGCTCTCACCGGGTGCCTTTCTTGCCCACTTGCAGGGGATACCTCGACGGACTGCTGTGCTGCCGGACCCTCCTCGCCGCCCACGTGAGCTCCCGCCGTCGACCACCCGCCGCCCTGCAGCTGGACTTTGGGGGGGTTTGGGTGTCCCCTTAGTTGCCTCCCAGTTCGCCCCTCCCCTTGTTTGCTGCCCCGATCCATCGGTCCCCTAGGTCATCCCCTTTCGTAATGTTTCCCCCCTCGCGTGTCCTGTTTGCTCGTCCCCCGTATTTACACTGTATTTTTTGCACTATTTTCCCATCTGCACTTTTGTACACTTTTTAAACTGTTTTATAAAGTTTCTATGTTTCACCCACACCCTCGTCTCTGGTGTCGTTTGTGGTTGGGGGAGGGTTCGGGATTGGTGGGTTGTCGCTTTGGTGGTCTCTGTGCCCTCACTCATAGGACATGGTGCCCCTCTCCCCCGCTGGACCTTACCGCCCCGGCCCATTGCGTCCAGGGCTCCCCTGCTTCCCCTCCCCTTTGGGATCTCCGGCCACCTTTCTGTCCCCATTCCCTTTGGGCGCCCTCCGCCTGGCGAGGCGTTCCAGCAGCCGCTTCGATTGTGGCTCTGGCGCCTGAACCCGGAACTCCCCGATTATGCACGCGGCGGCTTCGGCGCCACGTCT